>NW_022196811.1:0-638042 GCF_008641045.1 Pistacia vera
GGCTATTGATTTTATTTGGTTATCAGGTATCACTTGAATGATGTTGTACTAGAAGGTGGAATCCCGTTCAACAGGGCATATGGGATGACGGCATTTGAATACCTGGGGACGGATCAAAGGTTCAACCGGGTGTTCAATCAGGCTATGTCCAACCACACTACCATGATTATGAAGAAAGTTCTTGATGTTTACAAATGATTTGAAGGGTTGAAAGTGCTGGTTGATGTTGGCGGTGGAATTGGTGTTACTCTTGATATCATCACTTCTAAGTATCCTCACATTGAAGGCATTAATTTTGATTTGCCTCATGTTTTAGCTGATCCACCTTCGTATCCAGGTACCAAATTGTTTATTTTATTTGCTCACTTCTGATTTTAGCTATAGTCTACATCTTTGAATAAAACAGGATCTTTTGAAATGCATCAATTCGGAGATGGTATGCAATATGGCATCAGTCTGATTACAATCCAACTGTCAATGCTAATGCAAGAATTATCTTGATGTTTGTGTTCTGTAAATTGATGCACCAAAAACCATATGTAATTCAACAGAGAAGAAATGCTATGACGAACTGAAAGGTTTGTGTTGTGGTACAGGTGTAAAGCATGTGGGTGGAGATATGTTTGTGAGTGTTCCAAAAGGGGATGCCATTTTCATGAAGGTAAGCTTTTGTCCTTGAGTACTCCTATTAATTTGCTAAGATGGAAATTTCTTTCCAGTTTTTTATCATCACACCTTGTTCTTTCTTCATATAATGATTTGAAATTCGCAGTGGATACTACATGGCTGGAGTGATGAACATTGCTTGAAACTTCTCAGGAATTGTTGTGAAGCTCTTCCAAACTCTGGCAAAGTGATCATTGTGGAATCGATTCTTCCTGTGACTCCTATGAATAATGTGTCATTGCATATTGTGTTTGAGCAAGATCTTTTTATGCTGGCTCAGCCCCCAGGAGGAAAAGAGAGGACTCAAAAGGAGTTTGAGGCATTAGCTGTGAAATCTGGATTTTCTGGGTGTGAAGTCATATGTAATGCATACAACAGCTGGGTTATGGAGTTCCGCAAAAGCTGATCCTTAAAGCTTCCTGATGCTGAACAGAAAGTCCAGTCTTCAGTACCATGTGTTATTACTCTGTGTGGTTCATGTTGGTGATCAAGAAGCTACTTTCATTGTGTTAATTGAACTATTTTAAATTTTAAAAAAAGGTTGAGTGTGGATGATGGTTGTGCACCCAGGAGGAAGAGAGAGGACACTTGAAGAGTTTGAGGCATTAGCTTTGAAATCCGGATTTTCCAAGTGTGAAGTCATATGCCCTGTATACAATAGCTCGGTCTTGGAGTTTCGTAAATGAGCACATTCTGAAGCCTTCTCAATAATGAAAACAAAGTGTTCTCTCTTTTTCTGGCTCATGTTAGTGACCAGTAATAATAAAGGTTTGAATTCCAGGGAGTTCTTTACACCCACATAATATTTGTAATACCCAGTCTTACAATAATTATTACAATTAATAACTAATTAACCTAGTTGATTAATTGGAGAGAAAAACACATAAATTCAGTTTTACAGATTAATTCATACCTGGGTATCAATCGTCTTGAGTAACCTTTTCTTTGCTTCGAGTAGGTAAAACAAGAGATTGAGAGACTGAATTTTTCACAAACTGAAAGTATTATTAATTTTTCTGTGATTACAAATGTACAAAGCTTCTCTTTATATAGAGAAGTTCGGATTTCAAAATTTTTGAATCCGTGGATAAGATAAACTTTACAAAACACAATGTCAATCACAACACATGTGATTTGACCTTAGCTTAATAAAAACTAACACGTAACTTAAAGAAAATAAAGAAAATATGACATGGGTCTCATATGTCTCCCATGTTTAAAACAACTTATTACATTTTACACATGTTACTTATTACATATGACACAATATTCAAGATTGCCTTTAAATATGCTGCGTTAAATTTTGTCGGCAAAATCTTGACGGTCCACGTATTATTTTCGCTTTTTGGATACACGTCAGCGTATTACGTGTTGGACGTTTCCGGTTGTCCAAATCTCCATCCTCCAGATTTTTATCAATCTTTGAAGTTATCCACTTCGATAAGATCAATAAAATCTTTCAGAGTGTTATCTTCTTGGGCTTCTTCAAGCATGTCCCTTATCTCAGCCTTACATGCTGAGCTAGAGAGAGCATGCTTGCAAGCTAATCAGGTTATCCAAGAATAGCGCTCGGACCAGAATGAGATAAACTATCTAATGAAGTGTGTTGCTGAAGAAAAGGCGGCATGGAAAAACAAGGAGCAGGAAATGGTTGAGGCTGCTATTGAGTCCATTGCAGGGGAACTTGAGGTAGAAAGGAAGTTGGGGAGACGGTTTGAAAGCTTGAACAAGAAGCTTGGCAAAGAGCTGGCTGAGACTAAAGCATTATTTCTTAAGGCAGTGAAAGAACTTGAGAATGAGAAGAGAGTAAGAGTGGTTATTGAACAAGTATGTGACGAGTTAGCCAGAGACATTGATGATCAAGCTGAAGTGGAAGAACTTAAGAGAGAATCTGCTGTAGTTCGTGAAGAGGTTGAGAAGGAAAGGGAAATGATGCAGTTAGCTAATGTATTGCGTGAAGAGAGAGCTCAAATGAAACTCTCAGAGGCTAAATATCAGCTTGAAGAAAAAAAATGCCGTTGTTGATAAATTGAGGAGTCAACTTGAAGATTTTATGGGAACCACACGTTAGGGACGCTCGTCCACAAGTTATGGATGGTCGTCCAAAGTTTTTTTTTTTTAATTTTTATATTTACATTATCGACAGGCGTCCCTTATTTGAGAGCGTCCGTCCAAAATTAAGGGACGACCGTCCATAACTGATAAACAGTCGTCCCTAAAATGTTTTTTGATTTTAAAAAATGATTGTTAATGGACGGACGTCCATTAACATATGAACGCCCATCCAATCTTTAGGGACGGCTGTCCATAACCTATGAACAACCATCCCTAATTTTTGTTTATATTTTTTATTCTATTTACTGATGAACGGATGTCCTTTAAATGGGGATGCATCCATAGTAAATGGACTCCTGTCCATATTATATGGACGGGAGTTCTTGTAAGTGAACGGCCGTCCATAGTTGATGAATGGTCGTTCACTAGAAAAAAATTTTTGAACATGAAACGTGTCTGGTGTGGGTCACGGGATATGTAAGCCGATGTAAGATTTCGGTGTAGAATCCCGGTGTCCGTAACATTATTGGTAATTGTCCTAAGTGTAAAGAGAACACTAAATAATAAAATAGTGGAAAACGTAGGCTTGCGCACTTACCCGCCGAACCTGTTGAAAAATTCTACATTGTTTTTTATTACTTTCAGCCCATGTGTTTCTTGTTTACTATTCGTTCATTTCTATTAGCTGGTTGATCATTAATCACACACCTACTTGATTCGATCCCACTAAGGTCGATCAAATTTCTTTGGTTATTGCGAATTTTCCTAACAACGTTTAAATTTCTTTCACATTAAACAGGTAAAAAAAAAAAAAAAAAAATTCCTTATTTGTAAAGATTTGAGGAAGAAAGGGAGATCGTCACTTCGTCAAACCTTGAGGGTGGGAATGTTAGACGTCACCCATTTAGAAGAACACAATGTACGTAGAGAGGATAAATTTGACTATAGTAGCGTGTTAACAGATTTTTAGTTGGGAAAGATTTACAGATTTTGATGAGCTGGGGAGTTGAGTGAAGCAAGTACTGAACTGTAGGCACATTCATACGAAAAGCTATCGACTAACAATGTATTTCTGGCCCGTCAGATTAGTCTGAGTATCTGACTGCAACAATACAAACCCCGATTTGACATGTTGGGTTAAAATTAAGAAGAGCTATGAATTTTTATTTTATAATACCCTTGATAAAATACCCACTGTAAGTGGATAAGTAGCGAACACTTGTAAACCACACCTGACATGTCGCAACAAGAAGTAGAAAAAGCCACCAGGCTAGCAAATGCTGCCGTTTATCTAATGGTCCTGAAATCAGCCGTCGAGCTGAACATCATAGACATCATCTTCGCCTCCAGCGACGGTGGCATTTTCCTCTCACCTTAGGAGATTGCAAGTAGACTCCCCACCAAGAACACCGATGCACCTGTCATGCTTGATCGGATGCTACGGCTCCTGGTGAGCTATGATATACTCAACTATCGTGTTAAAACATGAGAGAATAGTCAAGTTGAGAGAGGGTACGTTGCTAACTATTTGCAAGTTCCTTGCTCAGAATCGAGATGGAGGGTCTGTTGGTCCTTTGTTATTGTCTATATTATACTTTGAATCAACTGTCCCACCTAATATCAACCATCTTTATATAGTAGATCACTAACCACAAATCACAATGCCTCTTGCTACTTAGAGCCTGTTTGGCTGAGCTTATGAAAATTAGCTTATAATTAGTTAGTGCTTATAACTTATAAGCATTTGAAATTTTAAACAATTATGTATTTGGTTAAAATACTTATAATTGAATGATAAGTAGTTGACGCGTTTGACAAAAAAGTTATAAATAAATATGTCAGCTTAATTTTAAAGCTTATAAGCTAATTTGACCAGCTTATAAGCTTAGGGTAAACCACTGTAGCGGTTTTGAAGGTAAACCATCTTAGCGGTTTTGAGGGGTTTTTAGTAGCGGTTTTTAAAACACCCAACTTGTGCTTGGGATTTTATTTTCTAGCGATTCTAACAGTTTTTTAAAATGATAAATTTACATATATGCCTATAAAAATACTCCAACTCTAACTAGTATTTTGAAGTTTTGTTTTTCAATTATAAAGTAAGAGTTCTGTATTTGTTTTCTACTTATTAGTATTTTATAACTTCAAATATGATAAAGTTTTCTTATCATTTTTCCCCATTCATTGCAGCATCTGGAATGATTGGAAAATTGTAACTCTACTTCTCCAAGAAAGCATCTAGAAATGAGATTTTAACTTTTTTTTTTTTTTTTTATGATTGCTTAAAATTGTTTTATATTTAATATGGTTGAAGACTTGCATAATATGATTAATTTTTTTTATTTTTTTTTTGTGTGTAATTGGGATAGTTTTATAGTTGATAGGGTATTTGTGGAATAAAATTTTAAAACTAACCAAAACACCCCGATTTGGGGTGTTTTATAAACCCCTCACAAATACACTACACTAGTTCTACGGGGTTTTTGAGCCAATCAAAACCAGTGCATAAAAAATCTGGCAAGTAATGGTTTAAAAACACCTCAAAACCAGTCTAATTAAAAACCTCTCAAAACCAGTGGAAAAAAAACTCCCAAGCAGACCCTTAGACAACCCTTATAATATGTAATAGTATCAACTCTATATATTTTATATAGCTAATTGTTAGTGACACATAGCACATAACTCTAAAAACATGATTGTATCGCCCCATTTATGTTCTTTTTGTATCAATTCTTTATCTTTAGGCTCAAAATTAGAAGAAAATTATTAAATTTGAAAAGTTACTGAAAACTGGAGTTGGAATAATCATAATAATTGAGTTAACAAAATGAATTATACACGTTTTATTCTATCTATCAACTATTTGTTCTATCAGAATGTAAACCCCGCGTTATTATTCTGTGCCCTAAGGTATGAAATTTACCTTTTCAAATAATTTTCTTTTTTTTTTGAATGGAAGGGTAAAATGGTCAATTTACATGTATTTTGAGATGTAGCCATTATAAAGTGTAAGGGGTGATGTCATTGAAGAGTAATGAGGGTAGAATGGTCATAAAGTTGATTGATATGGTTAAATGGCGTAAACGGTAACCAAGGGTATAATGGTCTTTTCATACAAATCCATAGGAAATAAGTATCCATGAAAGTGCATTAAGGGTAAGTTAGTCATTTACCTAATGGGATTGCTTAATTGTTAAGTGTTTTAAAGAAGTCAAATGGCATTAAATGAGTGCTTATCTTTATGTTGTGGTAGAAATGACCAAAATGTCCTTATATGAAAAATTTATGCCAAATGACCCTATATCTAACTTTTATTGACCAATCACATTAGAGCAAACATGGAATAAATATTTACAAGATTTTAAGTGAGAGGAGTCGGCCTTTTACACCCCAAGTGCATCATCTTCTTCTCATCTCTCAAATCCACCATAAAGCCACTAATTCAAGCATTTTATTCTCAAATTTTCATAGGATTTCAAGTTGGTTTTTAAAGGAGACCACCATCCACCTTAAAGAACTTCAATTTCAGGGTTAAAAGTGAGTTTCAAAACCCTAGTTTTTCTGATTTTTTAGTTAAAAGGAAATTCATAAGTGGTTATGTGTGTGTAAGTAGAAAGGTGAACCTTTGGAGCCAAGGAGGAGTGCCTTTTGCTTTGACTACTAAGGTAAGGAAAAAATCTCCCTTATGACTACAATTGATAACACCTAGGGTTTATGAAACTTATATTTATTTTGTTAATATGACTGTGATGCTATGTTTTGGTTAGGATTGTTTAAATGGGTGTGTTGATTGGTGTTGTGTGCATATGGAGGATGATTATGCCATTAAGAGATTTGTAGTTGGACGATGTTTTGGCACTTTTTTGTTCTGAAAAAGGGGAGTTTTTATGGCCTTTTATACTAAGAATGATATGCAAGTGATATGAATGTGCAAATGAAGGTGACATGGTTAAAATGAATAGAATTCGGATTTGGCTTTTTGGGACTTATACTGTCATGCTTCACTGAATCAGTCATAACGAAGTTATAGAATTAGATTGAGTTGATTCTTGAAGTTTTAAAATTTGAGAAACAGACCTAAAACTTTTATGTTTTAGCCAAAAACCAATTCGAAATGGAAGAGGAAAAAAATTGCTTAAAGTGACGAACTGTATGGCATCCACCTTCTTAATGGAATTCCCATTTGTTTCTAATTCTAATAAACCCCTGAATAATCTTACTACTAAAATTCCTTGTATTGTATGAGAAATTGAATGAATTAAGTTAAGAAGTTTAGTAGGAGAATATAATATGATTGAGCATGGGAGATGTTAGTCCATTGTTTGCATTCATAATGGTAATGCATATAACTTATTTTAGTTGTCTTATGAAAAATTTATGAAATGTTAAAGAATGAATTCCATGAGCTCTTGAGGTATAAACCAAGATCAGAGAATGAAATTCTTATGGAAACCATGAGTCTTTTGAGTGACGACCAAGAACAAGGTAATGGTTCAAATGAATCCGATCGGATAAAAAAGACTTGAAACCGTCAAGTATAAAGCAAACAAATAAACATGCCATGTACATGAATATTTCATAAGTCATATATGTTCTACGTTATAGTATGTATGGTTATGTTATGACTTATGTTTATGAGAAAAGTCCAAAGTTTACATATGTTTTATGAACTTGCTATGTCAAAGAATGAAGGTCATGTTTTGTAGGTAGGTAAGGTCCAGTAAATACTTGTATAATAAACCTTAATAGTTTAAATGGCCATATTCCTTACTGAGCGATTAGCGCTCACCCCACGAAATGTTTTAAAATGCTTTGCAGGTAAAGATTAAGGCATGAAGCTGGGAGAGATTCCAAGGGATGCTATGAGCATGGAGGGATGTTTTAATTATGACTTTTGAATGGTTTTGCTAGTATTTAGTGTAGTAATTATGTTTATGCTCATAATGTAGTAATATGTCTATGTTATAATGGAGTATATATGTTTGTGTTAATAAAGGAAATCAAATTGCTAGTAAATATTGTAAAGTGTGTATGTTCTAGTAGTATTACTTGGATTCATAATTTACTCCAAGAAAGGAAACTGTATTCTTTTGATTATACAATGAACTATATAGTTAAGAAAATAAATTGAACAAATATATCTATATATATATTTTTAAACTACAAGTTTTTCTTTAAATAGGATTTAAAAATAAACTTCTTTCTTAGGCGTGCGTTTTCTAGGTTCTCATGGCCAAGGGATACTTAGGAAATACCCGATAGGGAGGGGTTTCAAAAAACTTATTTATAGATACTGGTTATCAGGTATCCATACACATGCTATACTAGAAGGTGGAACCCTTTAACGGGGCACATGGGATGAAATCATTCGATTAGTATAGGAGTGAAGCAGCTTGGTCGGACATTCAACAAGGATGTCCGCCACACCACCTTGATCTTGAAGAAAGTTATTGATATTTACAAAAGATTTGAAGGCTTGAAATCATGTTGATGTGGGTGAACGAACAAGGAAGAAAGTTTTCTGATAATGCTCTTACTTTCATTTTTTACAAGAGAGTTTATATACAAGCTTAGCTAACTAATTACTGACTTACTAACTACTTAAGCAACTAATCCAACTAATTAAACCTGACTAATTAACAACTTACAACCAGCTAAAACGTGTGTTTAAAACTGATAACATGGAATTACATAAATACCCTTCCGTAAATTCCTACATCCCCCCCTCATTGGAGCAGGTGACAATCACCTAAACCCAACTTGCCAAAATATGTAAAATGAGGAGCAGCAAGAGGTTTAGTGAAGAAATCAGCAAGTTGTTGTGTAATGGAATGTGCTGGGGAGTTATGAAACCTGCCTTGAACTGATCCCGACCACATGACAATCAATTTCCAAGTGCTTAGTACCTCATGAAAAACTGGATTGGTAGTGATGTGTAGGGCGACTCGATTATCACACCAAAGAGTAATAGGTAGCGAAAAGAAATCTGCAAATCCTGAAGCAAATAAGAGATCCATTGCAACTCACAACTGTGGCTGCCATACTCCTGTACTTAGCTTCTGCAGTGGATTTAGAAACTGTATGTTGTTTCTTTGTCTTCCATGAAATAAGAGAAGAGCCAAGGACACACAATAGCCAGTGAGAGACCGTCGGGAATCAGGCAAGAAGCCCAATCAGCATCACAAAAGCTGTGATTGTAAAAGAAAGTGAGCTGGAAAAAATAAACCTTTAGAAGGAGATCCCTTTAGATACCGCAGGATGTAATAAGCAACATCCCAATGTTCTTGGCAAGGAGAATTAACAAACTGACTTAGCTACTGAACAACAAAACTAATGTCAGGTCTTGTCAAATTAAGATACAATAACGGCCAATTAATCTTCTGTACTGATCAGGATAAGATAAGGGTCGGAAGATTCTAAACTAAGCTTGCAACCCTTGAGAAAAGGAGTAGAAACAGGCTTTGTACCAACCAGACCTGTGTCTTCAAGGATATCTAAGATATATTTCTTTTGATTGATAAAAGTACCCTCTGAAGAGCGAGCTATTTCTATCCCAAGAAAATATTTGGCATTCCTAATCTTTGATAGAAAACAGAATGCAGATAAGCTTTAACTGCTGCAATATCACTTTCATTAGGGCCCATTACTAAAACATCATCAACTAAACAATTAAGCCAAGAAACTATCTGCTAAAGAGACAATGATCTGCTTGGACTGAACAAACCGTAGGCCAGTAACTTAGTGCAAAATTCATGATTCCATTGTCTGGAAGCCTGTTTCAGGCCATATAGGATTTGTTTAGTTTGCAAACTCTCTCTTTTGTGCTAGAATAACCATCATGAGGAAACAGATAGACTTCTTCATCCAATTATCCATGTAAGAAAGCATTGTTAATGTCTAATTGGTGTAATGGCCAAGAATGGCAGTAGAAATGGCCAAGAAAATTCTCACTATAACAAGCTTGGTAACGGAGAAAAACTTTCCAAATAGTCCACCCCTAAACTTGATTGTAACCTTTGGCCCTAACCTAGCCTTGTATCTATCATACTCCCATCAGGCTAAGTTTAATTTTATAAACCCATTTTGTGCCAATTGGTCTTTTTCCAGGTGGTAATGGAACTAATTCCCAAGTATGGTTGGATTCTAAAGCATCAGTTCATCATTCATGCTTTAATCCAAGCAGGTGTTTGCAAGCTTGATGATAGGAAGTAGGTTCTTGGATTGTTGAGACATTAGCTAAAAAATAATATATGTATGTGATAACCAGGAGATCAATGTAAGGGTAAGTTGAGGTGTATGAATTGAAGAACAATGAGATTTATCATCAGTTGATCTGTTGGGAATTATGACAATCAGCACATAATCATTCAGCCATTCTGGTGGCTGTTTAGACCTAAAACTGTGCCTAGGTAGAGATGTTCAGTGGGATAGGCTGTGAATGCAATTCTACATGATTAGGAGAAATTTTCAAGAATTATTCATAAGTAACAGGTTCAGTATGCACAACAGTTTCAACTCTAGGTTATGAATGAGTTTCTAACTCAGCAGAAGATATAGTATCAGACCTATCAAAACCAGATGTGACTGTGGTGAAATGTGGTAGGTAAACAAGTATTTCTGTAGGGAACATCTCTAAAAACAAAAGGAATTAGTGGCATCATGAAGTTTGTTTGCAGTAGATCAGTAGAGAAAGGAAATAGATGTTCAAGGAAAAATACATCTCGAGAACAAATATTGTTTTAGAAAGACAAATCATAAGCTTAAAAGCTTTCTGACCTTGACTGTAACCAATGAATAACCTTAGCTCTGGTCAAATTTATCCTTGTGTGGTAATGTATTTGTTGCATAACAAAGGCAACCAAAAACCGTAAAAATCATAGGTAGGAATCTGTTTGTACAGTAGTTCATTGGGATTTCCATTGAAGGACTAAGGTTGGTAACCTTTAATGATATGAGTTGCAATGAGAATAGCATGATCCCAAAACCTAATAATCATTAGCTTGAAAATCAGTGCTCTGCTACTTTAGTAAATGCCTATGTTTTCTTTCAACAATACCATTCTGTTGAGGTGTATAGCACAGGTTTTCTGATGTATAATACCCAATGCATGAAATAGTTGCTGACAATTAGAATTGGAAATTCATTTCCATTGTTTGTTCTAATGCTTTTAACTTTAGCATCAATTGGGTTTCACAAAACGAAAGAAATTTTGCAAAGTAGTGAATGTTTGTGTTTTATGGGAGGAGAAAGTCCAATTGCCCTCTGTGATCTCAACAATAGTCAGCACATAATGTGCTCCTGTAACGATTTTACTTTATAGGACCCTATAGATCCAAATAGTAAATCAAAAGGTTTAAGTGATATGGTTCGACTATAGGAAAAGGTAAAATGGACTGCTTTGCTTTATGACACACATCACAATCTGAAAAAGATACATTAATGATTTATCAATAATTGTAAATGATGCAATGCATGCAAAGAATTTAGACCAAGTCTCTTGCTAAAGAGATAATGAGCATGATCCACTTTATTAGCAGAAAAAGAAATGTTACAAACAGGAGATAAACACTAGCTGATATAGCTTGTGTTTCTTTCTTATTACAAGTAGAAAGATTCCTAAAATGGAGACTGTTTTTGTCCAGAATGTACAAATTCCCAGCAAGTTTCCCAACTGCTAATATTTCTTCATTTTGTAGGTCCTCAAAATACAATGTTTTGGATAAAGGTAATTTAAGATTTGCATTAGCAGTGGTTTGGGTACTGAAAGTAGATTAAATTTGAAAGATGGAACATGCAGAGCATCATGCAGGGCCAGTTTAGAGTTTAATAGGATGTTCCAATATGGTTCACAAATTTTATGGTTCCATCTGGTAAATAGACAGGTGTAGGTTTGGTTACAGGTTTTGGTGAGTTCATAAGTTTCAAATCAACACACAATGGTTTGAAGCACCTGTATCAACAATCCATGTCCCTACTTCTAACATCAATAACTTGTAAGCTTAATTCATACCTGTAAAGTCCCCTAGATGAGCAAAGTTTCACCTGATTATTTTCCAACTGCATTTTCCCTTTCATCAGCTTCATAACCTTCTGCTATAAATATTAGTGAGAGATTGTCCCTGCAAACCTTTCTTTTCCTCTTCACCCCTTTCCTCAAAATTCAAAGGAATCCATCATCTGTACTGCCATGCCTTACCCCCAGTGTTGGTTTTACCCTACTACCTTTTAGCTCTTTATACCATTCTGGATAGCCTATAATTTTGAAACAAAATTCTCTTGTGTGTCCATTTTGGTTCAAAAATCATAGTGCTTATCAGCATTTCTCTCCTATTTTCCTGTTTATTCTTATTTCCCCCACTAGTTACTACCACTATTTCCATACTCTTTGCTGAATTATTCCCTTGATTCATCTGTGCCTTAGCAAACATGGCAGAGACATTACTTGATTCTGAAAATTGAGAACCTCCCTTTGGTTTCAACTTAAAGCCATAATAAGCCTTATTAACAGTAGGTAATGGTTCAAGTACTAAATTTGGCTCCTTAACTGATTATAGGAATCATTAAGCCCCATTAAAATTGCATCAAACGATTCAGAGAATTAATATCATTCATCTTTTTCCTGATCCACAACTATAATCAGGAACAGGCAAAATGAAATTCAACTCATCCCAAGTTTTTTTAATTTTGTATAATACTTTCGAAATTGTCTCATTTCCTTGTGACACTGAAGCAATTTCCCTCTGAATTTGATAGATCAAAGGTCCATTGCTTTCACCATAATGTTCCTTAAGTTCACTCCATAATTCTTCAGCAGTAGATGCATAAAGAAAAGCTCCTACTATGTCACTTGAAACAGAGTTCAATAACCATGACCTAATCATGCAATCAACCCTTGTCCAAAGTTCAAAACTATCTGAATCTTGTTCTGGCCTAGAAATTTTCCCATTAATAAACCCTAACTTCTGTTTTGCACGTAATGCAATTAAAACTGATCTACTCCATGCTAGATAGTTTTCGTTACCTGTAAGAAGAAAGTTCACCAGTTGCATGCCTGGATGATCCGAATTTTGCAGCATCATGGAATTCTTTCCACTGTTCAACTCCATTTCTTTCAGAACTGAACTATCGTTGGAGTTCTAACTAATTACTGACTTACTAACTACTTAAGCAACTAATCCAACTAATTAAACCTGACTAATTAACAACTTAACAAACTAGCTAAAACGTGTGTTAAAACTGATAACTATGGAATTACATAAATACCCCTTCCAGTAAATTCCTACAGTGGGCGTGGTGGAAATGGTATTAATCTTGGTATTATCACTTCCAAAAATTCTCATATTAAAGGTATTAATTTTGATTTGTCTCATGTTATAGCTGATGCCGCTTCATATCCAGGTAAGAGACCATAACAATAATTAAATATGTGATCAATGCCGCCATAAATTCATTAACGTAGATAAATTGATGTTATGAGTCAGTGACTTGACCGAAAGGCTTGTGGTGATGCAGGTGTAGAGCCTTTGAGAGGAGATATGTTTCTGAGTGTTCCGAAAGGAGGGGATGCCATTTTTATGAAGGTAATTAGCTCCCCCATTTCTGGTATATTTTGATTGGTTAATATTTTTATAGAGTTGTTTGACCAATTCGATCTTTAACAAAAAGGAAGTCAGTATCATAATATGTATAGAGCGCCTCAAACTTCATAGTGAATATCTTCTTTTCTCTTCGTATTATGTACTTAAAACCTTCCTTCATTTTTTTCTTCATAATGTGTAGTGGATACTAGATACTACATGACTGGAGCGATGAACATTGCTTGAAAATCCTGAAGAATTGTTGGGAACCTCTTTCAAACTCTGGCAAAGTAATCATTGTGGAATTTATTCTTCCTGAGACTCCTGATAATAATCTTTCATCAAAATTACCTACGATCTAGATCTCCTTATGTTGGCTGCTGTCTTAGGAGGAAAAGAGAGGATGCTGAAGGAGTTTGAGGGTTTAGCAGTGAAATCCAGATTTTCCGAATGCAAAGTCATATGCTGTACATACGACTGTCGGGTTATGATGTTCCACAAAATAGCAGATTTAAGTCTTTAAAGCGTTAAGCACCCTGTGTTATTGATCTTTGCTGGTCATTGAGTTGATTTTGATTGTGTTAATTATTGTGAATTTGAGTCCCAGGTGAAACAATATGGATTTTAGTTTAATACATGAAATAATGGTATAAAACCTACCTAGCAGTGACTTGGAAAATGAAGTCGTGAGCGATGCTATTTGTTAGCCAATGATCTAAATCATCCCATTCCTTAATACATATCCCAATAAAATCTTTTAGAACTATCTTTAATTCTTACTATTCCCTAATTTCCAGAACTTGAATTGATTCAAAAGAAAAAACAGAATTAAATTAAAAAAAGAAAAAAGAGAAATTGAAAGAAAAGTTTTTATTCCATACAAAAAGCAAATCAATAATCATCAATGAAATTGAGTGCGACCAAATCTAGAAGATGGAACATCTTAAAATTCCCTTTAAACCATCAACTAAACATGTCCCTTCTCATAAGCAATCAAGCAAACACAAACTCACTTAACAATCACACGAATTACGAGCTATTTCGTAAAGGGAGGATGTGTATGTATGTATATATATAATTGTTAGATCATCACCTCTTCGGTCCCTCACAAATCCACCAAAATTCTATATCATTATTACTTTTTTTGGCATATCAAAATTGTAGAGAAAACACACAAGAGAAACTAAGGGATCTTAATGATGTGAGTCGTGAGATGAGAGAAGGAAAGAGTTGGGAGATTAGATTGTTAATGGCATGAAGTGAGAGGTTGTTAATGGCGCATAGGTGAGAGGAAGAGATGTTGGGCTTGGGTTTCGCTCATCCGGAGGATTATCCAAAATCCTAAAACCCAAAAATAAAAGAAAGAGAAAAAAAAAAAAAAAACAAAATGTCTTTTTTTTTTTTTTTTTTTCCAGTGGGTGAATAATACTGTTACAACAACAAAAATCTGTAAAAGTGAGAAACAGACAGCCACACTAGTAATTCATTTATGTATCATCACATCAACTCTCACTATTAAACACCTGACATCCAACTGCCAAAACAGTATCCATGAAGCATTATCTTTATCTCTCAAACTCTCGTCATTCGACTGTTTATTTACCTTGGTTTAGTCATTAGTGTTTGACTTTGTCTTTGTGAGGATATATCCATTAAGAATTAAAAAGTAATGAAATACTACTCTTTTTGATTTGGGAATCCCACATGTTTACAGAAAGGATGGTGGTGATTTGAAAGTGGATTCTTACTTTCTTAATAAAATTGGGCCCTTGGCCCACTATTGACCAATAATTCAAGGGCACTGGACACATTACACATGGACTTCAGTGGAATAACTTAACGGGCACTCTACGTTATATTGTTTATTTCGAATGAATGTTTGTATCATATAATGTTTTATTATAAAAAAATATTATATTAATAGAATAAAAAATTACTTTGAAGATTATTGAGAATATTTAGAAAATATATTTGATTGGTTCGAATAAATTAGTAAATTATATGTTTGATTGGGAGGATAAATACGTTGGTATGCTATATTGATTACTAAATTATCCTCTTTTTTTAATATTAATAAGACAATATTTTTTAGTATTATTTTTAACCCCCGACTTTTCATGGCCAGATATGTGGCCGTTTCACAACTACATCTTTGGCAGTGAAACGGCCAAATATGGCCTCACCGATCCATGGTTGGAAAAAGCCTCATCGGCACACGGTTTGTTGTACGCCATTATGGCCACTTTTGGAAACCTCTGGTGGCAGTTGATGGTGGCTGGCGGTGGTGGCTAGTTCTGAGTATAATGACATTTTTGTAAATAATGACAATAACAAAGATAATGTTGTTCAAAAAATTTAAAAAGCGAGGACAAAAGTGTCTGTATGAGTGAATTAGGTGTTTTGTAAATGTTAACAAATATAAGGCTAATTTGGACCAAATGCTCAACTGTTTAGGGGCAACATGGGAAACAAAATTGTATTCCCAAGGATAAGTTTTAAAACAGCCCCCCCCCCCCCCCCCTCTCAAAAGGTATTAAGATTCCCGACAATATACCTCCTAAATCATTATAAGA
This sequence comes from Pistacia vera, assembly GCF_008641045.1. Classification (NCBI taxonomy): domain Eukaryota; kingdom Viridiplantae; phylum Streptophyta; class Magnoliopsida; order Sapindales; family Anacardiaceae; genus Pistacia; species Pistacia vera. The sequence goes on from NW_022196811.1 coordinate 15,869, forward strand.
ATAATTTTTTACAAACCAACCAAACATCGTCATCTACTCAATTTAAAAAGTATTATCTCAGTTATCTAATATTAACCCATCCAAACGGCCCCAAATAGGTGCTAAGTTTGCCCATTTTCTGCCAGATATAGAGTAATGGAGATGATAGTCGTTTTTTTTTTTTGATGATTGGGTCAGTTTACACACATTTTGACTAATCTTCGGAGTTTATTAATCTTATAAGCCTTCAATGAATTAAAGTGAACAAACATTCTTTATCGTCATGCCAATCTCTTGGGATTATAGAGATGGTAGTTTCGATAAATAAACATATTGCAAATAAATGCAATAACGTAATTGATAATTAATAAAACTATGGTATAAATAAAATTAGACAAATGACCCAAAAATCCTTAATATCTGGGGAGCTCATACTTGAAGGGAGTGGTTGTATCATTACAGTGATCGGTCCAGTTTTTAAGGCCTTTAGAAATTTATGCCTAACATATTTTTGAGATACTTTAACTTTAAGCCCATACTAAACTTAGTGAGAAGATATTAAAGTTATAGGGAAACTAAGTTTGACATCATTTAATTATAAACTTTTATTATAGGCGGTTGTTTAATTAAATTAATAAATATAAGAGGTTAAAATATAATCTAAATATTTTTAAAAAATATTTTTTAATAATATACTAAATACATTATTAGAATCTTATCCTAAAATGTATTAAGAGTAAGATTTTACGAAGAAAAATGCTATATTCACAACTTTTTATTACAAACTACTTTTTATAATCCTGATGTAATAAATTATAATTAATCAATTTATAATGAATCTTACCTAATAAATTATAATCGACTAATTATAAACTATCACGTTATATTATAGCAAACGAATATCACGTTACTCTTTTACTAATCCTATTTAAAAAGGTATACCACACGCAGCCTAAGATAAAATGCATTGGAATTTGGAAGCTGAAATTTATAACAGCAGTAACTCCGAGTTCGGAAGACTAAAAAGTGAAAACAAACATGATCCTCCCCCAACGTAAACGATAAAATAGGAGAGGGACGATATAATAAGAAAAAGGATATTAAAGAAATAAAATGCATTGGAATTTGCTATTATGTTGACCCTGTTAGGTGTGCGTGTGCTTGTGATTTTCTAAAGACTCTTTGGTGCAGACTGCAGACTGCCAACGAGGACACGATTCCTTTACTAAAATCGCGCTCGCTCGCTCACTGATGATCACTATTCAGTATTCACTCAAAATTCCCTTCCGCTCTTAGCACTAAAACGACATGTCGCAACCTCGAGAGGAAGAAGAAGTGGGCAAGCTAGCCATCAGGTTAGCCAACGCCGTGATTCTTCCGATGGTCCTCAAATCAGCCCTCGAGCTCAACCTCCTAGACATCATCTCTGCCTCTGCGGACGACGCCTTCCTCTCAACTTCGGAGATCGCCACCAGGATTGTCACCAAGAACCCTGACGCGCCCGTCTTGCTCGACCGTATGCTACGGCTCTTGGCGAGCTACGATATACTAAAGTGCTCCGTCAGAACGGGAGAGGAGGGAGAAGTTGAGAGAGTCTACGGTGCCGCACCCATTTGCAAATTCCTTGTTAAAAATCAAGATGGAGGCTCTGTTGCTCCTTTGTTCTTGTTACACCATGACAAGATCTTCAATGAGAGCTGGTACATTCTTTTTTCAAATTATTATTTATTTGCTCAAAATTGTTAAAGCTGAAACAATCTAGAAAGTATTTGGAAAAAAAATGGGTTTACGTCCAAAGTCAATTTTATTGCAATTTTTTCTCACATCTCCGGGTACAATGAATGTATGCTACGAATTCTTATATCAATCATACAAGAATAATGTGTTTATGACCTCATGTGTGCCGCCCCTTATAGACTAACTCCTTATTGATGAAGTGGTCACCAATTCCAACTAGAGTTACACATTTGGATGAAGCTTTAGCATTTATGCATATAAATAATTAGATTACTAAAATTGACACCTCCACTAGTTCTCTTATGTGCAACAAAATGTGCTGATAGTTCCTATTAAACAAATTATTAATAATTACATGACTAACAACAAAACACAGTCTTTGTAGCAGTTTTAATATCTTTTTCTTAAAATTCATTTATTGACTCTATCTATTGAAGACCAATTTCAAATGATTAATTATAATTTAGAAAGGCTTTTAATTTCATATGTAGTTACGAATTCAGGGCAGGCTATTGATTTTATTTGGTTATCAGGTATCACTTGAATGATGTTGTATTAGAAGGTGGAATCCCGTTCAACAGGGCATATGGGATGACGGCATTTGAATACCCGGGGACGGATCAAAGGTTCAACCGGGTGTTCAATCAGGCTATGTCCAACCACACTACCTTGATTATGAAGAAAGTTCTTGATGTTTACAAAGGATTTGAAGGGTTGAAAGTGTTGGTTGATGTTGGCGGTGGAATTGGTGTTACTCTTGATATCATCACTTCTAAGTATCCTCACATTGAAGGCATTAATTTTGATTTGCCTCATGTTTTAGCTGATGCACCTTCGTATCCAGGTACCAAATTGAATATTTTATTTGCTCACTACTGATTTTAGCTATAGTCTACATCTTTGAATAAAACAGGGTCTTTTGAAATGCATCAATAAGGAGATGGTATGCAATATGGCATCAGTCTGATTACAATCTAGTTGTCAATGCTAATGCAAGAATTATCTTGATGTTTGTGTTTTGTAAATTGATGCAACAAAAACCATATGTAATTCAGCAGAGAAGAAATGCTATGACGAACTGAAAGGTTTGTGTTGTGGTACAGGTGTAAAGCATGTGGGTGGAGATATGTTTGTGAGTGTTCCAAAAGGGGATGCCATTTTCATGAAGGTAAGCTTTTGTCCTTGAGTACTCCTATTAATTTGCTAAGATGGAAATTTCTTTCCAGTTTTTTATCATCACACCTTGTTCTTTCTTCATATAATGATTTGAAATTCGCAGTGGATACTACATGGCTGGAGTGATGAACATTGCTTGAAACTTCTCAAGAATTGTTGTGAAGCTCTTCCAAACTCTGGCAAAGTGATCATTGTGGAATCGATTCTTCCTGTGATTCCTATGAATAATGTGTCATCGCATATTGTGTTTGAGCAAGATCTTTTAATGCTGGCTCAGAACCCAGGAGGAAAAGAGAGGACTCAAAAGGAGTTTGAGGCATTAGCTGTGAAATCTGGATTTTCTGGGTGTGAAGTCATATGTAATGCATACAACAGCTGGGTTATGGAATTCCGCAAAAGCTGATACTTAAAGCTTCCTAATGCTGAACGGAAAGCCCAGTCTTCAGTACCATGTGTTATTACTCAGTGTGGCTCATGTTGGTGATCAAGAAGCTACTTTCATTGTGTTAAATTTTTGATAATTTGGAGTACGTAGAGAAGAAACCTGGAGTTCATTGTAGTAATTCTGCTTTACTGGATGAAATAAAATAATGAAACGTTGTAACAAGCAGTGGCCCTAATCCAGCACTAATTCTATAACTTAACCAGGGTTTAGCACAGTTATTTAATTGCTTAATGTTTAGGAATTGCGTTCAACAGGGATTTGAATATCCGGAAACAGATCAAAGGTTCAACCGGGTGTTCAATCAGGCTACATAAAACTCCACAATCCTGATCATAAAATCCGGATTTTCCAGCTGTGAAGTCATATGCTCCGTATACAGCAGCTGTATGGGTTTTGAAGTTCAACAAATGAGAAGATTTCCAAACGTTCTAGGTAATGAACACAAGTCCCAGCCTTCAGTACCTTGTGTTATTTCTTTTTCTGGCTCACGTTGGTGATCAGCAATAAAGGTCACTGTGAAGTGTGTGATGTTAGAATTCCAGGTGTTCATTTTAAAAATTCTGTTTTGTTTCATTAAATAAAACCTTACAGGCGACGCGCTTGGAGAATGAAGCAGTAACCTTATATTTATTTCTTGTAAGGTACTAAACATGGAACATATTAAAATTCCCTTTAAACCATCAACTAAACATGTCGCTTCTCAGAAGCAAACACAAACTCACTTAACAATCACACGAACTACGAGCTATTCAGTAGAGAGAGGATATATAATTCTTAGATCATCACCTTTCCGGTCCCTCACAAATCCACCAAAATTCTCTATTATTACTACTTTTTTAGCATAGTACACAAGAGAAACTAAGGGATCTTAATGACGTGAGATGACTGAAGGAAAGAGTTGGGAGATTAGATTGTCAATGGTATGAAGTGAGAGGTTGTCAATGGTGTAGGTGAGAGGAATAGAGTTTTAATGGTCCGGAGAGGAAATTACAGGATAGAATTCTCAAGTGAGAAAAAAAAGTTAATTGGACTAAATTTGAAAAAAAAGTTGAGTGTACGACATGATGTGTGTTGGGTGAAAGATGGAATATCTTGTGAACATGTCAAAGATGTGGAAGCCCAAATATAGCCCAAATATAAATCCAGGCGGGCTGAAGAATATTAAGGGGTGTAACTCTTACAGAAGCCGAAAGGGCATGACAAAGTCTGTCTTGATGATGTGGAGGCTTGCGTTATTACTTTCCAAATTTCTTTTTTCTTCGCTTTCTATCTTTTGAATAGTTAAATCATGTGACGCACTGTGTATTGATTTGTCTCGATAGGATCTTCAATGCTTGTAAATTAGTCTATGTAGACAATAGATTCTTGCTGCATCTAAGTTCAGACTATAAAAGATTTCAAAATAGAAATATTAAATTCAACGACGTGTTATTTGGTTTATTGAATAAATTGCCTATGATGTTTGCATGCATGTACTATAAATATCAACTTAGATCGATGTTAATTTACAATGTGAAGTGGAAAAAATAAGTAAGTGCAGAGATTTCAATTTATCTTCAAACTTATAAAGGCCATGTCGCAAGGACAAGAACTGGACAAGCTAGCCATCAGGTTAGCAAACGCCGCGGTTCTTCCCATGGTCATGAAGTCAGCCATCGAGCTCAACCTCATAGACATAATCTCCGGCTCCGGTGACGGCGTTTTCCTCTCACGTTCCGACATTGCAAGTAGGCTTCCCACCAAGAACCCCGAGGCACCCGTCTTGCTTGATCGCATGCTACGGCTCTTGGCCAGCCATGACATAGTCAAATGCAAGGTTAGAACCGGAGAGAATGGACAAGTTGAAAGATTGTACGCTGCTGCACCCATTTGCAAGTTCTTTGTTAAGAATGAAGATGGAGGGTCGGTTGCTAGTTTGTTGCAGTTGCAACACGACAAGGTCACCATGGAGGGCTGGTACTTTTCACTTTTGAGATCTAGAATTTAATTATTGTACGTTTTGTTTGAGAGTTGAGTTAAATTTTCTGCAATTTAATTTGTTGTCAGGCATCACCTAAGTGATAGTATCCTAGAAGGTGGAACCCCCTTCAGTAGGGCATATGGACTGAGATCTGCATTTGAATATATAGAAAAGGACCCAAACCATGGCCAGTTATTCAACAAAGCAATGTCAGACAACACAACCTTGATCATGAAGAAGATGGTTGATGTTTACAAAGGATTTCAAAATGAAGGCCTCAAAGTGTTAGTAGATGTGGGTGGTGGAGTTGGAGCTAATCTTGGTACCATCACTTCTAAGTATCCTCACATTAAAGGCGTTAATTTTGATTTGCCTCATGTCGTAGCTCATGCACCTCCGATAACAGGTATATATCTTCGTAATCCTACTTGTATAACTGCATTTCTTATATTTATTTATGGGTCAGGATATTGCTACGTAAGTTATTTTTTGACTTTCTAGTGAACTATTCATCTTTGTTGATTCATCAACGATGAAAAATGTTGAATTGATATCAAATGTAACTACCTTCAAATTTTTCATCATATCATTGCTAGATCAACTAAGATGGAACGACTCAAAAGCTTTATTTATTTGCTTATCAGAATGATGTTTTGGTGATGGATGTAGGTGTTGAGCATGTTGGTGGAGATATGTTCAAAAAAGTTCCAAAAGGCGACGCCATTTTCTTGAAGGTACGTGCGTAAATAGTTTATTCTTCACACATACGCGAGTGTATAGTTGCTTTAATTTGTTTATATATATATATATATGAAACTTAATTGCAGACGGTTCTACATGATTGGGGTGATGAAGATTGCGTGAAAATTCTCAAAAAATGTTTTGAAGCTCTTCCAAAGTCTGGGAAAGTAATCATTACAGAATTGATAGTTCCTGAGATTCCTGAAAATACTGTTTCATCAAACATTGCGTGTGAGCTAGATCTGTTAATGATGGTTGTGCACCCAGGAGGAAGAGAGAGGACACTTAAAGAGTTTGAGGTATTAGCTCTGAAATCCGGATTTTCCAAGTGTGAAGTCATATGCCCTGTATACAATAGCTCGGTTTTGGAGTTCCGTAAATGAGCACATTCTGAAGCCTTCTCAATAATGAAAACAAAGTGTTCTCTCTTTTTCTGGCTCATGTTAGTGACGAATAATAATAGAGGTTTGAATTCCAGGGAGTTCATTGTTAAGTAATAAAAATAAGAGGTTAATCCCTGTGTCTGTGAGTGTGTTTTTTACAATATATGTAATATTAATTACCATATCTATATGTACGTGTCTCCTTTGTTAAGCAATAAAAAAGGCATGTGTTGGTAGTTTTTTTGTTTCTTTTTTTTTGGGGTTAAATTAGACAAACCATTTCGTGGCACATTTAATAAAATTCATTGACAAAATTGATTGATAAATTTATTATATTTTATTTAAAAAGTATCCAATCTCTTTAAAAATTCCATGTAAAACTCTTAAAGCCGCAATGCTTCATATACAACTTTTTGTTTTATTTTTGTGTTACAATTATATATGAAATTTAACAGGAGAATTAATTAGAAAAAAATGTTTTGTTATATTGTAAAAATACAGTCGAAAGAGTTTTTGTAAAAGTAAATATGTCGTACGTTGGAATTATGGGATCAGTTGACTCTATTATGTCTCCAACTCCAAGTATAATAAACTCCAAGAGTAAATTTTCTGCAATTTAAGTCGATATACCAAACTTAATGCCGTGCGGTGAATCTCTTAGCCCTTGGATGCATGCCATCTGTCCACCAACTACTCTCAAATCCAACAGCCAGGATCCACCCATGTGGCACCACCGTAACCACAAACTTCTCTATCCAGATTGACTGATCCAAGTATGGTATTTGATTAACAATAAAACTATACTTACTCACAATCTTACTAACCATCTTATTATCCTGATAAATATAACGGCATAGTATAAATACTATGCATATGGTACCCATACTATACCATTATATTTTCAGGATTGTAAGATGGTTAGTAAGATTGTGAGTAAGCATAACATTATTTGTTTGATTAATTGTCCTAGGCATCACACACCTGACACAAATCCAGATTAAAAGGGCCTCTATTAAATTATTAATTACCAACTCGACGAAAATATAAAAACGGTAACCATTTTCATTTCAAAGGGAGGATTCAATCAGCAAAGTAGTTTGAAAATACGTGTTTTATACACAAATTATACGATTAAAATATAAATTATACAGTCAGCTATATAAATTACATATAAAACACGTATTTACATATTTTACAAAGGACTGCCAAATTATTCACGAATTATTACAAAAAAAAAAAAAAAAAAACTAATTGAAACGACGTTGTTTTAGTGGGGGAAGAAGAAATCAGTGGATAAGGCGTAAGAGAAGAGATTGGAAAAGGGGGGGAATAAAATAACCCTCTCAAAAAGTTCAAAACTCAAAATGACATCCATTTTCCCGTCCATTCCCCCGCACCTTTACATTTTAAACTTAAAACACATACAAAATCATTTCATATTTTTAAATTATTTTCGTGTTATCTAATAAATTAGATTGGATTAATGATATTAAAATAATAATTTATTGTGAAAAAAAAAACTATCATATATTATAGGTATAAAATAGTAGTTAGTCTATTGTAACACTAATCTTTTATATAAATTTGTGAGACAAAATTTTAGTTTTTGATTTAAATAATTTAATGGATTAATGGGAAGTTAAAATTGGTTGCATTTAATATCAAACTTATCAAGTTTTAAATTAGTAAAGAATCATGGTTAAATATTATGTTTGAGTTTGGAGACTATAATTTGAATATCAGTTATATATTGTATATTTGTGTTATTGGTTAATTGAATACTTTGCATTTGAAATACTATATTGATTTTAGCCAAGTAATCCATAAAAGTATTAAAACTAAGATTGATATTGTCATATTTTTCAAAACATATTATTGACAATGCATCGTATTAAACCCGTATATACCCATACCGTATTTTTTCCGTATCCGAATTTTATGGCCGAATTTTTATAAACGTATTTTTCACTGTTTACCGTATTATATCCGTAAAATTCTCATATCGTTTTTTTACCATACCCGTATTTACTACATATTCACACAAGATAAAAGTCAGATTAGCGAGAAAAAGTAAGGTTTCGTTTGGTTGCATTTTGGGAATACTACTTTTAGTATTCCAAAAAAAAGTTAAATAGTAAAATACCTAAAAACTCACAATATTATTTAATATTATTCAACTTTTTTTAAACCCTCTAAATTTGTTAATTTAATTAAATACCCCTAATATTTTTTAAAAAATTACAAAAACACCCCAACAATCCACATTTACCAGATTCCGGCCACCACTATCGGAAAATGGCCGGAATCTGGTAAGATGGCGCACTACTGACTGAATCTGGCCGGTAGTGCGCCGATCTAGTCTTTTCCGGTTAGATTCACCGTAAAAGGCCAGATCTTTGGCCGTAACCAGTCGGTAACGACGGCCAAAAAGGGTCATCGTTGACCATCAACGATGACTGTTTGTTGGCCGTCATTGAATAGCAAATACGGCCAGATCTAGCCGTAGATCTGGCCTTTGCTAGCCAGATCCACCGTGAATCTGGCCAGAAAAAGCCATATCGGCGCACGACCAGCAAGATCCAGTCAGTCATGCACCGATACGGCGACTCCGGCCATCCTCCGATGGTGGTGGCTGGCTGTTCGTATTTGAGGGTGGGTTAGGGGTGTTTTTGTTAACTTTTAATGTTTTATTATAGGGGGTATTTTGTAAAAAAATAAACATAGGGGGTATTTTATAATTTATAAATTCTACATCGTAATACCCGCCCAATTCAACTTTTTTTTAACTTTTTTCAAAAAACTTTTCCCAAAAACACAAAATTATGAACCAAACGAAGCCTAAAAGAGTAGCCCGAAAGTGCACGTTGTTGTGAACCCATTTGTCACCTTCTATCTTTGTAATTGTCCTAAGTGTAAAGTAGAGCTGGGCAGGGACCGTTCCCTTGCGGGCCCAGGCCTGGGCCCGTTTAGGACTGGTCCCACTCATGGGCCTCGGACCGGTCCCAGGCCCATGAGAAAAACCAGGACTCGGACTAGGCCCTAGGCCTAGTCGGGACTGGTCTTATGGGCCAAGGACCGGTCCTTGGATAATTTTTTCCCCTCTGATATTTTTTTATATTTTAGAGGCGAAATGAAGTTTTATAGGGGGTTTTTAGTATTTTTTAGGGGTTGATTAGTAAGTTTCTAAAAATTTAATTAATTTTAAAAAATAATAAATTAATAGTTAATTTTAATTTTTAACATAAATGTAATATTCACATTCAAACATTCATGTTCACAAAAAACAATTAAATATTTTTTATAAATTATTCATCTTAATTTCATCGTCAACAAATAATACATTATTCAAATCTGTATTCCTAAAGAGTTCGAGTAGTCGGGATCTCAGGGTGGTGTTGTAGTCTTCTTGCATGAGTCCAATCCCGTAAACACGTTATCACTCAATCATCTCATCGGTTAAAGAACATCTTCTGTCTTCAACAATCCGACCACTCGTGAAAATGTTGACCGGATGCAATTGTAGAAACCGGCACAGATAAATGTCACGTGCCATTTGGGATATAATGGGGAATCGACTTTCATGTTGGTTCACCATTGAAGAATATCCATGTCAAGTTGCGCCTTTATCGTCATAAAGGTCAAGTCCACCTGTAGATAGGAGTCCTCTCATTTGGTCTATGTATGTACGAGTGGAGCTTCGCACGTTCCACATACGCCCACTTGCTTGATCCTTGAGGGGGGGCTGCATCAAGGTCCTGATCGCCCTCCTAGACGTTCCACTTCCATTGTGCCTGTTTCATATAAAGAAAAAAGTCTATCCATTGTGTTTAAAGTCAGTCAAATAAGACGTAAATCATATCCTAAATGATTGTCTAACTAGTAATTACATCGTTAACTACGGATAATTTAAACTAGGATCTAGAAAAAGGCCTAATCCACATAAGAATGGAATATCTAACCAATATCTCTTATATTATTTCCATACTTAAAACAATTTCACTTAAAATGTTATCATTCTATATTGAGCAAAAGTTTTAGCAATTTGAACTAAAATATCAACACTAAATTAGTAGTTGGATAATAAATACCACTTAATGTATTAGTACCATCATAAAAATTTTAAGAAATGAATAAAAAAGTTCACAAAACGCCTAATCATCATAGTTGACAACTTCCTCTGGATAATTCTTTCGGTTGACGAAATCTGTAATTGTTTCGCGGTTGGCAAAGTTTTTCCAACATCAAGTAGGTAGAGTTCCAACGGATAAGATGTTGTACATAACTTCAAAGGTCGAACGGTGGCTCATCTTGTTACAATATTTGACGTACTCCTGCCATCTTTATTGCTACCGCCGACGATAAATCTGATACTTACGCACCCTCTCCATCTTTGAATTGTATGCATCTAAACCTGCTTTAATTATCAAATTGATGATGTGACAAGCACATCTCTGGTGATAAATTTGCCTTCACCAACGGATCCAATTTCTTTTCAAATAAGATTGCCACGGTGTTAGCAGCTGCATTATCAAGCGTTAGCGCTACAACTTATCAGTTAATAAATTCTTACAAAACTTTAAGAATTGTAAAATAAATAGTTTCAGCACTATGTTTTTCTATAATGGTTTAAAACCTATCAATTTTTGTTGTAAACCCCAATTATCTAAGAAATGTACTGTGACAGTTAAAAAATCAGTTTTTGATCTACAAGCGCATATGTCTGATGTAAGTGCAATAGATATATTCCTAAAATTGAAATTCGTTTTTAAGTTTATTATTTATTTTGTTATAAAGTTTAGTATATCTCTTCTACTTGTACTTCTACTAAAGGGGTATATGCTGGCAAAATGCAGTTTTACAATATTAACAAAAAAGGATTTTCAGATAAACAAACGGGAGAGTCCGTAGCAACTATATATCTTGATTTCTCTCATGCAACATGTGTATTGTATTGCCATGTTGAGAGAGTTGAGGATTGTGGATTAAAATTAAGTTAAGTTTGAATTTGTCTACCTGATCCGCTTGAAGATGCATTTATTTGGGGATGCTTCTTCTCTACGTGTCGTCGCATCATCGAAGTCCCCTTCTCAGCGCCAATAATGGTTCCACATAAATTACATATCCCACACGATTCTTCCCCCTCCCCATTTGTCTTTGGCCGTTTTGATTTGGTGAAGTATCGCCAGACATCGGACACGACCCTCTTTGACGGTTGGGGGGGTTGGGCTATGTCCGTGCCCGTTGACTCGCAGCTAGCATGTGTTTGGCTACACCTTGTCCCGACCGAATATGGTTGTGGAATTACAGCTGCTTCCTCTGGAGGAAATGGTAAAAATGGATTGAAGCCTTCAATTTCTTCGGTGGATGAAACGTAAAACTCATTTGGGGAAGATATTATAAATTTATGATAAAATAATAAATAATTAAAATGAAAAGAAATTAAATAATAATATGAAATTATGATGAATGATGAATGATGATATTGAAAAATAGAAAAAAAAAATTGAATAATATAAATAAATAATATGAATAAATTATAAATATAAATTGAATGAGAAATGGATTGGAGATTTGGAGTAGAGAGATTGAGAGAATGAAAGAATGAGAGATTGATTGGTGTGAAAAAAATGAAAGATTTTAGGGTTATTTATAGTGTAGTTGCGGGGGGGAAAATGAAAAAAAAACTTTTAATTAATAATATAATTATAACCGTTGGCTGCTCTGCTGTGACCGTTGGCAGCCAACGGTTATAAAAAGTTAAGGCTGCGTTTGGATAATTATTTTTATCCATATTTTGAGTCTGATTTTTGGAAAAGTGTTTGTTTTATTATTTACATAATAGAATCCTGAAAACTCTTTTCCGACATTTTGCTGACAGTTTTTGACCTTTTTGAATTTTTTCTGCAGATGCGTTCTCTTTTCTTCTTTCATGCCTTCACCTATTTTTTATCAGTCCTTTTTCACGGTTCGTCATTTCTTCTTTCACACTTCTTCATTTCTTCTTAGTACAGGTAATGAGCAAGTATATTGTGATCATTAAAATGGGATAGAATATGGGCAAAATGGGGAAGGACCGAGTTAACCACAATAAGGTATTATAGACAATATGAAAACTGTACGGGATAACATAACAAATACACTATAGGCAGCACAGTGGACCATGTCGTAGTTGTTAATGGAGTATACGTGTAATAATGATTGTAAGGGTTGATAATTAGTACTTTTGTCATATATGTATTAATGTGATGTTTTTAAACAGTTGGATTAGTACTTGAAATTAATATGGGTTTTTGTTTTTTAATATATATGGGTGACAAACTTACCAATAAAATATTTAGTATTATTAAAATGTAACTTGATAAGTTATATATATAATAATACATTATTTTAACAAAACACAATAAAATATTATATTAATAAATCATTTATAAAAAAATATATTAATCAAATATTCAATACAAATATCAAGGTCAAAATACTCTACCAAACACATATTTTACAAATTATATTCTCGTAATCATAACCCTATCCAACTATCCAATATTATCCCCAAAATCTTATCTAAAATAATAAACCAAACGCACCCTAAAATACTTTTTTTTTTTTAATAAATTTTGTAAAATATTATTTTAACCCTTATAATTTATACTTATTTAAAATTAATAAGGGGTTTAATGTAATTTTACAGGGGACTAAGAAGATAAAATCCCAAAAAAATTTGGGCCCAGGCCCAGGCCTTGGAGGAGGGCCTAGTGGAGGGCCCGGGGGACCAGGCCTCAGGGTTTTGATGCTGGGCTTTTCGGCCCGATCCCAAATGCCCAGCTCTAGTGTAAAGAGAACATTAAATAATAAAATAGTGAAAAACGTAGGCTTTGGCACTTACCCGCCGAACCTGTTGAAAAATTATATTGATTCATTTGGTTCATTATTATGATAGTTTTTAAAATAATATTTTCAAAAAAGTTAAGTTGGGTGGGTATAACGATGTAGAATTTAAAAATTAATAAAATACCCTATATATTTTTTTATTTCCTAAACACTCCTATAATAAAATATTCAAAGTTAACAAAAACACATCCAATCCACTCATTAAATACGGACAATCGGTCACCACTGTCGGAGGGTGGTCGGAGTCGTCGTATCGACGCATAACCGACTGTATCTTACCAGTCGTGTGCCGATATGTGAAGTCATATGCTCCGTATACAGCAGCTGTATGGGTTTTGAAGTTCAACAAATGAGAAGATTTCCAAACCTTCTAGGCAATGAACACAAGTCCCAGTCTTTAGTACCATGTATTATTTCTTTTTCTGGCTCACGTTGGTGATCAGCAATAAAGGTCACTGTGAAGTGTGTGATGTTAGAATTCCAGGGTGTTCATTTTAAAAACTCTGTTTTGTTTCATTAAAATAAAACCTTACAGGCGACGCGCTTGGAGAATGAAGCAGTAACCTTACATTTCATACATTTATTTCTTGTAAGATACTAAACATGGAAGTTATTAAAATTCCCTTTAAACCATCAACTAAACATGTCGCTTCTGGAAGCAAACACAAACTCACTTAACAATCACACGAACTACCAGCTATTCAGTGTAGAGAGAGAGAGAGAGAGAGAGAGAGAGAGAGGATATATGTTGAGATTTACTTAATATTTTTAGAATATATCATAACCTCCCAATTATGTTAGTTTTAGCCTTTAGGATATTCATAATATATTTAATATCCTATAATCTTCTAATTATATCGATATATTGTATTGACATAATTAAGATATTACGTAGAGTATATTCTACCTATAAAAATCTTTAATCATGAGTATAAATATATGAATTAAAAAGAGTTACAATTCTTCATGCAAACATGGTATTAAAGCCAAGCTCTCTGATCTAAATAATTGCTCATCACAGAGCAACCGTCGGAAAATTTACCGATGAGTTATCATCCCTCCAGCTGTCGTCAATCCAAAAAAGAGAACACAACCGCAACCCAAACACTAAAATCAATCAAGCCCAACCACCAATCCTGGCCGCTGCAAACAACAAATACCCAGAAAAAAATTCCAATCGGAAACTAATCCAACCTTTAACTCCAGCCATCTCCAACCAAACAATCAATCTGCCATCAACCCAAACACCAACCAAGCAACTCTCCTCACCAAACACACACAACCAATTATTCTGTGTCACCGCAAAACCACCATCACATTTCAACCACATACCTAGAAGAAAACAACCACTGCAAAACAACAAAAAATACCCCAACCAAAAAAAAAAAAAAAAAAAAAAAAAAATCCTCCAATCATTCTCATAGTTGTCGACTCCAGCCACACAAGAACATCCACCCCGACAACCAATCAAATCGCCGGATTCACAAAGCATAACCATATCTATATGTTGTGTCCCCTTGTTAAGCAATAAAAAAGGCAAATGTTGGTAGTTTTTTTTTTTTTTTTTTTTTTTTTTCGGTTAAATTAGACAAACTACTTCGTGGCACATTTAATAAAATGTATTGTAAATTTATTATATTTTATTTAAAGAGTATCCAATCTCTTTAAAAATTCGATCTAAAACTCTTAAAGCCGCAATGTTCGTCAGTCTATCTCATGTTCATATGTAACTTTTTGTTTTGTTTTTGTGTTATAATTATATATGAAATTAAACATTAGAATTAATTAGAAAAAATCTTTTGTTATATTGTAAAAATACAGTCCAAAGGGTTTTTGTAAAACTATTTATGTCGTAAGTTTGAATTATGGGATCTGGTGTAAGTGATAGCAGTTGACTCTATTGTGTCCTCAACTCCAAGTATAATAAACTCCAAGAGTTTAAGGCTCCGTTTGGTTCACAATTTTGTATTTTTGAAAAAAAAAAATTTGAAAAAAGTTAAAATAAAGTTGAATTTGACAGGTATTACGTTGTAGGATTTATAAATTAATAAAATACTCCCTATGTTTGTTTTTTTACAATATACCCCCTACAATAAAACATTAAAAGTTAACAAAAACACCCCCAATCCACCCTCAAATACGGACAGCCGACCACCACCGTCGGAGGATGGCCGGAGTCGCCGTATCAACGCATGACCGGCTGGATCTTGCCGGTCGTGCGCCGATATGGCCTTTTTCGGCCAGATCCACTGTGGATTTGGCCGACAAAGGCCAGATCTACGGCTAGATCTGGCCATTGATGGCCAGATTTGGCTCTATTTGCTATTCAACGATGGCCAACAAACAATCATCGTTGATGGTCAACGTAACGGTCGTCGTTGATGGTCAACGATGACCGTTTGTTGGCCGTCGTTACCGACTGGTTACGGTCAAAGATCTGGCCAGAAACCGTGGATCTGGCTGAAAAAGGCTAGATCGGCGTACTACCGACTAGTCTCAGCCGGTAGTGCACCATCTTACCAGATTCTGGCTATTTTTTGGTAGTGGTGGCTAGAATCTGGTAAATATGGATTGTTGGGGTATTTTTGTAATTTTTTAAAAAATATTTAGGGATATTTAATTAAATTAAAAAATTTAAGAAGTTTAAAAAAAGTTAAATAATATTGTGAGTTTTTGGTTTAGCAACAAAACGAAGCCTAAATTTTCTGCAATTTAAGTCAATTTACCAAACTTAATGTTGTGCGGTGAATCTCTTAGCCCTTGGATGCATGCCATCTGTCCACCAACTACTCTCAAATCCAACAGCCAGGATCCACCCATTGGCATCACCCTAACCACAAACTTCTCCATCCAGATTGACTGATCCAAGTACAGTGTTTGATTGTCCTAGGCATCACACACCTGACAACAATCCAGATTAAAAGGGACTCCATTAATTACCAACTCCGAACCATTGTCAACGAAAATATAAAAAGGGAAACCATTTCCATTTCAAAGGGAGGATTCATTCAGCAAAACACATTCACACAAGATAGAAGTCAGCTTAGAGAGAAAAAGTAAAAGAGTAGCCCGAAAGTTCACCTCGTTGTGAACCCATTTGTCACTTACCATCTTTGTAATTGTCCTAACTGTAAAGAGAACACTAAATAATAAAATAGTGAAAAACGTAGGCTTGGGCACTTACCCGCCGTACCTCTTGAAAACTTCTACATTGTTCTTTATTATTTTCAGCCCATGTATTTCTTGTTTACTATTAGCTCATTTCCATTTGCTGGTTCATCATTGATCATGCACCCACTTGATTCGATCTTACAAACATTGATCGAATCTTTCTAATTGTTGCGAATTTTCTTAACAACACTTAAATTTCTTTCACATTAAACAGATAAAAAAAAAAAATTTTCCTTATTTGTTCAGTAAAAGATTTGAGGAAGAAGGGGAGATGTCATTTCGCCAAACCATGAGGGTGGGAATGTTAGACGTCACCCATTTAGAAGAACACAATGTACGTAGAGAGGATAAATTTGACTGTAGCGTGTTAACAGATTTTTTGTAAGTTGGGGAAAGATTTACAGATTTTGATGAGCTGGGGAGTTGAGTGAAGCAAGTATTGAACTGTAGGCACATTCATACAAAAAGCTATCGACTAACAATATATTTCTGGCCCGTCAGATTAGTCTGAGTATCTGACTGCAATAATACAAACCCCGATTTGACATGTTGGGTTAAAATTAAGAAGAGCTATGAATTTTTATTTTTTTAATACCCTTGATAAAATACCCACTGTAAGTGGATAAGTAGCGAACACTTGTAAACCACACCTGACATGTTGCAACAACAAGAAGAAGAAGCCATCAGGCTAGCAAATGTTGCCGTTTATCTAATGGTCCTGAAATCAACCATCAAGCTGAACATATAGACATCATGTTTGCCTCCAGCGACAGCAACATTTTCCTCTCACCTTAGGAGATTGCAAGTAGACTCCCCACCAAGAACCCCGATGCACCTGTCATGCTTGACCGGATGCTACGGCTCCTGGTGAGCTATGATATACTCAACTATCATGTTAAAACAGGAGAGAATAGTCAAATTGAGAGAGGGTACGTTGCTGACTATTTGCAAGTTCCTTACTCAGAATCGAGATGAAGGGTCTGTTGGTCCTTTGTTATTGTCTATAATCTATATTATACTTTGAATCAACTGTCCCGCCATGTGATCAATTGATATCAACTAATGATCTTTTATCTGGAACATAATGTGTGTAATATCAACCAACTTTATACAGTAGATTGATAACCACAAATCAGAATGCCCTTTGCTATTTAGAGTCTGTTTTACTGAGCTTATGAAAATTAGCTTATAAGTAGTTAGTGCTTATAAGTTAATTTGAGTTTATAAACATTTGAAATTTTAAGCAGTTATGTATTTGGTTAAAATACTTATAATTGACTGATAAGTAGTTGATGCGTTTGACAAAAAAGTTATAAACAAACATGTTAGCTTAATTTTAAAGCTTATAAACTAGTTTGACCAACTTATAAGCTCAAACAATCACCCTCATAATGTGTAATAGTATCAACTCTATAGATTTTATATAGCTAATTGCAGTGACACATAGCACATAACTCTAAAAACATGATTGTATCGCCCCATTTATGTTCTTTTTGTATCAATTCTTTATCTTTAGGCTCAAAATTAAAAGATAAATTATTAAATTTGAAAAGTTGCTGAAAATTGAAGTTGGAATAATCATAATAATTGAGTTATCAAAAAGAATTATACACGTTTTATTCTATCTATCTACTATTTGTTCTATCAGAAAACTTATAGAAAAATGCTATCCTTACAAAAACCTATACAAAAAGGGTTACAAAGTGACATGAGAAAGAAGAAAAAACAAAGAAAGAACGGAAAAAGAGAGAAAGAGAAATCATGAAGATCAAGGGTAGTAATTGTCTTTGTATGCCCCCTTTGTATTTGTCTTTATAAGCCTAGCACTTCTCAAACTTATATTATAGATACTGGTTATCAGGTATCACTTAAACAATGCTATGCTAGAAGGTGGAACCCTTTTAACGGGGCACATGGGATGAAATCATTCGATTAGTACGGGAGTGATCAGCGGCTTGGTCGGACATTCAACGAGGGAATGTCCAGCCATACCACCTTGATCATAAAGAAAGTTATTGATATTTACAAATGATTTGAAGGCTTGAAATCATTAGTTGATGTGGGCGTGGTGGAAATAGTATTAATCTTGGGATTATAACTTCCAAGTATCCTCCCATTAAAGGTATTAATTTTGATTTGTCTCATGTTATAGCTGATGCCCCTTCATATCCAGGTAACAGACCGTGACAATAATTAAATATGTGATCGATGCTGCCATAAATTCATTGACGTAGATAAATTGATGTTATTAGTCTATGACTTGACCGAAAGGCTTGTGGTGATGCAGGTGTAGAGCATTTGGGAGGAGATATGTTTCTAAGTGCTCCGAAAGGAGGGGATGCAATTTTTATGAAGGTAATTAACTCCTCCATTTCTGGTATATTTTGATTGGTTAATATCTTTATAGAGTTGTTTGACCAATTCGATCTTTAACGAAAATGAAGTCAGTCTCATAATATGTATAGAGCGCCTCAGACTTCATAATGAATATCTTCTTTTCTCTTCGTATTATGTACTTAAAACCTTCCTTCATTTTTTTCTTCATAATGTGTAGTGGATACTGCATGACTGGAGCGATGAACCTCGTGTTATTAATCTTTGCTGGTCATTGAATTGATTTTGATTGTGTTAATTATTGTGAATTTGAGTCCCAGGTGAAACAATATGGATTTTAGTTTGATACATGAAATAATGGTATAAAACCTACCTAGCAGTGACTTGGAAAATGAAGTCGTGAGCGATGCTATTTGTTCGCCAATGATCTAAATCATCCAATTCCTTAATACATATCCCAATAAAATCTTTTAGAATTATCTTTAATTCTTACTGTTCCCTAAGAACTTGAATCGATTCAAAAGAAAAATCATAATTAAATTGAAAAAAAAAAGAGAAATTGAAAGAAAAGTTCTTATTCCATACAAAAAACAAATCAATAATCATCAATGAAATTGAGTGCAACCAAATCTAGAAGATGGAACATATTAAAATTCCCTTTAAACCATCAACTAGACATGTCCCTTCTCTGAAGCAATCAAGCAAACACAAAATCACTTAACATCACACGAATTACGAGCTATTTAGTAAAGGGAGGATGTGTATGTATGTATATATAATTGTTAGATCATCACCTCTTCGGTCCCTCACAAATCCACCAAAATTCTATATCATTATTACTTTTTTTGGCATCTCAAGATTGTAGAGAAAATACACAAGAGAAACTAAGAGATCTTTATGACGTGAGTCGTGAGATGAGAGAAGGAAGGAGTTGGGAGATTAGATTGTCAATGGCATGAACTGAGAGGTTGTCAATGGCACGTAGGTGAGAGGAAGAGATGTTGGGCTTGGGTTTTGCTCACGTGGAGAATTACCAAAAATCCTAAAACCCAAAAATAAAAGAAAGAGAAGAAAAAAAAATACTGTTCACAGTAGAAGAGAGAGAGGGAGCCTCACTAGGTAATTCATTTATGTATCATCACATCAACTCACTATTAAACACCTGACATCCAACTGCCAAAACAGTATCCATGAAGCATTATCTTTATCTCTCAAACTCTCATCATTCGAATGTTTATTTACCTTGGTTTAGTGTTTGACTTTCTCTTTGTGAAGATATATCCATTAAGAATTAAAAAGTAATGAAATACTACTCTTTTTTATTTGGGAATCCCACATGTTTACAGAAAGGATGGTGGTGATTTGAAAGTGGATTCTTACTTTCTTAATAAAATTGGGCCATTGTCCCACCATTGACCAATAATTCAAGGACACTGGACACATTGCACATGGACTTCAGTAGAACAACAACTTAGTGGACACTCCACGTTATATTGTTTACTCGAAAGAAATATTTGAATCCTATAATATTTTATTATAGAAAAATATTATATTAACAAAATAAAAGATCACTTTGAAAATTATTGAGAATATTTAAAAAATTTGTTTGGTTAGATTCGAATAAATTGATTAATAATATGTTTAATTGGAAGGATAAATAGGTTGGTATGCTATATACATTACTAAATTGCTCTCCTTTTTTAATATTAATATAATCGTACTTTTTATTATTATTTTTTTGAATAATTTTTTTAATCCCCAACTTTTCACAGCCAGATCTATGGCCGTTTCATAACTACATCTTTGGCCTTGAAACAACCAGATATGGCCTCTTCTGACCATGGATCTGTGATCTATGGTTGAAAAAAGCCTCATCGGCACATGACTTGTCATACACCATTATGGCCACTTTTGGCAACCTCCGGCGGCGATCGATGGTGATGGCTAGTTCTGGGTATAATGACATTTTTGTAAATAATGGCAATAACAAGGGCAATATTGTTCGAAAAATTTAAAAAGCGAGGACAAAAGTGTCTGCATGAGTGAATTGGGTGTTTTGTAAATGTTAACAAATATAAGGCTAATTTGGACCAAATGCTCAATTGTTTAGGGGCAACATGGGAAACAAAATTGTATTACCAATGATAAGTAAGTTTAACAACCCCCCCCCCCCCCCCCCCCAAAAAAAAAAAAAAAAAAAACTTGATATTAAGATTCTTGACAACATACCCCCCCAAATTCTACTGTTTGTCACAAAATATTCCAAAAATAATTTTTTACAAACCAACCAAACATCGTTATCTACTCAATTTAAAAAATATTATCTCAGTTATCTAATAACGACCCCAAATAGGTGCTAAGTTTGCCCATTTTCTACCAGACATAGAGTAGTGGAGATGATAGTTTTTTTTTTTTTTTTTTGGTTCACTAGATCATTTTGCATACATTTTGACTAATCTTCGGAGTTTATTAAACGTCTTATAAGCCTTTAATGAATTGAAGTGAGCAAATCTTTTTAATCTACATGCCAATCTCTTGGGATTATAGAGATGGTAGTTTTGATAAATAAACATATTGCAAACAAATGCAATAACGCAATTGATAATTAATAAAACTATGGTATAAATAAAATTAGACAAATGACCGAAAAATCCTTAATAATCGAGGGGCTCATACTTAAAGGGAGTGGGTGTATCATTACAGTGATCGGTCCAGTTTTTAAGGCCTTTAGAAATTGATGCCCAACATATTTTTGAGATACTTTAAGCCCATATTAAACTTAGTGAGAAGATATTATCATATTAAAGTTAGAGTAATGCTACGTATACTAATCAATTATACTAATACAAGTATTAATATTAAAAAATAATTTTTTTTTTTTAGGGAAAATTTCAAATTTTCAAAGTTAGTACTTAGATTAGTATAAATTGGTTAGTGCACATAGCATTATTCTTAAAGTTATATGCAAACTAAGTTTGACATCATTTAATTTATAAACTTTTATTATAGAGGGTTGTTTAATTAAATTAACAAATATAAAATGTTAAAATATAATCTAAATATTTTCAGAAAATGTTTTTTAATAATGTACCAAACATATTATTAGAATATTATCCTAAAATATATTAAGAATAGGATTTTACGAAGGAAAATGCTATATCTACAACTTCTTCTTACAAATTTCTTTTCATAATTTTGATGTGATAGATTATAATTAATCAGTTTGTAATAATCTCAGCTGATAAATTGTAATTAACTAATTATGAATTATCACGTTATGTTGTAAGAAAAAATTTATAGGAGAAGATGTGGATGTCACCTTACTCCTTTACTAATCCTACTTAAAAAAGTGTATCGCATGCTAGGGGTGAGCACCGGTAGCAGGTAGAACCGGAATCGGAATCGGTACTATGCGGGTAGGTTCTGATTTCATTTTATTGGAATTGACACTGTGCAGTTCCGATTCTAGTTCTTATGTGTGGAGGAACCAGAACCTGAAAAAAGAACCTGAAACGGGTACCTGGTTTGGAACTTGCTTGAAACCTGTAGCGGGTACCTGATTTGGAACCTGTTTGGAACTGATTTTTGGAACCTGTTTTGGATCCTGGGCTCCAATGAAATATTTGTGAATAATGGGGGGTTTCATTATTTTACATATAAAAAAATTTAAAATATAAAAAGTTAAAATTTTAGAATAACCTAATTAAATAAATGTACAATGATACTTATTACATATAAACTACACCATATTAAAAACTTTAATATATTAATATTAAAGTTTTGATTAATTAAGTGTATAATTAGAATTGGGTTTCAATTAAAAGTGTTTTAATGTTATTAAAAGAATCATTTTTGAATAAAATAGTATATTTGATTGAATAATAATATGTTTAATTATTTACTTCAATTATCAAGTTCTAAGTATATCTATAGTAAATTAGCAATTAATTAATTATATATAATAAATTGATAAACATTAATAAATTTAATTACTAATTAAATATCATACTTAATCAATTATAACATTACGTTATAGTTAAATAATTACTTAATTAATTATAATTTTATAATATTACTTAATTGATTTATAGTATAATTAATTATAGCATTACATTAATTGATTACTACTTAATTAATTGACTTATAACATTTAGTATATTACTTAATTAAATAATTAGAAAATTAATTAATTATAACATTACATTATAGATTTATAGTATAATTACTTAATTACTTAATTAATTATAACATTTAATTACAAACATTAGTACAATACTTAATTAAATGATTAAAAATTTAATTAATTATAATATTACATTAAAGATTTATAGTATGATTACTTAATTCACTATAACATTACATTATAGTAAGATTACATAATTAATTATAACATTACATAATTAAATGATTACTTAATTGATTATGACATTATATTATAAATATTAGTAATTACTAATTTACTACATAAACATTAACACAATACTTAATTAAATGATTAAATATTTAATTAATTATAACATTAAATTATAAATTTATAGTACGATTACTTAATTAATTGTAACATTAATTAAATGATTACTTAATTAATTATAACATTCTATTATAAACAAATTAATTATAATATTATACTAAAGATTTATAGTATGATTACTNGTACTTCAGATTGTGGATATCTTTCTTCAAACCCAAGTTACCCAACTCCTTTACTTTAAATTATAATAACAGCGTTTCAGGTACTGACCTTCCACTGGGTTGAAAATTCGGACATTAAAAGAAATTCGGTTAAAAAACAAGTACTTTAGATTGTGGATATCTTTCTTCAAACCCAAGTTACCCAACTCCTTTACTTTAAATTATAATAACAGCGTTTCAGGTACTGACCTTCCACTGGGTTGAAAATTCAACCCTTACCCCTATTTTCTTAATAAAAGTTGTGGATATTTTATTAGTAGGAAGATAGATTATCTTAAACATTACTGAAAATATTATATTAAATAAGTTTGGTTAGATTATAATAAATTACAAGATATGTTATAGTGATATGTTTGGTTGGAAGAAATAAATTGATGAATATATTATATAGATTATTGAATTGTTTTTCTTTATTATTATTATTTGAACTACTTTTAACCCCTTACATTTGAGATTTTGCTAAATCACTCCAGTCATAATAAAAGTTAAAATATTAACAAAATCGTCTCTACCCACCCACCTAGGCCATTGCCAACTGCTGTTGCAGACAATGGGGCCTGGAAAGTGCACAATCGGTCGAATATGGCATGTCATGCACTGTGTTAGTAAATGGTCCCATATACGCAGCGAAACAAAACAAATATAATATAGAGATCGTTTACATGAGCCATGATCAATGGTATAATTTTACTATTCATATTAAAATAAAATCTGCAGGAAAAAAATAAATCTGAGTTTAGAACCATACGCACGTTGGAGGCTCTTCCAAATTTGTCAATGAATGTTTTGCTACCGATCTAAGTGTAGGATCGAACCCACATAGTCCACACAAAGACAATCTCAAAAGAACCAAAGAGGGATTTGCTAGATTCTCTTTGACTTCAAGATTAAGAAGCTAGGAAATCAATTGAATTGATTTTTGAGCCTAAAGTGTTTTTGCCATGGGAGTGTATTGAGAGGAGCTGCTATGTGTGCTTTTTACTTTAAAAAAAAAAAAAAGAAAAACAACTCATTGAATAATCACACATTTTTTTCTTTTTATAGGAAAATAATCAAGTTGCCCTATTCCCATATAGAAGAGGCTTGGGCTCTAACCCAAACACCCCATATTGTCAAACACTCCCAATTTGATATTTTATTTTCCATTATTATCTCAATTAAAATCAATTAATATATATTAACATTTAACAATAATGATAATATATTTAAATATGTGCGAACACATATTTAAACGTAATTTCACTTATTTAATTTTTATAACAAATTAAATAAAGGCTATGACCTCAGCAAATTTAATTGCACTGTGAAATTATCAAAATACAATTTTCACCTAAAAAGATGAAAACACCCTTCTTTCTTCCTGAGTCTTAAATTATCTTCTATGTGTGTGACACATAGGCTACTCATCATATTGGCAGTGTATAGTATCGCAATTAACACTAATTAATCTTCTCACTAATACACAGACCAAGATTTGCCCCTAGCAAGGCATTATGGTCACCCGATAGATTTGGATTCAGCAAAGTAGCTACATGTCAACGATATGGTTACCGTGCAATTCAATCATTTCATCATACGTTATCTCGACAAGACGAAGGCATAGAAATAGTGTCAACCTTCGGTTACTCTCGATATTATGTATTTAATTTCTGGACTAATGACTCGTATTATAAACTTGATAGAGCAACAACTCAATCTCACTGTGGCCAAAGTTTTAACGTCATTGCCATATACTGAATTGCGCCATGAGATAACTTCTCCCGTACCCAGGAGTGATGAATCTTCTGTCAATCCACCATAGTCTTAATACACTCCTTGATGTAGCTAATCACCATCGGATTGACAGCTCTGAAAAGAACTGCGTTAGGCTAGTGTCAAACTACACCCATCGGTGCACAAGGCGCTCTGGTGATCTCGAGTCTAAGGTTCACATGCGCCACCATTTGTTAGAGGATTTGTTCCATAAACACTAGGGTTACCATCCATATGGAATCCTCTGATGGGTCAGTCCAGTGAACTTGCTGCGGTGTAATCACCTACAGCAAGCACCCATGTGTTGCACCAAGTTGTCACCAAACAACCTTGACAAGTGAGATCAGTCACTACCTTTCGACAAGGTCGTTCAACACTATGATAGTCTTACCGTATTATCTGTGCCCTTACTTCAAAATAATATTAGAGCTATGGACGTTTCTAGAATGGCCACCATATGTGCTCATAGGATTCTCACTATCAAGATTTGAAACACTTGATACCCTCATCACGGTTCTACCATTCTAAGGACATATATCAATACATATTACAATAATAATGATTTACGCGATATAGAATAAAATGTCTTTTATTGATTAATGAACATTATTATAAAGAGTCAATTCTACAATAATTTATTGGCTCTAGGGCATCTACTCTAACACACTGATCTAGCCATTTCCAATCAGATCGATGGCCGAAAACGGACAGATCTATTCTAGTCATTTTTTGCCAGATTTGCAACCATTTGGACGTTTTCAACCATTAATCTAGCTAAAAACATCCAAATCAATGCACAATTAACTAGATCCGACCGACGGTGGTGGCCGATAGTCCTCTTGGGTGGCTGGGGTGTTATGGCATGGTTCGTGCAAATTGTTTTTAAAATAAGGGTTTTACTGTCCAAAAATTTTATTACTTAGGGGTAACATTGTAATGGTAGGATTCATCTAAATTGTTTTCAAAACAAAGGCATTATAATTCAAAATTTTGATTAATTAGAGTGCGTTTGGATCAAGGTAATATAAGATAATTGGGATAATCTTCGTTTATTTTACAAGATTCTGTTGTTTGGTTTGCAAATAACGAAATATTACGATATCTTTTATTGCAAATAGTGTTTACTATTGGTAATGTAGGGGATAATCAGATACCCTCCGCAAAGGCTGTTATTAAAAGATTACCGGATAATATGATTTTTATATCTATTTTGCCCTTAATTAAATACCATTTCGCACACAATTGCCCTCGAATGTCTACTAAATAATAATACCCAACCCCCCTACATTGAGAAATTAGCTAAAGCACCTTGACCATAAAAAAGTTTAAAAGTTAACAAAATACCCCTAGCCACCCAAGACCACCGCCAGTCGCCAGTGGCAATCATCGTAATGGCGTACGATCAACGGTAATATTATATTAATACTAAAAAAGGAGACCAATTTAGTAATCTACATAACATACCCACCCATTTACCCTCCTAACCAAACATATTTCTCACCAATTTATTCGAACCAACCAAACACATTTCCTAAACATTTCCAGTAATCTTCAAGATGATCTATCTTTCCCTTAATATAACATCCCCTTATAATAAAACATTATATGATCCAAATGCCCCCTTAGGGATAAAATTGTCCTAAAAAATAGTGGCATTCAGATTACCACTTATATAACCAATAGTGATTACTATTGATATTGGAGAATTACTAGAAACTTTTATTACTTGACAACCAAACATGGTAATGTCAGTAATATAAAGATGACATTAATGGAGTAATGGAAAATAACCACAAACCAAACGCACACATAGAATAACAATTAATTATTCCTATCACCATTTACTTATCTCCCTTTGACCCTTCAACTTATCAACTTCACCTATGAGCCAACATTACCATAGTTGGCCTCGCAGCTTCCATTGTCTTTTGACATCGCTAAAGGGCCTTAGCTCACATGAGAGGCTGGATCTGGCACATAATGCTTGAAAACATCACAAGGTCAAATTTGGCACACAATTTTGAAACCAATGAAGGATCGAGTGATAAATACCTTAAATGTAAGACCTTTCCGGTAAATTAAGACTAGAAAGTTCTTTATCATTTTCCTAACTAAACAACTAAGAACTTTTTTTATAAAAGCTATACTTTCAATAAGCTTTACCCGAATAAACCATACCAAACACATTTTGAATCCATTAAAACATATTTGATAGAATTTAAGGAGGGTTTGACTCCTCACCCAATAAGGCCTTGTTGAATGAGAGGATTACCCTCTCTTATAAACCAGTAGGTTTGAGCGTACCTAGTTGGTATGAGACTCCAACAATATTTAATAATGGATCTTGCTAAAATTCAATCTTAGAAACTATCAAGTTTCTTATTTTTATAATTGTTTGACTACTTTTATGTTTTAGCTCTTACTTTATTTTATTTACTCCTATGGGGCCGTTTGGATCGGAGGTATATAAGGTAACAAAGGTAATCTTCGTTTATTTTGCAAGATTCCGGTGTTTGATTTGCAAGTAATAATATATTATAGTAATAAAATATTACAGTAATCTTTAATTATAAATAGTATTTACTGTTGATAATGTGGGAGGTAATCTTATTACCTTGTTAGGGAGTGTTATTAAAACATTACTAGGGTAATTTGATTTTTCTACCCATTTTGCCCTTAATTAAAAACCATTTCGGACATAATTGCCCTCAAATATCTACTAAATAGGAATTACCCAACTCCCTACATTTGAGAAATTAGCTAAAACACCCTAGCCATAAAAAAGTTTTAAAGTTATCAAAATACCCCTATCCACCCAAGACCGCTGTCAGCCATGACTCACCACCGCTAACTGCCAGCGTCAGTCATCGTAATGGTGTACAATCGGTAGGATCTTGCTGATCATGCCCCAATAAGGCCTTTTCTGGCCATGGATCACAAATCCATGGCCAGAAACGGCCAGATCTAGCGTTTTTATGGTCATTTCATGGTCAAACCTATGGTCGTTTCTGGCCATGGATTTGTGACCATGGCCATTTCCAGTTTTGCCAGCGCACGTTGGCCATATACAGCCACTCGTGCGCCATTATGTCGACTGTCGATGGTAGTGGATGGCTGCTAGCAGTGGCTTGGGGTATGTGAAGGTGATTTTGCTACAAATTAAAGTTTTATATGATTGAGGTGTTTTAGCAAAATTTCAAATGTAGGGGGTTAAAAAAATAATAATAAAAATAATAATAAAAAATACTATTATATTAATATTTAAAAAAGAGGGCAATTTAATAATCTATATAACATACCCACCTATTTATTCTCCCAACCAAACATATAATTCACTAATTGATTCGAACCAACCAAACACATTTTCTAAACAATCCTAATGATCTTCAAGGTGATCTTTCTTTTCGTCAATATAATATACCCTTATAATAAAATATCATATGATCTAAATGCCCTCTATGAAATATGCTAAGAGGATTTTTGATATTTTTATAAAAGGTTTTTGATATTTTATGGTGCAGTTTTTTATAAATATAAGGGATAAATAATACCTTTCGGTACAATAAACACTGGTTTCTTAAAAAACCCTCTGATATGGAGTATATAATACTTTTTAAAAATCATGGGGGCGTGTAAACCTTCTCATGTCCTACTAGCAAAATATTAATTTTCTTGATTAAAAAGAATCAGAGATTCAGAGATGATAACCCATGAAGTTACTTTGGAATGTGAAATTTCTTGGAATTAAACAAAGAGGTGATGAGTGGGAGTGGGAATGAAGAAAGCATAAGTTTTTTTAATATAATGAAGTTACTGTGGAATGTGAAATTTCTTGGAATTAAACAAAGAGGACAGCATTTAGACAAAAGCAAAGAGAAAAAGACCGCAATCAACAATCCAACCAACGGAATATAAGGCTACGTGTAAAAGTCTTTCTGGGATGACCCCGTTACTTTAAATAAACAATTGAAGTAATGCTGTTTTTAGAGAGGTATCATCATTCAAAGACACTTTCTTTTCTTTCTTTTTTTATCTTGAGGAAAAATGACACAAATTTTATATATATCAATAAACATATAGTTCAAATTACGAAACTTAACTTCAGTAATTGAAACTTCAAGACATCCAAAGTGTAAAGCCTCTTACAATAATGTCAAGCAATTATTGAAAGTTTTTAGTTATAAAAAAATTAATCTCTCTCCCATTCCCTCAATTCTCATTCTCAAAATAATAATAATAATTGAGTTTATCTGGGAGAGATTCCTTGCTTTGGTTGAGTTTAGCTTTGGATTTGACAAGAGAAACTGGAATAAATGATTTACTAAATTTAATTTAGCTTTGTTTGGAAGAAATTCCTTACTTCGGTTGAGTTTCAGTTAAGGGATGAAGAGAAAAGGGTAAAGAGTGATGCTTCATTTAGTTTATTTTGGAGAGATTTCTTGCTTTGATTGAGCTTTATCTAAGGGTAAGAGAAAAGGAGAAAGTGTGATGCTACAAAATTTAATTTAATTTATTTGAGAGAGATTTCTTGCTTCGGTTGAGTTTTAGCATGGGATTCAATAAAAGAAAAGGGAAAAGAGTGATGCTACAAAATTTAACATAGTTTATTTGAGAGAGATTCTTTGCTTCGGTTGAGTTTTAGCTAGGGATAATTTGATAAAGAAAATGGGAAAGAGTGATGCTATGAAATTTAATTTAGTTTAATGAAGAAAAAATATCATTAGATATATCATGAAGTATTTGAACTATGGTTCATACTTAATATTAAAACCTTGCAGTTGGTTTCCAAACTTGTTTCCAAAGAAAAAGTTGGAAATTGAAAGGTTTTTATTCTTTCAAATTCTTATTGAATATAGGTTTTCTTTTGAGATAAAATCTAAGATTTGTTTATGATAATGCATGCCTCTTCATAAGAGTGTTATATCTTACTTTCTAAAATTAATATAAGAAATTTGACAAATGAGATGGAAGCAATTACCAATTAATTAATTTATTTCTTTTCCTTTCATAAGATCGAACTACTTATGTTTCTTTCAAACTAAGTTTTTTCATTTTTTACTATCTAATAGTGAGAAAATTAAAAAGAAAGTGGGCTATAAATTCAATGAATATTCAGAAGCAACTCAGCCTCTCTTTTATCTTTATAGGCCAAGAAAAAAAAAAAAAAAAAAAAAAAAAAAAACTTATAATTGAGTGAACTATTGTCATATCAGTTTGGTAATGTTATCGGTAAATAAAATTAATGGATGAAAGCAATATTATATCATTTTAGATAATTACTCTAAACCCTATGTTGTTAATATTCTTTCATCAATATATTCTCTAAGTAATCAATCTCACAGGAAATTTCTTGACTTTAAATTAACCCTATACTTATGATGCAATAACAAAAATTCTCGAGGCCTCTCAAATAACAAAATCCATTTGATATACAGATTTAGTAAATATTCATTAACTCTTAATAGTATAAGTTCTAACGGTTTATTACCAATAGAGAGATTTTGTTAATTAATTTATATATCTACAATATTATATTAAAGTTATTCTATAGTACCACAAAAGAAATATAACATGAACCGTATCATAAATTGATGTATTTATTTCATCAATTTACTTATTCTCTTAATATTGTCTATTATTTACATCTGCTTCGTACATATGCACTATTCTTGTGTTTTTGAACACTTTAAAATTCTTAGACGGGGACATCAATGATCAATAATTTTTTTAAATTCTTAGATTGGAATATCAAGATTGTTTCTCAAAAAAGAACCAAACTTTATCAATTAATTTTTGGATATTGTTAAGCCAATGACAAATTACTAGTTTTGGTATACACTTTATTTAAGAAGAAAAAAAAAAAATATTTTCATCTTATCAAAAGAAAATATCGATCTCTTAGCAAAAGAAATTCATATATTTTCATCTTATCTTGGCAGGATATTCAAAGACTTACATGGTTTTATCAAAAGATATAAGATTTTATTTCAAGTATTTATTATAAAGTTATTTTGATTTTCATGAAATTGATAAATTCAATCTTTTTATATTAAATGTTTACTGTTTTCAAGGATCATTGATGGATCATCAATCAAATAGAATTTTACGAAGAAAAATAAGCTCTCCACGATGTTTGTGTGTTCCTTTGGTTGATATATATATATATCCACAAATGTTCATAATTTTTTTAAATTAGTTCGATAATATTATTGATTAATAAATCTTCATTAAAAAAGATATTTACTATAATTATCATGAAAAAGTATAAGAGATGACATTTGCATAGTTTAATCACCACCACTAGATGGTTTGTTGATAGAAGGGCAAAAGAGTATCTAATATGGTCTCTCAAGTTCGAGTTCCCTTGATAATAAAAGAAATAGAGCAAGAAGAGAATCTAACATGATCTCCCGTGTTTGAATTCTCATGGCTACTAATAGGGGTGATCACTAAAACTCTTACTCCACTGATAGTTCAGGCATCCGGAGGGATTAGTTGAGATGAGTAGTCACTAGAGCTCTTAACGAGTCTATAGTTTCAGGTCTCAGTGGATTAGTTGTGGTCGCACAAGCTGACCCAGACATCCTCGGTCATTATAAAAAAAAAAAAAAAAAAAAGACATTTACATATTTTTCAAAACAATTTAATAATGTTATGGATCAATGTTAGAATAGCAATATTTTATTATATTTATATTAATCCAATGATTTTCAAGAAGTGACGTGTATTTTCATGTTTCATTTTTTAAATCGATTTCTAATTCAACATTACAACCTCAAATTCAACATAAGCGTACATGTACATAAATTGACGCCAAATCGGAGTGGCCAGCCACTTGCCAACCGGAACGACAGCGCTCACGACACCCGCGATATCCCCGGCAGGTTCCACCATTTTCAATTCTAGAAGAGAAGAAAAGCAAATGAAAATGAAAGAGAGAATTTTAAGGTCGGGACTTGCAAGAGAAAATGTGGAAGAGTAATGCCAAGAAATTTAATTGAGTTTATCAGCTGAAAGAGTTTCTTCCTTTCATTCTTACCAAAGTGGAATGCAACAGCAAGCAACCAGGAATCGCTATGCATTGCAACCAGTGATAACCAGTCTTTCTCCTGCATTCCATCCCTTGCAAAGTTTATACCTGAAGCTGGCTCAGGAAGCTCGGCAGGCACTTCCTCAACAGGCAGGTCAACTTTCCATGTCTCATTAGGAACTCCGTATAGGCTCAAATTCTCCTTTTCTGGATCGCACTGCTGGTATAACTTCTCAACATCAGTTTAAGCCTTGATCAAGCCAGCTCGTCCGCCCTTGAAGTCGCCGAAGAATTCCTCTACAGTTCTAAGTATTGGCTGCGGTATTCCCTCCATAAACACTAGTACAACAAAAATGGGTTTGCGGGTATTGTAGAGAACTAGAAGAAGAAGAGTCAAATGAAAAGCATTTCAAAAGAAAGGGTCTAAAAAACGCTTAATTTGGGAATTAGGGTTTTTGTTTGGGGGTTTGAATTGACAAAGTTGGGTTAAAAAAAACAAACACACAATTTTGAAAGGAACCTAGAAGACATTAATGGACTCCATTTCATTCAAGGCAGCAAACAATATGCAATACAATGGGCTAGAGCCCACACTGAAAGCCCATTACTTTAGACCAAATTTTGGGAAATTTCTAGAGTTCAAATTGACCCTATATGTATGATCTAATAACAAAATTCTCCCGAGGTTTATCAAATAACAAAAATCCATTTGATTTGTTAAATATTCATTAACTCTTGATAGTGTAAGTTTTAACTTTTAACGGTTTATTAACAATAGAGAGAATTTTGTTATTTCAGAAATCTTCGAGATTTTCCTCCTCTAATCCATTTATGCACAATGTGATATTATATGTTTTCATGATCAACTTTATTTTAATTCGCTTTTCAACTTTTACTTAAAAAGAAAGTTAAATTCATCGTCAAGAAGAATCCAAATTTTGCGAGTTTAAATTACTCATTTTTCTTATTATTTATCTTTCAAACATTGGCATCCATTAAAGAAAACATGCAAAACATTTTTCACATGGGAATTTAAATAATTCCAATAAAAGAATTCATTTCAACAGACTGTATATTATTTCTCATTGATTCAATAATATTATCTGATTAACTTTGTCTATCGTCGAGACAATTCTATGATTATTATTACTACATTTTATACCATAACAAATTATTAAATAGTTATTATAAAAAAAAAAAAAAATATGACAACACATAGTACATTTATCATCAAAGCTAACATGTGTTTCAACTTTTAAAGCACTTCTAAATCAAGATTATAATTTATAACCTCAAATCTATGAGCTCATTTATATATCCTTAATTTATATTAAATATTTACTATTTTCAGGGATCATCAATCAAATATAATTTGGTATATATATTCTTATCCATAAACGTTTATATTTTTTTTGAAATTAGTTCGATAATATTATTGATTAATAGATCTTCATGAAAAAAGACATTTAGTATAATTATCATGAAAAAGTATAAAAGACATACGTTTACATAATTTTCAAATTAATTAAATGATGTTATGGATCAATGATAGAATAGCAATATTGTATTATATTTATACTAATCCAATGATTTTCAAGAACTGACATGTATTTTCAAATCTCACATGTTTCATTTTTTAAATCAATTTCTAATTCAAGATTATAACTCAAATTCTACAAGCTTCTAGTAAAACAGTGGTGCACAATGTTATATTATAGTTGGACTCAATAGCGAATCCAGAAATTTTTTTTAGGGTGAGCCAAAATAAAAACTAATTACATATTAATATTGTTAAGGTGTGCCAAAATCTAAAAATTATATATATTAGTATTTTTTTTTTAAAAAAAAATTGAGGGTGGGATCCTCCCCTGGTTGGACCACTATAGATTTTGTAATATAAGAAACAAGATTTTGATTTTAGAGTTTCCTTGACATCGAAGAGACCTCTCATTTTCTTATCAATGCTTAAAGCACGCTACCACGACTTTTCAAGGTTGCTATTAGAGATTGGTCATAATATTAGACATATAACCATCGGTGGTCGGGTGGGGCAATATGTATTTTTAGGTGTATTATTCAAAAAATCCTGAATTTGATTCCTCTCGATTGTTAACAAGGGTGATCACTATGAAGTTTATCTACTTCAAAGCTAAACTAGGGATAAGTCAAAGTACACACAAGCTAACTTAGACACCCTTAGTTATTGTTTATATATATATATACACACACGACGTAGAACCTCATTACATAAATTAAGTTCAAACTTTGACCTTTCACATTAAAAATTGTCCAAAACTAGATATTATTAATTATATTTAAAAAATTTGGAACATAAACACTATAGACCACTAATTATGATGATTATATATTTCAATGCTAATTTAATGGCTCTCAGGTTATGCTACATGAGATAATTAAAATGTAAATAATTTATAAAAAATTAAAATTAGGTAACTAAACATATTTAAAAATATATCTAATAATTTTTAATTATTTTCAAAATATTAAAGAACCTAGGCAACTTGCTTCCACAAACAAGTTGCCAAGAAGTAAGAACTATCTCGGCCAGGCCCCACTTATAAAAGTCTTCTCCCGTGTCCCTATAAACTGGGTGCCCACCACACCGCCCCACCGAATAAGGCTAATGGGCCCAGTCAGCCCAAACCAGCTCACGTGCCTGTGCTGTGAGGTCCGTAACCTTTTCTCATGAATTATTTGTTCGCATTGTATTTATACACACACGGCTGATGGTTGATGCTTGATGGCCATTGATGTAACCAGATCATCGGATTGATTGGACCCGAAATTAATATTGGCCGTGCGATTTGACTTCCACGTCAGATAACTTAGTTAAAGCTGGCAGTGCACGTGCTTTGTTGTCGTTTTCGTGCTCACGCCCACATGAAACTGCGAAACGTAGTCCTACGCGCAGGCGCTATCAGTAGTACACGCGCTCCATTCCTTCTTAAAAGATTTCTTTTCTTTTAAGACTTTATTTCATTTATTTCCAAAAAATCATTTAATATGAAAAAAAAGATATTTCATAATTTTGTAAGAGTTTTTGATATTTTCAAGTACAAATTTTATAATTATAAGGGATAAATAATAATTACCAACATAGTAAATGTGTTTAATATTAAGTGACCTCCAAAAGATAAATAAAATAAACTAGTTCTTTGTTATATTTAGATCGTTGTAATTACAAGTTAAAAGTTTAATCATCAAGATGTTTCAAAACTCGTCTTAGAATGTATTGATTTTTTTTTCGTTTTGTATTTCTCATCAATTGGTATCAAACTCCATTTTTTCTTCAATTGAGATCGAACCTAAACCTATGCTTAAGAATCTTATTTTTAAATATAATAAAAATTGACTCATAATTCAATCTTACAAATTTTTTTTCATAACCTTGATGTGACAGCTCGCAATTAGATAGATGAGACCCATTGTTAGACAGATGAGACCCATTACGAGCTTACCAATTATGAATTATTACATCAAAATTATGAGAAAAAGTTTGTGAAATTGAGTTGTAAGTATAAGATTTCTCTTTTAAATATTCAAAAGCAATGCCCACTGAAAGATGGATGCATGAAGAATCAAGCATATCATGCTATAACAAGTATAGTCATAGTTTAAAAAAAAATTTCAATCAAATTGAAATAAGTAAGGTAGAACATGTTACCTTAAGTCCTTAGCAACTTTGGAGACTCTTAATTTCAAGAGAAACTAAGCAAAAGAGTATCCACACCAAGGGAAGAAGAGATTTGACCAAGAGGAAAATTTAGGGTTCTTAGAGATTTTTCTCTACACAAAAATTCATATATCATTTTCTTTATATAGGAATCCTTGTAAACAATTCAATAATTGTTTTGGACTTCCTTAANAAAAAAAAAAAAAAAAAAAAAAATTCCACTTTATCTCGACCCGTCTTCTTCGCGTCAATGGATTTATTATATTGCTAGTTTGATAACATCATCAGATCTTCGGAAAACTAATAGTGGGTGATAGGATAGTATCAGGGTAACGTTACCTCCTATAACATAACAAAACTCTAATCTTTAGTCTTGGCCGGCAATGTATATTTAGTTATATACCTTAAAACCGTGTCACTCTATGTTTGTTACAACATTATAAAGTTCATCCTTTTAATTTTTTTTGGTGACAGGGGGTATTCAACTAGTGTACGTATACCTCAATTAATCATTTTTGTGATCCGAATTGTCCAAACCAGCTGTGCACATCTTGATTAACTCTCGGTAGCCTGAAATTAACGATAAGATAAATCCTCTAATGATCACCCCTATTAACAATCGAGAGAAATTCAAAAGTCTTTATCATGTCATCCGATCAATCAAAAGCTCTGTTTCAAAAATCGGACTAGACCGGCCGATTAGACTGAGACCCAACAGCTTCTCCAGTCCGGTTCAGGTGTAGGAGTTTTTTTGTAATATTTCAAAATTATAAGGGTTAATTGTAATTTTATTGGGTGTTTTGGAGATATGTCAAAAGTTTAGGGATTAATTGATATTTTTTGGTGGTATTTTTAAATAAATAAAAATATTAGGGACTAATTTGAACTTTTTAGGGGAATTTTTGTAATATATTAAAATTTAAGGGATTACCAATAATTTTTTAAAAATAAAATTATCGTTGACGTTATTGATCCAACCGGTCGACTCAATCGGTTGGATCGATTGACCCATGACTCGAGCAACAAAATGGATTACCCTCTAATCTAGGTTTTAAAACAATGGTCAAAAGTGATTGATAAAGTGCGTCATTGAAGCATTGTTTAAGTTGTTCTACAACAATTCGCTGTAACAATAATCGTTTTCTCAACATAAACTGTGTCGCAAAACTATTTTCCTAAGATCAATCAAGATTTGATTCCTCGTTGTAGTTATCAATAAATCCTTGCCTCTTAAGGATGTTAAAAGTGGAAAGCAATTTAATACTATTAAAATTCAAGATTTGATTCCTTGTGTAGTTACCAATAAATCTCCAGGCTTTTCTTTCCTCTCATGATCTCACTGATGTTATAAAGTAAAATAATAATAATAATAATAATAATAATAATAATAATAATTAAATAAATTACTTGTTATCCTAATGTCTTTAGCTTCACCAAAAATTCCTGTACAATACATGGATTATAATAATATTCTTGTTTTAAATCCCAAAAAAATATATATTATTATTATATAGTTACTAATTATCTGAGAAAGTATAATGGGATTTTTCTTGTGATCATGCAAAATAATTACTCAACAAACAGGATTCATGATTTACACAAATCGATTGCCCATCTTTAATCTCTATCATGAGTTCATAATGTAAAGATAAGGGAGAACGACATTTTCCCATCCAAGGTTTGGCAAAAGGACACCGTCAAGTTTCAAAATAACATTTTTTCACCCTTCATCAAAATCTGTTATTTTTTCTGTTAATATTTGAATGAAAAGACAAAAATACCCTTAAATTTTGACTTTATATTTTTTTTTTATTTTTGAATTAGTCAAAAAGTAAGATATTAAAAAGTCAAAAAAGAAAAAATAGTTAACCCGAATTAAAAAGTTAAGAGTGATGCTATAAAATTGTTTAAAATTAAATAACCTTAATATTTATTTATTTATAATGTCATAAATATCTCATCACTATTATTCAATAATCTATTAATATAATATTTTTTATTTTTACTAATTAACATAAAAAATCTTAATAATTAATATTCCTAATTAATTAAATAAACAAAGGAAAAAATGTATGT
This sequence comes from Pistacia vera, assembly GCF_008641045.1. Lineage (NCBI taxonomy): Eukaryota > Viridiplantae > Streptophyta > Magnoliopsida > Sapindales > Anacardiaceae > Pistacia > Pistacia vera. The sequence continues at coordinate 53,927 of NW_022196811.1, forward strand.
TTACACTTGAGTAAGGTTGTCACTTAACTAAATTTTAATTTATGATAAACTGTTTAAGGGTATTTTTGTCTTTTAGTTAAATATTAACAGAAAACACTAACAGAACCTAACGAAGGGTGGAAAAGTGTTATTTTGAAACTTGATGGGTGGGAAAGTGTCATTTCACCAAACTTTGGGTGGGAAAATGTGGTTCTCCCGTAAAGATAACCCCAAAGCCCATGGTTCGCTGTTTCCTTTTCCAATATTAATTGTAACCCAACTAACTCTTTAAAATTGTGTAACGTAAAAAGTTCTAGACGACGAAAAAGACGTAAATAATGGTTTAGGAGAATAATAAATCCACGATTGAGTGTAAATAATTCCTAAATTTACGAGAATTTGTAATCTCTACCTATATAATCTTTGTTGCCAAAAATTATTAATTTATATCACCTTGATGTATATTGAATAAAATAAACTTCTTTATACCCATCCGTGAATAAATAGTTAGGTCGACTTGAGGATAGTGTGGATAGACACATGCACTCAGATTTGATTTTCTAACTGAGCATCCATGATTTAAGTAGGGGACTGTGACGGTGGATTGTTGCACTAATCATTAGTTATATATATATATAAACTTCTTTGTATAAAACTTGTTTGATTTAGATTAATGGTAAAGGTTATATATGTACAACGGTGACATAAAAAAATTTCTGAAAACCTTGTTGTATTGATAAATTTGATAGAAATTTTGTTTAATTAATAGTTGGTGTTAATGTCGAGATTAGAGAATTTTGAATTGAAACATTAGTAGCTATTTACCTAAACCATTGTTATACTTGTTATGGAAATCATAAATAATATCGTACTGATTAATGTCATGTTATTGTATCAAGAGAAATGCTAGCCGTACAAAAAGAAATATAAGGATGGACATATAAAGATAAATCATACCCTTAAAAAAAGAGTTTTAAGGGTATGATTTGTTTTTATATGTCCATCTTTATATTTCTTTATAATGTTAGCATCTTTCTTGTATCAAATACAAATCCCATGGAGAGATTCAAGTGATTATGTAATCGTTCAGAATATATATTGTGAGATTTGTTATTGATTTTAAAAGATTCCTGACAAGGAGGAAACGTCCATGAGTTGTTGAAATGGGTTTTTCAAAATTCAATCCATCCATCAGTCAAAGCTTTTTCTAAACCTAAAGGCTAAAGCCCCCTAAGTTACTAGTAGTTTCACTTTATATGATTTACAATAGAATAAATTAGGTTGAGAAACAATTTTCATAATTTTCTTTTAAAATACTGGTATGATAGTTTATAATTGGTCAACTCGTATTTAGTTAGATGGAATCTATTATAAGCTGACTCTTCGCATTTATGAAAAAAAGTTAATGAGAATGGTTTGTGAGTGTAGTATTACTGTTTACAATATTGAGCTAACATTATCTTCAACTAGATCATAACCTAAAAGTTTAGACGACAATAAACATCATTCATATGATAATCACATTACCCTTAGTAGTCCATGAATAATTATTGGCGATGATACTTTTGCATTAGATTAGTTGTTTTTACTAGTGTGCATGTATGGGTTCCTAAAGGTATTGTTTGCTTTAGGCTATGAGGTCCACACGATTTATGTGAGACTTTGGCACTAATACAGTCTCTCGGGGGAGTGCTTGGCAGTGGCCTACGCCCTCCTTCTAACGTCAATTGTTGATATATGATGGGTCCAGACACGTGGTAGGTGAGTTCTTAGAGGTATCGTTTGTTTTAGACCTTAAGACCCATACGGTTTTATCTTGAAAAGATGCATCTAAGTGATGAGGGTGTCTTTGTACTATATAAGAGACCAAAACCCCTGTCTCCTAACTGATGTGAAACTTTGACACCAACATTATGTTACATTTATAATATTTTAGTAACATTGCTAACATCCAATGAATTAGGATCCAACGATCCATATGATATGAGGAACAATGTTATTCATCTAATAATAAAATTATCGTAATAGTTGACTGATTTTTACATACAATATTAGGGTGATAGTAACACTAGACCAAGATCCAATTGATGGTCCCGTTGTAGAATAACGTTGTTCATGATCTAATAGTAGTAGTATAATGGTATTATGATATCATTTCATTAGTATTTAAATAATATTAACTTATTATCACAAACATTAATTCATTATCTACACCTCAATGCCACACAAAATATGGCGTTGCTTTTATACACGGAATAATATCATACCACTCAATATATACATCAAATATTTTTATTTCAATGACTATATAATTATCATATTATTTATATATAAGATAGTATCTCTTTTAACTTAAAATTTTGACTTATTTTTACACAAATGTTCAACCGTGAATTCAATACAATCTAATAGTAATCAACACAAATGAATGTATGTAATATATATTTATCCATTATTTACTTTAAAAAAGAAAAAATAAATGGGGGATCAAAAGAGCCTGATCGAAGTCATTAAATATAGTGGCAGGTGTCTCTGTGGAGCCACAGGAGTTATAAATTTGGCTGGTGAAGTGAGATTAATATGAAAGATCAAACAAACCTAATAAACAAAGACAAAAAGAAGAAGAAGAAGAAGAAGAAAGAGTAATGGAAAAATCAGAAGAAGAGAAGAGAAGAGGAGAAGAAACATATTATTTGTACAGCCCTTGTTCTCTCTTTCAACAACTTATCAAAGCTTGCTTCAAGTGCTTGGGTCGTGAAGAAGGTGATGATAAACACTCCACAACTCCTCCAGCCCATCCAAATTCTCCTTCAGGAACAGAAGGAGAAAAAGAAACGAAAAGAACTGTATGTATAATCTCTCTCTCTATTTCACATATAATATAAACGATCTTAGGTCTAACAGACGTATCATTCATGACTTATGTATTTACTTTCTCTTTTCTTGCTTAATGGTGGGATCTTATTAAATAGATACATGAATGATCTGATATTTATGTTCGTTTCAAAGAAGACTTCCTCTACGTTGAAACATGCTTTGAGATCTAATTAATTTGCTTAGTTAATGTATATGAAATGCAGGAGGAAGAGATTGGGGTGGAGTCCGGGGCAATAACAGTCCCAAAAAGGCCACCAATAGACCCTGGAGGAGGTGGTCAAATCAACTGATCATAGTAATATTTACAGTGTTTAAAGACTTCTGAGACTCTCAAAATTTTTGAGTTTTATAGTTAATTAATTTGTTGAACTCTTCTTGGATGGTATATATATAAATATCAACCATCTCCTGTGTGCATGCTAGAACGAGTAAATTAACTCTCTTTCTTTACCAAGCTAATAAATGGTGAGTTTGGGACATTCTGGTGTTTAGGTAAGTTTAATAATTAATAATAAATAAGCCACTGACCTTTATTAAGTTTCCATAATAAACTTATAATAACAAATGATAGACTTGTGCAAAAGGCAAGTGAATTTTAGATTATTCTTAGACAAGGAAGAAACGTCCATGACTTATTGATTGGGTTGTCCAATCCATCACTCAACCTTTGTCTCAGCAAACACCTCTGTAAAATTCAGTTTTGTAAATTTTTTTTTTTTTTTTTTTTTTTTTTTAACATGGGATGTCAAATTATCCATCTTAAAAGTTTATCAAATTTTTGATAATTATAATATAAACCCAAAAAGAATAAAGTCAAAAAAGATTTATTTACTCACATCTTAATTAATCCTCAGAAAAAAAGCTATATATTATACAACAACCTATCATCGTGACCCATGTAAATTATGGGCAGAGATAATACCTTTGTGTCCACTAGAGAATCAAACGTGAGACAGTAGATTGAAGTCATACACAATTTTTCTAATTTGCCCTTACCGTTGGGTTATCCATAGGTGAGTTTAAAACCGAATTTTTCATCAAGATTAATGTGATATCCTTTATAATATTAATGAATATATATTACTATATATCTTAATATATGAATCATTATCTGTATGTTTATGTCATATAAAATAGCATGTCATCATATGTTATATGATACCCATATTATTTATATATGTCACATAAGTACACATTCATATTACATAAATGAAACTATTCCAAATCATTAAACTCAAGATGTGCATTAATTTTCACCTATAAAAAGGAAGGAAAGAAAACAAACTAAAGGCCTCCAAAGAGAAATATCATTAAATATATAGTGTGGTAGGTGTCTCTCTATGAATCATAGGAGATATAAAGTGGCAGGTAAACTATGAAAACCGAACCGAACCAAACAAACACTAAGCGAAAGAGAACAAGATAGAAGAATAAGAAGAAGGGAAATGGAAGAGCAGAAAAGAGGAGAAGAAACATATAATTTTTACAGCCCTTTTCATCTCTTTAACCAACTTGTCAATGCTTGCTTCAAGTGCTTTGGTCGTCAAGACGATGAAGATGATCACTCCACAACTCTTCTTGCTCACACAAACTCTCCTTTATTGTCAGAAAGAGCAATGAAAACAACTGTACGTATACATCTCTCTTTCACTCACTCACTTCGTTAGTATAAACAATCTCAGGTAGAACAGACGTAACACGTCAATCATGTTAAAAACATCCCCTCTATTTCAACATAAATTGTTCATTTTTTTTTATGTTTAATTATTAAAATGAGTGTGTTAATGATCTGATACGTCTGTTTCACCGAAGATTTTCTCTGCGCTGATTTACATTTCCAGATTTAAAGTGATTAATTAATGTAATGCTGATTGATGCATATAAAATGCAGGAGGCAGAGTTTGTGGTGGAGTCGAGGGCAGTAAGAGTGAAAAAGAGACCACAGAGGCCATCGGTAGGCTCTGGAGGAGGAGGTCAAACCAACTGATCCTCTCCTGGTTATCCTAAGTTAAATTTACTAATAATAATAATATTTACAGACTCTTAATTAGCTAGAACTTTTCTGGATGTTTTATGTAAATATTATGTGAAATTAAGATTTAAGAGTGATAGAGGCAATTAAACTGAGGCTTTTGTGGGGGCGGTGGAAAGCTAATAGTGGGGGGTAAGTTGTCGTGATTCAATTGTTGCATTTCCTTCTTATCTGTCTCTCAAATCGAGCCCTTTTCTCTTTTCAATCTGTTCAATAAATGTGCCTTTTGCTACATTCAATACTCTCTCTCTCTGTCTTTCATGTGCAACCCACTTAATTGCATACATAAAACAGTTGATCTGATAAATATGTCGGGGTAATGGTACAGTGTCTTTAGCGTTGCTTCCTTATACTACAGTATCCGCACTGTATCGTAGGATGATTAATTATCAATGAAGTTTCCGGTGAGACAAGTCACCAAGTGTATTGTGATACTGGTTGTGCTTTTAGCAATATTCTATTACATGGATGATCAGGCAGAGTACCATGATAGTTATTTGTACAACCAACTGATGATAAGATAAAAATATAACGAACGTGTGTGGTGTATTACATTAACATATATGTCGATGTTTGATTTTGATACCAACTATTCGCATATGAAAACGTTGAGCTGATTCAAGAGACACATGTGAATGAGGGATTGAGAGTATAAATGGTGGAAATATAATGTTTAAAGTGATTCGGATACTTAAACAAGTGAATCCTACGTCTATGGATATTGTATTTATATTTGAAGGATCAAGTCGCGACTCAGCGAGCCGACTTTTAGAGTATTGAGAATACAAATTAGAGAGAGAGAATAAGCTATTACAGAGAGAAGATAGTTAGTCAAGAGTAAAAAAATGAGCGAATCCCACAAACGGGAGAGAAACTCTCTATTTATAGTAGGATACATTGAGGTAATGATTACTGAATCCGTAAAAAGGGGATAGTACCGTGCAAATACTTCTTTGCGTCCCGTTGTTCACCTACTCAAGTGATTTCCTCGGTTCATGCAGGGATTGGACACGTGGGCGGCCTCTAGCCTCTCGTCAGTCTGGCGGGCACCCCCTGTACTGGCAGGAACATGCTGCTTACGCTAGCATGAGATGTGGCCGCGCCTAAACGGCTATAGGATCTGTCTAGACTCTGACCATTTATGCTGACTGGGCTCTATGTCAGCCCTACTTTTCCAGGCATAACAATATATAACTCCACGTCAGTCCTACTTTTTTCGGCATAACACAAATATAAAGTAAATGGTTTTACCCCAGTAAATTCAAGCCAAACTAAACCATGTAAACTATGGTTTATAGATGAGCGGAGATATCAATACCAAATATTGCTTCTTACACCCCTTGGACATGAAGTAGGGGTTTTGAGGTGTAACATGACCGACCGCATCAACTCCTTTGTGCAATCAAGCGTTAACAGCAGCCCTTCTCTTAGATCCTCCTAAATCAACTTTAACTAGTAGGTTATAGTGACACCATCAAACATTAGCAAAAGATTCGAACAGGCACATAAATTTACTTGTAGATTGTTATGCCTAAAAAGTCACGCTTATGTCAGCCTAATAAATGTCTTTTTGTACTAGCTGTCAAACTCATATCTCCTCAAAGATATTCATACCAACCATATCTCATTTCAAGAGATGAATGGATAAGAGCATTCCATGTGTCAAGGCAACTTGCAAAACACTCATTACATTGAGCGTAAAGGTGTATAAATTGGCACTTCTCTTCCCGAAGAGGGGGGCTGGGCATATGAGAGCTAACTATAGATAAGAGCTCAATTCTTTCTCTTTGTAAATACTGTATTTCTTCATCTTTGTATGCCTTATGGGCAATATTAGTTAGAGATCAATAAAATAACAGTGGATGTAGGAGTCGCTTGTTGAGCATCCGAACCACTATAAAAACCTCTCTTGTCAGTCTATTATTTATATTTTCTACAACATATATAATCTCAGCTCCATATTCAAATCTCATGGATCCATCACGTGTGATTCCTAAGTTCGCTTAGTGCTTCTCACGTGCGAGTCGTTGGCGTCCAAAATCAAGCGTCAACATAGATGAAGAAGAGAAAAGAGACGTTTACTATTGTTTCCACTAGTCTTTTTGCCTCTACGCTTCCGATTAGTTGCTTCTTCTTCTTCTTTTGTATTCTTCTCCTCTACGCCTTCTTCTTCTTTGATATAATCTCCATCACCATCATTTTCATGGCCTTCTTCTTTCTCTTCCATCTTCACCTCCAAGTTGCTCACATAAGCGCGAGTTTCTCTCTTCTTGCATCCACATTTCCCAAAAATCAAACTATCAAATTATGATCATCATATTTATGTATAATGTGCACTATGGTTTACAGATCATTACCAAGTGATTCTTCTTGTACCCCTTATTTTTCGACATGAAGTAGGGGTTCTGAAGTTGATCGTGACTGACTACGCCAACTCCTTCATGCAATCCAGCTTTAACAATAGCCCTTCTCTTAGATCCTCCTGCATCAAATTTAACCAATATGTTATAGTTACACCATCACATATTAGCATAAAATTTAAACATGCACATAAATTTACTCTTAGATGAAGAAGAGAAAATTGATGTTTACCATTGTTTCCACTAGTCTTTTTGCCTTTACAGTTCCGGTTAGTTGCTTCTTCTTCTTTGATACAATCTTCATAATTGTCATTATTTGCACCACCACACTCTATTAGCAAGTGATCGGGTATACGCAACGGAAAACCACAGTTTTAAAACAAATAAAAACCGATCAAATGCTTAATCCCAAATCTGGGTATAGATTATAGTGTTTATAAATTCTGCATTACAACAGTATAATAAATCCATACAAGGATTCAGAATGCTTACACACATTTGGAGGCTCCTCCAAATATCTCCGGATTTGATTTCATTAATCGATTCAACATAGAAACACACTCATGTTGTCCACACAAAGACAATCCACAGAACCCTTGATTATTTTGCTAGAATAACCAAAGGCTTCAAGAATCAAGAAAGATTAAGAGAATATGAAATTTTTCTCTTGCACTAGAGAGTGAAAACATGAGAGAGAGAGAGAGAGAGAGAGAGAGAGAGAGAGAGAGAGAGCTTTTGGGTGACTAGGGTTTTATTTAAATGAATAATTCTCATGTGTTTTTAATTTTAAGTTGCACTTATATAGTGCAACAATTAAAAACCATATTCCACTTAGGAATAGCCATGGGCTCCAACCCTTGTTCACCATTGGAACGAAACACCCTTTAATTGGTGTTTTAAATTTTAATTAATTATTATTACAATTAGAATCAATTAATATATATACAATAATATATTAACATTTAATTAAATAATAATAATCCATTTAAATACATGTGCACATATATTTAAATATAATCTCACTAATTTTAATATTGATATTAAAATTAAACACAAGTAACAACCCCAGCAAATTTAATTGCACTATGAGATTACCAAAATACCATTTGGTCATTTCGTCCCAAAAGACGAAAATACCCCTCTCATAGATTGATTCTTAAATTGTCTTCTAAGTGTATGACCCGTAGGCTCTTCATCGTATCGGCAGTGAGTAGTATCGCGATTAACTCCAATTAATCGTCTTACTACACACAGATCAAGATTGGCCCCTAGCAAGACATCATGGCCACCGATAGATTCGGATTCAGCGAAACGCAGCTTGTCAATGATATGGTTACCGTGCAATCAAATCCTTTCATCATGCGTTATCTCATCGAGGCTAAGGTATAGAAATAGTGTCAACCTCAGATATCCTCGATATCTTTGTATTCAGTTATTAGACCAATGACCGGAATAATAAATTGGATTGAGCAACAACTCAATCCTACTATGGCCACAACTTTATTGTCATTGTCATTCACTGAATTTTGCCGTGAGATAACTTTTTTCGTATCCGGAGTGATGAATCCTTTGTTGATCCACCATAGTCTTGATACATTTCTCAATGTAGCCAATCACTACCGTATTGATAGCTCTGAATAGAACTATGTTAGGCTAGTGTCAAACTACACCAATCGATACACAAGACGCTCCGGTGATCTCAAGTCTAAGGATCATATGTACCACCATTCTTTAGAGGATTTATTCTATATATAAACGATATGGTTACCATCTATATGAAATCCTCTAGTGGGTCTGTCCAATAAACTCGCCTATAACAAGCACCCATGTGTCGCACCAGGTTGTCGGCAAATAACCTTGACAAGTGAGATCAATCACTGTCTTTCGACAAGGTCGTTCAATACTGTGATAGCGTTACCATATTATCTGTGTCCTTAGTCAGAATAATACTGAGGTTACGGACAATTCTATAATGGCCACCATATGTGATTATAGGGCTCTCACTATTACACTACAAGAAAAACTACATTCTGCAACCAATTTTTTAGCAACTAACCAGAATTAGTTGCAAAAAATGACAAAAATACCTTAAAAGTTTACAAATACACCCCTAATAAATTTTGATTACTCATTTATTTGTGTTCAATATGACTCATAAATCCTCTAATCTCTAGGTAACACTTGAATTCAATTGATTCATCACAATTCACATAAAATTCCTCAATCAAAACCAAAACACAAATAATTAATTAAATAAATTAAACAACCATGCTATAAATCTATAATTTAATATTATAATTAATTAAATTTTTAATAATTTAATTAAGTATTGTACTAATGTTTATAATGGAATATTATAATTAATTAAGTAATCATACTATAAATCTATAATGTGATGTTATAATTAATTAAAATTTTAATTATTTAATTAAGTCATGTAGTAAATTACTAATGTTTATAATATAATGTTATAAATTTATAATTAATTAAGTAATCATTTAACTGTGTAATGTTATAATTAATTAAGTGATTATAATATAATATAATGTTATTATTAATTAAGTAATTATTTAATTATAATGTTTTAATTAATTAAATTTCTAATCATTTAATTAAGTATTGTACTAATGTTTATAATAGAATGTTATAATTAATTAAGTTATCATACTATAAATTTATAATGTAATGCTATAATTAATTAAATTTCTAATAATTTAATTAGGTATTGTGCTAATGTAGTAAATTACTAATGTTTACAATATAATGTCATAATTAATTAAATAATAATTTCATTATGTAATGTTATAATTAATTATGTGATCATACTATCATGTAATGTTATAATGAATTAAGTAATCATAATTTAATTAATTATAATATTATAATTAATTAAATTTCTAATGATTTAATTAAGTATTGTACTAATGTTTATAATGAAATGCTATAATTAATTAAGTAATCATTTAATTAAGTAATCATTTGTGTATAATGTAATGTTATAATTAATTAAGTAATCATACTATAAATTTATAAAGTAATATTATAATTAATTAAATTTCTAATTATTTAATTAAGTATTATGATAAATTACTAATGTTTATAATATAATGTCATAATTAGTTAAGTACCCATTTCATTATATAATGTTATAATTAATTATGTGATCATACTATAATGTAATATTATAATGAATTAAGTAATCATACTATAAATCTTTAATGTAATATTATAATCAATTAAGTAATTATTTAATATAATGCAATATTATAATTGATTAATTAATTATTTAACTAGTAATGTATTAATGTTTATCAATTTATTTTATATAATTAATTAATAATTTATTACAAATATACTTAGGACTTGATAATTGAAGTAAATGACTAAATATCATATTATTATTCAATCAAATATACTATTCTATTCAAAAATAATTATTTTAATAACATTAAAATACTTTTAATTGGTTTTAATTCCAATCATACACTTAATTAATCAAAAATTTAATATTAATATATTATAATATATTAAAGTTTTTTATATGGTGTAGTTTATATATAATAAGTATAATTATATATTTATTTAATTAGATTATTGTAAAAATTTAACTTTTTCTATTTAAATTTTTTATATGTAAATTTACAATAGACTCTCATTCTTCATAGATATTTCACTTCAGTCCAGGTTCCAAAACAGGGTACCCACTGTAGGTTCCAAGGCGAGTGCCCGTTGCAAGTTCTTTTTTCCAAGTTCCGGTTCCGGTTCCTACATGTGGAGAACTGGAATCGAAACCGTACAGTAGGAATCGAAACTGGAATCGTACAGTGTCGATTCTAAAAAAAGTGAATTGGAATCTATTAGTACAGTGTCGGTTCTGGTTCTACCCGCTATCCCTGCTCACCCCTAAAAGATGTGTGCAGAGATAATCGAAATATTATTTTTTTTTCTTATGTAATACCAGGGAAACCCTTGTTAGCTTCTTAAATCTCACTGTTTTTAATCTATGCTGACTTGGCAGGCCTTTTTCTCTCCCCTGGCTGACGTGGCGGCCTTTATTAATTAATTATTCTTCAAGCTCTTCATGGACTCCTCTTCTGCCTCTATATTTTGGTATGACGGGCCTATTAAAGCTTTTGAAACAAAAATGGGTTTATCTACATCAGGCCTTTTACTTAGTTTGTGGCCCAAATTCAGCCCATAGGAAAGCCCACAAAGTGGGTTCAATGGGTACAACCCATCATTTTCATAACGTTTAGATTTAGTGTCATAAGTTAATAATTTTTCAACAATATATAAACTTGTAAAAAGATATCGTAAATTATAATGTGAAATGTAAAATTTATAATATTGAATATCAAATCTATAATGACGATAATTATAATATTAACCACCAAATATAACATGGATGTAAATACCATTCACTTATATATTCATCTAATAACATTTTATCGCATATATTGTTTATAATTCCTTTGCCTATTCGCCTTATAAACAATATAAGGAAAAAAAAAAAAAAAAATATAAGGAAAAAAAAAAAAAAAAAAAAAAACAGAAGTTCCTTGCAACGATTGTACATACAACCATGAATCTTGAGACGTTTTGTCAACACATATAACATACACTGATCTATTAGTAAGTACTATAATATTATTGAATAAACGACCACAAATATAGTATGCTTGTCTAACAATAAACTTTCTCATCAATATTAGTATTACAAATAGTGAAAATACTATAGTATAAGCAACATTATATATAGGCCGAATGACGTGTTCCTACCTGAAGTTTGCCCTAATGAAAATTTAGGGTCCAAAAAGTTTGAAAACGACAATTATCCATCCATTGTTAATATCTGTACAACAATTACCCACCTGCCCTTAAGATCTGTTAATAAAATTTGTTATCTGACCTGGTAGAGTAATTGTGAAGACAAAAATACCCTTTCGTCTTTGAATTCAAATCAAAGATCCTATTTTGACTAAATCATGCATGGCTAGGCGCGCACTACGCACTTTTCGCGTGCGTGGTGAAGGGAGATGGTTTGGCTCAGTGTGTGGGCTAGTAGGGGCGTTTTATCAAACAGTAGTGGGGCAAATTGTAGTGGTGGTTGTGGTCGGCGAAGGGTGAGGGTGGAGGTCGCTAACAACAAGGGGTGGTTGTGGGTTGTCTTAAAAACAAATCCAACACTCCAAATCAACAACAATCAACCTCCAATCTCAACTACAAATAAAAATCCAATCTCCAATCTCAACTCAAAACAACCAACCAAATCAAACCTCAAAGAAGCCAGCTTGAGCGACAACTAGAGCAGTGGAGGGCGCGCGACATAGTCACGGTGAGGCAACGAGCAACCGGTGCATGTTGTGGAGTTCATCGGTTGGGGTGGGGGAGATGAGAAGAAGATGGTTTTTCTTGTATGTATTGGGTGTAAAATGACATAATTACCCTTTCATTGTTTTTTTAATTTACCATCTTAGTATTGATGTTTATCATTGAAAATTAGCATGTTTTAGTAATTATGTATATTTTAAAAAGTACTTTTTCCAAAAGAACTTCCCAGAAGTTATGTTGAAGATTTTGCCTGCTTACACTCTACAGCTTCCAGTCTGAAACTCGGTGGCTAGGCCTAGGCACCTTTTTTTTTAATTGTTCTAGCTGTCACTTTCGTTTTCTCCGAAAGTACTTTTCTTCTCCAAAACACTCAGAAACTGCAGAGAGTAATGGTAGGCAACACACACAACAACAAAAACAAGAGATCGCGTGGCTTCTGCAAACACCAAAGCATGGCTATGATGGCATTGTAATTTCATTTACTCTCTCTTTCAGCAGAGTCTTTTTTGTTTTGTGGTTTCTTTGATATGGATGATGAAAAGTTTGATTCTTTACAGTTCTATTGTTGACGGGTTGCAACGGTGACAATAAAAGTTTAGATTAATAGTAAAGATTATATATGTACAACGGTGACAACAAAAAAATTTCTGAAAACCTTGTTGTATTGATAAATTTGATCGAAATTTTGTCTCTTAATAGTTGGTGTTGAATTGAAACATTAGTAGCTATTTACCTAAACCATTGTTATACTTGTTATGGAAATCATAAATAATATCGTAATAATTAATGTCATGTTGTTGTATCAAATCCCATTCCCATGGAGAGATTCAAGTGACTATGTAATCGTTCAGAATATATATTGTGAGATTTGTTATTGATTTTAAGAGATTCTTGACAAGGAGGAAACGTCCATGAGTTGTTGAAATCATTGTTTTAAAACCCGGACCGGAGGGCAAACCGTTTTGTTGTCCGGTTCACGGGTCAACTGGTCCAACCGGTTGGACCGGCCGGTTGGACCGATGACGTCAGCAATATTTTATTTTTAAAAAATTATATATTAACCACTTATATTTCAATATATTACAAAATTCCCCAAAAAAAGTTCAAATTGGTCCCTACAATTTTTATTTATTCCAAAAATGCCCCAATAAAATTACTAATTAATCTTTAAACTTTTGATATATATCCAAAATACCCCTATAAAATTACAAAGTAACCCTCATAATTTTAAAATATTTCAAAAACCCCCCTGAGACCTAAACCGGACCGGAGAAGCTGCCGGTTCCCGGTCCAACCGGTTCGACCGGCCGGTCCGGTCCGGTTTTTAAAACAGTGGTTGAAATGGGTTTTTCAAAATTCAATCCATCCATCAGTCAAAGCTTTTTCTAAACCTAAAGGCTAAAGCCCCCTAAGTGACTAGTAGTTTCACTTTATACCATTCATTTACAATAGAATAAAAATAGGTTGTCAAACATTTTTTATAATTTTCTCACACAAACGCTGACATGGCAGTTCGCAATTAGTCAGTTTGCATTTGATCAGACATGACCTATTATGAATTGACAAATCATATTTGTAAAAGAAAGTTAGTGAGAATTGTTTATGAGTGTAGTATTACAGTTTACAATATTGAGCTAACAGTATCTTCAACTAGATCATAACCTAAAATTTTAGACAACAATAAACATCATTCATATGATAATCACACTACCCTAGTAATCCATGAATAATTAATAGCGATGATACTTTTGCATTGGATCAGTTGTTTTTGCTAGTGTTCATGTATGTCGGATCCAGACACATGGTAAGTGGGTTCCTAAAGGTGTTATCCGCTTTGGGCTCTGAGGCCTACACGATTTCTGTGAGAATTTGGCACCAATATAGTCTCTCGGGGGGGGGTGGGGGGGCCGCCTGGGGGCCTTGGCAGTGGTCTAGGCCCTCCTTCTAAGGTCAATTGTTGACATATGATGGGTCTAGACACGTGGTAGATGAATTCCTAAAAGTATTGTCTGTTTTAGACCTTGAGACCCATATGGTTTTATCTTGAAAAGGCACCTTTGAGTGGTAAGGGTGTCCTTGTGCTATATAAGAGACCAAAACCCTCATCTCCTAACCGATGTGAAACTTTGACACCAACATTGTGTTCCATTTATAATATTAGAGTAACATTGCTAACATTCAATGGATTAGGATCCAACGATCCATATGATATGAGGAACAACGTTATTCATCTAATAATAAAATTATCGTAATAGTTCACTAATTTTTACATACAATATTAGGGTAATAGTAACACTAGACCAAGATCCAATTAATGGTCCCGTGGTAGAATAACGTTGTTAATTATCTAATAGTAGTAGTATAATGGTATTATGATATCATTTCATTAGTATTTAAATAATATTAACTTATTATCACAAACATTAGTTCATTATCTACACGTCAATGCCACACAAAATATGGCGTTGCTTTTATACACGGAATAATATCATACCACTCAATATATACATCAAATATTTTTATTTCAATGACTATATAATTATCATATTATTTATATATAGGATAGAATCTTTTAACTTAAAATTTTTACTTAAATTTTTATACAAATCTTCAATCGTGAATTCAATACAATCTAATAGTAATCATCAACACATAGTGAATGTACGTAATATATATTTACCCATTATTTACTTTAAAAAAGAAAAAAGAAAAAATAGGGGATCAAAAGCCTTTTAGGAAAACTGAAGGAGGAGATCGAAGTCATTAAATATAGTGGCAGGTGTCTCTGTGGAGTTATAAATTTGGCTGGTGAAGTGAAATTAATATGAAAATCAAACAAACCTAATAAACAAAGACAAGAAGAAGAAGAAGAAGAAGAAAAAAGAGTAATGGAAAAATCAGAAGAAGAGAAGAGAAGAGGAGAAGATACATATTATTTGTACAGCCCTTGTTCTCTCTTTCAACAACTTATCAAAGCTTGCTTCAAGTGCTTGGGTCGTGAAGAAGGTGATGATAAACACTCCACAACTCCTCCAGCCCATCCAAATTCTCCTTCAGGAACAGAAGGAGAAAAAGAAACGAAAAGAACTGTATGTATAATCTCTCTCTCTATTTCACATATAATATAAACGAAATCTTAGGTCTAACAGACGTATCATTCATGACTTATGTATTTACTTTCTCTTTTCTTGCTTAATGGTCTCTTTTATTAAGCAAGAAAAGAGAAACATGCTTATGTTTTCTCTTTTATTAAATAGATACATGAATGATCTGATACTTATGTTCGTTTCAAAGAAGACTTCCTCTACGTTGAAACATGCTTTGAGATCTAATTAATTTGCTTAGTTAATGTATATGAAATGCAGGAGGAAGAGATTGGGGTGGAGCCCAGGGCAATAACAGTCCCACAAAGGCCACCAAGGCCACCAATAGACCCTGGAAGTGGTGGTCAAATCAACTGATCATAGTAATCTTCCTGGGTAAATAGTAATATTTACTGTGTTTAAAGACTTCTAAGACTCTCAAATTTTGTGAGTTTTATAGTTTAATTAGTACTGTTAGTTAATTAATTTGTTGAACTCTTCTTGGATGGTGTATATATATATAATATCAACCATCTCCTGTGTGCATGCTAGAACTAGTAATAAATGGTGAGTTTGGGACATTCTGGTGTCTAGGTAAGTTTAATAATTAATAATAAATAAGCCATTGACCTTTATTAATTTTTCATAATAAGCTTATAATAACAAATGATAGACTTGTGCTAAAGGCAAGTGAATTCCAGATTATTCTTAGACAAGGAAGAAATGTCCATGAGTTGTTGGTTGGGTTGTCCAATCCATCAGTCAACCATTGTCTCAGGCAAACACCCTGTGAAATTCAGTTTTGTAAATGATTTGTTTTTTAAGATGGGATTTGTCAAATTATCCATCTTAAAAGTTTATCAAATCTTTGATAACTATAATATAAATCCAAAAAGAATAAAGTCTATAAGATTTATTTACGCACACCTCAATTAATTTTTTAAAAAAAGTTATATATCCTACAACAACTTATCATCATGACCTATGTAAATTAGAGGCAAAGGTAATATCTTTGTGCCAAACAAAAAATCAAACCCGAGATAATAGATTGAAATCATACACAATTTTTTTAATTTGCCGTTACCGTTGGGTTACCATAGGTGAGTTTAAAACCGAATTTTTCATCTGATTAATGTGATATCCTTTATAATATTAATGAATATATATTACTATGTATCTTAACATATGAATCATTATTATATGTTTATGTCATATAAAATAGCATGTCATCATATACTATATGATACCCATATTATTTATATATGTCACATAAGTGCACATTCATATTACATAATGAAACTATTCAAAATCATTAAACCCAAGATGTGCATTAATTTTCACCTATAAAAAGGAAGGAAAGAAAACAAACTAAAGGGCTCCAAAGAGAAATATCATTAAATATATAGTGTGTCAGGTGTCTCTCTGTGAATCATAGGAGATATAAAGTCGCAGGTAAACTGTGAAAACTGGAACCGAACCAAACAAACACAAAGCGAAAGAGAAAAAAATAGAAGAAGAAGGGAAATGGAAGCTTCAACGGAAGAGCAGAAAAGAGGAGAAGAAACATATAATTTTTACAGCCCTTGTCATCTCTTTAACCAGCTAGTCAATGCTTGCTTCAAGTGCTTTGGTCGTCTAGACGATGAAGATGATCACTCCACAACTCTTCTTGCTCACACAAACTCTCCTTTACTGTCAGAAAGAGCAATGAAAACAACTGTACGTATACATCTCTCTTTCACTCACTCACTTCGTTAGTATAAACAATCTCAGGTAGAACAGACGTAATACGTCAATCATGTTAAAAACATCCCCTCTATTTCAAAATAAATTGTTCATTTTTTTTTTATGTTTAATTATTAAAATGAGTGTGTTAATGATCTGATACGTCTGTTTCACCGAATATTTTCTCTGCGCTGATTTACATTTCCAGATTTAATGTGATTAATTAATGTAAAGCTGATTGATGCATATAAAATGCAGGAGGAAGAGTTTGTGGTGGAGTCGAGGGCAGTAAGAGTGAAAAAGAGACCACAGAGGCCACCGGTAGGCTCTGGAGGAGGAGGTCAAACCAACTGATCCTCTCTTGGTCATCCTAAGTTAAATTTACTAATAATAATAATATTTACAGACTCTTAATTAGCTAGAACTTTTCTGGATGTTTTATGTAAATATTATGTGAAATTAAGATTTAAGAGTGATAGAGGCAATTAAACTGAGGCTTTTGTGGGGGCGGTGGAAAGCTAATAGTGGGGGGTAAGTTGTCGTGATTCAATTGTTGTATTTCCTTCTTATCTGTCTCTCTAATCGAGCCCTTTTCTCTTTTCAATCTGTTCAATAAATGTGCCTTTTGCTACATTCAATAGTCTCTCTCTCTCTCTCTTCCATGTGCAACCCACTTAATTGCATACATGAAACAGTTGATATGATAAATATGTCGGGGTAATGGTACAGTGCTTTAGCGTGCTTACTCATGCTACAGTGTCCGCACTGTATCGTAGGACGAGTAATTATCAATGAAGTCTCTGGTGAGACAAGTCACCAAGTGTATCACTGTGTTGTGATACTGGTTGTGCTTTTAGTAATATTCTATAATTACATGGACGATCACGAAGGGTACTATGATAGTTACTTGTACAACCAATCAATCATAACATAAAAATATAATGGACGTGTGTGGAGTCGTATGACTTTAAGATACATAAGGTCGAACCAGATCTTTCCATCCAAAGTTTGCCGACAATTTATTAGCCAAAAAGTTCAAAAAACGACAATTATCTAACGGCCATTAATTATGTCCGGAGTAATGCTATACTTATACTATTTTTTTTACACCATTTTATAAACATCATGATGTGTCATATGTTACAACCACATAAATTCTATTATAATATTAAAAATTCAAAATAATTAAAAATTTATGTGGTTGTAACATATGCCACATCATGATGTAATGAAAATTGTGTAAAAGAGTGATGTAAGTGTAACATTACTCTTATGTCCGTTAACTTTAATGAAAGAAAGATAAGATGGTAAATACAAAAACAATCAAAGGATAATTATGTCATTTTATGCCCTGTATATATAACAAAAACCATCTTCTTCTCATCTCCCCCTCCCCCTCCCCCTCCACCTTTCTTCTTGATCTTTTTCTTCTTAATCTCCCCCTCCTTCGCCGTCGGTATCACTGTCAGAATTTCGCTACCTTTTCGGCATCCGACATCTCCTATTCGGCAACCCTTCCACTCTTCCCGCCCTTTCTAGCCACCTGCCTGCCAACAACCGCCCCCAGTCACCGGATTTGCGCCTCCTGCCCTTTCAAGTTCCCCAATCATGTGGCTGCTTCCATCGCAGTCGTGTGACAAACCCCCCACCCCAACCGATGAACTCCACGATATGCACTAGTTGCCCGTTGCCTCCCCTCCACTGCTACTGTCGCCACTCCCGCTAGCTTCCTTGAGGTTTGATTTGGTTGTTGTTTTGAGTTGAGATTGGAGATTGGATTTTGATTTGTAGTGGAGATTGGAGGTTGATTATTGTTGATTTGCAGTATTGGATTTGTTTTTAAGACAACCCATAGCCACCACTTGTTGTCAGCAACCTCCACCCTCACCTTTCGCCTACCACAGCCACCACTACAACCTGCCCTGCAACTTTTTGATAAAACGTCCCAACTAACCGACTGTGAGCCCAACCATCTCTCTCACCACGCAAGCGAAGCTCGCGTAGTGTGCGCCTGGCCATGCATGATTTGGTCAAAATACGATCTTTGATTTGGATTCAAAGAAGAAAGGATATTTTCATCTTCATAATTAATGTACCATGTCAGATAGAAGTGGAACAAATGGATCGGGTTAGGTGGGTCAACCCTAAACCCAACCCATATCAACCTGGGTTCAACCCGGCTCGGGTATACCCCGTTGGGCAGATTGAACCTTCGTAAGCCAACTTGGTGACCTGGTGGGTTATATTTCCATCCAACCCGCTGGTTTGGGGGTTTTCAACTAGCAGGTGAACTTAGCAGGTTGGACAAAACAAATGTAAAAAAAATTAAATTGAATTTTTTTTTGCAAAAACTCATTTTACCCTTGAAATATAGTCGTTTAATAGCAATTAGAGAGGTCTTTTTGGTTATTTTCTTTCCCTTTTTTTTAATAAATAGGGTTTAAACTCTCATATTTCCTCACATCTCAAATTCTCTTATTTTCTTTATTAAAATCTCTCAATCTCTTTGTTGTCAATTTGCTCTTATTTTATTTTTTATTAGTTTTTGTAATTTTCAATTCATATTTCCAAATTTCAATTCTCCTTCTTTAATTCATTATTTCTTCTATATCCAATTTTTTTGTTTTAACTAGAATCAATAAATATTTCCATCCTATCAATTTCGATGATGAAGAAAATTATCCTAGTCCCCTTGAATTTACTAACGTAAATGCAGTAGATTCAAATAGTCCCGTTTCCTATTCTCATAATCTGATACACCTCATAATATTCTCCCCCTTCCTCCTCATGCTACTACAACTCCCAGTGGTTCTAGAAGTCGTCCTCGTAATCGTCGTCCTTATCAAACTCCATCTCAAGCAGAAGCGGGTTCATCAACTGCAGTTGGAATCAACGATAAGCACATGTCAGACGTTTGGGTGTATTTCGATAAGTTTTATGAGATAGAAAATAGAGTTCAAGTGAAGAAATCAAGATGCAAGTATTGTGGAAATATTTATAAAGCTGATGCAGATAATAGTACTAGTACTTTAAAAAGACATGTTAGTAAACATATTAATCAACATGGAAATAGAGAAACCAATAAAACTCAAATAACTAATATTGGTACTACTTGGCATTATAATTATGATGTATTTAGGGAACAATTAACTTTATATATTGCTGCAACTAATCAACCTATTAATATGGCTGAAGATAAATATTTTAAAAGATTTATTAAAAATTCATTTTTTCCAGGATTTAAAAGTTATTCTAAAACTACAACTAGAAATGATTTAATAAAATTGTTCGGGAAAATGAAATTAAAATTAAGAAATAAAATATATAGTTGTCATGTTAGTGTGGCTCTAACCGTCGATATTTAGAGTGATAGAACCAAACAAGATTATATTTGTGTGACTAGTCATTATTTTGATAACGAATGTAAATTAAATAAATTTTTATTGGGATTTAGATTAATTAATGTGGATCATAGTGGTCAACAAATTTATATTAAAATTATTGAAGTTTTAGAAGATTATGATATTGTTCACAAAGTGATAAGTTTAACTTTAGATAATACAAGTGCTAACAGTATAGCTATATATTTTTTTTAAATAAATTTTCTTTTTTATGACAATTTGAAGTTTTTTCACCAACATTGTGCATGTCACATTATTAATTTAATTATGAAAAGTGGTATGAAAAAATTAGAAATAATATTGATAGAATTAGAGATTTTTAGTTTAGATTACTAGTAGTAATAGAATAAATACTAAATTTCAAGATGCTTGTATAAAATCAAATATGTCTCTTAGAACTTTTGCATTAGACATGCCTATTAGATGAAATAGTAATTATTTAATACTTGATTCATGTTTACCTTATGCAAATTTAATTAGTTATTTTGTAGCAAATAAATGGGGTCTTCATTATTTGGTAGATAGTGATTGACCTATAACTCAAAAATTTCATTATTTTCTTAAATTTTTTTATCAATCCACTTTAAAACTTTCTGATGTGTATTATTCTACTAGTCCATTGGTAATACATACAATTATAAAAATTTCAGATTTATTTAACAAAAACAAAAACAATGAAATTTTAGTGGGACCAATACAGGCAATAGAATTAAAATTTAAAAAATATTGGAAACCCATTCCTTTTCTTTTTTGTTTAGCTGCCATATTTGATCTTAGAATTAAATTAGCACTTTTAGAAAATGGTTTAGACACGTTAAGTGAAAATTTACGAGACGAAGCATATGCCACTCAACTAGGAGAGATAAGACAGTGTCTTGCAGAGGTATATTTGCAATATAAAAATAGGTATGAGAACTAGTGAAGAGGTGAAATACCTGAGGAAGTAGCATTGGAAGCAACAAATGAAGACTTCAACTCTTGGAGTGCACTTAATAGGCCTAAGAAGACTCAAACCCGAAGCATAGCCTCCTCTTCAGAAGCATCAACAATGAATATACTGTCCTCCATGCAGCTACAGAGAAATGAGCTTCACTGATATTTGGGAACCCCCGACGTGCTACCAGCAGATCCATAACAAAGAGCCAATTTTGATGTCTTAGAATATTGGAAAACCAGAAAATGTATTTTTTCCGGTATTATCAAGACTTGCCGTGGATGTTTTCTTTGTTCCTGTCTCAACTGTCTCATCCGAACAAACATTTAGTGCAAGTGGAAGAATTTTAAATGATAAGAGGATTAAACTTTCACCAAAATTGATTGAAGTCCTCACATATCTTCGAGATTGGGAACAGTCGTGTCATTAGGATCAATACGAGGTTGTCAACAATACTTTAATAGAATCATTTCAATTTTGTAATTTATATGATATAGATGAGGGAGGTCCTAGTCAACCCTCAAATTAGTTGTTTTGTAAATTGTAAATTAACTGTCAATTATTGCACTCTTTATTTCTTACCAAGTTTTTGTCCTAATTGAGTTTTTCTTGGTAAGGATTTAACAAGGCAATAACTGTTGTAATTTCTTATTTTATTTTTTGATAAATGAATAAATATATTTTTTCTTATATTACAATTTAATTGTATTAAAATTGAATTAATATTTGGAATGTTAACAAAAAAAAATAATTTAATTGAATTATTGATATTTGAAAAGTTAGGTAAAAAAATTACACAAAAAAAAAAAAAAAAACCGGCGTACCAGTGGCGGATTTAATTGATGATGAGTGGGGACCAACTTTAAAAAATTTCAGATTTTATATATATTTATATTTATTTGGACCAACTTTAAAAAATTTCAGATTTTATATATATTTATATTTATTTGCATTTTGGCCCCTATAAGACTTTGACATTTTGCCCCCTATAGAACTTTGACTTTTTGGGAAAAGAATAGATTTTGTTTTTTATTTTTGAACTCTTACCAGTTACCAGAACAACAACGCACGCCAAGAACCTCTCTTCCCTCTTTCTTTCATGGTGCAGGTGCTCTAAAGACTAAACTCTCAAGTCTCTCTCATCGAACTCTCCTTCCAAGTCTCAACCAACACTACTTTTCATCAATTTATCAAAAAGTCATGTCCTTAATCTTAAATCCCTAATTTTATCTATTCAATCGATGTTTTACAGTTTTAGAACTTTTGTTATTGCATTCTTTCAATAAAATTGAGTATTATATATTCATAATTTGAGATTTGAAGTATAACTAAACCATAGTCGTTGAAGGGGCCCTTACCATTTAGCCAATGCGGCAATGTCTAGACATCCCCACGCCTACTTGTGAATTTTGAGAGACAAGGGTATTCCTTTAAACCTATTGGCAACCCACACTAGCTGACACCAGCCATCAGAAGTCTCTCTGCAGACTGCAATACCTTTCTCTTGTTGTTTCTCCCTTATAGTAAAATATTCCTAAGAAGCAATATGTCCCAATTAGAGACCAAGAGTAGTGTCAAAGAATCCAAGCCTGAATTTCCCATATAGTATAATATTCTTAATTGAATGATTTTAAAAGATAATGTTATCCATAAATCAAATTGAATGATTTAGTGATGATATCTTTATGTTCATGAGATGACAATGAATTATGTGGTTGTTTATAATTAGGTTGTTTGTTGTTAATTATTGTTTATGTTTAGTAAAAAAACTGCACAAAATATAAAAACAATAAAATAATTTAAAAAAAAAAACCTATCCTTTTGCTGTATCAAATAAATTATAAGTTATATGGTTTGTGGTCCCTTATGTTTGTTTCTGGTTTGTGGTCCCTTGATGTTGGTTTGTGGTGCCTTGATGTTTTCTTTATTGATTCTCTAATGTTTGTAAGGCCATAACATGTTTATTGTTAAACAAAGTACAAACCAGTTTCAAATATTTTTTCTTGTTGCAGGGAGATCTTTGTCTACTCTTGAAAAGCTTGAAAAGAAAATGAGCGTTGAAACAATCCACAGCTGTGAGAATACTTGATACATATAACAGAACATTGGCACAAATAAATAAAAACATAATCCAGGGACCATAAAACACAAAAAATGGCAAAAGGCTATTGACTTGCATTAAATAAAATACACAAGATTTTTTCAAAACCTCAATGCTCTCTTTTGCCTTCTTCTTGAACTCAATGCAAATGTGCAATTGAAAGTTATACCAAAAGATGCAACAATGATAACAAGTTTATGTTACAAAAACTTATTATCAACATAAACAACAAAAACTTATTACAAAAGCTTACTAAAACTTATTATTAACATAAACAACTAATTATTTCTAGAACTTATTACAAAAACTTATTATCAATTACAAAAACTTAAAAGATGCATATTTAAGATTTTTAATCAAGCACAATGAAAAAAAAGGACAAAAAAATATTAGTTCTTTGTTGACAATATCAAAAACTTTTTAAACATAAAAAAACTAATTATTTATTGTTTGTAAAGATTAGTTGAGAAATCATTGTCTATGTATCTTTTCTTTCATCCTTATTAAATTACTTGACTAAATCAAATTTTATAAAAAGAGTTGACTTCTTTTTTCTATAAATATGCATGATTCATGTTAAATGAGTATAAAAGGAATTTAAACTCACAAAATATTATATTCGTATTGTCTTTCCATTACTACGTATGTAATTCACTATGAGTTACTATGTATGTCTTATTGTCTTTCCATTACTATATATGTAAATCACTATAGGTTATTATTCTTGTACAATTTCTTATTATTTTATTTGTTTAAACTTCTTATTAGGTATGCAATATGGATAAATTTCTCAAAAGAAAATCAGCAATAGACCAATCATCCTCATCCGTTTAAGAAAGTAAAGCCAATAATAAAGAAAATGATCCATTAAAAGAAAGTCATGTAGAACTAGAAGTCATCTTGAAAGATCTTCCATATATCTGATCCAACTCTACGGCCTAAAATCAATTATTATCATCCTAATTATAGGGATGCAATTCGAAGATTTTACTTACAAAAGAGTTATTGCCAGCCTCGAAATCATGCATTTCCATTGACAAAATTTGGAAAAGGATATCGTCGATTTAATCCTACTTGGTTTGATGTGTATAGCGATTGGCTTGAGTATAGTGTGACCAAAGATGATGCATTCTGTTTGTATTGTTACTTTTTAGACTTGCCCTTATAAGCCAAGTTGGTAGTGATGATTTCATTAGTGAGGAATTTTATAATTAGAAGAAACCAGAACGCTTTCAAATTCATGTTGCACAGCCAAATATTGCTCACAACCAAGCACGACAGAGTTGTGTGAATTTAATGAATCAAAAGCAACATATCAAAGTGGCTCTATCTAAGCAATCAGATCAAGTTAGGACTGAATACCAAACTCGCTTGACTACATCCATTGTTAGCATTAGATTTCTTTT
Organism: Pistacia vera; assembly: GCF_008641045.1. Taxonomy (NCBI): domain Eukaryota; kingdom Viridiplantae; phylum Streptophyta; class Magnoliopsida; order Sapindales; family Anacardiaceae; genus Pistacia; species Pistacia vera. The sequence continues at coordinate 79,156 of NW_022196811.1, forward strand.
GTGTCAATGGTTGGTATTTCGTGGTCATGATGAAACAAAAGACTCGAAGAACCAAGGTAACTTTCTCAGACTTCTTCATTTTCTAGCTCAAGATAATGAACATTTTAAGAGTGTTGTTTTGAAGAATGCACTTGGGAATCTTAAATTGTTAGCACCAGTGATTCAAAAAGATATTGTGAATGTTACGGCAAATGAAACCACAAAAGCTATCATTAGTGATCTCAGAGATGACATATTTTCAGTTTTGATTGATGAGTCTCGTGATTTGTCAATTAAAGCACAAATGGCTATTGCCATACGTTATGTAGATAAAAAGGGTCATGTACTTGAGCGATTTCTTGGCATTGTACATGTTAGTGACACAACTACAGTATCGCTTAAGATGGCTCTTGAGTCATTATTTTGTTATCATGGATTTATTTTGTCAAGATTACATGGACAAGGTTATGATGGGGCAAGTAATATGCAACGAGAATTTAATGGTTTGAAAAGTTTGATTTTGAGGGAGAATGAATATGCTTATTATGTTCACTGTTTTGCTCACCAACTTTAGTTGACACTAGTAGCCGTTGCAAAAAATCACATTTCTGTTGCTTCGTTTTTCGACTTGGTTACTAATTTGATAAATGTTGTTGGAGGTTCATGCAAGCGTCGAGACATGCTTCGGGAGAGACAAGTTAATAAACTTGTTGAACCACTAGAAATTGGTGAAGTTAGCAAGAGACGAGGTTTGAATCAAGAGACACGTCTAAAACGAGCTGGTGATACACGTTAGGGCTCATATTATTATACATTGATCAACTTAATCCTTTTGTTATCCTCTGTGGGTGATGTGCTTGAGGTTATTAAAGAAGATGGTTTAAATCCTGAACAAATGGGTGAAGCATGTAATCTATTAGATTTGATATATTCCTTTGATTTTGCATTTAACTTACATATGATGAAAAATATATTGGCAATTACTATTGAATTGTCACAAGTGTTGTAGAGAAAAGATCAATACATTGTAAATGCTATGGCCCTAGTCAAAGTTTCCAAACAACAATTACAATTGTTGAGAGATGAAGGATTGGAATCTTTGTTGAGTGAAGTTTCTTCACTATGCCAAAAGCATGATATTGCCATTTTGAATATGGATGGTATGTTTGCAATTCTAGGGCGGCCACAATGGAGAGTTGAGCACATGACAAATTTGCATCTCTATCGAGTTGAATTTTTTTATACTGTAATAGATATGCAACTTCAAGAACTTAACACTCATTTCACAGAGGTTAGTACTGAGCTGCTTCTTTGTATGGCATGTTTATATCCAAGTAATTCATTTTCTACTTTTGACAAGCATAAGTTGATCCGTTTTGCCCAGTTTTATCCATTTGATTTTTCTGTGTTTGAGTTGATGGTACTTGAGAAACAAGCTGAGACTTATGTTATTGACATGTGTTTTTGTGATGAATTTGCTAAGTTACAAGAAATTGGTGATTTGGCTAAGAATTTAGTTTGGTTTAAAAAAGACATTTTGTATCCATTGGTGTATAGGCTTGTGAAACTTGCATTGGTTTTACCAGTTGCGACTGTGACCGTTGAAAGAGGTTTTTCTACAATGAATCTTGTGAAAAGTCAGTTACGAAATCGAATGGGAGATCAATGGATGAATGATTGTTTGGTCACCTATATTGAGAAAGATGTATTTGATACAACTGACGATGAGATGATTATCCAACGTTTTCAGAATATGAAAACTTGTCAAGGACAATTATAGAAAAATTGTGTTTTTTTAAGATATGTATTTGTATTTTGTAACTTTCTGTTGAAGCTCATCCTAATGCAAAAAAAAAAAAAAAAGTATGGTTATGATTGGTTTAAATTTTTTTTTTTTTTTTTTTTGTTTATTTTTTGCCCTCATCGAGTGAAATTCTTGAATCCGCCACTGCAGCCCGCACAAAAACCCGCCAAGTTACGGTTGACGGGCTGGGCTGGACCAACCCTTCTGGCCAAAGAGGTGGGTTGAGTTAGGCCCGACCTGCAATTTTTCTTAAACCATCACGAGCCAGGCCAGGCAGGTTATTTTTCCACCTTTAATGTTAGATAACGAATTTTATTAACCGATCTTAATAGCGGGTGGATAATTGTTGTACATATACTAACGATGGGTGGATAATTATCGTTTTCAAAGTTTATATATTGTGGAATAATTATTAACTTATGATACTAAATCTAAACATTATGAAAGTGAAGGTTTTACTATCAATAATACCTCTTCCTGGGCTTTCCTATGGGCCAAATTTGGGCCACAAAATAAGTAAAAGGCCTGATGTAGATAAACCCATATTTGTTTCAAAAGCTTGAATAGGCCCATCATACCAAAATATAGAGGCAGAAGAGGGGTCCGTGAAGAGCTTGAAGAATAATTAATTAATAAAGGCAGCCACGTCAGCCAGGGGAGAGAAAAAGGCCTGCCAAGTCAGCATAGATTCAATAAAAATGTGAATGCAAAACAGTGAGATTTAAGAAGCTAACAAGAGTTTCCCTCGTATTATATAAAAAAATATATATTTCGATTATCTCTGCATATGTCTTCAATTAATATTTTTTGTTTTTCTTGATCCAACAACCACCACCATAATTATGTTTTTTGAGATTATTATTTATGTGTTAGAATTTTATTGACTTGCATATATGGACGATGTACCACATCGGAAGTGTAGTAGGCTTTTTTATTAAATTAATACCTTGAAAGAGTTCATTCATCATTCCAATAATTACCTAAAATTTTTCTTTGTAGGTCTCTCTAAATTTCCTTGCATTTCGATCACTTTCACATCAACCAAATACATTTCTTGAAAGAAAGCTAGAAAAATTAGTAAAGCGAATCTCTTACTCTTTGACTATAAAATTGTTAAAAGCAAACAATAATACGATGCATACAAAGTAATTAAGATAGCAACTTTAGATCTTAACTAACATATCAATTCATTTAATAAACACCTCCTTAATTATAAGATGGTGAGATAAGTGATGTAACATGTCAAATCAATTAACAATCTATACTGTGTTCATATATAACATGGGTAAGTATTTAATAGTTATATTTTACAAATTAAGAGGTCCTAAGGGTATTTCTCCAAACCTTAGGGGAGTAATTTTAACCAGGTAGGCATTGGGTTTGTTGCTTTTGCCTTTAAGAACCAGACGGTTTCATGCTTTTACCTTTAGAAACCAGACGGTTTCATGTGAAAAGAAAAAAACCCGGCCTGGGCCCAAGGTGTCCCAATAGGTATATAAAAAACTTGGGCTTGGGCCTGGAAAATGAGGCGCAAGGTATACCCAAGCCAGGCCTGGGTTATGCTAGTAAAGTCGAGACTCAAATACATTACCATATTATATAAGATCGATAAAATTACATATAGCCCTCTATGTAAAATTACAAAACCGCCTAAAAATTTCACAAGCCCACTTTAAAAGCTCCCTTAAATCACATTTAACTACCTTCTTTAATGTAAAAGTCCTAATAACCCCCTACAAATCACATCTAGTCCCTACGTAGAAGATAAAATTATAAAAAACTCTTTGTTCATATTAACCAAACCCGAGCCTAAAGTCTGATGTGTCCGGCCCGGGTTTAGAAAACCCGGTCCTTTTCCTGGGCCTGGGCTTTAGATTTAAAAAAAAAAAACCGGGCTCGAGGTTTTTACATCCCTAGCATTCTTTTAGTCTTTTTCCAAACAAAAATTCTAGTAAAAAAAGCACATACCCACGAGCCATAACATTAGTGCGGGGCCTTCCCTTTGTCTTTTAAAACCATACGAAGTTCAGAGAATCATGTCAAAAAGACAAAAACTCTTCAACTTACAACAAAAGAGACCCCATCTTTTCTTTGGTTTACCATTACTGCTTCTAGCTTTCCCACGGCAAACGCTTTTGCTCACAGAAACTTACGAAAATGACGTCCAACAACAAGGTTTCCAACTTCTTCAAACAATATCTTCCAAAACATGGCAAGGATGGACTGGTATGTAAAAAAAGAAAGCACTTTTTTTCATTAGCTCTCTTTTGTTTCAACTATTTTGAGTTTGTTTCCTTTTTGGGTTCCTTTGTTTTGAGATTTTTTTTGGCATGCATTGTAAAAAGTTTTGTTGTTTACTCTTTTTGTATCTATTGAAAAGATGATGAAATTTTTTGTTCTTTATTGTTTTCTTGTTGATGGGTTGCAAAATTAGAAGCGAAAAGTTGATGAAGTTGTTAACTTTGTAAGCTCTAAGCTCTGTTTCTCTTGAATGGAGTACTTGAAGCCTTGTTTTGTCCATACCTGTAAGATGATCTGATATGATTTCAGTTTAGAAAATTAACAAGGAAATTGAAGTTCATTTTATGTATAGATTTTAGGATTTGATGTGTAATGTAGAAATTGACAGAGAATTAGATGAAATAAAGTTTGGAGTTAGTTTGCTTTAGGCCAATGTCCAAGGATCATTTTATGCCAAATCCTTTTTATCTTTGCTGTTTACACTTCACACACAGCAATGTAAATAATAGTGAATGAACATTTTGTGGTGATACAGAGGAAGTTTTACTCCTTCTCTTGTTATATTTTTATGATTTGTGCTCGGAAAGTTGTTGATTTGTTCTACTTGTGCTGTAGGGAATCCCGGATGCATTTGTGGAACATTTGAATGGATCTCCTAAAAAGGCCGTGCTTCGGAATTGGATGGGAGAAATTTGGTATGTGGAGATAGGTTATACTGATGCTGAGGTATTGTTTCTGAAGGGTTGGCATAAGTTTGTCAATGACAATTCTGTATAGCCAGGAGATTGTTTGGTTTTTCAGATTTAGGAGTTGAGATAGCAAGACGTTCAAGTGGGTTTAATGGGTAGATGTAGGAGTTGAATAATGGATTTAGTGGGTTGATTTTGGTTTATAAATTGTTTAGTTTTTTTATATTTGTAGAGTGTCATGCTATATCAACTTAAATTTTTAACTTAATATAGTTGAAAGTGTTGACATGATTACATAAAGAAGCAGATTTAACAATTTTATCTTTTTGATGTTATGATTGGCATTTTATGACTGATAAGTTACTAATTTCTTCTGTTAGAAATCCCAGATGCATTCGTGGAATGCTTGAATGGATTTCTGAAGAAGGCTCTGCTTCGAAATTGAATGGGAAAGCTGTGGCATGTGGAGATAGATTATACTGATAATGGGGTGTGTTTTCTAAATGGGTGGCAGAAGTTTGTTGAAGATACGGTAGTGATCAAAGTTTTGATGTTGAAGATCTTTGGGAAATCGGCATGTGAGAAGAGAGAAATAAATAGCAATGCTGGCATTGATGTAGAGGTTAAGAGGAAGGAGGATGATGTTATTGATGTTGATGATGATAAAAGTGATGATTTTATTGCAAATGAGGAGGAGAATATAGAAGAAGGAGAAGAAGCAAGTATGAATCACCGAGCAAAACGATCAGCAGAAATAAAGGTAAAGATAATACAATTCTTCCCTTGTTCATTTGAATTTACTCTGTGCATGGCTGAATCTCATAGAGACATGTGATCGTATTTGTGTGCGATAAATATAATCTAGGGGTTAATTTGATTTAGGAGGAATATCCACAAAAAGGGCTGTTGTTGAACCTGGAGCAAATGTGACATCAGAAATCACTTTCAGATGCAAAATCCTTTCTTCGTGTCAAAATTAAGAAAGGGCCACAGGAACAAATTTGTAATGATCTCAATTCATCTGTAACCAATGCTATGGTTATAATTACTTGTGATTTTACGTGCCATCCTTCTTTTTTCGTGGGCTTCTTTCAACTGGAACATGTCATGTTCTGCTTGAAACTCAAAACAATTGGTCTGAAATGAATTGAAATTTATTGGGGTCACACCATGAATGCTATCTTCCTTATTATACAGTATGTTTGCTTATGGTAGAAGTCTCTCTCATGCAGCATGTTCCATCACGTCTTGAAAGAATTTGGATTAAAATTAGCCGAAATCATTGCCTTTCATGACAAGCACAGGCAAATATGGCCTGGAAAGGTTGTGCATTCCTTGGGTGGTCGAACATTGATCAATGGGTGGAGAGCTTTTAGTAGGTGGAACAATGTGGACAAAGATGATCTTTGTATTTGTGAATTTCCGACAACAGAGGGGGAAGAGAGAGATATCATAGAGGTGCATATTGCCCGGGGATGTGGTTCAAGAAGCCGAACCAGAACCGATCCAAATTGAACCTTTGCATTTAGCCTTAGTAAACTTTTCTATGTCAAAATGAGTTTATGTTATGTATATGATATGTTCTTAAGAACTAAAAGTAGACAATGAACCGACTTTAGTGTGTTTCTGTAGGTGAATGTTTTCTTATGCATTCCTCTTAAATCTGTGTCTGCCTTGAAACAAAGAGTAATGCTATACTTACAAAAACATTTTATAAAGATTTTTATACAAAATAATGTGATAAAAAAATGAATGAAAGAGTGAATTTAATGAGTTTTATTTTTTGTTTCACTTTTTCATTCATTTTTTGTCACCTCATTTTGTATAAAAATCTTTGTAAGTATAGTATTATTGTGAAAGAAATTCAAAGAACACCGAATCTGCTTTTGTAAGTAGATGGTTTTGTTATGGTAAAATGATTAGTGTGTTTGGATACATTTTAATGTTGTTAATCAAATTGTGCGACATCAAATTACCTAACATATTCAATAATGATATGGCTTAATTTGCACAATAATGCAAATAATGCAAATTGAAAATATACTAAAATCAGTAAAATGTGTTTGAATTTACGGTTCACCATCTATTTTCTAAGTTATAAAACAAAATAGTGCTTTTCATTAATAAAAATGTTATATCCACCAAAAAGTTGCATCGAAAAATTGCACCAAAACACGTGGAGACAGTCACGTTAGATGATTGAATACTGACATAAATGGACGGCCGGCTATCTATACATCCCGGACGGTCGTTCATAGTATTATGGACGACCACCCATAAAAAGTCGTGTTGTTTTTTAAAAAAAAAATAATAATAGACGTCCGTCCATCATATAACATTGATATCTTTTTGTATGACAAAGTGATATATGAATTTTAATATTAGATATATAAAATTTTTGTACATATTTCTTATACAATTTCTACAAATTGATGTATGACAAAGTGAATATATGTATATAAAGTTAATTCAATAAATACTAATTTAAAAAAAAAAAATTGTGATAATAAAATAGTTTTACCACATCAATTTATATACAAAAATTTGTATAATCTGTACATAAATAGCATCACATATAATTTAGCAAAATCTCATGATTTTATATCACTTGTTAATATTTAATATCTTTTTTTTTGTAAGTTAATTAATATCAGAAATGTCAGATTCTTTACTAGTTTTTAGAAAAAAGAAAAAAAAAAAAAAAAAAAAAAGGAAAAGGAAAAGTCAAAAAGAGTTAGCGACATGTTCCCATCCAAAAGAAGAAAGAGTTAATTAAGTATGGACATGGACGGCCTCTATACTTAATAGACGGACGTATGACCGTTCATTCGACTGTCTATATTTAAAGGACGTCTATCCATAATTTATGGACGAGTATTCATATATTTTTTATTTTTATTTCTAAACCAAATTATGAATGGGGTCCACTCTATACGGAGGAGCGTCCCTTATTTACAGACGCTCGTCCAAAATTAAGGGACAAGCGTTCATTAACATATGAGCGTCCGTCCAACCGTTAAAAACCTATGAATGATCGTTTCTAATTTTTTTAATATTTTTTATTTCATTTACCAATGGACAACTTTTAAATAAGGACGCACATCTATGATAAATGAACTTCTGTCCATATAATATGGATGGGAGGCCATGTTAATAAACAGCGGTCCATTGTTATGGACCGTCGTTTATTAGAAAAAAATTATTAATATAAAATACGTTAAATGATCTGAGTCTGTAAACTGGTACAAAATTTTGGTGTAAAAACACCGGTGTTTATAGCATTGTTGTTTCATTAAAGCACTTCTCTATTCGCCAAACAGACATCAACCCATTAACCTCTAACAATAAGCCAACTCAACAATGCGGGCCCTCGGTTTTGTCCTTTGTCAAAACCATAGATGTTTCAGATTTTCATAAAAATATGTATCTGCCCAAATCAAAGCACAAGAAGGTAACCCATTATTTCTTATATTAATGACTGCTCCTTGGCTTAAAAGAACTCGTCATTTTACTTCTTCAAGAAGCTAGCTCTACCTTTGCTTCTGCAGTTCTGCTCACAAACACAGAGAGAAAGAAATGGCGTCCAAAACAAACAACAAGGGAGTAGCTCATTTCTTCAAACAGTTTCTTCCAAAGCATGGCTATGATGGATTTGTAATCTCTTTAGCTCTTTCTATTTTTTTTTTTTTCATTTATTTGGGTTCGTTTGTTTGTTTGTTTTGTGATACATTTTGTATGCATTCAGAAAAGTTTGGTTCTTTACTGTTTTAATGCTGATGGGTTCGGAAAATAAGTGGGAAAAGTGGATAAAATATTGAGCTTTACAAGTATGAACTTTTTTTTTTTTTTTCTGTTGAATGTGATGAAAAGTTTGGTTCTTTACTGTTGATTGGTTGCAAAATGAGTAGTAAAAGTAGATCAAAATGTTATCTTTATAAGCTCTGAGCTTTGTATCCTTTCAACGGAAGGTATTTATTGTATATGAAGTTTGTGTTAGCATAAAATACGATTCTATAATGCGGAATAAATACTTTAAAACAGAATCGAAAAGCTTAATGCCAAAGAAACAGTACCTCCAGCCATTGATGTTCCTCACGGTTTTGCTACGACCTCTCACTGATGTTTGGTACTTCCAAACTCTACTCACTCTCTTTAGATGGTGTAAGACTGAAAGGGATTGAGTGATTGAGTTTGGGGACCAAACTATTGTATTTATAGCCAAAGCTTCCATCAAGCTTCGGCGGCTACGTGTCCCACTTGTTTAGTTTATCATGGGACAGTTCCACGTTCTACGAACGTGATGAATATCCGAGTGGACCACTTCAGGTGCTCCTAAAATGAAGGGGAGTGGAGACTCGTTCTTACGAACAGCCTTCGTGAGAAACGGTCAACATTATCCCACTTGGTCTACACATCTTAAACCCATCGATAATCTGTATTTAAGTAATAAATACATGAATCATGGCTATAGGTCCTCTCATGACGAGTATTACCTTTCATGTATTACTATGTATTTATTTCTTAAACATTATAATTTATGTGGTAACAATTTCTTAATGAATAAACCCTATGTTTATTCTTGGTCCAACATAGATGAATTTTCTCAAAATTAAATTAAGGTGCACATCAATATGAGAAAAACATCAAAATAATTAAGAATTTCAGTAAAATAACATTGTTCATACAATGAAAAATTACATAATGGAACCAAGTCCCATATTCACTACATGATCCTTGAATTTCAACAGTGGCATGCCCTTTGTCAAAGGATCAACGATCATTAGCTCAGTGCTGACGTGCTCGATGACCACTTTCTTTTCTTTAACACGTTCCGTTATGACTAAATACTTAATGTCAATGTGTTTACTCCGACTCCCACTTTTGTTGTTTTTAGCCATAAAAACAGCAGCTGAATTGTCGCAGTACATTCTCAAAGGCTTAGAGACAAAATCCATAATTCTAAGCCCAGAAATGAAACTCTTAAGCCATACACCATGTGAAGTAGCCTCAAAACAAGAGACGAACTGGGCTTCCATAGTGGAAGTTGCAGTGAAAGTCTGCTTGGCACTCCTCCATGATACAGCTCCACTGGCCATCAGAAAAATGTATCCTGATGTTGATTTGCGTGAATCAATACAACCAGTAAAGTCAGAATATGAGTAGCCAATTACTTCCAGATTGTCTGTCCGTCTATACATAAGCATGTAGTCTTTGGTTCCTTGAAGGTACCTCATTACTTTCTTTGCAGCTCTCCAGTGGTCTAAACCTAGATTACTCTGATATCATCTCAACATTCCCACAGCAAATGCAATGTTAGGTCTTATATAGAATTAAGCATACATTAGGCTTCTAATAGCAGAAGCATATGGAATGTTCTTCATTTGTTCCCTTTCAAGGTCGTTCTTCGGGCATTGTTTCAAATTGAACCTATCACCCTTCACAATGGGAGCTACACTTGGTGAACAATCCTTCATCCGAAATCTCTCTAAAACTTTATTAATATAGGTTTCCTGAGACAGACCCAAAATACATCGAAATCTGTCTCTATGGATCTTAATCCCAATGACATAAGATGCGTCACCCATATCCTTCATATCAAAATTCTTAGAGAGGAATTGTTTCACCTCATGCAGCAAACCCTTATCATTGGTTGCTAGCAAAATGTCATCCACATATAAAACAAGAAAACACATTTTACTCCCACTAACCTTTTGGTATATACATTGATCCATAATGTTTTCTACAAATCCGAATGAAGAAATTACATTATCGAATTTCAAATACCATGGCAGGATGCTTGTTTTAAACCGTATATGGATTTCTTGAGCTTGCAAACCAATTGCTCACCATCACTAGAAGGGAATCCTTTAGGTTGTTTCATGTAAACCTCCTCCTTTAGATCTCCATTGAGAAATGCCGTTTTCACATCCATTTGTTGCAACTCTAAGTCAAAATGGGCTACTAATGCCAAAATCACACGCAAAGAATCTTTCTTAGATACAGGAGAGAAAGTCTCTGTGTAAACAAGTCTTGCCTTGTATCTCTCACTGTTGCCCAATGAGTCATTTTTTAGTCTTAAAGACCCATTTACATCCAATGACTTTTACACCATTAGACAACTCAACAAGATCCCAGACTTCGTTACTCTTCATAGAATTCATCTCTTCCTTCATGGCACTGTACCATAATTCTGATTCTTTGCAACTCATGGCTTGTGAAAAGAACTCGGGATCATTTTCGGCTCCAATATTATAGTAAGATTCTTGCAGATACACAACATAATCATTAGGAATTGCTGATCTCCTTGGTCTAGTAGATCTTCTTAATGTTGTATCATCATATTCTGGAGAAGTATATGGTTCAACTCATTGTTCAAAAGTTATTGGCAACTCCTGAACTACCTGATCTACTAGAATGTTGTCAGTAGCTTGTGGAACTTCAATGATTGGTTATTCAATACCAGTTTATACTTGAGGGGTGCTGTAAACAATAACCAATTTATCACTTGAGGTGGAAGGTTGAGATTCGGAATGATCATTCTCAGAAACTATGTTCCTAGTTTGATCGCTCCCACTGATCAAGTCATTTTCAAGAAACTTTGCATTTCTTGATTCCATAATGCTAGTGCTGTGAGATGGACAATAAAATCTGTAACCTTTAGACCTTTCAGCATATCTAATGAAATACCCAGTAATGGTCCTTGGGTCCAGCTTCTTCTCTTGTGGATTATAAATTCTCACCTCAGCCGGGCATCCCCAAATGCGCATATGTCGCAAACTCAGTTTCCAACCTTTCCATAATTCAAATGACGTTGTAGGAACAGCCTTGGTTGGAACTCAGTTCAATATATACACTGTCGTCTTAAGTGCTTTAGCCCACAAGGATTTAGGAAGGTTGGAGCTACTAAGCATACTCCACAATGTTCGGTTTCTTCTTTTTGCTACACCATTCTGATCCGGTGAACCAGGCATGGTGTATTGGGCAACAATCCCATGCTTTTGAAGAAACTTTGCAAATGGCCCATGTGCTTGTCCATCCTTTGTGTATCTACCATAATATTATCCACCTCTATCTGATCTCACGATCTTAATTTGCTTACCACATTGTTTCTCTACTTCAGCCTTATAGATTTTAAACGCATCTAATGCTTCGTACTTGTTATGAAGCATGTAGAGATACATATATCGTGAGTAATCATCTATAAAAGAGATGAAGTATTTCTAACCATGTGAGTCCATGTCTGGACTACATATATCAGTATGTATGATCTCTAATATGTCTGAACTTCTATTGGCACCTTTCTTTGACTTGTTGGTCTGCTTTCCCTTTATGCAGTCCACACAAGTCTCAAAATCAGTAAAATCCAGAGTATTAAGTACTCCTTCATTTAATAATCTTTTTAATTCTATCTATGGAGATATGACCTAATCTCCGGTGCCATAATTTAGAGGAGTTTTCATTAATAACACATCTTTTAGCGCCAATGTGAACATACATTGAATCATAAGTGGCATTATTTTGTAAATTTATGCAGTAAAGACCATCAGACAAAGTACCATTCCCAACACAATTAGATTTATAAAGTAAGCTGAAGGATGAATCTGAAAAAGTAAAGGAATATCCAAAAGGTACAAGCCTTGAAACTGAAATCACGTTTCTAGAAAAACTTGGAACATAAAAGGTATTTTCTAACTTTAAAACAAAACCACTACTTAAATTTAAACAACAAGTTCCTACAGCTTCCACATGCGAGCCCATCTTGTTTCCTAATAAGATGCTTCGCTCACTTCCCACTGGCTTCCTTAGGTTTTGCAACCCCTGCAAGGAATTTGAAATGTGGATTGTTGATCCAGAATCAGTCCACCATGTGTTAATATTGACATTAACCATATTAGATTCATAACAAACAAATGAGGTTGGATTACCTTTGTCCGCAAGCCATTTCTGAAATTTGGCGTATTCCTTCTTCATGTGTCCCTTCTTTTTACAGAAGAAACACTTAGAATCTTTCTTGATACCACCTTGGGGAGGCATTTTACCTTTCCCTTTCTGATTGGCTTTATATTTTCCCTTTCCATGCGTTGCCAGCATTGCACTTTCTCCATGTTCCATCACCAGTCTCCCTTCCTCTTGAACACACATGGTCATAAGTTCATTAATTGACCATTTATCCTTATGTGTGTTGTATGAGATTTTGAAGGGTCCATATTGGTGAAGAGGGGTATTCAAGATGTAGTGCACCAAGAAGGAATCCGACATTTCAACCTCGAGATTCTTCATTGAGCCACAATATCCCTCATTTGCATGATATACTCGCGCACACCTCTCATATCGGTGAGTCATAGGATGAGATCTTTATGATTAGGTGCTTGTTAGTGCCTTGTCTAAAGTGACAAATTGATCATCATGGCTTTTAGCAAGTCTTGACCTTTTCATTGATCACAGAACTACGTAACTAGCAGAGATTCTAGTCTTAATGAATATCACGCTGAGATGATTAGATCGCTCCCATCGTTCGTAAAGTACGATGTCTGTACCGTGCTAGTATCAATGAGTGCTGGTGGTTCGTCTTTCTTAATAGCATAGTCTATGTCCATCCACCCCAAATGAAGAAGAACTCTCTCCTTCCAGACCTTATAGTTATCTTCCTTAAGTTTAGGGATATCATAACGAATATCAGAGAAATTTGTATGTTGTACAACTGCATAAAATTAAGATTACAGCTTATATAAAACTGAGGCCTAAACAAAATATCATACTTTACCAATATAAATCATGCTTAAAAATTGAATCTAATTGACAAATTGTCTGAGGGCTAAATTTCTAGTTCAAGCATATTCATTTATTCTTTATGATAAAACTTCAAATTATTTACTAAATTCATAATTCCATGGGTAATTTATGAATAACTTGATTTAATCCTAAATAATAAAAAATTCATGTGGGAAAAAATTTATTATATAAGTATAATTAATTCACATTAATGCTATATTCTTTATGGTGATCATAATCAATCATAATATACAATTTTATTTAATTAAAGATGTTGTGGTTATTCTCTAATTAATTAAAATTATATGGATCACTAGACATTAAATCCCTAAAGACTAGCTAATATTACGAATTACATATTTTAACAAATACTATATGTTTATTATTATGCACAAAATATTCTCATAAATAGCACTAAATATTGCATAATTAAACTATAATATTTTGCATAACATTTAATATTATTTTTGACTAAATATATACTCATCCAAAAATAGCATGTATTATATAGAGCAGAAATAATTATTCATGCAAACTAAATATGAGCATATATAATAAATAAATTTGCACAACAATTATCCAAATTGCATATAATTAAATCAAATAAAAATTATAACCACAACAAAAAGCAGAACAATCAGCACAGAGGCGAGGCCCAAAAACCCACTACACAAACAATTATCCAAATTGCATTAAATGTTGTTTTTTCCCAATACAAAATGAAGGCTGCCTCAACTAAACGACCATGTCTTTTCGTCCAAAAACCAAAACTACATGTCATTTTGGTTGTCTTCAACCTCCAGATTGGGTTGCGATCACGCCCTTTTTTTTTTTTTTTTTTTACCGCTTTTGTTGTCAAAAAACATTTTTTAATCACAGAAAGCTAGAAAAACTATTTCCACCTGATTTCTAATCTTTTCGAATAAAAAGATCTAGAAATCAAAACTTTAATTTTTAAAACTTTCGGTCAAAAACAGGTAAACAGAGCTAATTCCAACATCAAGGTAGAGATAAAACCTGGCTCTGATACCAAATGTTGCATAAAATATGATTCTATAATGCAGATAAATACTTTAACAAAATCGAAAAGCTTAATCCCAAAGAAACAGTACCTCCAGCCATTGTGTTCCTCACGGTTTTGCTACGACCTCTCACTATATTTTGTACTTCCAAACTCTACTCACTCTATTTAGATGGTGTGACTGAAGGGGATTGAGTGATTGAGTCTGGGACCAAACTGTTGTATTTATAGCCAAAGCTTTCATCAAGCTTCGGCGGCTACGTGTCCCACTTGTTCAGTTTATCATGGGCAGTTCCACATTCTATGAACGTGATGATATCCGAGTGGACCACTTCAGTGCTCCTAAAATGAAGGGCAGCTGGAGACTCGTTCTTAGAACGGCCTCCGTGAGAAATGGTCAACAATTTGTTTTGTTGATATCTTGAAGATCATATGTTTAAAGAGTAATGCTACAGTTACCGACTGGTGTGTACCGATTGTGCACCGAATGACGTGGCACAATCCTGACCGTATTTATTATCAGTTAATATTAATCAACGCCAGGATTTGTCACGTCATTCGGTGCACAAAATCGGTACACACCAGTCGGTTGCTGTAGCATTTTCCTTTTCAGTTTAGAAGATGAAAAAATATTTTTTTCTCTGTTCAGTAAATATTTCAATTGGGTTTAATCTGCAGATCTAGGGTTTGAATAAGGATTAATGGGTTGATTTTGGTTATATTGTTTAGTTTATATATACTTGTAGAGCGCTAAATATAAAAACTTAGGGTGCCTTTGGCTCTCTATTTTTATCCATATTCCCAATCATATTCCCAAATAATGTTTGGCACATTATTCCAGAAATATTATCCTATTTTTTAATTACTTTTAGACCCCATAAGGTATTAATTTCACTAAATACCCCCTGAAAAAAAGTTTAAAAATTAACAAAACACCCCCATCAACCCAACTTGTCAGATTCCGGCAACCACCATCGGTGATAGCCGGAATCATACAACGGCCTAAATTCCACCATAATGCCGAAATTTCACCGATCTCCATGGTCTGGCCGTCGTCGACGTCAAATCTTGCCGTCGTTGACCGAAACGAGTGGCCACAGGTTTGGCTGTCGCTGACGGCCATAGATGGCCGTCATTTTGGCCTTTCGGCCGTCGACGCCATAACAGGTCGTAGATCTGGCCTTTTCCGGCCAGATACGTGGGGGATCTGGCCGGAAAAGGCCATAATGAGCGTTACGGCACAGTCCGACAAGTATGTGCCGTAACGAATTTTCCGGCCAGATTCCGACGGTGGTGGCCGGAATCTGGCACTGCGAGTGGGTGGTGGGGGTGTTTTTGTCATTTTATATATTAGGGTCTCAATTAAATTGTAAACCTATGTGTTTTTTCATAAATTTTTAAAATTTACCTCGTAATACTCCCCTATCCAATAACCCAATACTATCCCTAAAATCCTATCCAAAATACTACACCAAACGCACCCTTAAATTTTTAACTGAATGTTGATGTGATTATATAAAGAAGCACATTTAACAATGTTCAATTATCTCTTAGGTTTTATATATTATTGATATTTTATGACTGATAAAGCTACAAATTTATTATAGAAAATCTCGGATTCTTTTGTGAAGCACTTGAATGGATTCCTAAAGAAAGATGTGCTTCGAAATCGAATGGAAAGCGTTGGCATGTGGAGATGGCCTACACTGATAGTATGGGTTATGCAAATGGCTGGCAGAAGTTCTGGAAGATAATTCTGTAGAGCCTGCAGATTCTTTAGTTTTAGCTATGATGGTGATCATATATTCGATGTTTGATTTTTGAGAAATGTGGATGCAAGAAGAAGGAAAATAGTGCTAATGTGAGCATTGACAAAGGTGAAGATGCAGGAGAAAGAAGATGAGGATGACAATGTTGTTTATGATGTTGATGATGTGGGTTGAGTTGGTGTCTTAGAGCCAATTAATTATTGTAAATTGACTCTTTGTAATAATTTCTATTATCATAAAAGGCGATTTTCTTCTATATCATGTATGTCATAATTGCATGCATTGATATATATCCTTATAATGGTAGAATCATGACGAGTGTATCAAGTGTTTTAAATCTTAATAGTAAGAACCCTAGATCACATATGGTAGCCATTCTAGAAATGTTCATAGTCTTAGTATTATTCTGACCAAGTACACAAATAATATGGTAAAACTATCATAAATTCATAATGTTGAACGACCCTGTCGAAAGATAGTGACCGATCTCACTTGTTAAGATTATTTGCCGACAATCTGGTGTGACACATGGGTGCTTCTATAGACGAGTTCACTAAACAAACCCAAGAGGATTCCATATAGATGGTAACCCTAAGTCTATGGAATAAATTATCTAACAAATATGGTGCATGTGATCCTTACTTGAGATCACTGAAGCATCTGTGCACAGATTGGTGTAGTCTGACACTAGCCTAACGTAGTTCTATTCAAAGCTATCATACGGTTGTTATGACTGCATTGAGAAGTGTATCAAACTATGGTGGTCAACAAAAAGATTCATCACTCCTGGGTATGGAGAAGTTATCTCATGGCGAAATTCAATGAATGGTAATGACACTAAAGTTGTGGCCACAGTGAGATTGAGTTGTTGCTCAATCCAATTTATTATTCCGGTCTTGGTCGTTAACTGAATACAAAGATATCGAGATATCTAAGGTTGCCACTATTTCTGTACCTCAGCCTCGATGAGATAACGCATGATGAAATGATTTGATTACATAGACCATATCGTTGACAGGCTGTGATTTCGCTAAATCTGAATCTATCGGTTGGCCATGATGCCTTACTAGGGGTCAATCTTGATCTGTGTGTAGTGAAACGATTAATGGGAGTTAATCACAATACTACTCATTGCTAATATGACGAGAAGCCTACGGGTTACACACTTAGAAAACAATTTAAAATCAGTCTGAGAGGGTATTTTCGTCTTTTGGGACCAAATGGTATTTTGATAATCTCACAATGTAATTAATTTTCTAGGGTTGTTGCTTGTGTTTAATTTTAATATCAATATTAAAATTAGTGAGATTATATTAAATACATGTGCGCATGTATTTATGGATTATTATTATTTAATTAAACATTAATATATTATTGTATATATTTAATTATTTTAATTGTAATAATAATTAATTAAAATTTAAAACACCAACTAAAGGTGTTTGGTTGCAAGGGTGAACTAGGGTTGGAGTCCATGCCTATTCCTAAGTGGAATAGGGTTTTTAATTATTGCACTATATAGTGCAACTTAAAATTAAAACACATGAAATTATTCATTCAAATAAACCCTAGTCACACAAAGCTCTCTCTCTCTCTCTCTCACGTTTCACTCTCTAGTGCAAGAGAAAAAAATATTTTTCTCTTAATCTTTCTTGATTCTTGAAGCCCTTGGTTGTTCTAGCAAAATAATCAAGGGTTCAGCGGATTGTCTTCGTGTGGACAACGTGAGTACGTTTCTACATTGAATTCAGTAGCGAAATCAGATCCGAAGTATTTGCAGAAGCCTCCAACGTGCGCAAGCCTTTTGAATCCTTGTATGGATTTATTATATTGTTGTAATGCATAATTTATAAACACTATAATTTGTACCTAGATTTGGGATTAACATTTGATCGGTTTTTATTTGTTTAGAAACGTGTTTTTCCGCTACATATACCCGATCACTTGCTAACAGAGTGTGGTGGTGCAATAATGACAATTATGAAGATCGTATCAAGAAGAAGAAGCAACTAACTGGAACTGTACTCTCTCAGTGGCTCCCCCTCTTCTGGTAGACTCTGTATAGGTAGGCCGATAGCTTCTCGAGTTTCTTGCTACTGGTGAATTGTTCAATGAAGGTGTTGTTCAATGAAGGTGTCGGTGAGTTGGGCAAATGAGTTGATTGAATTGTTTGGAAGGTTAGTATACCACTGAAGACTGGTCCAGAGAGGCTTGAGGTGAAGCTCTACACATGTAGGCTTCCCTCGGTGTTCGGGGTATCAAGGCGGCAAACATTCATTGTTGTATGAGGCTATGCGGTCATCTGGTCTGTCGTGCCATCGTAAGGTTCATGCTGAGGATGGTGAACTTGTGAATTTGTGAGGCATCTTGGCTAGCGCATTGCATCCCAAATGGTGAATCGACATAGCAGTGAGGTTGGCTCTTTTTTGTGGGATTGGTACTCCATGTGTGCGCCTTATCATTGCCTCTATGTCAGCCATTCTTTGGCCAATATTTGCTCCATGGGCGAGGTGGAGCCACTAGGTTTGTCCTAGTTGACTCGTTGGTCATAGGATTCACATTCGGTGCGTTTCGTTAGGGCAATGTATGTGTAGCCTGAACCCATTCCATCGTGTGCTGCTTGGTAGCCCGGATTTCCATTCATTTCTTCGGTTGGGTGGCTCCCATTGTTACTGATTAGGTGTTTCATCCTACATGGATGGTGAGAGAGTTATTTGGGAGTCACTCGGTCTGTGGGGATGGATGGACTCAAGCAAGATGGTTTAAAAGTGAAGGAGCCCGCTCGACCCACGAGGATGAGTTGAGCCGAGGGGGTTTTGGTAGGAGGGTTGATGGCAGTCCCCGCTCAATATGATTCAGGGCTGAATCCTCCACTAGTAATGAATAAAGTTGTCACGACCTTGTATCCAGTTCAATGGTCTGTGCTCTAGAGTTTGGAGATGTTGCATGGACAGAATCGATGTGCGGAATCGATTGGGTTGTACCTGACAAGGTTGAGCTCAAGTCATAAAATTGACCTACCTTCTCTTTCAGAGATTGGTTTTTGGCCCTGATGGAGGCTGTCCGGTCCGAATGGGTAGGTTTCTCAGCTTCCAGTGCTGTCACCTTGTCTGAGTGTTATTGCTAAGGGTAGTCGAGCTTCCAGTCTGGCTTCGAGGCCAAGATTAGTGCTATCAAAATTTTCAGCCATAGAAAGTTTCTTTATGAACTAGATCCAAGAGATGAATGATTGCCAGAGGCCCCACATGGGCGCCAAACTGTAGATGCAAAAATCTACCTTTACGAAAATAAGACTGATCCTATAAGGTTGAGGCCACTAGCAATCTGTTTACGTGCACACGCAGAAAACTAGCATGCCGGACGAAAACACCGAGGTGGTGTTTGCCATAGGCACTCCGACGCTCAAGTCAACAAAGTTAAGTAGGCTAATGTAATAGGTTAGGGAGGAGAAAAGGTTACCAGAAGTCTAGTCGGAGACTATAACTACGATTGTAATGCAAAGTTCTCAAGATGGGAACTACGAGGTCTGAAGTGTAATGTATGTCCCCTTGGTAGAGGGTTCGCCTCTGTTTAAATAGCGATTGTGAGATCTTCGAATCCTGGTGACTGAGAGTCCTTGGAGTTGAGGTTTTGTGAAAGATGAGAACCTTTGCTTCCTTACCTCAGTAGAAAGGGAGTCCTAGCGTGTCTAAGACACGGATCTTAGACGATTAGGGTGTGATAGACCTCTTTAATAGAGTTCGGATAGACCAGGGTACGTAGGCGACCCTAGGCTCCAAGTAGATCCTAAGTCCAGAAGCCTGGGCCCAGATAAATTGGTAGTGAGGCCTAAACGATCAAGCCTCTCTAATTAGGTCCACATGGTGAGCCACTAGGTAGGTGTACCGAACGGACCTGATATGCAACACTCTATTGCGGGCTCAATCGGAATTGGGCCCTGGCTTCAAGCTTTGTTGAAGGTGTCTTCGCTTTGGGCCTATTTGGGCCGAAGACATTTTTTGGCCCTAACATGAGGTCAAACCATTTACGATTATTTGTTTATGTAGAAATCTCTTTCTCATTCTGCAGAAGGTTTCATCAAAAGTCTTGAAAGATTTTAAACTTGAATTAGCCGAAACATTTTCTTTCATGATGAACTTGAGCGAAAATGGTGTGGAGAGGTTTTCAATTGGAAGGATGGTCAACCAATTATTCGTGGGTGGCAACGGTCTGCCAGTGGAACCTGTGAAGAAAGATGATGTCTGCATTTGTGAATTTCTGCAAAGCGAGGGGAATGTGCAAGATATCATAAAGGTGCATATCATCTACAGCTCTGATCAGGGAGCTGACTAAAACCAAATTGGGACTAAACCATCGATGGCGAAAGTTTACTAGAACCATATTTCCGTTCAAACTATGTTTATGTTAATATTTAAATTTATGTTTATACTTTGTTCTTACGAGAAAAAGATTTATTGATGATGAAGTAGCTTAAGGATATCTCTTAGGTTAATTTATATTATCATTTTGATGTCTCAATGTAATAATTAACATTGAAACAAGTTTTACATTCACTTGATGGCAAAGGGATTATTCTTTTATGAATTTATATATAATTGAAAATCTTTTGGCATTGACGTCGAAGTTTTTAATGTACAAATGTGTAAAATTGTTGGTAGTTTCCCACTAGAAGACAAATTTTATAGGCTGCACATTAAGGTGCGTTTGGCTTATATTTTTCCCATATTCACAATCTTATTCTCCAAATAAGTTTGACACATTATTCCAGAAATATTAGCCTTTTTTTAATTACTTTTAGACCCATAGGTTTTAATTTCATTAAATACCCCCTGAAAAAAGTTTAAAAATTATAAAAATACCCCCACGACCCATACTTGCCAGATTCTGGCAACCACCATCGGTGGTAGCTAAATCTGCCACAACGGTGATTACCGACCGGAACTGGCCGGTAATTTCTGATCTGGCCTTTTCCAACCAGATCTATAATGGATCTGGTCGGAAAAGCCAGATCTGGCCGTAAACGACACTAAAGAAATGGCCGTCATTAACCGTCAACGACGGCCATTTCTTTGGCCATCGCTGATGGTCAAGATGGCCTCTTTGGCCTTTTCCGACCGTCGACGGCCATATATGCCGTAGATCTGGCCTTTTCCACCAGATTTGTGTGGATCGACCGGAAAAAGCCATAGCGATGCCATACCACTAGATTCAACCGTGTAGGTGTCGTAACGCAATTTTTCAGCTAGATTCGGTCGGTGGTGGCCGGAATCTGGCACTGCTGGTGTGGGGGTCTTTTTGTCATTTTACTATTTTTTATATACTGGGGTATTTATTAATTAGCAAACTTACGGGTTTTTTTTTAATTTTAAATTTTACCTCGCAATACTACCATATTCAATTATCCAATACTGTCTCCAAAATCCTATCCAAAATAATAAACCAAACGTACCCTAAATTTCAAGTCGTAAATATTTATATCTATGTATTCCTCCGAAGAAATACTTTCAATGCCAACATGGTATTCAACCACGTTGATTTATGTATTAAAACTTAGGGGAGTTCTATGTAATTTTTCTTATATGTATACACATGTTTTTTTTTCTAAATTCCTGTTTCTTTTCTTGAAGCAGACATTTGGGCCGTAGTTTGGTTCATTATTCCTGCCCATATTCTCAATCCTATTCTCCAAATAATCTTTGGCACATTATTCCAGAAATATTACCTAATTTTTTTAATTAGTTTTAGACCCCATAAGGTTATTAATTTCATTAAATACCCCCTAAAAAGTTTAAAAAATAACAAAAACACCCCTGTGACCCATACTTGTCAGATTCCGGCAACCACCGTCGGTGGTAGCCAGAATCTCCCACAACGGTGAATTACCGACCGGAGCTAGCCGGTAATTCACCGGTCTGGCCGGAAGCGACGACCAAAGAAATCTTGGCCGTCGTTGATTGAAAACGATGGCCATACCTTTGGTCGTCGCTGACGATCAAAGATGGCCGTCATTTTGGCCTTTTCTGGCCGTCGATTGCCATAGCAGGTTTCCGAAGAGATCTATGGTGGATCTAGCCGGAAAAGGCCATAACGACTTGTTACGACACAGATCTGACTGGTCTATGTCGTAACGCAATTTTTCGACCAGATTCCGGTGGTGGTGGCCGGAATCTGGCACTACAGGTGTTTGGGGTATTTTTGTCATTTTATATTTTGGGGTGTTTAATTAAATTAGTAAACCTATGGGCTTTTTTATAAATTTTTAAATTTTACCTCGTAATACTCTCCTATTCAACTACCAAATATTATTCCCAAAATCTTATCCAAAATAATGAACTAAACGCACCCTTGGCTGTTATTCTCGAACTAGACGGTTTTTTTTTGAGTTAAATGATAAATATTTGTGGAGAAATATTAATAGTTAAAATAAGAAGTGCTTTTTCTGAAAAAGCTAATTAAATGAGAAAAGGAAGTTAAAAAAAGGGCATAATACCGGCATATTCCCAGAAGTTATTGCAATGGTTAGACAAAAACGCAAATAATCAAATTTAGTATTGATGTTTATTACTTATTAGTAATTATGATTTTTTTTTAAAGTACTTTTTCTAAAACTCTAGAAGGACTTCCCAGAAGTTATGTTGAGACTTGAGCCTGGGAGGCTGGGATCCGGCCCCTCATTTCAGAGATTTTGCCTGCTTACACTCTGCAGCTTTCAGAGCTTCTAGTCTGAAACGCAGTGGCTAGGTACCTTTTTTTTATTGCTCTAGCTGTCAGCCTGTCACTTTCATTTTCTCCGAAAGTACTTTTCTTCTCCAAAATCCTCAGAAACTGAAGAGAGTAATGGCAGGCAACACACACAACAGCAAAAACAAGAGATCGCATGGCTCCTGCCAAAGCAAGGCTATGATGGCCTGGTAATTTCATTTACTCTCTCTGTTTCAGCACATTCTTTTCTGGGTTTTTTTGTTTTGTGGTTTCTTTGATATGGATGATGAAAAGTTTGATTCTTTACTGTTCTATTGTTGATGGGTTGCAAAAATATGTAGTAAAAGTGAAGAAATCTGTTAGCTTTACAAGCTCTGAGTTTTGTTGTATGTAAAATTATGAATTGTAGTACTCATGAGTTTTAAGACTATTGTTAAATTGAACAGGATTCCAATTTAGAAAATGAAAAAAAAAAAAAAAAAATCAACTGGCAATAACATATTGTTTAGCGAATATTTAAGTGGGTAGATTTTGGAGTTACCAACTAGGACTACCCGGATGGTCCGGCCTGTGAGTTGTTTTTATGAAAAAACCGTCGAGGGTTCCAACTTCGAACTCTTGTTCTCTTTTAATTTGGTGGGTTAATGTATTGAGAGCAATTGAGAGAGGAAGAAAGTTTAAATCTTTCTCATATTATAATAAGTGCTTGTGAATGATAAAGTCACTTTATTAATTAGATCGAATGGAGCTTCAAGTTTGCTTTAGGCCAAGGATCAGTTTTTGTGAATACTTTTTACTGATATGAAAATTATGCAGATGATGAAACTGATTTCTTCTATTTCTGCTGCAGAAAATCCCAGATGCTTTTGTGGAACACTTGAATGGATCTCCAAAGAAGGTTGTGCTTTAAAATTCAATGGAAAATTTGTGGCTTGTATAGATGAATTATACTGATAGTGGGGTGTTTATTCTGAATGGTTGGCAAAAGTTTTTCCTTGATAATTCCATCGAGCCTGGCGAAAGTTTGTGAAGATGGAGGAGGAAAGGAGGAAGAAGATGAAGATGACATTGTTGTTTTTGATGTTACTGAGGATTCAGATGCTGAAAATGTTTTCTTATGAACTCCTTTGAAATCTGTCCACCTTCATCTTAAAACAGCTTCAAAGAGAAGTGAATTTGCATATGGAAGTAGATTGTTCTGTTGAGTTTTGGTAAAGTGATAAGTGTTTTTGGATACATTTTAATGTCATTAATCAAATTCCGCGTCTTAAACTTGAAAATCAATGACCTAATATCGTTAACAATAACATAACTTAAATTCCTATAAGTTGCACAATTATGCAAATTTAACATATACTAATAAGTGTTTGAATTTAGTCATTTACACTTCACATCTAAAGGTATTTTTGGTTGGTTTTTTTATTTTTAAAACTGAAAAGCACTTTTCATTAAAGCACTTCCCTCAAAATACGAATCAAGACTCAAAGATTGACTGCTTCATCTGGGTTCATTTAACAGTTGCTTGTTGAACCAGTTTCTCCATTCTCCAAACAGACCTCAACCCATTAACCTCTAACAATAAGCCATTCCAGAAATATTATCCTATTTTTTAATTACTTTATAGACCCCATAAGGTTATTAATTCACTAAATACCCCTGAAAAAAAGTTTAAAAATTAACAAAACACCCCCATCACCCAACTTGTCAGATTCCGGCAACCCCATCGGTGATAGCCGGAATCTTATACAACGGCCTAAATTCGACCCATAAATGGCCGAATTTCACCGATCTCCATGGTCTGGCCGTCGTCGACGGTCAAATCTTGGCCGTCGTTGACCGAAAACGATGGCCACATGTTTGGCTGTCGCTGACGGCCATAGATGGCCGTCATTTTGGCCTTTCCGGCCGTCGACGGCCATAACAGGTCGTAATCTGGCCTTTTCCGGCCAATACGTGGTGGATCTGGCCGGAAAAGGCCATAATGACGCGTTACGGCACAGATCCGACAATATGTGCCGTAACAAATTTCCCGGCCAGATTCCGACTGTGTGGCCGGAATCTGGCACTGCAGGTGTGGGGGTGTTTTTGTCATTTTATATATTAGGGTCTTCAATTAAATTAGTAAACCTATGTGTTTTTTCATAAATTTTTAAAATTTACCTCGTATACTCCCCTATCCAATAACCCAATACTATCCCTAAAATCCTATCCAAAATACTCCCACAAACCACCTTAAATTTTTACATTGAAATGTTGATGTGATTATATAAAGAAGCACATAACAATGTTCAATTATCTCTTGGTTTTATATATTATTGATATTTTATGACTGATAAAGCTACAAATTTATTATTTAGAAAATCTCGGATTCTTTTGTGAAGCACTTGAATGGATTCCTAAGAAAGATGTGCTTCGAAATCGAATGGGAAAGCGTTGGCATGTGGAGATGGCCTACACTGATAGTATGGTGTTATTTGCAAATGGCTGGCAGAAGTTTCTTGAAGATAATTCTGTAGAGCTCGCAATTCTTTAGTTTTTAGCTATGATGGTGATCATATATTCGATGTTTTGATTTTTGAGAAATGTGGATGCAAGAAGAAGGAAAATAGTGCTAATGTGAGCTTGACATGAAGGTGAGATGCAGGAGAAGAAGATGAGGATGACAATGTTGTTATTGATGTTGATGATGAGTGGGTGAGTTGGTGTCTTAGAGCCAATTAATTATTGTAAATTGACTCTTTGTAATATGTCTATTAATCAATAAAGGCGATTTTCTTCTATATCTGTATGTCATAATTGCATGCATTGATATATATCCTTATATGGTAGATCATGACGAGTGTATACGTGTTTTAATCTTAATAGTAAGACCCCTATGATCACATATGGTAGCCATTCTAGAAATGTTCATAGTCTTAGTATTATTCTGACCAAGTACACATAATAGGTAAAACATATAATTCATAATGTTGAACGACCCTGTCGAAAGATAGTGACCGATCTCACTTGTTAAGATATTTGCCGACAATCTGTGTGCACACTGGGTGCTTGCTATAGACGAGTTCACTAAACAAACCCACTAAGGATTCCATATAGATGGTAACCCTAAGTCTATGGAATAAATTATCTAACAAATAGTGGTGCATGTGATCCTTAAACTTGAGATCACTGAAGCATCTTGTGCACAGATTGGTGTAGTCTGACACTAGCCTAACGTAGTTCTATTCAAAGCTATCAATAGGTTGTGATTGACTCATGAGAAGTTTCAAAACTATGGTGGACTAACAAAGATTCACACCTCCGGGTATGGGAGAGTTATCTCATGGCGAAATTCAATGAATGGTAATGACACTAAAGTTGTGGCCACAGTGAATTGAGTGTTGCTCAATCCAATTTATTATTCCGGTCATTGGTCTAGTAACTGAATACAAAGATATCGAGGATATCTAAGGTTGCCACTTTTCTGTACCTCAGCCTCGATGAGATAACGCATGATGAAATGATTTGATTACATAGTAACCATATCGTTGACAGGCTGTGATTTCGCTAAATCTGAATCTATCGGTTGGCCATGATCCTTACTAGGGGTCAATCTTGATCTGTGTGTAGTGAAACGATTAATTGGAGTTAATCACAATACTACTCATTGCTAATATGAAGAGCCTACGGGTTACACACTTAGAAAACAATTTAAAGATCAGTCTATGAGAGGTGTATTTCGTCTTTTGGGACCAAATGGTATTTTGATAATCTCACAATGTAATTAAATTTTCTAGGGTTGTTGCTTGTGTTTAATTTTAATATCATATTAAATTAGTGAGATTATATTTAAATACTGTGCGCATGTATTTAAATGGATTATTATATTTAATTAACATTAATATATTATTGTATATATTAATTATTTTAATTGTAATAATAATTAATAAAATTTAAAACACCAACTAAAGGGTGTTTGGTTGCAAGGGTGAACTAGGGTTGGATCCATGCCTATTCCTAAGAATAGGGTTTTTAATTATTGCACATATAAGTGCAATAAAATTAAAAACACATGAAAATTATTCATTCAAATAAAACCCTAGTCCACACAAACTCTCTCTCTCTCTCTCTCACGTTTTCACTCTCTAGTGCAAGAGAAAAAATATTTTTCTCTTAATCTTCTTGATTCTTGAAGCCCTTGGTTGTTCTAAGCAAATAATCAAGGTTTCAGCGGATTGTCTTCGTGTGGCACACGTGAGTACGTTTCTACATTGAATTCAGTAGCGAAATCAGATCCGAAGATATTTGCAGAAGCCTCCAAACGTGCGCAAGCCTTTTGAATCCTTGTATGGATTTATTATATTGTTGTAATGCATAATTTATAAACACTATAATTTGTACCTAGATGGGATTAAACATTTGATCGGTTTTTATTTGTTTAGAAACTGTGTTTTTCCGCTACATATACCCGATCACTTGCTAACAGAGTGTGGTGGTGCAAATAATGACAATTATGAAGATCGTATCAAAGAAGAAGCAACTAACTGGAACTGTACTCTCTCAGTGGCTCCCCCCTCTCTGGTAGACTCTGTATAGGTAGGCCGATAGCTTCTCGAGTTTCTTGCTACTGGTGAATTGTTCAATGAGGGGTTGTTCAATGAAGGTGTCGTGAGTTGGGCAAATGAGTTTGATTGATTGTTGGAAGGTTAGTATACCACTGAAGAGCTGGTCCAGAGAGGCTTGAGGTGAAGCTCTTACACATGTAGGCTTCCCTCGGTGTTCGGGGTATCAAGGCGCAAACATTCATTGTTGTATGAGCTATGCGGTCATCTGGGTCTGTCGTGCCATCGTAAGGCTTCATGCTGAGGATGGTGAACTTGTGAATTTGTGAGGCATCTTGGCTAGCGCGCATTGCATCCACAAATGGTGAATCGACATAGCATGTGGTTGGCTCTTTTTGGTTGGGATTGGTACTCCATGTGTGCGCCTTATCATTGCCTCTATGTCAGCCAGTCTTTTGGCCAATATTTGCTCCATGGGCGAGGTGGGGCCACTAGGTTGTCCTAGTTGACTCGGTTGGTCATATGATTCACATTCGGTGCGTTTCGTTAGGCAAGTCATGTGGTGTAGCCTGACGAACCTTCCATCGTGTGCTGCTTGGTAGCCCGGATTTCCATTCATTTCCTTCGGTTGGGTGGCTCCCATTGTTACTGATTAGGTGTTTCATCCTACATGGATGGTGAGAGAGGTTATTGGGAGTCACTCGGTCTGTGGGATGGATGGACTCAAGCAAGATGGTTTAAAAGTGAAGGACCCGCTCGACCCACGAGGATGAGTTGGCCGAGGGGGGTTTGGGTAGGAATGGTTGATGGCAGTCCCCGCTCAATATGATTCAGGGCTGAATCCTCCACTAGTAATGAATAAAGTTGTCACGACCTTGTATCCAGTTCAATGGTCTGTGCTCTAGAGTTTGGAGATGTTGCATGGACAGAATCGATGTGCGGATCGATTGGGTTGTACCTGACAAGGTTGAAGCTCAAGGTCATAAAATTGACCTACCTCTCTTTCAGAGATTGGTTTTTGGCCTGATGGAGGCGTTCTCGGTCCGAATGGTAGTGTTCTCAGCTTCCGTGCTGTCACCTTGTCTGAGTGTTATTGCATAAGGTAGTCAGATCTCCAGTCTGGCTTCGAGGCCAAGATTAGTGCTATCAAAATTTTCGCCATAGAAAGTTTCTTTATGAACTAGGATCCAAGAGATGAATGATTGCCAAGAGGCCCCACAGTGGGCGCCAAACTGTAGATGCAAAATCTACCTTTACGAAAATAGGACTGATCCTATAAGGTTGAGGCCACTAGCAATCTGTTGTACGTGCACACGCAAGAAAACTAGCATGAAGCGACGGAAAACACCGAGGTGGTGTTTGCCATAGGCACTCCGACGCCAAGTCAACAAGTTAAGTGAGCGAATGTAATGAGTTAGGGGAGAGAAAAGGTTACCAGAAGTCTAGTCGAACATAAATACGATTGTAATGCAAAGTTCTCAAGAGTGGAACTACGAGGCTGAAGGTGTAATGTATGTCCCCTTTTGAGAGGGTTCGCCTCTGTTTAAATAGCGATTGTGAGATCTTCGAATCCTGGTGGGACTGAGAGTCCTTGGAGTTGAGGTTTTGTGAAAGATGAGAACCTTGGCTTCCTTACCTCAGTAGGAAAGGGAGTCCTAGCGTGTCTAGACACACGGATCTTAGACGAATTAGGGTAGTGATAGACCTCTTAATAGAGTTCGGATAGTACCAGGGTACGTAGGCGACCCTAGGCTCCAAGTAGATCCTAATCCAGAACCTGGGCCCGATAAATTGGTAGTGAGGCCTAAACGAATCAAGCCTCTGCTAATTAGGTCCACATGGTGAGCCACTGGTAGGTGTACCGAACGGACCTGATATGCAACACTCTATTGCGGGCTCAATCGGAATTGGGCCCTGGCTTCAAGCTTTGTTGAAGGTGTCTTCGTCTTTGGGCCTATTTGGGCCGAAGACATTTTTTGGCCCTAACATGAGGTCAAACCATTTACGATATATTTGTTTATGGTAGAAATCTCTTTCTCATTCTGCAGAATGTTTCATCAAAAGTCTTGAAAGATTTTAACTTGAATTAGCCGAAAACATTTTCTTTCATGATG
The DNA here is from genome assembly GCF_008641045.1 of Pistacia vera. NCBI lineage: Eukaryota > Viridiplantae > Streptophyta > Magnoliopsida > Sapindales > Anacardiaceae > Pistacia > Pistacia vera. The sequence continues at coordinate 108,788 of NW_022196811.1, forward strand.
AACTTGAGCGAAAATGGTGTGGAGAGGTTTTCAATTGGAAGATGGTCGACCAATTATTCGTGGGTGGGCAACTGTCTGCCAGTGGAACCATGTGAAGAAGGATGTGTCTCATTTGTGAATTTCTGCAAACGGAGGGGAATGTGCAAGATATCATAAAGGTGCTATCATCTACAGCTCTGATTCAGGGCTGAGCTAAAACCAAATTGGGACTAAACCATCGTGGCGAAAGTTTACTAACACATATTTCCGTGTCAAACTATGTTTATGTTAATATTTAAATTTATGTTATACTTTGTTCTTACGAAGAAAAAGAATTTATTGATGATGAAGTAGCTTAAGGATATCTCTTAGGTTAATTTATATTATCATTTTGATGTCTCAATGTAATAATTAACATTGAAACAAGTTTTACATTCACTTGAATGGCAAAGGGTTATTCTTTTTGAATTTATATATAATTGAAAATCTTTTGGCATTGACGTTCGAAGTTTTTAATGTACAAATGTGTAAAATTGTTGGTAGTTTCACACTAGAAACAAATTTTATAGGGCTGCACATTAGGGTGCGTTTGGCTTATTATTTCCCCATATTCACAATCTTATCTCCAAATATGTTTGACACTATTCCAGAAATATTAGCCTTTTTTAATTACTTTTAGACCCCATAGGTTTTATTTCATTAAATACCCCCTGAAAAAAGTTTAAAAATTATAAAAATACCCCACGACCCATACTTCCAGATTCTGGCAACCCCCATCGGTGGTAGCTAGAATCTGCCACAACGGTGAATTACCGACCGGAACTGCCGTTAATTTACTGCTGGCCTTTTCCAACCAGATCTATAATGGATCTGGTCGGAAAAGGCCAGATCTGGCCGTAAACGACGACTAAAGAAATGGCGCTTCATTACCGTCAACGACGGCCATTTCTTTGGCCATCGCTGATGGTCAAAGATGGCCTTCTTTGGCCTTTTCCGACCGTCGACGGCCATATATGGCCTAGATCTGGCCTTTTCAGCCAGATTTGTGGTGTGTCTAGCGAAAACCATAGCGATGCCATACCGCAGATTCAACCGGTATGTGTCGCAATTTTTCAGCTAGAGTCTGGCGGTGGTGGTGCCGGAATCTGGCACTGCTGGTGGGGGTCTTTTTGTCATTTTACATATTTTTATATACTGGGGTATTTATTAAATTAGCAAACTTACGGGTTTTTTTTATAATTTTTAAATTTTACCTCGCAATACTACCATATTCAATTATCCAATACTGTCTCCAAAATCCTATCCAAAATAATAAACCAAACGTACCCTAAAATTTTCAAGTCGTAAATTTTATATCTTATGTATTCCTCTCGAAGAAATACTTTCATGCCACATGGTATTTCACCATCGTGATTTATGTATTAAACTTAGGGGAGTTCTATGTAATTTTTCTTATAGTATCACATGTTTTTTTTCTAAATTCCTGTTTCTTTTCTTGAAGCAGACATTTGGGCCGTGTTTGGTTCATTATTCCTGCCCTATTCTCAATCCTATTCTCCAAATAATCTTTGGCACATTATTCCAGAAAATATTACCAGGTTCATTATTCCTGCCCATATTCTCAATCCTATTCTCCAAATAATCTTTGGCACATTATTCCAGAATATTACCTAATTTTTTAATTAGTTTTTAGACCCCATAAGGTTATTAATTTCATAAATACCCCCTAAAAAGTTAAGGGTCCATATTGGTGAAGAGGGGTATTCAAGATGTAGTGCACCAAGAAGGAATCCGACATTTCAACCTCGAGATTCTTCAATTGAGCCACAATATCCCTCATTTGCATGATATACTCGCGCACACCTCTCATATCGGTGAGTCATAGGGATGAGATCTTTATGATTAGGGTGCTTGTTAGTGCCTTGTCTAAAGTGACAAATTGATCATCAATGGCTTTTAGCAAGTCTTTGACCTTTTCATGCTGATCAACAGAACTACGGATACTAGCAGAGATTCTAGTCTTAATGAATATCACGCTGAGATGATTAGATCGCTCCCATCGTTCGTAAAGTACGATGTCTGATACCGTGCTAGTATCAATGAGTGCTGGTGGTTCGTCTTTCTTAATAGCATAGTCTATGTCCATCCACCCCAAATGAAGAAGAACTCTCTCCTTCCAGACCTTATAGTTATCTTCCTTAAGTTTAGGGATATCATAACGAATATCAGAGAAATTTGTATGTTGTACAACTGCATAAAATTATAGATTACATGCTTATATAAAACTGAGGCCTAAACAAAATATCATACTTTACCAATATAAATCATGCTTAAAAATTGAATCTAATTGACATAAAATTGTCTGAGGGCTAAATTTCTAGTTCAAGCATATTCATTTATTCTTTATGATAAAACTATCAAATTATTTACTAAATTCATAATTCCTATGGGTAATTTATGAATAACTTGATATTTTATCCTAATTAATAATAAAAATTCATGTGGGAAAAAATTTATTATATTAAGTATAATTAATTACAATTAATGTCTAATATTCTTTATGTGATCATAATCAATCATAATATACAATTTTATTTAATTAAAGATGTTGTGGTTATTCTCTAATTAATTAAAATTATATGGATCACTAGACATTAAATCCCATAAAGACTAGCTTAATATTACGAATTACATAATTTTAACAAATACTAATATGTTATTATTATGCACAAAATATTCTCATAATATAAGCATAAATATTGCATAATTAAACTATAATATTTTGCATAACATTTAATATTATGTCTTTGACTAAATATATACTCATCCAAAAATAGCATGTATTAATATAGAGCAGAAATAATTAATTCATGCAAACTAAATATGAGCATATATAATAAATAAATTTGCACAACAATTATCCAAATTGCATATAATTAAATCAAATAAAAATTATAAGCACAACAAAATAGCAGAACAATTACAAGCACAGAGGACGAGGCCCAAAAACCCACTACACAAACCAATTATCCAAATTGCATTAAATGTTGTTTTTCCCAATACAGAATGAAGGCTGCCTCAACTAAACGACATGTCGTTTCGTCCAAAAACCAAAACTACATGTCATTTTGGTTGTCTTCAACCTCCAGATTGGGTTGCAGATCACGCCCTTTTTTTTTTTTTTTTTAACGCTTTTGTTGTCAAAAAACATTTTTTTTAATCACAGAAAGCTTAGAAAAACTATTTCCACCTGATTTCTAATCTTCTTTCGAATAAAAAGATCTAGAAATCAAAACTTTAATTTTTAAAACTTTCGGTCAAAAACAGAGATAAACAGAGCATAATTCCAACATCAAGGTAGAGATAAAACCTGGCTCTGATACCAAATGTTAGCATAAAATATGATTCTATAATGCAGAATAAATACTTTAAAACAAAATCGAAAAGCTTAATCCCAAAGAAACAGTACCTCCAGCCATTGATGTTCCTCACGGTTTTGCTACGACCTCTCACTAATATTTGGTACTTCCAAACTCTACTCACTCTATTTAGATGGTGTAAGACTGAAGGGGATTGAGTGATTGAGTCTGGGGACCAAACTGTTGTATTTATAGCCAAAGCTTTCATCAAGCTTCGGCGGCTACGTGTCCCACTTGTTCAGTTTATCATGGGGCAGTTCCACATTCTATGAACGTGATGAATATCCGAGTGGACCACTTCAGGTGCTCCTAAAATGAAGGGCAGCTGGAGACTCGTTCTTACGAACGGCCTCCGTGAGAAATGGTCAACAATTTGTTTTGTTGATATCTTGAAGATCATATGATTTAAAGAGTAATGCTACAGTTACCGACTGGTGTGTACCGATTTTGTGCACCGAATGACGTGGCACAATCCTGACCGTTTATTTATTATCAGTTAATATTAATCAACGGCCAGGATTTTGTCACGTCATTCGGTGCACAAAATCGGTACACACCAGTCGGTTGCTGTAGCATTTTCCTTTTCAGTTTAGAAGATGAAAAAATATTTTTTTTCTCTGTTCAGTAAATATTTCAATTGGGTTTAATCTGCAGATCTAGGGGTTGAATAATGGATTTAATGGGTTGATTTTGGTTATAAATTGTTTAGTTTATATATACTTGTAGAGCGCTAAATAATAAAAACTTAGGGTGCCTTTGGCTCTCTATTTTTATCCATATTCCCAATCATATTCTCCAAATAATGTTTGGCACATTATTCCAGAAATATTATCCTATTTTTTAATTACTTTTAGACCCCATAAGGTTATTAATTTCACTAAATACCCCCTGAAAAAAAGTTTAAAAATTAACAAAAACACCCCCATCAACCCAACTTGTCAGATTCCGGCAACCACCATCGGTGATAGCCGGAATCTATACAACGGCCTAAATTCCGACCATAAATGGCCGAAATTTCACCGATCTCCATGGTCTGGCCGTCGTCGACGGTCAAATCTTGGCCGTCGTTGACCGAAAACGATGGCCACATGTTTGGCTGTCGCTGACGGCCATAGATGGCCGTCATTTTGGCCTTTCCGGCCGTCGACGGCCATAACAGGTCGTAGATCTGGCCTTTTCCGGCCAGATACGTGGTGGATCTGGCCGGAAAAGGCCATAATGACGCGTTACGGCACAGATCCGACAAGTATGTGCCGTAACGAAATTTTCCGGCCAGATTCCGACGGTGGTGGCCGGAATCTGGCACTGCAGGTGGTGGGGGTGTTTTTGTCATTTTATATATTAGGGTCTTCAATTAAATTAGTAAACCTATGTGTTTTTTCATAAATTTTTAAAATTTACCTCGTAATACTCCCCTATCCAATAACCCAATACTATCCCTAAAATCCTATCCAAAATACTACACCAAACGCACCCTTAAATTTTTAACTTGAAATGTTGATGTGATTATATAAAGAAGCACATTTAACAATGTTCAATTATCTCTTAGGTTTTATATATTATTGATATTTTATGACTGATAAAGCTACAAATTTATTATGTAGAAAATCTCGGATTCTTTTGTGAAGCACTTGAATGGATTCCTAAAGAAAGATGTGCTTCGAAATCGAATGGGAAAGCGTTGGCATGTGGAGATGGCCTACACTGATAGTATGGTGTTATTTGCAAATGGCTGGCAGAAGTTTCTTGAAGATAATTCTGTAGAGCCTGCAGATTCTTTAGTTTTTAGCTATGATGGTGATCATATATTCGATGTTTTGATTTTTGAGAAATGTGGATGCAAGAAGAAGGAAAATAGTGCTAATGTGAGCATTGACATGAAGGTGAAGATGCAGGAGAAAGAAGATGAGGATGACAATGTTGTTATTGATGTTGATGATGAGTGGGTTAGAGTTGGTGTCTTAGAGCCAATTAATTATTGTAAAATTGACTCTTTGTAATAATGTTTATTAATCAATAAAAGACGATTTTCTTCTATATCATGTATATCATAATTGCGTGCATTGATATATGTTCTTATAATGGTAGAATCGTGACGAGGGTATCAAGTATTTTAAATCTTGATAGTAAGAACCCTATGATCACATATGGTATCTATTCTAGAAATGTTCATAGTCTTAGTATTATTCTGACCAAGGACATAAATAATACGGTAAGACTATCATAATGTTGAACGATCATGTCGAAAGACAGTGACTAATCTCACTTGTCAATGTTATTTGTTGACAATCTGGTACGACACATGGGTGTTTGCTATAGGCGAGTTCATTGAACAAACCCACTAGAGGATTTCATATAGATGGTAACCCTAGGTCTATGGAATAAATCATCTAACAAATGGTGGTGCATGTGATCCTTAAACTTGAGATCACCGAAGCGTCTTGTGCACCGATTGGTGTAGTTTGACACAAGCCTAACGTAGTTCTATTCAGAGCTATCAATACGGAAGTAATTGACTGCATTGAGAAGTGTATCAAGACTATGGTGGATCAACAAATGATTCATTACTCCTGGGTATAGGAGAAGTTATCTCACGGCGAAATTCAGTGAATGGTAATGACACTAAAGTTGTGGCCACAGTGGGATTGAGTTGTTGCTCAATCCAATTTATTATTCCAGTCATTGGTCCAATAACCGAATACAAAGATATCGAGGATATATAAGGTTGACACTATTTTTGTACCTCAACCTCAATGAGATAACGCATGATGAAATGATTTGATTACATGGTAACCATATCATTGACAGGCTGCGATTTCGCTAAATCCGAATCTATCAGTTGGCCATGATGTCTTGCTAGGGGCCAATCTTGATCTGTGTGTAGTGAGACGATTAATTGGAGTTAATCACAATACTACTCACTGAGAAGCCTATAGGTTACACACTTAGAAGACAATTTAAGAATCAGTTTATGAGAGGGGTATTTTCGTCTTTTTTAACGAAATAATATTTTGATAATCTCATAATGCAATTAAATTTTATGGGGTTGTTGCTTGTGTTTAATTTTAATATCAATATTAAAATTAATGAGATTATATTTAAATATATGTGTGCATGTATTTAAATGGATTATTATTATTTATTTAAATGTTAATATATTATTGTATATATATTAATTAATTTTAATTGTAATAATAATTAAAATTTAAAACACCAATTAAATGGTGTTTGGTTGCAAGGGTGAACTATGGTTGGAGCCTATGCCTATTCCTAAATGGAATAGGGTTTTTAATTGTTGCACTATATAAGTGCAACTTAAAATTAAAAATACATGAGAATTATTCATTCAAATAAAACCCTAGCCACACAAAAGCTCTCTCTCTCTCTCTCACGTTTTCACTCTCTAGTGCAAGAGAAAAATTTCTGTTTCTTTTAATCTTTCTTGATTCTTAAAGCCCTTGGTTATTCTAGCAAAATAATCAAGGGTTTAGTTGATTGTCTTCGTATGGACAATGTGAGTGCGTTTCTACATTGAATCGAGTAGCGAAATCAGATCCGAAGATATTTGGAGAAGCAACCAAACGTGCATAAGCCTTTTGAATCCTTGTATGGATTTATTATATTGTTGTAATGCAGAATTCATAAACATTATAATTTGTACCTAGATTTGGGATTAAGCATTTAATCGGTTTTTATTTGTGTTGAAACTATGTTTTTCCGCTGCGTATACCCGATCACTTGCTAACAAAGTGTGGTGGTGCAAATAATGACAATTATGAAGATTGTATCAAAGAAGAAGAAGCAACTAACCGGAACTATACTCTCTCAGTGACTCCCCCCTTTTTCTGGTGGACTCAGTATAGCTCGGCCGATAGCTTCTCGAGTTTCTTGCTGCTGGCGAATTGTTCAATGAAGGTATTGGTGAGTTGGGCGAATGAGCTGATTGAATTATTTGGAAGGTTAGTGTACCACTGAAGAGCTGGTCCGGAGAGGCTTGAGCTGAAGCTCTTACATATGCAAGCTTTCCTCAATGTTTGGGGTATCGAATAGGCAAAAATTCATTGCTTGTATGAGGCTATATGGTCATCTGAATCGGTCGTGCCATCGTAAGGCTTCATGCTGAGGATGGTGAATTTGTGAGGCATCTTGGCTAGCGCGATTGCATCCGCAAATGGTGAATTGGCATAGCAGTGAGGTTGGCTCTCTTTGGTTGGGATTGGTACTCCATGTATACGCCTTATCATTGCCTATATGTCAACCAGTCTTTTGGCCAATATCTACTCCATGGGCAAGGCAGAGGCCACTAAGTCGTCCTAGTTGACTCGGTTGGTCATATGATTCGCATTCGGTGCGTTTCGTTAGGTCAAGTCACGTGGTGTAGCCTAATGAACCATTCCATCGTGTGCCGCTTGGTAGCCCGGATCTCCATTCACTCCTTTCGGTGGGTGGCTCCCATTATGATTGATTGGGTGTTTCATCCCGCATGGATGGTGAGAGGGGTTATTTGGGAGTCGCTCAGTATGTGGGGATGGATGGACTCAAGCAGGATGGTTTGAAGGTGAGGGAGCCCGCTCGACCCACAAGGATGAGTCGAGCCGAGTGGGGTTTGGGTAGGAATGTTTGATTGAGGATGAGACGGGATGGCAAGGATGGGTGACTCTTGTTGTGGTGGGCTCTCTCTTACTTGGATGTCTTGATCTTATGCCTGAAACGGGTCGATCGAGAGTAGCTCTATCGGCAGTCCTGCTCAATATGATTCAGGGCTGAATCATCCACTAGTAATGAATAAAGTTGTCACGACCTTGTATCCGAGATCATTGGTCTGTGCTTTGGAGTTTGGAGATGTTGCATGGACAGAACCGATGTGCGGAATTGATTGGGTTGTACCTGACAAGGCTGAAGTCAACGTCATAAAATTGACTTACCTTCTCTTTTAGAGATTGGTTTTTGGCCTTGATGGAGGCGTTTTCAGTCCGAATGGCAGTGTTCTAAGCTTCCAATGCTGTCACCTTGTCTGAGTGTTGTTGCATAAGGGCAGTCAAAGCTTCCAGTCTGGCCTTGAGGCCAAGATTAGTGCTATCAGAATTTTCAGCCATAGAGAGTTTCTTTATGAACCAGGATCCGAGAGATGAATGATTACCAGAGGCCCCACGGTGGGCACCAAACTGTAGATGCAAAAATCTACTTTTACGAAAATATAGACTGATCCTGGGAGGTTGAGGCCACTAACAATCTGTTGTGCCTTCACACGCAAGAAAACTAGCGTGAAGCAGATGGAAAACACCAGGGTGGTGTTTGCCATAGGCACTCCGACGCTCAAGTCAACAAGGCTGAGTGAGGCTAATGTAGTGAGGGTTAGGGAGATAAAAGGTTACCAGAAGTCTAGTCGGAGACTATAACTACGACTATAATGCAAAGTTCTCAAGAGTGGGAACTGCTAGGTCTGAAGGTGTAATGTATGTCCCCTTGTGAGAGGGTTGGCCTCTGTTTAAATAGTGATTGTGAGATATTCGAATCCTTGTGGGACTGAGAGTCCTTGGAGTTGAAGTTTTGTGAAAGAGGAGAACCTTTGGCTTCCTTACCTCAGTAGGAAAAGGAGTCCCAGCGTGTCTAAGACACCAATCTTAGACGAATTAGAGTAGTGATGGACCTCTTTAATAGAGTTCGGATAGTACCAGGGTACGTAGGCGACCCTAGGCTCTAAGTAGATCCTAAGTCTAGAAGGTGGTCTAGGATCAGAGGGGCTGGACCTAGATAAACTGGCAGTGAGGCCTAAACGAATCGGGCCTCTGCTGATTGGGTCCAAATGGTGAGCCACTAGGTAGGTGTACCGAACGGACTTGATATGCAACACTCTATTACGGGCCCAATCGAAATTGGGCCCTGGCTTCAAGCTTTGTTGAAGGTGTCTTCGTCTTTGGGCCTATTTGGGCCGAAGACATTTTTTGGCCCTAACATGAGGTCAAACCATTTACGATATATTTGTTTATGGTAGAAATCTCTTTCTCATTCTGCAGAATGTTTCATCAAAAGTCTTGAAAGATTTTAAACTTGAATTAGCCGAAAACATTTTCTTTCATGATGAACTTGAGCGAAAATGGTGTGGAGAGGTTTTCAATTGGAAGGATGGTCGACCAATTATTCGTGGGTGGGCAACTGTCTGCCAGTGGAACCATGTGAAGAAAGATGATGTCTGCATTTGTGAATTTCTGCAAACGGAGGGGAATGTGCAAGATATCATAAAGGTGCATATCATCTACAGCTCTGATTCAGGGAGCTGAGCTAAAACCAAATTGGGACTAAACCATCGATGGCGAAAGTTTACTAGACACATATTTCCGTGTCAAACTATGTTTATGTTAATATTTAAATTTATGTTTATACTTTGTTCTTACGAAGAAAAAGAATTTATTGATGATGAAGTAGCTTAAGGATATCTCTTAGGTTAATTTATATTATCATTTTGATGTCTCAATGTAATAATTAACATTGAAACAAGTTTTACATTCACTTGAATGGCAAAGGGATTATTCTTTTATGAATTTATATATAATTGAAAATCTTTTGGCATTGACGTTCGAAGTTTTTAATGTACAAATGTGTAAAATTGTTGGTAGTTTCACACTAGAAGACAAATTTTATAGGGCTGCACATTAAGGGTGCGTTTGGCTTATTATTTTTACCCATATTCACAATCTTATTCTCCAAATAATGTTTGACACATTATTCCAGAAATATTAGCCTTTTTTTAATTACTTTTAGACCCCATAGGTTATTAATTTCATTAAATACCCCCTGAAAAAAGTTTAAAAATTAATAAAAATACCCCCACGACCCATACTTGCCAGATTCTGGCAACCACCATCGGTGGTAGCTAGAATCTGCCACAACGGTGAATTACCGACCGGAACTGGCCGGTAATTTACTGATCTGGCCTTTTCCAACCAGATCTATAATGGATCTGGTCGGAAAAGGCCAGATCTGGCCGTAAACGACGACTAAAGAAATGGCCGTCATTAACCGTCAACGACGGCCATTTCTTTGGCCATCGCTGATGGTCAAAGATGGCCTTCTTTGGCCTTTTCCGACCGTCGACGGCCATATATGGCCGTAGATCTGGCCTTTTCCAGCCAGATTTGTGGTGGATCTAGCCGGAAAAAGCCATAGCGATGCCATACCAGCTAGATTCAACCGGTATGTGTCGTAACGCAATTTTTCAGCTAGATTCTGGCGGTGGTGGCCGGAATCTGGCACTGCTGGTGGTGGGGGTCTTTTTGTCATTTTACATATTTTTATATACTGGGGTATTTATTAAATTAGCAAACTTACGGGGTTTTTTTTATAAATTTTTAAATTTTACCTCGCAATACTACCATATTCAATTATCCAATACTGTCTCCAAAATCCTATCCAAAATAATAAACCAAACGTACCCTAAAATTTTCAAGTCGTAAATATTTATATCTTATGTATTCCTCTCGAAGAAAATACTTTCAATGCCAACATGGTATTTCAACCATCGTTGATTTATGTATTAAAACTTAGGGGAGTTCTATGTAATTTTTCTTATATGTATACACATGTTTTTTTTTCTAAATTCCTGTTTCTTTTCTTGAAGCAGACATTTGGGCCGTGTTTGGTTCATTATTCCTGCCCATATTCTCAATCCTATTCTCCAAATAATCTTTGGCACATTATTCCAGAAATATTACCAGGTTCATTATTCCTGCCCATATTCTCAATCCTATTCTCCAAATAATCTTTGGCACATTATTCCAGAAATATTACCTAATTTTTTTAATTAGTTTTAGACCCCATAAGGTTATTAATTTCATTAAATACCCCCTAAAAAGTTTAAAAAATAACAAAAACACCCCTGTGACCCATACTTGTCAGATTCCGGCAACCACCGTCGGTGGTAGCCAGAATCTCCCACAACGGTGAATTACCGACCGGAGCTAGCCGGTAATTCACCGGTCTGGCCGGAAGCGACGACCAAAGAAATCTTGGCCGTCGTTGATTGAAAACGATGGCCATACCTTTGGTCGTCGCTGACGATCAAAGATGGCCGTCATTTTGGCCTTTTCTGGCCGTCGATTGCCATAGCAGGTTTCCGAAGAGATCTATGGTGGATCTAGCCGGAAAAGGCCATAACGACTTGTTACGACACAGATCTGACTGGTCTATGTCGTAACGCAATTTTTCGACCAGATTCCGGTGGTGGTGGCCGGAATCTGGCACTACAGGTGGTAGGGGTATTTTTGTCATTTTATATGTTGGGGTGTTTAATTAAATTAGTAAACCTATGGGCTTTTTTATAAATTTTTAAATTTTACCTCGTAATACTCTCCTATTCAACTACCAAATATTATTCCCAAAATCTTATCCAAAATAATGAACTAAACGCACCCTTGGCTGTTATTCTCGAACTAGACGGTTTTTTTTTGAGTTAAATGATAAATATTTGTGGAGAAATATTAATAGTTAAAATAAGAAGTGCTTTTTCTGAAAAAGCTAATTAAATGAGAAAAGGAAGTTAAAAAAAGGGCATAATACCGGCATATTCCCAGAAGTTATTGCAATGGTTAGACAAAAACGCAAATAATCAAATTTAGTATTGATGTTTATTACTTATTAGTAATTATGATTTTTTTTTAAAGTACTTTTTCTAAAACTCTAGAAGGACTTCCCAGAAGTTATGTTGAGACTTGAGCCTGGGAGGCTGGGATCCGGCCCCTCATTTCAGAGATTTTGCCTGCTTACACTCTGCAGCTTTCAGAGCTTCTAGTCTGAAACGCAGTGGCTAGGTACCTTTTTTTTATTGCTCTAGCTGTCAGCCTGTCACTTTCATTTTCTCCGAAAGTACTTTTCTTCTCCAAAATCCTCAGAAACTGAAGAGAGTAATGGCAGGCAACACACACAACAGCAAAAACAAGAGATCGCATGGCTCCTGCCAAAGCAAGGCTATGATGGCCTGGTAATTTCATTTACTCTCTCTGTTTCAGCACATTCTTTTCTGGGTTTTTTTGTTTTGTGGTTTCTTTGATATGGATGATGAAAAGTTTGATTCTTTACTGTTCTATTGTTGATGGGTTGCAAAAATATGTAGTAAAAGTGAAGAAATCTGTTAGCTTTACAAGCTCTGAGTTTTGTTGTATGTAAAATTATGAATTGTAGTACTCATGAGTTTTAAGACTATTGTTAAATTGAACAGGATTCCAATTTAGAAAATGAAAAAAAAAAAAAAAAATCAACTGGCAATAACATATTGTTTAGCGAATATTTAAGTGGGTAGATTTTGGAGTTACCAACTAGGACTACCCGGATGGTCCGGCCTGTGAGTTGTTTTTATGAAAAAACCGTCGAGGGTTCCAACTTCGAACTCTTGTTCTCTTTTAATTTGGTGGGTTAATGTATTGAGAGCAATTGAGAGAGGAAGAAAGTTTAAATCTTTCTCATATTATAATAAGTGCTTGTGAATGATAAAGTCACTTTATTAATTAGATCGAATGGAGCTTCAAGTTTGCTTTAGGCCAAGGATCAGTTTTTGTGAATACTTTTTACTGATATGAAAATTATGCAGATGATGAAACTGATTTCTTCTATTTCTGCTGCAGAAAATCCCAGATGCTTTTGTGGAACACTTGAATGGATCTCCAAAGAAGGTTGTGCTTTAAAATTCAATGGAAAATTTGTGGCTTGTATAGATGAATTATACTGATAGTGGGGTGTTTATTCTGAATGGTTGGCAAAAGTTTTTCCGTGATAATTCCATCGAGCCTGGCGAAAGTTTGTGAAGATGGAGGAGGAAAGGAGGAAGAAGATGAAGATGACATTGTTGTTCTTGATGTTACTGAGGATTCAGATGCTGAAAATGTTTTCTTATGAACTCCTTTGAAATCTGTCCACCTTCATCTTAAAACAGCTTCAAAGAGAAGTGAATTTGCATATGGAAGTAGATTGTTCTGTTGAGTTATGGTAAAGTGATAAGTGTTTTTGGATACATTTTAATGTCATTAATCAAATTCCGCGTCTTAAACTTGAAAATCAATTACCTAATATCGTTAACAATAACATAACTTAAATTCCTATAAGTTGCACAATTATGCAAATTTAACATATACTAACAAGTGTTTGAATTTAGTCATTTACACTTCACATCTAAAGGTATTTTTGGTTGGTTTTTTTATTTTTAAAACTGAAAAGCACTTCCCTCAAAATACGAATCAAGACTCAAAGCTTGACTGCTTCATCTGGGTTCATTTAACAGTTGCTTGTTGAACCAGTTTCTCCATTCTCCAAACAGACCTCAACCCATTAACCTCTAACAATAAGCCAATTCAACAATGCAGGCCCTCAGTTTTGTCTTTTGCGTGTCAAAACTGTAGATGTTTCAGATTTTCAGAAATATAATTGTAATAAAATAAATGAAAAAGAACTGAAATTAAAAGAGCAGAATAAAGAGAGCTGAAATAAAAGTGATTGGTAACTTCACATGGAGACTGCATGATCCATTTGTACTTGGTCAAGCCATTTTTCATTGACAACAAATGTGGCATGAGTGTGGAAAGCCACGTCATCTATAACAAACCCATTATTTCTTATATTAATGACTACTCCTCGGCTTAAAAGAACTCATCATTTTTCTTCTTCAAGAAGCTAGCTCTACCTTTGCTTCTGCAGTTCTGCTCACAAACACACAGAGAAAGAAATGGCGTCCAAAACAAACAAGAAGGGAGTAGCTCATTTTTTCAAACAGTTTCTTCCAAAGCATGGCTGTGATGGATTTGTAATCTCTTTAACTCTCTCTATTTTTTTTTTTTTTCATTTATCTGGGTTCGTTTGTTTGCTTGTTTTGTGATACATTTTGTATGCATTCTGAAAAGTTTGGTTCTTTAACCTTTACTGTTTTAATGTTGATGGGTTGGGAAAATAAGTGGGAAGAGTGGATAAAGTTCTGAGCTTTACAAGTCTAAGCTTTTTTTTATTTTTTTTATTTTTTTTTTCTGTTGAATGTGTTGAAAAGTTTGGTTCTTTACTGTTGATTGGTTGCAAAATGAGTAGTAAAAGTAGATCAAAATTATCTTTATAAGCTCCGAGCTTTATATCCTTTCAATGGAAGTTATTTATTGTATATGAAGTTTATTTTGTTGATACCTTGAAGATGATCACATATGATTTTCAGTTTAGAAAATGAAAAAGGATTTTTTTTTTCTCTGTTTAGTAAATATTTCAAGTGGGTTTAATGGGTAGATATAGGGTTTGAATAATGGATTTAATGGGTTGATTTTGGTTATAAATTGTTTAGTTTATGTATATTTGTAGAGCGCTAAACTATAACAACTTAGATTTTTAACTTAAAATGTTGATGTGATTATGTAAAGAAGCACATATAACAATTTTCAATCATCTCCTAAGTGTTATGATTGATATCTTATGACTGATAAAGCTAGTAATTTGTTCTGTAGAAAATCCCGGATGCTTTTGTGAAGTACCTGAATGGATTCCCGAAGAAAGCTGTGCTTCAAAATCGAATGGGTAAGCGTTGGCATGTGGAGATAGCCTACACTGATAGTATGGTGTTATTTGCAAATGGCTGGCAGAAGTTTGTCAAAGATAATTCTGTAGAGCCTGCAGAGTCTTTAGTTTTTAGCTATGATGGTGATCGTATATTCGATGTTCTGATTTTTGAGAAATGTGGATGCGAGAAGAAGGAAAATAGTGCTAATGTGAGCATTGACATGGAGGTGAAGATGGAGGAGAAAGAAGAGGAGGATGGCAAAGTTGTTATTGATGTTGATGATGAGTGTGGTGGTGCAAATAATGACAATTATGAAGATTGTATCAAAGAAGAAGAGGCAACTAACAGGAACTGTAGAGGCAAAAAGACTAGTTGGAACAATGGTAAACATCTATTTTCTCTTCTTCATCTAAGAGTAAATTTATGTGCATGTTTGAATTTTATGCTAATGTGTGATGGTGTAACTATAACATATTGGTTAAATTTGATGCAGGAGGATCTAAGAGAAGGGCTGCTGTTAACGCTGGATTGCATGAAGGAGTTGGCGCAGTCAGTCATGATCAACCTCAGAACCCCTACTTCATGTCGAAAAACAATGGGTACATGAAGAATCACTTGGTAATGATCTGTAAACCATAGTGTACATTATGCATAAATATGATGATCATAATTTGATATTTTGATTTTTGGGAAATGTGGATGCAAGAAGAGAGGAACTCGCCCTTATGTGAGTAACATGAAGGTGAAGATGGAAGAGAGAGAAGACGGCAGTGAAAATGATGGTGATGGAGATTATATCAAAGAAGAAGAAGACGAGGAGGAAAAGGATACAAAAGAAGAAGAAGAAGCAACTAACCGGAAGCGTAGAGGCAAAAAGCCTGGTGGAAACAATGGTAAACGTCTATTTCTCTTCTTCATCTACAATTAAATTTATGTGCCTGTTTGAATTTTATGCTAATGTGTGATGGTGTAACTATAACCTACTGGTTAAAGTTGATTCAGGAGGATCTAAGAGAAGGGCTGCTGTTAACGCTCGATTGCATGAAGGAGTTGACGTGGTCAATCATGTTCAACCTCAAAACCCCTACTTCATGTCCAAGTGGTATAAGAAGCAATATTTGGTAATGATATCTCTGCTCATCTATAAACCATAGTTTACATGGTTTGGTTTGGCTTGAATTTACTGTGGTCAAACCATTTACGATATATTTGTTTATAGTAGAAATCTTTCTTTCATTTATGCAGAATGTTCCATCAAAAGTCTTGAAAGATTTTAAACTTGAATTAGCCGAAAACATTTTCTTTCATGATGAACTCGACCGAAAATGGCCTGGAAAGGTTTTCAATTGGATGGATGGTCGAACAGTGATTCATGGGTGGGCAACTTTCTGCCGGTGGAACCATGTGAAGAAAGATGATGTCTGCATTTGTGAATTTCTGCAAACGGAGGGGAATGTGCAAGATATCATAAAGGTGCATATCATCCGCAGCTCTGGTTCAAGGAGCTGAGCTGAAACCAAATCTTTATAACTATGTTTACGTTTATAGTTTGTTCTTAAGAAGAAGAAAAAGAATTCCTTGATGATGAACAAGCTTAAGGATATTTCCGTAGGTGAAATTGATGTTCAGCTGGTGGTACATCTTCAGACTTTAACTTTCCAAGTCTTATTTAAAATTTTTATTTTGAAATATTAAAGTTTCCTTTATTAAAAAAATTGATTATGAATGTCTAAATCATATTGTAGCATCGAAATCATTAACTTTTCTTTTATTTGACAGACATAATATTATTAATATTGGGTCATCAAGAATGTGGTATAAATATCATATGTCTCAATACTGTTATTATTAACATTGAAACAAGTTTTATATTTAATCTCACTTGAATGCCAAATAGGATTAGTTTTCCTATGAATTTTATATAATTGAAAATTCTCCAAAATGGATCTTTGATGTTTTTAACGTACAAATATATGAAACTAAAAGTGCTTTTCTAAAACAAGCTAATTAAATGAGAAAAGGAACTTGGAAAAACAGCATATTCAGTAGTTCACTGGAGAAAAATGGTTAGACACAAATAATCAATTTAGTTTTGATCTCTACTAGTGATAAATTGATAATTAGAGCATATACCTTAAATTTTTTTTTTTTTTTTTTTTTGGAATTATGTTAAAAAAATAAAAAAAGTGTTTTTTCGAAAAGGACTTCCCAGCAGTTACGTTAAACCAGGGATCCGGGCCCTCACTTCAGACTTTCTGCCTGCTTACACTCTGCAACTCTCAGAGTTTCCAGTCTGTAACTCACTGTCTAGGTACGATATTTTTATTGCTCTAGCTCTTGCTCATGAGAACTCAAACCCTCAGAAACTGAAGAGAGAAATGGCAGCCAACACAAACAACAACAACAAAAATAAGAGCACGCATGGCTTCTGCAAAGAGTACCTACCAAAGCATGGCTTTGATGGCTTGGTAATTTCATTTACTGTCTCTGGTTTAGCATTTTCTTTTCTGGGTTTGTTTGTTTTGTGGTTTCTTTGCCATGGATGATGAAAAGTTTGGTTCTTTTACTGTTGTATTGTTAATGGCATTGCAAAAATATGCAATAAAAATGAAAAAAAGTTGTTGGCTTTACAAGTTCTAAGCTTTGTTTCTGCCAGTTATTGCATTTGAAGTTTTGGTGAATGTAACATGATGAAAGGTATTATTAATGAAATTTAAAATGAAACATGATTCCAAGTTGGAAAATGAAAAAATAAAAATAAAAATCAACTACCAAGATCATTTTGTTTAGCAGATATTTTAAATGGGTTTAATGGGTGAAAAATTTGGAGTTATATAAGAGGGTTAATCGTTTGGTCAAATTTGTGGTTTGTTCCTACAAAATTCGGCAAGTGTTTCAATTTCGAACACCTGTTGGTAAAACGAGTTCGTGGGATTCTGAATTTGTTGTGTTTGAGAGCAATTGAGAGAAAAAAGATTTTTAAAAAATACTGCTCAAAATAATAAAACAAACATAGCCATAGAGGTTCAGATTATCAGAAGTGTTGGCTCAAGAGCAAAGTCAAAACTGAATCAGACTGAACCATCGGTGGGGAAAGCTCGGTACACATTTCCACATCAAATTCTTAAAGAAAAAGAAGAAAATGAATTCTTGATGATGAACAAGCTTAAGTATACTTCAAAGATACGCATCTCAATTAATCCTCCAGGGCTTTAAAACTGTCGGTTGTGTAAGAATCTCAGTTACCATCCTTATTAGTGTCTGGGGAGATTCGAACTCAAGAACTCATGAAACTTCTTTTTGCTCTTTTACTATCAGATTACCCAGTATAGTTTCCTTTATTAATATTCTTCTTTTCGAATCCCAAACCAAGAACTTGACCATTTAGCTAACCCGTCATAAGTTATAAATTATAATTACATTTTATTTGTCGAATGTAAATGTTAATATTGGATTATTAACTTGGTAGGTACTTAAACATTCTATTTCTCAATCTTAGGGGTCCATGCGTATTTTTTTAAACCTGAGGGGAGATCTGTTACTTTATTTTATATCTTACTTAAGAGGTCGTATGGTTCCAGTTATACTAAATTTACCTATTTATGTTCGATTCCTTTTAACTGATTATTTATTTGTGTTAATCGACTTGAAATAACAATTGGAATAATATTTCATTATTATGTGATCGGAACAAAGGATTCTCGTTAAACCACGATTTTGAATTCGATGAGAGATGTTAGGGAATGACAAATTGGAATAATATTTCAATATTCCGTGACCAGAAAAAAGGGTACACATTAGACCACTTCACGTCGGATGCATGGGCTACACAGTACAACTTTCATGATTTCCTCTCTAAAACTCATGGCAAGACACCATTTTTTTTGTTGCTCTTCCTCTTTCTTATAAGAGCTCACTTCTTCTTCCTCACCAAAAGTGCTTTTCTTCTTCAGAAGCAGAAGAGGGAAATGGCACTCAACAATACAAACAACAATAAGAAGAAGAGCTCTAATGGCTTGGTAATTTCTTAAACTTATTCCTCTTTGTTTCAGCACTTTTTTTTTTGTCCTGAGTTTTGTTTTGCCTAGTTTCTGTTTTTTGAAGCTTCGGTGAATGTAACATGATGACATGTAGTACTTGTGAACTTTAAGATGATCTTTTATTGTTAAATGAAACATGATTCCAAGTTAGAAAATGAAAAAAAAAAAAAAAAATTCGGAAATCTAGTCTCACGCTAACGTGAGCGTTGATAGAGAGGTAAAGATGGAGGAGGAAGAAGATGAGGATGACATTGTTGTTATCGATGTTAGTGGCAATTCTAATGGTGAATATGATGAAACTGATGATCAGGAAGATCGTATAGAAAAAGAGGAAGACGAGGAGGAGGATCCCGAAGAAGACCCCGAAGAGGATCCTGAAGAAGATCCGGAAGAAGACCTGAAGAGGATCCTGAACTTCTGGGGCTTCTCCTAGGACTTCTAGATCCGGAAGAAGATCCTGAAGAGGATCCTGAGGAAGACCCCGAAGAGGATCCTGAGGAAGACTCCAATGAGGACCCCAAAGTATTGTTTTAAAACCTGGACCGAAGGATAACTCGTTTTGCTGCCTGGGTCACGGGTCAACCAGTCCAACTAGTTGGACTGACCGGTTGGACCAATGACGTCAACGACAATTTTATTTTTTAAAAATTACTATTAATCCTTCAAATTTTAATATATTACAAAAAATTCTCCTTAAAAAGTTCAAATTAATCCTTAAAATTTTATTTATTTCAAAAATGTCCCAACAAAATTTAGTTAATCCCTAAACTTTTGATATATCTCCAAAACACCCTTATAATTTTGAAATATTACAAAAACCCCCCTAAGACCTGAACCGGACCCGAGAAGCTGCTGGGTCCCGATCAAACCGGTCCGGTCCCCTTTTTAAAATAGAGCCCCAAAGAAGAAGAAGACCAAGCAAAGAAGGATCAAAAAGAAGAAGAAGCATCAACTGTGAAGCATAGGGGCAAAACGAATGGAGGAAACGATGGTAAACATTATGTAATTCTTCTCTTCTTCATGTGAAGGTGTGATGGGATAAATATAACCTACAAGTTATTTTGACTTAGGAGGATCTAAGAAAAGGGCAGCTAGTAACAGAGGATTTGCACGAAGGAGTTGACATAAGTGATGATCTTCAATCGCTAAACCCTTACTTCATGGCCAAAATAAACACAAAGAAGAATTATGTTAGATCCCACATTGAAAGGGGAAAGGGTGGGCATGTGGATTATAAAGGTTTGGGCACCCTCTCTTGACAAGCTGGTTTTCCAAGGAGAGTTATACCCAAGCCCATGAAAGACCCATGGCCCAACCCAAAATTTTGAGTTATTAGAGTGAGTTCTTATCGATTGGTATCAGAGCATGATCATACACCTATGTGACAGCGCACACGTGGCAGGCTGACTTTGGGCCTGGGCTGCTACCCCAAAAAAAGGGCATGGAGGCCCGAGGAAAAGAGGATCCGCGTAGTCACCCAATGGGTAAAGAGGCCGACGTGGACGTCGGTTGCAGAAGCATGATAAAATGTTAGGATCCCACATTGAAAGGGAAAAGAGTGGGCATGTGGGTTATAAAGACTTGTGCACCCTCCTCCCTTAACAAGCCAATTTTCTAAGGAGAATTCTACCCAAGCCCATGAAAGACTCATGGCTCAGCCCAAATTGTTGAGTTATTGGAGTGGGTTCCTATCAAATTAGCACTTGGTAATCATCTTAGCTAATCCATAAATCCTAAAGAATTGACTTGAATTTTATTATTATATTTGTTTAGTATACAAATTGTCTTCATTCTGCAGCATTTTGCCGCAGAAGTCATAGAAAATTTTGAATTTGAACCAGCCGAAAACATTAACTTTCTCGACGAGTTCAAGCGAAAATGGCTAAGAAAGGTTGTCAAGTGGATAACTGGTCAAACAATGATTCACAGGTTGAAAGCCTTCTGTGAGGGGAATGATGTGAAGAAAGATGACCTTTGCATATAAAAATTTCTGGGAAGGGAAGGGAAGGGAAAAAGCAAGATATCACAGACGTGCAGATGATCCGAGGTCTTGGTTCAAGGAGCGAAGCCAAAACCAAATCAGACTAAAGTATCAATGCCAAAGCTTAGTATAACCATATCTAGAAAATTTAAGTTTCTAATCAGCTCTTCTGGAGTTACTAGGGTCTCAGGTTCCTATAGAACATTAAAAAGTGGCCATGAAAAGCATCAATATTAAGTTTCTGCTAGTGTCGATATGCCTTCCCTTCAGAATTAACGTCTTTTAGTTGCACAAATGTATCTTTCTCATCGGAAAGTTTAGATGCAAATTCAGATTTTTGCTTTACTAGAACACTTCAGTAAAATCAAGTAAAAGATATATAAAGCTGAATGGTGTTTAGTCTATTTAAAGGAGGAAAAAAAAAGCATTTACTACCCAAAAGAGAAATTCCTATTACATTTTTTGACAACAAGAACAAGTTAATATAACTCACTGTCGAGCAGCCACAACATTAAAATATCACAGCAAAGGTGACTGCAGCGGAAAAACTACACATTCTTTTTACAGAAGAAACTATTCATGTTTTACCTCACCACAATGCTTGCTGGTATAAATCTATTTCTTAGCACGACTAGCGAAATAGTTAAGGGCCATCCTCGAAAATTGGGTCAGCGAGAAAAACATTTGCAAGATCATTCGACCCTTAACGATGCCCTCCCTTACACCCCTTGCAGTTCTAGCCAGTACAGGTCCACCTGCATCAGGATTTTGGCTCGCTACCTCCTGCAGTGAAACTAATCAAGTAAAGACAGCATAAAATTAATGGTTCCAAATCGATTTTAGATTTCAGAATAACAAATAAAACTTGTAAATTATAAGAACCTGAACCTGATGGATTAATGTTAGGTGGAGTTATGTTAGTTAACCGTCGCAATCTCTCCTCAGCTAAGCGAACAGCTCTAGTTGAGCTCCTAACACCTTGGGTAATCTCCTGGCTGCACAAAAACACAAATAAGTCTGATTGAACTCATGAATCGGGATAGAATGGAATAAGCTTAATGCTAACCCTAAATCGCTAAGCTCCATTGTTAAGTCACTGATCTCCATGCCTGATAATCTGACAGCTGCCATTGTTTCAGGAAGCTCTTCCCTTGTGACATCCATCAACTTCTCTAGCGATTCTGCTGCTCTTCTGAAAGCCTAATTTTAGCATACAGCTTTAGAAAATCAACCAAGAAATAAATAACAACAAATCATCAAAATCTGCGGAAATCCTAATATTACATACCAGAAGAGCCGGAATCGCAGAGAAGAAGAGCCAGGTCGCTGAAACTGCTGCCTGCAAATAAATCCTCATTAATCTCAAAAAAACACTTGCAGTACTACTCTTACTCAAAAAGTACATTTTGGGGAAGTGCTTCTTCATAGAAATTTTCAAATATTCATAATTGATCTCAAAAAATGCTTTAACTTTCTCAACCAAACACTATAAATTAAAACAAAAACACTTTTAATTATTTGACGGCCCCTTCTTCTCGAAAAGCAGTTCTAATTATTTCAACCAAACACTAAAAAAAATGAAACAAAAACACTTTTAATTATCTGACGGTGCTTCTCAGAAATCGCTTAGAATGCTACTCTATACTCTGCAAGATACATTTAGAAAAACACCTTTCAAGGGCTTCTTCGAAGAAACAACTCTTTAAGCATTCATTATTGTCTCAAGAAAAGCTTTTAGCTATCTGAACCAAACACTATAAATTGAAACGAAAACACTTTTAATTATCTGAAGGTGCTTCTCAGAAAGCACTTAGAGTGCTACTCGTACTCACAATGTACATTTCCAGAAACAACTTTCAATTGCTTCTTCAAAGAAACTACCTTTAAGTACTCATAATTGATCTCAAAGAGCACTTTTATCAATCTCGACCAAACACTATAAATGTAAAACAAAACAATACCTCTAATTTTTATAAAAGTGTTTTTTAAAGAGGACTTTCAACTCTTCAACCAAACACCATAAAAACACAAACAAAAACAATCTTAACTATTAGAAAGCGCTTCTCAAAAAGCACTTTTGAATATTTCAATCAAACACTATGAGATCAGAAAAAAAAAGGTTCAATCACTCGAAACGCATTCTGCCTCAAAAATCAATCATATTACTAAAGCTTTAAAGAATCACAACAACTAACCGCGCAAGCGATGACATTGAGCACGACGACGTGGCGCTGCGTGAGGTTCCACTGTGAAACCTGAACAAATGACGACGACGCCGAACCGACTGACGACGTGTACCGAGACGAAACCGACGGCTCCGTTGAAGCCGCATACTCCGAGCGTACGGACAGCGAAGCGAACCGCCGAGATCTAACCGGAAGGCTCAGGCCGGACGGCCGGAGAAGGAGGATAAGCGAGGAGTCACCGTTTCGAGGAACGGCGGAGTCCCCGAGACCTGGAGCGTTTGGCCCCAATTTCGATGTAAAAAGCATTTCATTCACTCTTTCCACTCTCTTGACTGAGTGTGTGTAGTCGCAGCGGACGACTTAAACTGTTATGTCGGTTTTTTATTTTTTCTTTTTTTTTCAGCTTTTGCGATCTCCGACAAATGCCGGATTGGGCTAGTGAAAGTTTATTGGGCTTTTCCAGTTTTTAATTTCATGGGCTTGGGACACATTGAGAATTAATTAGAGATGACAACGGAACGAGTCGTGATAGGTCTTGATCGGATATATTTTTCGTCTCCACTTTCTGCTTTAACCTGTACTTAAAACATATACATCAAGCATTTAGATGAAAGAATTAATTAGAGATGACAATGAGTGACTTGGTCAGATATATTTTAACTTTGACCTATACTTTCGAGTCCTTTTTTTTTTCCAACCTAGGGCTCGAGTTCAGGTTCATGTGGAAAATTATCCCTATTCCCTGATGAAATATCTTGTGCACATTATCTTAACTTTCATCAACTTAACAACTAATACAGTTCAAGACTTTTTCAATAAATTACTTTTCCTATTAAAAGTTGGATAATATGTTGACTAGACGAATGAATACATCAAAATCCCTCTCTTGAAATCCTTTATAAACTACCTATAATTAGGCCAAAAAATTATAGAATTCGAGTTGCCTCTTGCCATTTGATTTTATGCGACAATGTAAAATATTATACGAATATATTTTACAACCTCTACGTTTTAGTTTACAAGTTTCTCGTTAAATTCGGTCGATTCAATTAATGCCTTCACTTTCTTCATTTCAATTACTAGATAGTGACTTTTATAAAATGTCCAGTCCAGTGGGGAGATAAAGGAGACCAAGAAAGGGAGAGAATTGAAAGATTTTTCCTTTTGCCATTTACATCTCATATTTACAGAATAATGCCCTCAACTTCCCCTACAAAAATTCCTTAATCACCAACCCCATTATAAATTTCCCACCCCCCTTCCCTTATACTCTATATTATACCTAGAAAATACCATATCATATACACATATACTTTATCTAATTCCAGCTTCTTAAATTCAATTATCAACTACCTTTTTTTATAAATTTTTCTTCTTTTCTTTTTTTTGTCGGTTTTTCTTGAGCGAATATCAATGAGATTTTCGATATTCAAGCTTAAACTACAACCATTCATCGGTTGGGAATCCAGGATGGTTGGATAATGCTGGGAGCCTAAAATGATTGGGTTGGAATTTTAAGCTGTCTTCTCACTGACCTTGATGACCTCCCCGACAGTTGCGTTGCAGAAGAAGCATCGGACACAGTTTAGAAGATGTCGGCTTATGCAGCCGTAGCAGGACCTGTGGGAACAAGGCACAAATTGTGCGTCCGCTACAGTTGCATAACAGATGCAGCACATGCCATCATCGGCATCTGTGACTGTCCCGGATCTAGTCTTCTCAATCTCTTGTGTCTCAATCCGGCAAAGGACAAGGCCCAGGAAACACTCTAGCTGCCTTAGTTTTGTTAGATATGCATCTCCTCTGAAGGATCCAGCCTGGTAAGATGGTAATAAACAGGATAATAGGAACAATTAGAAGATCTGGGGAATACTGAAAGACACGCATTGCTTCAGCAAAAAAATAATCAAAATTGAAAAAAGGCATCTTAAAGAATGAGCAATTCATGCACATCACACACACTGTGCCGAAAGGAAGAGACTAAAGGTGGCAAGTACTCACCCAGTTGTGCTCTAGTAAGTATTGGAATCCACAGTGAATGGTATCGGGGCAGTCCATGCTTGAAAATATGCCCACGACATCATTCTTCCCGATGCTTTCTGGCTCTGTACTTGCATCCAACAAATTCAAGATGATACCTACAAGGGGGGCTAATATGGTGCCTCGGTTGACTTTCTCTGAAGATTGACCATTCCGTCTTAGTGACCTGCAGTGTAAAACACCATAATATGAGAAAGGCATGAATTGGAAAATAGCCAAGCCAATGAGAACAAATTAAATAAGCAGTTCTGACACAAAGTACATACCAAAACACCATTGAAAATGAACATGTATATATACCCTTATTGATAATTATAACAGGTATCATAAGTTTAATTGAGAATATAAAAAGGAAAATAATACGAAGGGTGGGAAAAGAACAAGAACTTACAAGTCAAAAAACTCAGTGTCAGCAGCTGAAGTTATATGGTTTAGAATAAATACAATCAACTCAGTGAGCCTTCGGAGGTTTGTATCGCTTCCTGAGAGGAATGCTTGAGGGATCTCATGGGTACAGAACTCCAGAACCCTAGCTAGATTGCATGAGAGATCAAATATGACACAGCATTTCCTTTGCTGAAAGTCTGAAACCTGCAAAGAGTGCTGTGCGTTTCTTAGTCAAGAACATATATTGTGTTCGTGTTTCCTTTATTCGTCCAGTGATTTATTGTATCTTAAGTCGAGACTATTCTTACCTGGTATTTTTCTTGCATTTCTCGGACAGAAACTGAGAATTCAGTCATTGTCCAGCTGAGAGTGTTAAATAAGCGATTCAGAAAAGCTGAGAATAGCCCTTCATCATTGATACAGGCTTCACGAAGTAGTCTCTGTACATTAGAGAGAACAAAAGAAATCAATTATCAGAAGTTACAACAGACGAGAAACAGAAAAAAATACATAACTATGATTCATTTGTTCACCTGGAAAACAACTGATGAAGATGATGATTCTCCATGCTTAGAAGAACCAAAGCCATAACCCTTGCACAACCGCAGAAGAATGTTAGTTACTGGAATCCAGGAACGGTTATCAAATGCTGACAATAATGCTTTTGGCATTCTCAGAGTGGCTGCCTCATTGTTCTCAAAAGCTGACAAATATTCTTTATACTGAACCAGGACAGATATAGATTGAAGAAGAAGATCTCTCAGGTCTGCACTGGATACCCTTGGATCATTGAAGTGGGTTACTACGAAAGTGACCTAAGCAACAAAAAACCAAACTCAGAAACTGAGGAAAAGTAGTCATCTAATGGTAGTTAAAGATTTTGTAATCCAATCCAAAACGAGTAAATGTAATAATCTTAGTTTCACAAGAACACAAATGTCAAATTCTGCGTAATAATTTCGCAAAACCTACAGAAACCCCCCAAAATCATAAATAGATGCACATGTGATCTTTTTCTCTAACTATTAAGATTGTCCATGGTGTAATCTTTTTTTTTTTTTAGGCTAGGACATCTACTGTGTAATGTTCGAATCTAAAACCCATTACCTGATTTCCAGCAACAGGTTATATAAGACTTCTACCAAACAAATGTTCATATTTTTTTATCATGTCTGTCAGGCAAACAGCAGATAAACAAAAATAACACAACAGAGAGATCAAAAGATGAGACATACAAATGAAGCAAGTCCTTGCTTGATGAATATTGCTGAAGGCACAAATGGTGGGTCACTCTTTCGTAAGACATGAAAGCAATCAACCTGAAAGGATAATCAAGTTAGAAATTTAAAACAACCTGAAAGGATAAGGCAAAAATGCCAGAAAAGACATAGGACATACATGGTCCTGATACAACATTCAGTCAACAATGTAAAACACTTTGTTTGAATTCTACCACTCACAAAGGTTTTACTAAGTATGTGACCAAGAAGAGATTTCTAATGATGAATAAGAACAATAATATACCTGCTCCAACCCCCAACGCAAGTAAAAAGGCAAACACGCATATATATATTCTCATGAGAAAACAATTTTTTGCGTACTTTCTTTTTAATTGATACACCAGTCCATATGTATGATAGATGATTTACCAGAGCTTCAAGGTAAAATTCTGGGATATATATGAACACCAAATCCATTTTGCTAAGAACCAGAAGCAATTGCACAATCCACATGCATGCTGCGTACATTCCTCTTTGCTTCCACCGAGAAAACAGGGAAACGCGATACCTGGAAAGCATGAGAAAGGG
Organism: Pistacia vera; assembly: GCF_008641045.1. Taxonomy (NCBI): domain Eukaryota; kingdom Viridiplantae; phylum Streptophyta; class Magnoliopsida; order Sapindales; family Anacardiaceae; genus Pistacia; species Pistacia vera. Next base: position 136,149 of record NW_022196811.1, read on the forward strand.
ATATATGGAATCTGAGAATGCAGAGAAGCAATAAATTAAAAAAACAAAAAAAAAATCTAATTACAAGGGAATTGCCATTTCCAACAAAGATGTTTTCCAAGAATATTAACAATCTAAGGTTTGCTTCGAAATCCTAACAAATAGAACATCACATCAAGAATGCCACCTTGGAATGCAATCTATGTTTTACCATAATAATAGAATTGACCAGAAAACATGCTTACGCTATAGAATCAAAAAGTGGTAATAATGGTAATGGCAACAGTAAAAATGCAGTAGCTAGTCTGGAGAACTAGGGAAACAGTTAACAGGCAGTTAGGACAGAGTACGACTGAAAAGGGACATAAAATGTTTATGCAACAATATGTAGTTATGCAGCACCAATGAATTCCACTAAATTGTACTTCATGACCAGATCCAAGTGGAGGTGCGGCCTAACACTAAAAGATAAAAACATAATCTTGAAAGATAATATATATCTATCAAATCGAAATCAGGTTAATCAAGATCTAATTATCTTCATTTCAGCCAACATACATACACAGAAGCAAGCTCAAGTCACAAGCATCATACTGGCACCATATCATAACAAAGAACACATAATGCATTACAGAAGCATAATCAAAGCTTTTTAGAAAGAGTATACGGCGGGCTTGTGGAAGCAACATGGAAACATGTATCATAGAATGTCTAAAGTCGCCTATCAAAGCTTCAATACATCTCAATGTTAGAATCTTAATATGACAATAAACTAGAAAACTACCTAAAAAAATGATACAAAACCATGATGGGATAGAAGACTCCTTAAATTCAAGAAACAATTCATATCTAAAATAATTCCTTGAGAATTTCATTTGTTCACTGGAGAACTTATATCAAATTATCACCCCTAGTGTCAATCAGAGAATTGTATTGTCAAAGATTATAGTCGAAGAAACAGATTCCAACTCAGGAATACAGATTTTCAGTAAACAGGAAGACATATGGGTCAGTGTTGTTTCCTTAAAACCTTCAGCCAAAAGCAGAACGGGTGAGGTGTGGAATGCTGATAATGTTCAATAATCAACAGACTTAGACTGAGAGAAATGTGAAGTCCACTATAATTTAACAAGCTCTTCCTTGGTCATCTTACCATGTACAATGCCTGACACAATCGATAACATCGTCACGATAGTTATTACGAGCCTCCTTCAAGCGCTTTAATTGCTCACTGCAAGGTCGTTCTCTTATTTGTTTATCAGTTTCTTCCAGGAGAGATATTGACTGTGATTGATGAGACATGTAATTTGATGCCTACAATTGGGAAGAATTTCTTTCAGATCTTACACAACAATTAGAAAAACAAACTGCTACCTGTGGAACAACCCACAGGTCAGGTTAACTGGAATAAAATAACTAATAATTATTCCAAGAAAATGTCCAATTCAAGATATGCAGAACTTGACAACAGCAACACATCACACAAATCACCATGGAACTAGTTTCACCAAATGAGAACATAAAAAGCCATTGCACATGAAAACCAACCAAATAGAGGAAAATCAATTCCCAAGTCAACAAATCATCCAATTACGTTCAAGACCAGAAATGCTGAAATACTTATGCAAATAATGCAATTTGTTGACATCATTATCATCATTCAAACATGGTAAACCAAACAAAACACCAAGCAATTCAGAAACACCTCCTTAGATGTTCAGGAATCATCTATACAAGATTTTGACATCAGCTTTGTGATTCAGACTTGAAAATCATTTTGTTCTATTTTTTCAAATAATAGAAGGGTAAAACAAAATGACATCAATAAATGCAATCCATTAAGTTCTGTTCCTCAGATAACCTACATTAATCTTTTCATAGAAAAATTATTATGCTTCATCACAAGGTGTGCAATCATTAAGTCCTTAAAATTAGAGACAAAAGGCAAGAGTTCTACCATTTTTTTCATTCCAAATGCTTTACCATAATAGCATTCACACTGCATTTTAGAGTTCCAAAATTTCAAATCAACCCAAGTTGTGTCACCAGTAAGATCAAAACATACAAGGGGCACCAACTAGCACAACTAGCAGTGATAAAAGGATTCAATGGACAAAGTAGACCACTTATGAATTAACTAAAAAAAAAAAAAATTTACCCCGGAATCATCTCACCTGCTTAAAGTTTGGCGCAAGACCTACATGATACAACAACAGCAAAGCATCTAGAAGCTCCTCCTCTCTAAGTGTAGTTGTAGACGTATTGCTCTCTCTTGGTACAATCCTNAGTCACAAGCATCATACTGGCACCATATCATAACAAAGAACACATAATGCATTACAGAAGCATAATCAAAGCTTTTTAGAAAGAGCATACGGCGGGCTTGTGGAAGCAACATGGAGACATGTATCATAGAATGTCTAAAGTCACCTATCAAAGTTTCAATACATCTCAATGTTAGAATATTAATATGACAATAAACTAGAAAACCACCTAAAACAATGATACAAAACCATGATGGGATAGAAGACTCCTTAAATTCAAGAAACAATTCATATCTAAAATAATTCCTTGAGAATTTCATTTGTTCACTGGAGAACTTATATCAAATTATCACCCCTATTGTCAATCAGAGAATTGTATTGTCAAAGATTATAGTCGAAGAAACAGATTCCAACTCAGGAATACAGATTTTCAGTAAACAGGAAGACATATGGGTTAGTGTTGTTTCCTTAAAACCTTCAGCCAAAAGCAGAACGGGTGAGGTGTGGAATGCTGATAATGTTCAATAATCAACAGACTTAGACTGAGAGAAATGTGAAGTCCACTATAATTTAACAAGCTCTTCCTTGGTCATCTTACCATGTACAATGCCTGACACAATCGATAACGTCACCACGATAGTTATTACGAGCCTCCTTCAAGCGCTTTAATTGCTCACTGCAAGGTCGTTCTCTTATTTGTTTATCAGTTTCTTCCAGGAGAGATACTGACTGTGATTGATGAGACATGTAATTTGATGCCTACAATTGGGAAGAATTTCTTTCAGATCTTACACAACAATTAGAAAAACAAACTGCTACGTGTGGAACAACCCACAGGTCAGGTTAACTGGAATAAAATAACTAATAATTATTCCAAGAAAATGTCCAATTCAAGATATGCAGAACTTGACAACAGCAACACATCACACAAATCACCATGGAACTAGTTTCACCAAGTGAGAACATAAAAAGCCATTGCACATGAAAACCAACCAAATAGAGGAAAATCAATTCCCAAGTCAACAAATCATCCAATTACGTTCAAGACCAGAAATGCTGAAATACTTATGCAAATAATGCAATTTGTTGACATCATTATCATCATTCAAACATGGTAAACCAAACAAAACACCAAGCAATTCAGAAACACCTCCTTAGATGTTCAGGAATCATCTATACAAGATTTTGACATCAGCTTTGTGATTCAGACTTGAAAATCATTTTGTTCTATTTTTTCAAATAATAGAAGGGTAAAACAAAATGACATCAATAAATGCAATCCATTAAGTTCTGTTCCTCAGATAACCTACATTAATCTTTTCATAGAAAAATTATTATGCTTCATCACAAGGTGTGCAATCATTAAGTCCTTAAAATTAGAGACAAAAGGCAAGAGTTCTACCATTTTTTTCATTCCAAATGCTTTACCATAATAGCATTCACACTGCATTTTAGAGTTCCAAAATTTCAAATCAACCCAAGTTGTGTCACCAGTAAGATCAAAACATACAAGGGGCACCAACTAGCACAACTAGCAGTGATAAAAGGATTCAATGGACAAAGTAGACCACTTATGAATTAACTAAAAAAAAAAAAAATTTACCCCGGAATCATCTCACCTGCTTAAAGTTTGGCGCAAGACCTACGTGATACAACAACAGCAAAGCATCTAGAAGCTCCTCCTCTCTAAGTGTAGTTGTAGACGTATTGCTCTCTCTTGGTACAATCCTCATATGTCTTACTGGATGATAACCAAACTCGGATTCAGATTGATCACTGGTGCTAGGTTTATCCGCTATATCGTCATTCAAATTTCCAGCACTACACTCTGCAGCAACCTGAGCAGACCTTTCTGGATTAGGACTGCAATGGCCCCGAGAACCTTTAGCTGCATATCTAATTGGATACTTCAAGCTTCTGGAAAAATCAGCATCATAATTTGAACAGCAACATGGTTTCTGCTCAGTTAAATGAGTCACTCTAGTTTCTTCATCATCCATACAGCCTTCCTCCCACCGGATTACTTCAGCTTCTTGATCGTATACAGGATGAGACTTCAATAGATGACTAAATGAACCCCCAAGCCTTGAAATGTCAGCTCGGTGAGGATCATTCTTTAGAAACAAACCTACGGGAAAGCTTTGTTGACCACCTCTGTGCAGAAAACCAACATGACAGCCATCACTTTCAGAGGTCTTCAACCAGTTACAGCAATCCCCCATGGAGAACCCTTCAGATAGAAAATGAAGTATAACTGTATATAGAGACACAAGAACAGAGTTACTTGAAACTCCAGGAGGTGGCATATTGCGATCTGCTCCTCTGTTCTTCAATAAAATGTTCTGTATAAATGTCCTAAACACTGAACCCGGAAATTGGAGAGATGATATAGGTGGTATGAATTGCATGACTAAGAGACATAGCTCTCTATGCTTCTCTTCAATCTGCAAATTAATTACAAATGATTAAAATTAATTCTAGCCATGGATAAAAATGAAGAATCATACACCTAGGACCACAATATAATGATATTTCAACTAATGTAGTCCAAATAAGCTATTCTCTTTCTTCTTTCCAGAGGGAACATGAAAAATGATATTAATTAGAATGAGTTACAAATTAGAAAGGTGAACCAGGGACCCACATAAGAAGCAAAAGGATCAACAAATATAGGTATCTTAATCTATAGAATACCAATATACAGACTTCTGTAACCATATGTGAACTCGTGATAAAGATGCCCTTGACCCCTGTGGCAAAAACAGTCCACAAAATAAGCAAACTACTAAGAACACGTTCCCAACTCTAATTCCATATCTTCAGATTATTAGATCCAAGGGAGAAAAGGCACAATCAAATAATAAGTAAATACAAATATCTTATCATAGATAGTCAAAGAGTATCTGAAACACCAAAGTTAGAAATTTTGGTTCTGTATAACAAGGGCATACCTTATTGACTCCTTCAGATAAAGCAGTGGTCGTCAACATCATGCTACTTTCATAGGACACATCCTCACATGAACCAGGCCACCAAACAGAAGGCATCATGCACTGAAGATCCTGCCTATTTGGACTCTTCCTTGACAGAAAACCTTCAAAAATGAATTCAAAATCTGATGATTTCCACCATAGCACCATCAATTCCTCTCTTCGTAAGATATGGCATACCAGTGCAAGATAAGGATATGATCCTGAGTACGGGCATTCTGTAAGAACAATTGATGCTGTTTTGCAACCACATGAAAGTGCATTCAAAATATGCTCAAACATCACATGTGAATCCTGATATTGCAGAAAGACATCCACAACTCTATCCAAACTGGAATAATCATGTGGCACCTGTACTCCAAACACCTCCATCATGAATGACACAACTATACCCCAGCTCACATACTCTATACTCCCCATATCAGCCTCAAGCACAGAGAAGAACTCTTCACATATCCCATGTGAAACAGGATAAAATATTTCTTCAAGTGAGACAAACCTCTTCAGGCTCCTAGATTTCTCAACTGAAGAACGTTCAGCCCGCTCCATTCCTAACAATCTTGATAAGCACTGCAGCAATTGGGTAGCGCAAGCATTTACAGAGGGAGGTTCTTGAAGGGGAAGGTAACCATTGATTTGATATCTAAAGGGGTGTGCCCCAAAGTTCAACTTACACCTTTCACCTTGAGAAAGAGAGATAGCAGGATAATAACCAGATCCAGGTCCCAGTTTGCGAATACCAGAAAATGCCACTCCAAGTGAAACACCATTCCTGTAAAAAGAAATCTCATTACAATCCAAATCTATGCAGCATCCAATGATGTCACCAGCAACCCATGGTTGGCCATATATCTCAGCTTCCTTATTCCATTTCTTTACCCTTCTACCATCAAAGGCATAAGAATCATCAGCATCACCTACACCCTTATGATCAGTGAAAGGGCAAGTAACAGTTGCCCATCCAAGCTGCTGTATCCCTGAAGTCTCTAAAGTCACTTCATACATCCATTTCCCCTTCCAAACGCGAACATTACCTCTTGCACTACTAAACATCGCAAAGCTCTCTAAAAGTAAAGGTGACTTAACAATTCTAATGTCACCACAAATGCTGACTTCTTCAAGACCAACAATTTGGGGTACACTACCATTATCCACAGCAATCCCATCTCTGTTACTGACAGAAGCTTCTGAATTTACGTGATATTTCAAAAATTCATTCTTTAGGATAGATCGGACTACATTCCTATCAACTGAAGAAACCAATGGACCAAGTGATTTGTTAGGCAGGGCAAATACATACTCAAGAGTCCGCTCCACAGACTGATGGCCTAAATCATCACAACACGAAACAAAGTGGGATCTCGACGAATTCTCTTTCCCATCCTCACCATTCAATATCACAGCCAAACCAGAAGAAAGCCCACCAATCCGTAGGCCGTCTTCTGCCATCCGCAATCACAAGCTAACACTAGCTCCCAATTCCACAAGCAACGCCCCCAAAACTATCCTAAAGAAGTAAAGATTCAAATTCCCAAACAACTCTAAATTCAGAAACAAGCTTCAACACAAACACTACCTTTCCAAAAAACCCTGCAGATACTCCACCTTCCACATCATACCCTGAACACTCCAAAAAAGTTCAACACGCAACAAAAAACCATTAAAAATCATATAGAACAAACATCCAAAAAGCCTTAAATCCTTCAATTTCAGAAAAAAAATCACACCACAAACAAACAAAATCTCGCATTTTTCATTCTAATTCCTCAAAAAAAAAACACTAATTCCCATAACTATAATAATAAAAATCACAAACAATCAACACTAATTAATTAAATCTACAACTTCAGAAAACTTCACATTTCTCGTTCAGCTAAAAAGACACCGCGTTTAGACTAATTCACAAAAACTCCTACAGTTCTCACCAAAATTCAAATTATAGTTCCAACACAATCAAATCCTTCAATTTCACAAAACTAACACGAAACTTCACATTTCTCCTTCCACCAAAACAAGGTTGGATACTTATCTCTTCAAACAAACACTAATTTACATAAACTCCTTAAAAAAAAAAAAAAAAAAAAAAAATCAAAAATAGTTCTAACACAATCAAATCCTTCAATTTCACAAAACTCACACGAAACTTCACATTTCTCATTCCTCCAAAACGACGCCGCCTGAGATTCTTATCTCATCAAAACAAACACTAATTCACATACACTCCTTTTCAAGAAACAAAAAAAAAAAAAAAAAAACCACAAAACAAATTCAAAGTTTGAATGAAAGAGAAACTAATCAATCAAACAAATACTTACAACGATGCCCTTCCGTCGTGCTGCTCTTATGTTATTGTAACTTTGAATTTCAATGGCGGCGGCCAAGCGCTAGGGTTTCACGCGCCATTAAAATAGAGAGAGAGAAATGAAGAGAAAGCCTTTGTTGAGAGACGAGCGAGAGAGAGAGATTTGTATTTCAATTTCTTTTAATTGTAATTTTTTTTTTTTTGGAATTTTAAAAGGTGTTGGGATTTTTAAAAGTTTAATAACCGCCTGAGGTATAATTAAATGACAAAAAGCCCCCTTTTATTTTAATATTATTAAAATTCCTATTAAATTTTTTGTCAAAAAAAACAGTAATATTACACTCACAAACTCTTCTTACTAATTTTCTTTTACAAACACAACATGTCAACTCGTAATTGATCAACTTACAATGAGTTATGTTTGACCAATTGTGAATTGTTACGTAAGCGATAATGAGAGAAAGTTATAAAAAGTGTTTGTCAACTTATATTTATTTCAAAAGAAACCATTGAGGGGTAATATGGTAAAATAAATTATCATGTTATAAGTTCTATTACTGATGGTACACCATTGTCTTACTAACAATAGGGTAATATTTGTTATTTCTGAAATATCAAAGGAACAACTTTATATCACTAAACCTCAGGGGGCTTGATGAAAACCCCTTTTCTAAAAATCGCCAAAAGGTTCGGGGGGAGGGGGTGACTGGCGAGTCAGGTCACAGGTCCAGGTTTTGTGCAGGGGAGAGACATTGAGGATTGGACAGACACGTGGCGGTAACCCCTTGGGAGTTACCGGTGGTGACGTGGCTTGCTCTGAGTGACGATGCTATCAACACCGCTCGCTCCACCGCCTTTTGTTATTTTAACGGCTTTTTGGGTTTTGCCGTTACATCATCATCGTCGGTCATCACCGCTGGCTTTCTTTCTTTACTTCTTCCACCGCCGTTTGTTGCTTAACGGCTTTGTGGGTTATTGCCGTTACTGTAACTCAGCCGACCGCGGGAGATGGTAAACAATTAATGATGAAATAGTCTAACTAATTAAATAATAGATAGTATTCAAACTAATTAAATAATAGATAGTATTCAAACTAATTAATTACTTGAAGGTATTATACATTGAATAGACCTATGTAATTTATTACACATATTTGAATACAGAAATTGACAATAAATGTGCTTCTACATGTAGACATCTCAAAAAGTATATTATATTTTAAAATGAAATTTTTTTCTTTCAATATTTTGATTTTTAACTATAAGATTACAAGATAATATAAAAAATTATTTAAATATTTTAGGCACCCATCAAGATAACCCATTTCATTATGAATTGGGACCTTGTGTTGAGATTTAATTAAAATAAAAAAGTAATATTTAAAATGTTTTTATTTCTCAATTTTAATTCAAAATTTAGGCTCTAATTGTCCATGTTTAGATGGTAATTAAAACATTAAAAAATATTATTTTACTATTTCAAACTTTTAATCGAATAATATATCAAAATATTTGTCCTTAAATAAAGAATGATACCTTAAACCTTTTAGTTTTGATTGAGTATTTGTTTATTTTTTAAAGCAAATTAATTAATAATTAGTGCATAGAATTAGAATAAATCTTTTAAAGAAGAATCAAATTTAAACAATATAATCCCTGTTTTATTTTATTTTATTTCTAAATCAAGCAATTCTAATTAAACGCATCCAATACAAAATATAGAATCCAATCTAAAGTGAATGCACACAAAATTGCCTTTCACCATAAATATTGAAAATTAAAATATTAATATTAATAATTAAAACTTTGTTCTATATATTCTCATAACCATTAAAAATATATTATTAAATTTACCAAAATGATCCATTTTTACACTAACCAATTAGAATGGCAAAAACCTAATACACTAAATAGAATCCAATGAAGATAAACAAATTCAATTCAATAAATATTCTTAAAATTATTCTCTTTTTTGTTGAGTTAGTAAATACACAAGAATTTTACCCTTCATCACAAAATAGCAAAAATTGAATTTACATGTATTTAAAACCAATCAATTTTTTATTTTATTTTTTTTTATGACCGGGAGAATCCAAGCCAGCTTGCGCACAACTCAACTAATCCACCCGAGACCTTGGAACTACCAGCCGGGTAAAAGCTCTAATGGCCACCCATATTAAGGGTCGTGGGGATTCGAACTCGAAAGACCATGTTAAATCCTCCTCTTTCTCTTTTACCATTAAGGGGACTTGAACTTAAGAGATCATATTAAATCCTCATTTGCTCTTTTATTATCAAGACACCGAGTGGTAATAAAAAAAAAAAATAAAAAAAAAATAAAAAAACCAATCAATTTCACATAATACTACTAAAATGTATCTATTTACACATAGAAGGAACTAATTAGGTTGTTGGTCATGTAAGATCGATCTATTTACATACACAAAGAATTAACTATGTCGTTGGTCGTGTGACATCAATTTATTTGCATAAAAAAGAAATTAATTATGTCCTTAACCATATAAAATCGATATGTTTACACATAGAAGGAACAAATTATATTGTTGGTCATGTAATGTTGATCTATATGCATGAAGAAGGAAATAACCAGGTTTTTGGCCTCGTAACACCAGTCTATTTGCGTACAAAATAAACTAACTATATTGTTGGCATATAATATCCGTCTACTTACACGCATCAAGAACTAAGTATGTCATTGGCTATATAACATCGATCTATTTACATATAAAAGGAACTAATCATGTTGTTTGCCATATAACGTTCTTGGATCAACAAAACCCATTACACCGGTAGAATGATTCAATAATCAATATCAATCTAATAATATTACCAAAAGAACAGTTAAATCTCGCCCTACATAAATTTGATATACACAATATTATGCTTTAAAAACTCAATCGGGAATCAACCAATTCAAGTTAAAAGCACCACTAGAATCTAATCTAGATAAGGTTAAAATACTGTCGAAAATTCTTCAACTATTTATCCCTTTCCTGTCTTCATTGTTCATTGGTTGATGGGGCAGGGCAGGCACATTACATTTTTATGAGCCCACCAAGTGTTCGGGTAAATGCGCCAAGATTTCTGTTTACCTTTTTGCGGTGATATTCCTTTGGCGTCAACTCATGTGCGCGCCACACGATGCGCGCCCCTATGATGCGCACTAGAATTTGAAAGCCCTTTTGTGATTCCACCTACCTATTTGATTTTGTTAACTACATATAGGTCCCTTAAAATTTGGAATGGACTTTTTAATCCACTATAAACAAGAAGTAATACTTTAATCCCTCAAAAGTCAAAACACAATGAACTTCATGGTCCCTCCATAACTAGAATTAGGGTTTGCTTGGTACTTTTCCTTTAAATAGAGCTTATCGGGAATTCCAGTTCACAATAGCATTATCTATCGTGAATTTCAATTTCACTTTGGGAGGTTTGCATATATTTACTTTTGAGTTTCATACAAGTGGCTTTCACCAAAAATGCATTTACTTAGTTAAAATTAGTTAAAAGAGAATTCAAATCTTATAAACTGAATCATAGACTTATACGCTAACAATATGGAATATAACAGTAAATCTTATAAAAATAAAACTTTTATAGAAAAATGGTTAGATATTTGGATTTAAAAATATAAAATAGTTTAGTGTTGAATTACTAAAAAGAGTTTTAATATAAGAAATAATCGAGTCAAATTTATAAAACATTATAATGATATTTTGATATTTCAAAACTTTTAATATACTGGAAAAGAACTATTGGATTTCTCTAAATAGATATAAAACAACTTATTTAATAATCCATAAGCATTGATAGGGATGTAACCAAACCACAAGAATTAAATTTGTTAACAAAAGCATTTGACATTAGAAAAACTGTTTTTACTAATATGTAGGCCAAACTAAACGTTTACTAATATGCTTTGATATTTCCCAAAAAAAAAAAAAAAAGTATTAAAGCTTTATTTTCTAAGTCTAATGAGTTAAAGTGTTACCAATCTAAACATCGGGGACCTCAATATATTTATCCCTCACTTGATTTTGAGTTTGATTCTTTCGTGGTCACCAAAGTGCCCACTTGGTCATTGTACAAAAGACTATTCCTTGGGGCACCTTTTCCTTTTCCTATTTGGTAGTCTTTTGTCTACTCTTCTTTGTCTTACACTTTTTGCAACTTTGAAGTACTATCATGTGCTTAAAAGTGGGGCTTACGAAAGTAACCATTTTATAGAGATTTCCTTTTTTTTTTTTTTTTTCTTGAAACAATTTTAGGGTTTGGTTTATTCAAAACAGGCTTATGGAAATTGAAATTACCGAAGTGAATCTTCTCTTAATATAGAACTTGTTTGGTAGATTATTTAAAAAATGTTATTCTAAAAAAGTGTTTTAAGTTAAGTTGAGTTGGATTAAATTGAATATGATCAAGTTCAGAGTTAGATAAAATACTGTAATAATTGTTTGGTATATTTTTTGAAAAAAATAAATTAAGACAGAATAGTTGTTTAGTACAGTTTTTGAAAATATTTATTATTATTTTTAATCCCGTATATTTGTTAATTTAGCTAAACACCATCACAATAAAAGTTTAAAAATTAACTAAAGCACCCTAACCATCCAAGAGGATAGTTGACCACCACCGTCAAACGACAGTTGATAGTCGTCAAAACAGCACATGAGCAGTTGGATCCGGTCAGTTGTGCGCAGATATGATCATTTTTTTGCTAGATCTACGACCAGATAAGCGCATGACCAACCAAATCTGACTAGTTGTGCGCTGTTCCAACCACGTCGACCGACAGTGGTGGTTTTGGGTGGATTGAAAGGAGAGAGAAATGAGAAGAAGAGAAAAAAAAAAATGTTTTGAGTTGAATAAAGTTGGATAGAAAAATGTTTTGAGTTGACTAATCTGAAAACAAGTCCCCTTCTCTTTTCATTTTTAGACAAAAAAATATTATTTGATTTGGATAAATTTTCAGAATAATAATCTTAATAAGTAAACAAATACTTATTCTATTTTTTAATCCAAAACAATTATTCAAAATGGTATAACAAATAAAGACAGTTTTTCTGAAGAAATTGTTGGTTGTTTAGTTAGATACAAATAAAAGAGCTTTAATGCTTTATAAATTGTTTTAATATAAAATAAGGATAAAGCAAATTGTTTAAAATAGCGTGGAGCTATATTTGACGTTTCAAAAGCTTCAAATAACTTTTTTTGAAATAATGATAATAGAAAACGACCCAACGTACATGTAAAACAACTGATTTAATCACCTATAAACTTTTTGTTTGGCTACAAATAACTTTCAACATTAGAAAAACTCTTTTTACTGGTAGATGAGTCAACTAAACAAAAGTTTATGGACTTCTTTCCTTATTTATCTAATTTTTCATTGAATAGACCGAAATATTATCATATATAACATCATTTTCACTACTAAATAGGTTGTTCACGTTCAACAATTTAACCGTCAAATGTGTCAGATTCTATCGAGTGTGACTCCTATTTAGAAGGAAATATACATCATATTAGATGTACTCGACAACATAATTCACATATTACTTTTTTTTTTAATTAATTAACATAATTATGGATGCGTTTAGCTTATTGTTTTTATCTATATTCCTAATCTTATTCTTTAAATATTGTTTGACACGTTATTCCCGAAATATTAGACTATTTTTTAATTACTTTTAGAACCCATAAATTTATTAATTTCATTAAATACCTCCAAGAAAAAAAGTTTAAAAACTAACAAAAACGCCCCTATCCACCAATACTTGTCAGATTCCGGCAACCGCCACCGGTGGTAGCCGGAATTTGTCACAACAGTCACACGACCACTGGAAATGACCATGGATCTGGCCGTCAGCGATGACCAAAGAAATAGCCGTCGTTGACAGATCCATGGTAGATATGGCCGGAAAATGTCATATTGATCGAATACCCGCCAGATCCGACCGGTATGTGTAGTTATCCAATTTTCCGGCCATATTCCTACGGTAGTGGCCAGAATCTAGCACTGCGGGTGGTAGGGGTGTTTTTATCATTTTACAATATTTTAATATATTGGAGTGTTTATTAAATTAGCAAACCTTGAGGGCTTTTTCATAAATTTTTAAATTTTATCTCGTAATACCTCCCTATCCAACTATCAAATACTATCCCCAAAATCCTACCCAAAATAATAAACCAAACACACCTTATATTATTTTATAACATATATTAATAAAATTCGTTTTATATAATTTTATTATCTATATTATTAATAAATAAACTTAATTTTTTTTTTTATATCAAACATAAAATTTACCCAATTTAATAAAACACAAGCAAACTCATGTTTACTAAAAAGAGAAATCAAAACACAAGAAGTCCATTACTTTAGGTTTAAAGAAGCGACACGTGACACGTTATGGTACCAGACAAATCATGTTTGAATAAGAACTCTAATAAAAGGCTTCCACGAGGTACACGTGGAAATTGTGCACATTTTTGACAAAAATGTCGACAGCTGGCACCAATTAAGACAAAAGCTTGTAGGGAATGCCGGGAATAACGCTATACTCAAATAAAAATAAATAAATAAATTGCATAATTTTCGTATGAAATTATTTTTCTTTATTTCTGTAAGGGGGACAAAATCGACATGGTATATATCATATATATTTGGGAGTATTACGGTACCGTTGCGGGTGAGAGTTATCGGTTTCTTTCTTTGATTGAATATAAACCTTTAACTTATTCAAATTGAGAACATTATCTATTTAATATTATATTATAAATATATTTTATACCTGTTCATGGATTAAAACCATGTCAATGCTAAACATATCGTTATTTATTTTAAAATTAATATATTTCCAACAACTTATTACTCAGACAATGATTATCCAATCATCATATGATTGGATAAGATCTTTAAGCGAACAATAAAATATTACATTGAATTACTTACAATAGAAAAAAAAGACAATTATCAATAATACGTCAACATAAAACATTCATTATAAAGTAATGGTGCAGCAACATTCAACATTTGGATTTTAATGATTTAATAAAAAATCACAGTTGTTGTATCAATAATAAACCAACATAGTTCTGACAATTAAATTGTATGTTGACAATTATAAATTATAATTGTATAATTAATAAGTGCTATGCATGGTTCACCACGGAAAGTTCCTGTGATATAATCATAAACATACTAATGATTTATTATGATTCGGCTGCCAAACCTTAACTTATAATATATATCATTATAGTTCAACCTTGTAGATTTTGTGTGACACCATTGTAGACATACTAATATTTCGCTGACATCTAAACCTTAACTTATTATATATATCATTATAATTCAGCTATCTGGATTTTGAGTGTGTATTAAATAATTGTCTGACACGATTTGCCATGTTCATCTCATGTAGCACAGTTGTAGACATACTACCAACTCAGTATGGTTCGACCTCTAAACCTTAGCTTACAATATATATCATTATAGTTCAATGATGTGGTTTTTGTGTGACACAATGGCAAACATACTCATAATTCGCCACGGTTCGACACTGAACCTTAAATTGCAAAATATATCATTGTAATTTGCCCAACAGATAATCAAATACAAAGATACCAAAAACTATATACAAATATCAGATGCAATTACTTTAGCGTGTCACAATAAACAAATAAAAACAGTTATTACCTTCACCGGGATACATAAACAGCAACTTTGTTTCTTCCACAAATCATATATACAGAAATCAAATTTCACAAAAAAGTAACTGACATGAACATGAGGGAAAAAATATAAACAATAAACTAGCAAGAACATCACATATAAACATATAAAAATTATAATATCGAATACCTATACCTCAGTTTCTTACTGGTAATAATGTACCAAACTACATAAATAATTACATATATATACTATGAACATCAAATTAAAGTATACAACGTATCAATCTTTTCCCATTCTCATAAATATCTCTAACCGCTTATACTAAATAGCAACACATAACACATACAATGTAACAAAATAAAAATTTATCAAACCATTCATATTCACATTAATATCTCTAAACACATACAACATATAAACCCTTTAAATTCACATAAATATATTTTGAATGACATATAACGTATAAGACCCTTTAGATTCACATAAATTTATGCAAATAAAAATATTTATTTTCAATGTGAAACAAACGACAATCAATAAGGTTATTAATATCTGTCATTAATAACAAATAATATCAAACATCAATTACATTAAGTCACATATACCATCAAATCCAACTCATCAATCTATTCTACATCATCATCAATAACGTCCAACCAAATGTAAAAAATTCACATCATCACCAATTAAATGCAGCCATCTGTCGGACAATCTTCCTACATGCAAAATAAAGGAATTCTACATCTTCAAAATGACCATCATATAGCATATGCCTTAGGATTATATATATTGGCTTGAATAAATTCTGCACCGGTAAAACCTATTTTATACGATAACGTTGATAGTCAGAGACAACAATTTTTCAAAATTGCCCTATTTTTTTTTTCTGTTTAAACTGAATCTTAAATATGAATATATTGAGCCAATAACGTTATTATGATTAATATTGCAATATTACTCAAATATATCGTATGATGGTAACAATCAATTTATTTGAGTTGCTTAATTAAAATATGAAAATTTTTCTTTATTTTTGTTAGTTGAAAAAAGTTCACATGGTATCATTATAATATTAGGGAGTTGACACGACCCGTCCCGACTCTCCCAATCCCGTAGGCTTCGGGCACACCCATGAGACTCGGGTGACCGAGACGTGCCATGTAAGAAAACTATGAAACCTGTTTATGAATTAAAACATCATAAAACTCTTCTAGCTAAAAAAAATTATAGGCACTCGTTTTTGTTTTTCACAAATAATTATAACATCATTTATAAACAAAAAAATACTACTGAATTTTTACAAAATGAAACGTATAGTATCAATTTTTTTTTTTTTTTAATATATCTTTACAATCATAACATGAAATAAATACATGATGAAGAAACATAAACTTTATAGTGAAAAATAAAATAAAACTATGACACATATGATGAAATGAAGTCATGTGGCTCAACCTTGAGCGAGATTCACTCCTTTGCATGATCTCCTTCTTGACCTAGTGGGGGTGGAAAAGAAAAACATTTAAAAACAAGGGGTTAGCTATAATGCTCAGTCAGTGGAGAATAGGTTAGTATGCAATAAAATATTTCAAAAAAAAAAAAAAAAAAAAAAACCTTCATGCTTATAATATCTCATTTCCATAAACACATTTTATAATATAAACCATATTTCATAACCAATGCTGAAATCTCTCACTGCAAAAACTTCTTTCTGAAAACTTTTATGGTAACAAATCAATACTCATTTCTCTAAAAAAATCTCATTTCTAAAAACATTTCATATATAGATAGTACTTGCATTTATAAATTTCCATTTTAAATTCATGTACACAAATACAAATACATATACATATCCAAACCATCTCTCAATCACATGTGAAAACTCTCATCCAACTAGTACCCATGGGTAAATTCGTCCAACCCAATAAGATCTAATATCGCGCAAGTTGAAGGTTGAACCACTAGATCCATCCTGTTAGGCAGAATTGGTCACCGCTCAAGCCTTTGACCAAGCGAGACCATGCATCGCTCGGGTTGGCACAATCATATCTTACTAGCGATATCTGCCTCGCTCGAGCCTTCGACCCACTTGGGCCAACAAAATCATGTCTAGCGATATCTGCTTCGCTCGGGCCTTTGACCCACTTAGGCCGACAATATCAAATCATGTGTAACGATATTTGCCTCGCTCGGGCCTTCGACCCATTTGGCCACTCTGGGAGGCATGATCGCTGCATGCGAACACTGTTAGTAAAACAGTTCGCTATGTGAAGAATTAAAAAGAAGTCAAGATACTTACTCGACGGGGTCTCTAAGGTCGCGTCCTTGTTAAAGAACCCGTATTTCCACAAGTTCGCGGTCATCATAAGCAGCCTCGAGTCGCGACTTGCCCCGTGCAGGAAACCAAAGGTTGTGATCTGGTTCGGGTCTGCGAGCAGATCTAAGTTGGTCTTTTTGTTAACTGCTAGAAAAATAAACAGCTCGTTAGCCAAAGGCATAAATTCAATGAATTCGAAAAGAAAAAGGACCAACTCGGCTCCCGGAAGCGGCAAATGCCATTGTGCAAAAGAAAAATAACTTCGTCTCATACGGTCCTACATTGCTCGGGTAGCTGTGTATCCCCGCTTTTATGGTAGGTCGCCTGGACAAGTAGTAAGAATCATTGTCCTTGCTCTTTTTTAGGATATATGAGCAGTTGAGTTCTACTGCAGTTAGCTCGCCCATCCCGTTCTCATGACAAGCGATGTACATGGCCATGACAATCATGTACGTGTTCGATGTGAGTTGCATGGTGTGATCTTGAAAGGATCTGGGATCGATTTGACAAAAGGGTGGAAAGGGATCAACCCCCCAGCCTTGATAATATCCTTGGAGATCGCGACCAACCCTAGTGGCAGATACCGAGCTGTACGTGTCCTATCGCGGAAGACCTTCACGCTGATAGCATACTGGTCTACCACCCTTTCGAGCTCTTCCTTGGTAAGTACTGAGAAGATCTCCCGAATAGGACCCGTAGGAGCATCCTGCATGGGCGAACTGGTCCCTTCCTCGGCTCTGGTTGTTAGGAGGTCCATTTTGCTTCGTTCTGCAAAAGCGACAAGCAGGGAACCATTTAGTCCTCGTACACTATTTCGTATGATGATGTGGAAAGGAAAATAAATATTTCCTTCCTTAAACCCTAGAAAAAAGCTAACAGAATGCTTAAAGGGCCAAAATCAGTGAACCTGACTCAACGGAGAATATTTCATCTCCAATGAGATACTGACAAAGCAAAATTAAATCAAAACAAGGAAGGGATTCATCTTTACCTCTTGAGATGAGAAAGATTGGCTCTTCTGCTTGAATATCAGTCAAACACCACTCTGAAAGGCAAAGAACCAAGATTTGCAAAAGTTTCTTGCTCTCTCTGAGAATGAAAATACTGTGACTTTACCTGAAAAGAGCTTGGGGTTTATATATCTGAGGAAGTGGCGCTTTTTTTTTCCGAAGTCAAACGATGTTTGGGCGAAAAATACATCTGACCGTTGATCACAACCATGTGTCATGAATCAACGAAGAAGAGTGACC
Source organism: Pistacia vera (assembly GCF_008641045.1). Classification (NCBI taxonomy): domain Eukaryota; kingdom Viridiplantae; phylum Streptophyta; class Magnoliopsida; order Sapindales; family Anacardiaceae; genus Pistacia; species Pistacia vera. The sequence continues at coordinate 154,952 of NW_022196811.1, forward strand.
ATTATGCCTCAAAAAATCAAATCGTCATCCCTTTCCGTTGAAATACTCAAGTGACGACACGTTTTCCCTCCTCCACATTTAATGCGCCCACGTCTACATTTAATGCTCTAATAGGGAATGTTGTTTCAGCATGACTCGCCTTTAATGCGCATGGCTGGCACTTATTACTCTTAAGACACGTCTGTCAGGGCAAAATGTGCTTCATTTAATGTATTTGCTGCAAAAGCGCAACAGATAACATCTGAAGAGGTCGTTATGAAAAACACTCTTCGTTTTGTAAGTCACGAAGCGATGTAACTCTGCAACCTCGTCTTACATCGGTTGCGAAGCAATATGATTCCTCAACCTCGACAGATTTCAGCTGCGAAGAAGTGACCACTTATCCTCTTAAAAGCTGCTAAGTGCAAACAAGTCGAAGATTCCTCCCAGGTTGGAACCATCATTATAGCGTTGGATACCCAAATCCAGGTTGTTGGCTGTAAAGTCAAAGACCACCCCAGGTCGCATGCGAGGAAATGTCCTTTCAACCTCCTTCACAATCAAATCGCTTCGAACAGCATCTCTTCGAGCACGTTAGATCAAGGCATTTGTAATTTCCAAGGTTCGATTCTCCAACCTTAAAAATTAGGGGACTTTTGTTATGCCTGAAAAAGTAGGGTTGACGTAGTGCTTAGTCAATGCAAGTGGTCAGGGTCTGGGCAGATCCTGCAGCCATTCAAGTGTGGCCACGTCGCATGCTGGCGTGAGCAGCATGCTCCTACCAGTGCAGTGGGTGCGCGCCAGACTGAAGAAAGGCTGAAGATCGTCCACATGTCCAATCCCTGCATAAAGCGAGGAGATCACGCGAGTAGGTGAATAACGGGACGTAAAGGAAGATTTGCACAGTATCTGACCCCTTTTTTACGGATTCAGTAATCATTACCTCAATGTATCCAACTATAAATAGAGAACTCCTCCCCCGTTTGTGGGATTCGCTCATTTTTACTCTTGACTAGCTATCTTTTCTTTGTAATATCTCTCTCTCATTTGTATCCTTATCAGCTCGGTAAGCAGCGACCTGATCCTTTAATTATCAATATAATATCAGTAGACGTAGGATTCGCTTGGTCAAGCATCCGAACCACTTTAAACATTGTCTTGCCATTATTTACATTCTCAATCCCCATTCACGTGTGTCTTCTGGGCCAGCTCAGCATTTCACATGTGCGGTTAGTTGGTGTCAAAATCACGCATCAACAAAGATGAATGCCCTTTGTGCTATTCAATCTTCATTGTTCTTTTCTATTTTTAGAGGGACTTTCTCAATTACAAGGTAGTTTTTTATTTTTGATTTATTAATATTGTAGCATTTTTTTATATTTGGAGTTGTTATGATTTGAAGTTAAAGGGTTTAGTTATTTGGAGAAATGATGCATGCTTAATTTTGATTACGTGATTTTAGTGTTTTGAGATGTCATTCATAGTTTAGTTTAGTTTAATAGATTTCTAATTCAGATGGTTTGAAATGGAGGGTTTAGGGTTTATTTGGAGAGTTTACTGTGCTTTTTCTCTTGCAAAAAGCACTTTTTTTCTTAGTTTATTTTGTAGTGGACAGAAGCTGTTTTTTGGTCTTGAAAAAGTACTTTACATTAGTGCTTATTTGGGAAGCACTGTTAAAGGTTGTTATTCTAGTTCAAATGCACTGGGGGGGAGAGAATTAGAACAGAGCATGTCTAATTAATTGCATGCATTGAACTTATGGGTAGGCTTGGTGCCAACAAGAAGATATGAGAGTTGTGGTGGGTGAAGGGAAAATTAAAGATGGAGTGTCTTGCAAGTTCAGGTAATATTTTCTGTCATGTGATAGTGTAGAGAATTTGTGAAGTCTCCGAAGTGCAAGCAATTTGCATTTGATAAGTTTTGTTGAACTAAGAATCTTCTAATCCCCAATCCTCCATTTCTCTATAATTTTTTTTATTCTGCTCAATTTTTGTTAAGCAGTGCATGGACTCTAAGAAGCCAAAAACTGTCTCTCGAATGATTTGAGGTTGGCGCAGTTGGAGATTTACGCCCTCAATTCCTCTACCTCTTAGAGCTTGGCATGGATCTTGAGTAGATCAAGGTAATTAATTACAAGGTGATTTTGGCTACTGCAGCTTGGAGGGGAAAATCAAACCACTAGTTGAGTTTCTTCTTGATCTTGGAGTACCTAAATCAGATATTCCTAAAATCCTCATCCAAAGGTCTTCACTGTGCTCAGTTAGTTTATCTAAAAATCTAATACCTCCATGATGTTCTTAGAAGATTTGGGAGTATTATGGTATTGTTGCCGGTGAGAGATATCGGTTTTCTAGACTAGACCTCTTTTTTTATCAAACGTGAACCTTGAAACTATAGATTGTATCGAATTGAGAACATTATTTGTTTAAATATTATATTATAATATGACTCGGATAAATTGCACACAGCAATGCTAGTCTTACAAAGAAGCCTACAAAGGAGGCATACAAAGTTAACCTCCACCTTTCATCTTTATCATTTCTCTCTCTCTCTCTCTTTCTCTTTTTCCGTTTTTCCTTTGTTTTTTTCTTCACTTTGTAAGTTTCTTTGTAGAGTTCTTTGTAAGGATAGACTTATTCAATTGCACAATGGGAAAACCAGCAGTGAGAGATATCAAATTTCCAAAATTGCCCCCTCCCCTCTTATATCATTTGTCTTAGTTAAAGATTTTTGTTTTTCCGAAACCACATTTTTTTTTCTTATACGTGAACCTTTAAATCTTGAATCTAAAGATTATACTAAACCGATAACGTTATATGTCTACTATTATATTGTAATATGACTCAAATATATTATAAACAGGGTAACGACTATTTTTTATCGCAAAATTCGTAACAAGAGACATTAATTTTCCAAAACCATCTTTTTTTTTTCTTTTCCTTAAATATGAATTTTGTATCTTAAATTTAAAGATGGTTAGATAACGTCTTGTGTCGATTATTGTATTGTAAATAATTTTTTTGACTTTAATATAATATTTAATATTTATTATATAATATTATTTTATTTTCTATAAACTTAAATTTCACCCACCAGTGACCAGACTATTAGAATTGTAATGGGCCCAACAAATTCAATTTAGGCCCATTCAAGCCCATACTTGTTGCCGGGATTTCAGTTTCGAACTAGGCTTCAGTAGACGAGGTCAGTAACAGTTGCTGCTACTGCTGCAGAATCAAGTGCCGTTCTCCATTGCTTGTAAGATCCGCATTCTGATTTTCTTTCAGTACTTGTTATTTGTTGAGCCAAGTATTACCAGTTTTAAGTTTTCTATGTGTGGCTAAGAAGAATTTGGTTTCTGGGTTACTTTTGTCTTTTATTTTTTATTTTGATGGAGGTACGGTCCATTTAGGTAAAGATTTTAATTTTANACATTTCATTTCAGATTATACTGTGGCACATATAATCTGCGTACATAACATTTATACTAAGAATTAACAGTCATATGAAATTGGAGAAGTTTAGCTAATTGAGAATATATTGTGAAATCAAACTTCATTAATTAACATATTTCTGTACATACAGTTCAGTATTTGAACTACACATAATTACAATTAACATTCATAGTCCGTTCCCCAATTATCTACACAAATGTTAAGAAGACAGAGATTGTTCAGTAGTTCTTCATCCTAGTGTAGGGGGTGGAGGCTGACTGGAGGAGGATGAGGCTGATGACAATTTCTTCATCATGTTGGATATTTCTGTCATGCGTTCCCTAAGGATGTCAACCGTTTCTTCTATTCTTGATGCAAACGAGTTGAAATCACTTTGCAACTGATCCTGTTGTTCCTGCATTTTCCTCTCAATACGTGAAAAACTCTCTTCTTGAAACCTTTCAATCCGATCAATTCTGCTTACTATTTCATCTAAGGTTTGAGAAGACATTTGTTCTACATTCTGAGAAGATCCAGGTCCCATACTCGTTTTTCTTCTTTTCCGCACATAGACTCGTCCTTCATTTTCCCCTTCTGGAATAGGGACACCTCCCTGCATCGTTGCCTCTTTCTCAATTTCATCCCTAATCAACAACTATTCTCCTGACACATTCTTTTTAATCAAACCCATTTTAGACAATGTGACATCCCCCAACAAATTATTTGCAGAAAACGTTATCTTATTGGCTTTATCTGAAGGGGTGATCTGAAAACCCAACTTCTGACATATTAGCGTAACAATCATCCCCCAATAAATGTCACCTTTTTCTGCTTTAATCTCTCCTAACTTTTTAATCAATAACTGAGCTGAATTTACTTGCTTCCCTGTTACTGCTGCTTCCATCAACAATAAATCCTTCACTGTCACATTTCCATTTGTCTCTTTCCTTCCATTAAATGTGAATGTCAGAAATCTGTGAAAAACTCTCATGGCAGGATTTCTTAACTTCGTAGATTTACACCTATGTGGATGATAAACCCNACCAGGGACTCTTGGTCATAGTATTGCCGGTGACCGAATTCTTCTTGGCAAAGGGGTATAGCGTGGAAGAAGTTCGGACCATGATTTGGATATATGCAGGTCCCATAAACTAATTAAATCAAGTGGTTTGTGTAACTCGAAACACAAAATCTCTACATAACTCACAGACTTGCAATCCCGTCTTTGAGTAAGCCAAATTTCCTTTCTCTATACTATATAAATGAGGTATATTTACAAAAAAAATAATAATGAATCACGTTTTATTTTTTTTGAAAGCTCATTTCATTTCATTTTTTAAATTTTTTACAAATCTAATCAGAGTAACACTACACTTACTAACACTTCTCACTTTCTCTCATAAACGTCACATGGTAGCTCATAATTCGTCAATTCACATGGGTCTCGCCTGTCCAATAATAGGTCTCGTCTGACCAAGCCAATTATAAACTTTCATGTAGGGTTAGTGAGAGGGGTTTGCTAGGTTAGAATTAGTGGTCTAATCAGCCTAACACATTGTAAATTACTACTAAATCTAAATAGTAATCAACATGACACATTGTAATAGAGGGTGTGGGCAGTAGGCTAGAAGGCTATTTGTATTGTAATAGGCCCAACAAATTCAATTTAGACCCATTCAAGCCCACATCGTGTTTAAGTTATATTTTACCATAAAGTAGTACAAAAATGCTATATCCACCAAAAAGTTGTACCGAAAAATTGCACTGAAACATGTGAAAGCCGCCACGTTGGACCGATTGAAAATAGACATAAATGGACGCCTGTCCAAATTAGCAGGACGGGCGTCCATAAAATATGGACGCCTGTCCATAGAGATGGACGCCCGTCCCCAGTTTGTAAAATTTTTTTATTATTAAATTTTTTTTTTTAACTATAATGTAAATATGGACGGCCGTCCCTAGTAGATGGACTGGCGTCCATCTACTAGGGACGGTCGTCCAAACTACATGGACGCCAGTCCATCTACTAGGGACGGCCGTCCAAAGTAGTATGGACGGCCGTCCAATGTACATGGACTGGCGTCCATAGTTGTTGAATTTTTTTTTTAATTAATATTAACGAATGGCTTGTCTAATACGCTTCATTTTTAAGCGCCAATTTTTTTTCTTCTCTTCTCCTTCATCTCCGTCATTTGTTTTTCTTTTGTTCTTCATCTGCGCCATTTGGTTTTCTTAGCTTCTCCTTCGTTGCGTGTTGTGATTCCTTGACGCCGGTTGCTTCCTCAACAACCAAGCACTAGAAGCAATATCTCATCCAAGCACCAGCAGCAATATCTCGTTTTATAGACATAACCTTGAAACAAAAGTAAATATCAAAACTGTTAAAGCTAGGATTTGTTTGTTAAGGTAAAGAATTTTTGACTTATTTTATATATTCATTTTGTTTCCTATTCTATTTTAGATTGAATATATGTTTGATCGATAATATTTGTTGGTGATGGATTGAATACATGTTTGATAGATAATATTTGTTGGTGACAGTTGTGAACTAGATTCGTGAATGCAAAAACTGGTATTAGTTGTGCATGAAATAACTGAATATGGAAGAGTCCAGTTCGCCTCGTTTCAATAATGTTGAGGTAAATTGTGTTAGAAACTTTTTTAAATATGGTGGTATTGTATTTGGGGTATTTAGGATGGTTCACATTCGAATTTTCTTTATTATAAACCATTGAATCAGGGAAAATGAATGTGATGAATTAGAAGATACGAGAGTGCAGAGGAAGAAGTGGAGCTCATATTGGAATGGGGTTTGATTCGTTGATATTTTGGTGAAGTATTCGAGGATGGGAATAAAATGGATTTTGAAGCAATGATACACTCAAGAAAGGAGATGATGGGGGAGAGAGATACGTAACCATGCTGTTCTTTCTGGGAAGGCGAGAATTAAATGTAGAAATACCCTTGAAAAAAAAACCTTGCAAAACAGATTGTAAGAGTCGGATTATTGCCGGCTTGAATGTGAATACAAATTGGAAATTAAATCAGTTTGTGCTTGCACCATAACCATGATCTTACGTCCGAACGAAAAAGAAGATATTTCAAGGTAAACCCGAATGATACAGCCTTTTGTTAAAGGAGGCTTGAAGTTAATGATCAGCTGGATGACCGTGTAAAATTCATCATGTTCAGTTGAGGCATGGTTTAAGAGAATTTGACATTTTTACAAAAAGATTGTAGGAATTACATTGACAAAGTTAGAAGGCTACGACTTGGAGTTGGATATACTTTGGCAATGCTAAGAGTTTTTATGAAAATGCAAAGGAGAATTCAATTTTCTTGGTATATGATTGATGTAGATGAAGAGAGTCGTTGAAGAATGTGCTATGGGTTGATGCCTAGATGTAGGGCCGCATATCAAGATTTGGTGATGTTGTGACCCTTCGACACAACGTATCCTTACTAACAAGTAGGATATGCCATTGCTGCTTTTTGTGGGTGTTGATCATCATGGAAACTTCGAATTGTTAGGCTGGGTTTTTCACACGAGGACACAAGCCATTGTTATGCCTGTTTTTGTTCTTGGCTTGAATGCATGGATGTTGCTCCTAATGGATTTCACTGCTCAAGATAACGCCAGCAAAATGCAATCGAGATATTTTTCCCGGACAAACGTAGGGAGGAGGTGTTTGTGGCATATATGAGAAACTGCCTGAGAAGTTAAGAGGAGTACTCACGCTATGAACTCTAAAGTTTTACGTTACAAATATTGTGTATGATGCGTTGCACAAAATGAGATTTGAGAACGTTGGAACAAATCCATTGATGTGTATAACCGTCATGAGAAGGGTGTTATCTTGATTGTATAAAGCCAGAGTACGTTAGCGTGCCTGCATTTTTAAAGATTACATTCTTGACCGGTATGTCTACTACCCAAACGTAGTGAAAGGTATGCTGCATTTTTCGATGGATATGTAAGTCCAAACAACATTGAAACAATTTGTGGACATATGAAATGCATTGGCGAGATAAAGTGGAAAATGAGAGGGGGAGGCTGATTTTAGATCTTTCAATTCCTTGGATACTCATGCATACACTACTTACCCCTTGAGAAACAATTTTCAAAATGTCTACACAACTGCGAAAATTTAAAGAGTTTTCACGAAGAATTGCGTGAAGGATTATTGTAAATTTCTTTTTCGTCAAAAAGTTCCGATTCGTAGAGGAGTAATCAGGTTTTGAGATGTTTGGTTTGGAGATAGTATCGCGTGTTTCCCTTTTCTCTGGGTTACTTTGAAGAATTTCATGTGATATTCGCTGCCATTGGCATTTGTTTGAGTTCAAAGGGATTTTATGCAGACTGCCTATTAATGTGTTGATTCATAAAGGTTTTCACACATTCCGATAAGTACATTCTACGGCGTTGGAGGAAAACATAAAAAGATGTCATACGAAAATCAAGGTAGTTATATAGGTGGAGCCCAAACGTTTAGGGACAGCGTTTTGAGAAGTTGCTAAATCTAATGCTGACAGTCGCATTGACATCACCCAAGTGAGGCAGACTAACATTGATACGAATTTATCTGGAGTGAAAATCAGTTGGAGCAGAATGAAAGTGGTAGGGAGGGGTAGTAAAGAAGGGGGAAATCTTCCCAAGGAGAGAATAGTCTCATTAATAGTCCACGGGTAGCTGCGTTCGCAGCAAAATTCGTCCTCCATGCAAAAAGAACACATCGAAGGTTGACAAAATTTACGTGGGAGGGCTAAAAAATAAAAAACTGCGAAACAAAGACTTGTATGAGTTATCCCTCGCATTCTAACATGATATTGTTTTTTTAAGATTATTTTACGATTTGAAGTTTTATATAATATTTACTTGATTATTATGTGTTATGCTACTTATAGGGAAAGATCATCAGCAGAGCGAGACAACATGCTAAAACTGTACTGGGAACTTCCATGTTTGCAAATGATTTGTTGGCACTCAGGTATGTGTTATGTATGTTGGATAATTGTACAAAAAACCTTAAGTTTTTCTTAACATGTTGCTAACTTGTGGTTATAACATTGATGTTTTCCACGACTGGTCCGGTTCGAATCTCAAGCACAATGTATTTTTGTCTTGGACAGGAAATGTAAAATTATGACCAAGTTTCGTTGGGGCGCGATTTGATATCGTTAACCCGTATTGGAGCATTGGTGGCATTTTGTGTTGGTAGAAATTATTTCGCGTTGTGGTTCATTTCTGATGAATGCAGTTGAGCCTATATGCTGAATCGTTGTTTTTTTTTATTCTTTTTGTTGCTGATTGAGTAAGAGTAACTGTTGGTTGTAGGGTGTTGAATTATAATAAATAATACAAAAAAAGAAATGTATCTATTATCCTGATTATTCGGATGTTTTCAGTATATATTATCGTTATCTTTCATTTTAGATTATTCTACATTTCATTCAGATTTGGGTATTGATCTTTCTTTGGTCTCAGTTGTGTTTGTTTTTAATTATTTCTGGTTGCTGGTTGGGTAAAGTACAGTTAATTGCAAGTGTTGAATTCATATAATAACGTTAAATGTTCCTATTTATCCTAATCTGGATACTTGTCAGTATAATTATGTTATCTCTGCATTTCAGATTATTCTACATTTCATTTCATATTTAGGGTATTGATATTTTTCTTTTGGTACAGTTGTTTTTTTTTATTTTATTCTGTTGCTTGTTGGGGTAAGAGTACACTGTTGATTGCAGGTGTTGAATTCATAATAATAACGTAAATGTATTATTTCCTTATTCGGATGTGTTCAATATATATTATCGTCACATTTTATTTCAGATTTATTCTACATTCATTCAATTATACGGTGCCATATAATCTGCGTACATCACGCTTTATACTAAGAATTAACAGTCCTATAAATTGAGAAGTTTAGCTAATTGATGAAATAATATTTGGGAAATCAAAAACTTCATTAATTAACAATTTCTTACATACAGTTCAGTATTTTGAACTACACATAATTACAATTAACATCATATTCCGTTCCCATTATCTCTACACAAATTTAGAAACAGAGATTGTATCAGTAGTTCTCTCTAGTGAGGGGGTGGAGCTGACTGGAGGAGGTGAGCTGATGACAATTTCTTTTCTTCATCATGTTGGATATTTCTGTCATGCGTTCCCTAAGGATTGTCAACCGTTTCTCTATTCTGATGCAACGAGTTGAAATCATCTTTGCAACTAGATCTGTGTTCCTATTGCATTTCCTCTCAATACGTGAAAAGCTATCTCTTGAAACCTTCGATCGATCAGTCTGCTTACCTATTTCTCTAAGGTTGGCGAGACATTTCTTTCTACATGCTGAGAAGATCCAGTCCCCGCATACTTTCCCCCCTCGTGTTTCTTCTTTTCCGCAATAGACTCGTCCTTCATTTTTCCCCTTCTGGAACAGGGACACCTCCCTGCAACCGTTGCCTCTCTCTCAACTTTCACCCTAATCAACAACTTTCTCCTGACACATTCTTTTTAATCAAACCCCATTGTTAGACAATGTGACATCCCCCAACAATATTTGCAGAAAACGTTATCTTATTGGCTTTCGCTGGGGGGTGGATCTGAAAACCCAACGTCTGACATATTATCGTACAATATCCCCCAATTAATGTCACCTTTTCTTGCTTTAATCTCTCTAATTTTTAATCAATAACTGAGCTGCATTTACTTGCTTCCCGTACTGCTGTCTTCCATCAACATAACCTCACTGTCACGATTTTTCCATTTGTCCTCTTTCCACAATTAATGTGAATGTCGAATCTTGTGAACGACTCTCATTGCAGGATTTCTTACTTCGGAGATTTACAACCCTATGTGGATTACTAAACCCTTATGCCAGAACATCTCCAAGTCGTGTCTGGGAATCCCACGTTTGGGTACGTTATCCAAACCTTCAAAATCATCCCTATCCATTTGCTAAGTCCTGTGGCCTCACTACACAATCCTGATTCTTTAATCTAAAAAACATTGTATAACGCTGAAATCTCAGTACTTGTCTCCATAAACTTCCAAACTAATAAAAAACACGTAAACAATTGCTTATATCCGCATATGTAATACTCGCCAACGCTCCCATTTCAAGTACGGAGCCAACCATTAATCTCTCACCTAACCCCACTCTTATAAATGCCTATAGATCCAAACTTCTTGCCAAGACAAATACCTCTTTTCGCACATCTCTTTGTAGTGCGTTTTATTTTGCATTCTTGAATTGGACTCCCGATGACGAAGAGCCTCCAACCGGAGTGCGTGTGTTTTTTGCTCTTACCATTTCTGCTTCCTTCCCCCCTCCTAAACCCTACAAAAAACATATCCATAAGTAAATTCCTGTTATATGACAAAACATATATGACATTAACCAATATCACAAACACAAACACATGCAGCATTAACCATGTATCCCACTTTTAACAGTATACTAATCAACATCAATCACATTACAGAAATCAAAGAGAAATTAATCAAAATGTTAAGAATATAGTCTTTTTTGTTGCTGAACCTTTCCTCCAATAAAAACAAGTCTCTTTGATGAACTCTCCGAAATTAATACTTAGTTGTGCTGGGTTTTATAGGCGTTTAGGTTGCATTTTTGTTGAAATAAAAGCCTGAGTTGGAGGCTGGAATTACATGGTTCTGGACCTGCATCAGCACCTTACCTGCATATTTGGTCCAAAAATGCAGTCCAGGAAACCAGTCTTCCAGCCTCCATTCATGCTTCTGGACTGCATTTTTTTGTGCCAAGCAGTCGAGAAGCATGACTTGAGGCTGGAATTACATGGTTTTCTGGACTGCATTTTTGGCAAATTATTCATGTAAAGGTGGCTGGGATTTACATAATACAATCCCAGGCACCTTTACCTGATAATTTGGCCCCAAAAATGCGGTCCAGAACCATGGGAATTCAACCTCCACTTCATCTTCTCACTAACTACTGCATTTTGGCCAAATTTATCACGTAAATTTGGCTGGGATTTTAATTAAAATCCCAGCCACCTTTAGCGCAATTTGGCAAAATGCAGTCCATACTCAGGTAATTCCAGCCTCCAAATTCATGCTTTTATTCAACAAAAATGCAACCCATTGAACGCATATAAAACCGCCACCACTACATTATAATTTCGTCGACATAAAATTCATAACACATGGAATCCAAGCCATCCTGCATGCATCATATAACCCATAACCAAAGAAATCCCATTCAAATAAACTCCATTAAAGCAAGAGAGATTTAAAAATTCAAGTGGCTGAGGCATCCAGTAAGAACTGTTCAAGTGCTATACTTATCACCAAAGGATGAACAGAAAATTATACAAAAACAATGCATTAGGCAAGTACTATATTATCGAATTGGCTACTAAATTGGGTTAAAGAAAGCGAAAGAAGACATAATGGAGAGTAGATTAATTTAGCATTTATCCAAACATACTGTGCAAAGTTTAGATTCAAAGGTAGGTAAGCTGTAGCGGAAAGGATGCCACTACAGGTGATGGAGATAAGAATCTTAACAAAGTTAGAAGGTGGACTCTAAAAGAGAGAACAGAATGTAACTTTCTTTGAAGGCCTCAAACAACTGAACATAATTTAACTTATTAAGAGTTTATTCACTCGTCTTTCCTTGATTGAGTGTCGGCAACTGCACAGCCACAGCCCCGCCCAGTCCAGCCATCTCCACGACTTTTCTTTTCTTTTATTAGTTATTATCACAATGAAGTTAGAGATTTGAATGAGAAATAAGAGGCATATAATTAAACCAAGAAAAGTAAATCGTTATGAGAACCATACGTACGTCCTTCTATTATTTTCTTCCTCCTTTTCTCCATGGCAAAGTATGTGTTTCTTAATTCACAGACCAACATCCCTTCTACAGCCTGGCCCCTTCCTGTTTGGATTATGCTCATTACCTCTCCTCCTTTCTTTCTTGTCTATACATCGCAACAACAGTCTCAGTTATTCAGTTAAACAAGGCAACAACATTTAATCATTTATTTTTTCCTTTCAATTGATCCCATACATGTATATATTTCTAACCACCCATTAAGGTTGTCGATAGGAAAATGAATTCTAATTTCCTATTTATGTACAATAATCCTGGCACAAAAAGCAAGGGCTCTCACAACTGAGGATTCCTCCCTCTTCACAAGCTCCCCTCCAATGTGGCCGCCTGAGGTCTCCCCCGAACACATAAGACCCAATAAATATATCTATATATTAATAAACAACTATATAAAATATGAAACCCATACACCTCAGGAAGCTGTGACCTATGAGGATTCCTCCCTCTTCACAGCTCCCCTCACAATGTGGCAGCCTGAGGTCTCCCCCGAACACATAAGACCCAATAAATATATCTATCTATTAATAAACAACTATATAAAATATGAAACCCACACACCTCAGGAAGCTGTGACCTATGACATTGTTATGATGTTTATAATATACAAAAGCTCGATTGGTTAGTTTCAACAACTCATGATAAATCAAAAGATCCCTACCCTTCACTGATTGCATATAGCAGTTTTTTCTAAAACACCCAAAACAAACACTTCTATTTGTCAATCACACAAACTAGTCCCACCAAATTGACTGGATTTCTCTTTATCAAATCAACTCCATTCAACACAAATGTAAATCCAACACATTCATCCAACATAAAAAAAAAAAAAAAAATATATATATATATATAATTGAAAAAATATTGAAAAACGGAAGTGTCTAATTACCGCGGCTGATTTGTTTTTTGAGATGAAGAAAACGATGAACCAGAGCGCGCAGATGAGATGAAGAACCCAATGAACTAGAGCGCAGATGGAAGAAAGAAGAAGAAGACCGTTGCCCTTTTTTTTTCAAACACTTTCCCCAAAAGTTTTAAATAAACCTAAAACTTTTTTAATTCTAATTTTTGATTTTAAAAGTTTTAAATAAACCTAAAACTTTTTTTAATTCTAATTTTTTATTTTAATTAGAGGTGGGACGCCCGTCCCATTCCTTAGGGACGACCATCCCTAAGGAATGGACGGCCGTCCCTTAAGTATGGAAGGTCGTCCATACTTAATGGACGCCCGTCCCTAAGGAATGGGACGAGCGTCCAAATATTTTTTTAAAAATTTTTAAACCGAATTATGGACGGGCGTCCATTCTATACGGACGCCCGTCCACACATTAGGGACGCCCGTCCACAAAATTGTGGACGGGCGTCCCAGATTTTCTTAAAATTTTCATATTTTATAAAAAGGATGGGCGTCCATTAACATATGGACGCCCGTCCAATGTGTATGGACGACTGTTCATGACCTGTGAATGGTCGTCCCTAATTTTTTTTTTAATATTGTTTATTTGTGTTTAGCAATGGACGGGCGTCCTCTAAATCGGGACGCCTGTCCCTAGTAAATGGACCCCCATCCATATAATATGGACGGGGGTCCATATTAGTGAACGGCCGTCCATATGTTATGGACGGCCGTTCATTAGATAAAATTTAATAACGCTAAAACACGTTGGATGGTTGAGTCAGCACACACGTCAGTCGGTACAAAATTTCGGTGTAAAAACACCGGTGTCTGTAGCATTGTTGATTCTTGAATATTCTTCTTATCCACTTAACAAAGCAAATAAATGTATAATTATTTCAGACCTTATAGTAGCCCGAGAAATTAGATGGATTTTGAGTTATATTATGTAGTATTATTTAAACAATTTTAAATCTAATATATTTAAACTTAAAACTTGAACTATGTAAAAAACTCAGAGTTTAAATTTGAGCTTGTTATTTGAAGATGGAGAGTAGGTTAAACCCAAAGCGGTCTAACTTAGATGAAACTCAATCCTAACTATATTGAATGCTGAGATATTACATAGCTTCGAAGTAGTTAAGATAATAAAGTGTGGATTCAATAACCAAATGACTAAGGTTGAAGGGATTTCAATTTCNAAGAAGACCGTGAACCAGAGTGCGCAGATGGGATGAAGAACCAGACGAACCAGAGCTCAGATGGAAGAAAGAAGAAGAAGACCGCTGCCCCTTTTTTTTCAAACGCTTTCCCAAATAGTGCAAAATAAACCTAAAACGTTTTTAATTCTAATTTTTTATTTTAAAAGTTTTAAATAAACCTAAAACTTTTTAATTTCTTTTTTTTATTTTAATTAGAGGTGGGACGGTCGTCCCATTCCTTAGGGACTGGCGTCCCTTAAGTATGGACGACCGTCCATACTTAAGAGACGCCCATCCCTAAGGAATGGACGGGCGTCCCTTAATTATGGACGGCCGTCCATAATTAAGGGACGCCCGTCCCTAAGGAATGGGACGACCGTCCAAATATTTTTTTAAAAAATTTTAAACAAAATTACGGACGGGCGTCCATTCTATACGGACGCCCGTCCACACATTAGGGATGCCCGTCCACAATTTGTGGACGAGCGTCCCAGATTTTTTTTAATTTTTTATATTTTAAAAACCGTCCAAAATTAAAGGGCGGGCGTCCATTAACATATGAACGCCCGTCCAATGTTTATGGACAGCCGTTCATGACCTGTGAACGGCCGTCCCTAATTTTTTTTAAATATTTTTTATTTTTAGTTTGCAATGGACGGGCGTCCTCTAAATCAGGACGCCCGTCCATAGTAAATGGACCCCGTCCATATAATATGGACGGGGGTCCATATTATGGATGGCCGTTCATTAGATCAAATTCAATAACGCCAAAACACGTGGGATGATTTGGATGGTTGAGTCAGCACACACGTCAGCCGGTACAAAATTTTGGTGTAAAAACACCGGTGTCTGTAGCATTGCTATTAATTGTAGCCCTTTCAATTATCTTTCTGGTAATTCAAGAATCAGCACAATCAGAGGTCTACAACTCAACTTATGGTAGAAATACGGAAGCACGTCCAAAGACGTTTTTCTTCAGTTCCCAGCGCACTTTTCACGACTTCAAGCCAAGTTTTCACCCTTGTCCAGTCAGAATTAGGAAACACCCAAAACATGAAATTTATAGCTCTTCTTCTTAGCTTTCCAAAGCTTCTAAATTCAGGGCATTCCGAGTTTCCAAGCTCAAGTTACACAATTTACACTCAAAACTGTCATTAATGCTAAAAATCATCGTTTAGGCCTGCAAAGACAAATTAATAGAATTAGGTAGCAATTATGACCCAAATTGTTTGAAAAGTATCCTAAATCCTATCAAAATTCAATGCAAAATCATAGTGTAAAATATGATTATCAACTTGACCCTTCATTTTGATAACTTGTTGCTTTGTTTAGTGGGTACTTTGTCAACTATTTACATTAGTGGAGCACTTGTAATGGAATGAGATAAAACAACAATGATAAGCACACACATCCAAATAATAAATTATGATGGATACATAAAAATAATTTTACATGATAATATTATTTTATTTAAAAGATAATTATCTCAATTGTTTATCAATTAATTAGTCAACAACGGTTAATTAATAATTTGAATTTGTGCCTTTTGGCGGATTACAATTTTAAAGAAGAATCGACTATTCATTTCGTATTTTTCTCATTCTAATTGAATTTGTGCTGGTTTTCACACTCGTAGATTTATAACAAGACACATGTATAAATATTTAATCTCCTTAAGGTATGATAAAATAATAAAAATCTTTTTAAAATTTCGAAAAAAAAAAGAAATCTTCCTATTGTTAAGTTCTAAATGTTAAAATAAACAGTACAAGGATAATTTGATAATAGAAAATAGTCCAAATTCTAAAACATAGTGAAAGAAACCATTTAACAGCGTAACTCAGTTAAACTTAACACATATTTAATGTAAATACTAAGATACCCTTAGTATTATAAGAAAATAAAATAAAATATATTTTCCTTTTTAAAATACCTAAGATTTCTTTTACCTTTCAAAACTAAATAAAAAATACTTTTCTTTTTTTCAAAGAATAAATAAACCTTAACATTAAAATTGAAATACTAAAAAATGTAAATTAAAAAAAAAATGAAAGAAAATTTTAAAAATATAATAGAAAACAAACAGAGTTGAAGGTGGCCAAAGCTAGGATATATATATATATTTTTTTCGGTTGATCGGGGGTGTCTGGGCTAGCTTGCGTGCATCTCAACTACCTTGGAACCCTGAAATTAATGACCGGATAAACTTTCAGTGGCCACTCTTATTAGGGACCGAGGTAAATCAAACTCAAGATCTCTTGAGTAATACACCCAAGAGTCCTAGTTGACCATTTGACCACTCAGGATGGTTCAGGCTAGGATCCTTGTGTTGGTCGCTCTATTGTTTCATATATTTCAAATTGTACTTTATCAAACTAATAATGTTCTCATTATTTAACAAAACAATCCTCTATTTTTTTTTTTTATGCCACTGATTTGCTTAATATATCAATTGCACTATATTCTTTTTTTATTTTTATTAATTTTTAAGAACAAGTGACATTCTTTTTTAACACGGAAATATGAGGTATATAGAGCAGTAAGCGCTATTGTTTTTCTTTTAAACTGAATAGCAACTTGTGAATAAAATTATTAAAAGTAAAAAATAGAACATGAAATTTTTTTATATATTTTTTTTAATCCAAATGGTGCATTATATATGTCATGTGATTTATTAGATTAACAAGTGTAAAATATTCCTTGATGAGAAAATATAGAATTAAAGGGTAGTAGCACTTTAGAACGATGATGTGGTAGCACAAACCATTAACAAATTGACTTGTGTTAAATTTATTTGAAATTAAATATAAAACTGAGGACTAAACAAAATACAACATAAATATAAGGATTAAACTAAAATAAAAGCCTAGGATCCAACTAAATCAAACCAAAACTGATGGTGATAAATGTTTTTGAATTGGTTTTATGGTGTGTTAGATGCAAAAATTCGTACCAACCAGAGATACCCAATCGACCTCAGGAGGGACCAGGTAAGATGTGCGCGTGGTTATTTGTAACCAACAATGTCGATAAAATGACGTAAACAATTAAAGAAAAAAAAAATTTTATAGTGGTTTTGCGGTACAAAGACCAAGCTTATATTCATTGTTATGTTATTGCTTAGAGGTGTTATACGGCCGAGAGAAGTTATAAGGGCAATGTGCATGAGCTAAAGGGAGTACATTTAGCTCTCGCGACCTTCTCTCTTTAAACGCTCTCTTACACGGATAAGTATATTTTCCTCTTGAACTTTACTAAAACTGGAATTGTCCCTTGAAACGGAGGCCATGGGCTCCTTTGATACTTCGTTTGTGTGACAGTGGTTGAGAGTGGGTATTACGTGATTGCTTGCACCCATAATCCCCTTAATTAGTGTTTGAGTCAGTAATCTCCATGTTTGTGACAGATCAAGCCATGCTAATGGCAGCTTTGTTACAATAGGTGCCCTAGAGCCAATTGCATTTTTGTAAATTGACTCTATGTATCATGTTATTCCATTAATAAAAAGGCATTTTATTATATCGTGTAAATCATTACATATATATATATAGAATGGTAGCACTATGAAAAGGGTATCGAGTGTTATAAATCTCGATTGTGAGGACCCTATGGGCACATATAGTGACATTCTAGAATTGTCTGTAGCCTCAATATTATCTTGACTAAGGACACAGGTAATACATTAAGACTATCTTAGCGTTGAATAACCCTATCGAAAGTTAGTGACAAATCTCACATGTCAAAGTTATTTGGTGACAACTTGGTGATATGCATGAGTGCTTATTATTCACAAGTTCACTAGATTGGCCCATTAAGGATTTCATATAGATGGTAACCCTAATTTCTATAGAATACATCCTCTAATGGATGGTGGTGCATGTGATCCTTAGGCTTGAGATCACTAGAGAGTTGTGTGTAAATATTGGTGTAGTTTGACGCTAGCATAACGTAAACCTATTTAAGGTTATCAATATGGTAGTGATCGGCTACATTGAGAAGTACACTGTGACTATGGTGTGTTGACAAATGATTCGTCACTCCTAGGTACAAGAGAAATTATCTCACTAAGATATTCGGTAAAATGCAACAATCTTAAATCTGTTGCCACAGTGAAATTGAGTTATTACTCAAATCTTATTTCGTTTGGTCGTTGGTTCGATAACCAAATACGAATATGTCAAGGTAATTCATACTTGAACCTGACACTATTTATGTGCTTCAAACCTTGATGAGATAATAGATGGTGCAGGGATTGAATTGCACGATAACAATACTGTTGATAGAAAGCTATATCGCTGAATCCGAATTTATTGGGTGGTCATGATATCTTACTAGAGGCCAATCTTGGTCCATATGTAGTGAAACAATTAATTAGGTGTTAATCGCAATACTACTTACTGTCAATATGATAAGGAGCCTACGGCTCACACACTTAGAAAACAATTTAAGAATTAATAAGTGAAAGGGGTAATTTCATCTTTTAGGATGAAAGAGTATTTTGGTAATCTTATTGTACGATCAAATTTGCTGAGATGGTTGCCTATATTTAATTTTATATTGGAATTAAAATAAGTGAGATTATATATATATATATTATAAAAATAAAAATAAAAATAAAATACCATAAGCAATATGTGGTTATGGGGAATTGTTGTGCCTGAAAAGTTAGGGCTGACATGGACTCTCGTCAGCAAGAGCCAATTAGGGTTCATGAAGGTTTTGTGCTGTCCAGGTGCTGCCACGTCGCGCAGTGACTAAAGGGGTATGGTTCTTGTCAGTGTAATAGGTGAGTGCCAGGCTTGCGAGTGGTTAGGGATTCCCACCTGCCCAAGCCCTACGCAATTTGAGGATATTTCTTATGCAGATATCCAATGGGACGCAAAGAAGGATTTGCACGGTACTTACCCACTTGCAGACTTGTAATCATTACCTTGAACTCTCCCACTATAAATAGAGGACACCCTTCTCATTTACGGGATTGGCTAATCTTAGTCTAAAATAGCTTACACATTTTCTCTTTTTGTATTTTCTCTAGATTATAACTCAGTTCGCTGCACGTGACCTGATTTTACCCATCTATTAATACAATAGCAGTGAACGTAGGATTTGCTTTTGAGCATCCGAACCACTTTAAATATCGCTTCTCATTCGTTGTTTCATTTCATGTTTCCTTATCACGTGCGATTTCTAAGTCCGCTTAGCACTTTACACGTGTGAGTCGTTGGTGTCAAAATCAAGCATCAACAGTTTGGCGCTAGAAGGAGGGCCTGATTTAATATCTACTCTTGATCAGAAATCTCTAACTAATTGATCCTACCAATCAGCAAATAGCTCACGGTTTCGAACCTGAGCAAACCATCTATGACAATGAGAAAATCCCCCAGGTATAAGAGGACACTTCTCCCGAAGTGCCGCTAGTCCAACAGAGTATCATGGCGGATATTCCTCTAAGCTCGCGGCTTAACCCAATCGTCATGAGTTACCTGGAGAGGTTCAATAATACTCTTCAAACGGTTAGCCAAAGGCTAGATCGTTTGGATCAGGTTGTGCCACCAGAATCCAATGAGGCGGTGCCACCACCAAAAACGCATGCAGGTCACGTGAAAGTGCAAAAAACGGCGAAAGCCCATACCGCACACACCATAGTGCATCAAAGAATGGGAAAGCAAGTGGCGAACAGCAGACCGGAAGGCTTTGAGAGACTAGCAAACACCGGTCGCGCAACAAGTAGAATACTCGTGGCACTGTGACTTAGCGACATGTCATAGCATGAGCCGTCCCACGCCATGTCGCATGGGCACTCCCACAAAAGTGCAAGGAGGAGAGATTCCCAATATCGTCGAAATAACAACCTCAACCATCGTCATGCAGGAAATCCTCGTCATCTGCTGGTCGGTTCGGACCACCGCGAAGATCGAAAAAATTCCCCGAATCACTCAATGCCATTACATGGCTCTAGACAGTGTGTGTCAAGGTTTGCCAGAGCTTCTGACCGAGTCACGAAAGAGCCCAATTTATGGTCTTTCCTCAACCGCAATCGTGAGGGTCGAACCCACGTTGCAGAAAGCGATCCCCAGGCAGCTTTGCTGCCTCAGATTGAGGAACTACAGCGAGCGTTGGATCAACTTAAGGCTCAATAGGATGAGCGTGGGAAGGTCGTAGAGGCGTCTCCTTTTTCTTCAATAGTGTTAGCTGCTCCTCTCTTATTAAGATTCAGAATGCCTGACATACGAGCATTTGATGGGAATTCAGACCTGCAGGATCACCTGTATGATTTCAACGACCTCATGGAACTCCACCAAGTCTCCAACTTGGCAAAATGTCATTGCTTAGCAGTGACCCTAACGCCCATGCCAAGCGCTAGTTCAGTTCGCTTCCCACAGGATTAGTCAGCTCAT
This sequence comes from Pistacia vera, assembly GCF_008641045.1. Lineage (NCBI taxonomy): Eukaryota > Viridiplantae > Streptophyta > Magnoliopsida > Sapindales > Anacardiaceae > Pistacia > Pistacia vera. Next base: position 175,739 of record NW_022196811.1, read on the forward strand.
GGCCTCAAATGAGCTCGTCATTCCTGAGACACTTCTAGGCGAACATGAAGTTCTCAATGCCGTTGAGCTACCTAAGCAACATACGGCAGAAGAGGGATGAATCCCTCCAATCTTACATAGACAAATGCCACAGGGAACTCCACAAAGTGGCTCATACTTCAGAAGAGTCCGTTTGGACTCTCATTATAGCGGGAGTTTTCCCAGAGACAGATTTGTGGAAGGAACTGCAATCCGAGGATAATGTTTCCCTCACTCGCTTCTACAACCTCACCAAAAAATACCTCCGAATTGAAAATTTTGTGGCCGCTCTTAATTGCCACGACCTTGGTCCCTTGAGCAATGCTCCCAACTGGTGGGAGAATAGGAGGACTGTTCACAGATGGGCTAATGACGATCAGTGGAAAGGAAAGAAGTAGCGGTTTGAGCCCAAGAAATCTTATGCATCGGTTTCTCATCGCAATCGCGACAAGAATCAGTACACTCCTCTAAACACCTCAGTATCGGCCATTCTGGATAAGTCAGAGGAGGTCGGCTTGCTCAGAGAGCCAGAGCCCATGAAGAGTCCCCCCTCAGCTAGAAACAATAAAAAGTACAATCGCTATCATAGGGATAATGGGCCTCACACTGATGAGTGTCGAGCTCTCAAGCAGGCAATCGAAGACCTCATCAAGCAGGGGCACTTCAAAGAATATGTTAATGGCCCAACTCCCATTAGACAGAAGGATCAAGAGAAACTAAAGAAGAAGCATTGTGGTTACAAAGGACTCTATTGTGTGAGATTCATCTTCGGAGGACCACACCTTGCGGGGAATTCTTGAGGTGCCTGGGAGAGGTATGCTTAGGAAGCCCGTCATGACCCCTAGAGTGTAATGAGCAGATGCGTTGTAACTACAACATGCATAAATAGCAAGTGCACTAGTCGCATAAAGTAATAAAGTGATCAGTGAGTATCGTTCCCACGAGGATAGTGTTACTAAGTACCGATTTCCCTAGTTTAAGTCCTAATTAAAGCAGTAATAATTGGATTGATGAAAAATTAACAAACTAAATACAAATTAACAAAATATAATTGAATGATAATGAAATTAAAGCAAAACCCAACAACTTAACTAATTAAACAATGCTAAAAAATGCTAGGGTGTTGATTTCTCCTAGATACTCTAACCCAAATCATAAAATCTATTATCCAAGTTCTAATTCCTTGATTGAAAATCGAATTCCCTAAGCTGTAAAACATACCTTCTCAGGCTAAATTTCCCTACTTATCCCTATTAAGCTTCCGCACCCATCAAATTGAAGATTAATAGTTCAAAGTCTTTTATGCTTTATGGAATTCTATCTAGATTTCATAGATAGCTAAACCTATCTCTAGCGTTTGCTTAATCTACGGTATTTATCCCAAGAGGCACAATCACAAATCACTTCTCAATCTCATTGTGAACAACACACATTTGAATGGTGATCAAGCATCCAAAAGTCATTAAGCAAAGAGATAAACACTCAATCATGAAATTAAAACTCAAATTAAATCAATTCATATAAATTTGAATCATTGTATCAAGTTTACATCAAACCCTAGCTAAACAACTCAGTTCATACTTAAAAACTAAATAAAATTACAAAAACAAACTTAATCAAGATTTATCATTGAAAAACAAGCAAAAGATGGAGAAATATTCTCTAATTTGAAGCCCAAATCTTCAATAATCTTCTCCTTCCATGAGCTGCCTCCCAAATGACGAACCAAGCTCCTTTTCTCTTCCTTTTTGCTCTAATTTATACCTCTCTCACTTAAGGATGAAGCCCTGGCAAGCCAAAACGCGTCATTTTATTTTTACATCTGATGCAAGTTTCACCGCGGTGAAGATTTTTCCTTGCCGCGGTGAGGCCTTTCGGGAAAAATTTGAGCATGATAGAGTTTGAATCTGGAAAATTAAACATATGAATTGTAGCCCTTTCAATTATCTTTCTGGTAGTTTAATAATCAGCACAATATGAGGTCTACCGCTCAAGTTATGGCAGAAATACTGAAGCACGTATAAAGACATTTTTCTTCAGTTCCCAATGTACTTTTCACGACTTCAAGCCAAGTTTTCACCCTTGTCCAGTCAGAATTAGGAAAACCCCAAAACATGAAAGTTCTAGCACTTCTTCTTAGCTTTCCAAAGCTTTTAAATTCAGGACATTCCGAGTTTCCAAGCTCAAGTTACACAATTTACGCTCAAAACTGTCATTTATGCTAAAATCATCGTTTAGGCCTGCAAAGACAAATTAATAGAATTAGGTAGCAATTATGGCCCAAATTTTATGAAAAGTATCCTAAATCCTATCAAAATTCAATGCAAAATCATAGTGTAAAATATGATTATCATGAGCACATCGCCGCGACCCGCTAAGGTTCGCAGAGGGGAGGAGATCACCTTCTCTGAGAAAGACGCGGTGCGATTGCATCATCCCCATGAGGATGCTCTCATCATCGCGCCTGAAATAGGCCGGTGCGAAGTCCACAGGATGTTAGTGGACAATAGGAGAGCCGTGAATATCCTATTTCAACGAGCTTTCGAGAAAATGCAATTGGACGAGGTAGACCTGAAGCTTACCTCCATCACTCTTTATGGTTTTACCGAGGGTCATCTGATTCCTAGGGGAATGATCTTGCTCCTGGTTGCGTTGGGAGAAACTAACGAAATGATCAAAATAACTAAATTTTTGGTAGTAGACTATCCGTCCTCCTTCAATGGAATTTTGGGATGACCTCTACTGAGGAACTTCAAGGTAGTCACCTCTATCTACCATCTAAAAATGAAGTTCCCCACCCCGACAAGGATAGGGGAAGTAAGCAGATCTCAACGTGAATCTCGCGACTGCTACATAAGAGCAGTGTAGACAACGTGTAAGGGAAGAGGAATATCAGTTGGCATCCTCGAATAGGTAATGGCGATCAGCAGGATCGAGCCACAATCCAGACCGGTAGAGGATAACATGGATTCTCATATCTAAGAATGCCCTCACAATGGGCCAGTTAAGGATTTATCTAAGATGTCAATCGATCAAAATGAGCCGAATTGAGTGTAGAGAATCGGGAGTAATCTCAACCCTCAGCTCACCAAAGACTTGACAAGTTTCCTCAGAGAAAATGTCAACGTGTTCACATGGACTCATGCTGACATGATAGGGATCTGCCAAAATGTCATATGCCATGCGCTGAATATTAATAGTGCGGTCAAGCCGGTTCACCAGAAAAAAAGAGCAATGGACCCTGAACGATATGCTACCTTAAAAATTGAGGTAGATAAGCTCCTTTTGAACGGGTCCATTCGAGAGGCGCTTTACTCGAGCTGGGTTGCAAATCCAGTTTTGGTAAAGAAGCCTAGCGGTAAGTGGCGAACCTGTGTTGACTTCACCAGACTCAACAAAGCTTGTCCGAAGGACAACTTCCCTTTGTCAAGAATCGACCAGCTCATCTATGCCACCTCCAGGCACGAGTTGTTGAGTTTTATGGACGCCTACTCAAGATATAATCAGATTCTGATGTATGCGCCGGATGAAGAGCATACCTCGTTTGTTATAGATCGAGGATTGTATTGTTACAAGGTTATGCTCTTCGGCTTAAAAAACGCTAGGGCGACTTACCAATGGTTGGTTAACAGTATGTTTTCCAAGCATATCAAAAAATTAATGGAAGTCTATGTTGATGACATGCTGGTCAAATCACATGTCGCTTCAGACCACATAGCATATCTCGCTGAGATGTTCAGCATACTCCGAAGGTACAGGATAAAGCTCAGTCCTCTCAAGTGCTCATTCGGAGTATCCTCGAGAAAGTTCCTAGGTATATGGTTAACTAGAGGGGGATAGAAATCAACCCCGAGAAGATCCAAGCTCTCCTTGATATGAAAAGCCCAACCAACCAAAAACAGGTTTAGAGTCTCAATGGGAGAATAACGGCTATCAGTCGCTTCATATCATGGGCAATAGATCGTTGCTTGCCATTTTTCAATATACTCAGGCCTAAAAAAGGTTTGAATGGACTCCAGAGTGTGAGCAGGCTTTTCAGAGCATAAAAGAGCACCTCAGAAAGCCACCTCTCTTGTCTAAGCCTCTCCCCAAGGAAATTTTACTCTTGTACCTATCTGTCTCTCAGCATGCGGTCAATATAGCTCTCATTCGGAAGGAAAGTAGAGTCCAATGGCTGGTGTATTATATGAGAGAGCGACTACTGGACATCGAAATACGGTATCCAAAAATGGAGCGATTAGCTTATGCCTTACTGATTGCCTCTAAAAAGCTGTGACCCTACTTCCATGCCCATACAATCCATGTCTTGACCAACTACCCGCTAAGGTAAGTCTTTTAGAAGGTAGAGGCTTTGGGTAAGTTACTAAAATGGGCAATGGAACTGAGTCAGTTCGATCTGCATTATAGACCGAAAGCAACCATTAAAGGGAAGGTTGTTGCCAATTTCATTTTGGAGTTCTCGTACCAACCAAATCAGGAACCTAAGCAGCAAGCCAACAAAGTCACCTAGGAAACTGTTCAAAACTTATCAACCTGGAGCCTCTATGTCGATGGTTCCTCGAACAGGAAAAGAGTCGGGGCATGTCTTCTCCTTCTCAGTCCCGAAGGGACTCGTGTCCATGGAATTCTCCGATTTGGGTTCCAAGCTACGAACAATGAGGCCGAATACGAAGCGCTGCTCGTTGGTCTACAATTGGCAAAAGAGATAGGGTCAAGCGCGATTAGTATTCACAGCGACTCCCAGCTGGTTGTTAATCAGATCTTGGGAGAATATCGTGCCAAGGAAGAAAACATTATCAGTTATCTAAAGAAAGCTAAGGCCGCACTCGAGTCTTTCAAGCACTTCACGATCAGACAGATTCCTAATGACAATAACTCTGTTGCAGATGCCTTGGCAAGAATAGCATCATTGCTAGACTCAAATGCGCTGAAAAGTATTCCTATTCGATACATAGAGATTCCTAGTATCAGCTCGCCCAAGCAGGTCGTGACTATAACAGAGTCAATTTCTTGGATGACTATGATTATTCAATATCTCCGAGATGGGACCTTGCCCAATGACAAGACTGAGGCAAAAATCCTGCATACCAGAGCTACTCGATACACACTTATAAGAGATCAGTTGTACAAGCGAGGGTTTAGCGCCTCTCTTCTCTAATGTGTAATCGATGAGGAAACAGACTATGTCATGAGGGAGATACATGAAGGGATCTGTGGTAATCACACTGTCGCGCGATCCCTCGCCAACAAAATTGTCCACCAAGGGTACTATTAGCCCCTACTTCAGGAAGACATTTTCAACTTTGTAAAAAAGTGTGACAAGTGCAAGCGGTTCGCGAAAATACCACGAGCTCCTTCCCACCAACTGATAACCATGACCAGTCCTTGGCCATTCTCCATGTGGGGAATTGACCTTATTAGGCCAATGCCAGCCGAAAAGGGAGGGGTTAAGTATGCTATGGTCGCGATGGATTACTTCACCAAATGGGCCAAGGCTGAACCATTGGCCGCGATCACTATCAAGAAACTCAAAGACTTCGTCTTCAAAAATATAGTGTGTCACTACGGAATTCATCATACACTCATCTCTGATAATGGGAAGTAGTTCGACAATGAGGAATTCAAGCAATTTTTCGATGAGCTGGGGATCCATAAAAAGTTTGCCTTAGTCGCTAGACCGCAATCCAATGGTCAAGTTGAAGTTGTCAACAAGACCATTAAGCACACTCTAAAGGCTAAACTTAATGTTGCCAAGGGTAATTGGGTCAACAACCTCCCAGAAGTTCTATGGGCATATAGAACAACTCCGAGAACCTCCACTTTAGAAACGCCCTTCTCGCTAGTATATCCCAGTAGAAGTAGGGACTAGTTCACTTCGGAGAGACCTATTCAATGAAGCAGACAATGAAGCACTTCTTCGTGCAAGTCTGAACTTAGTTGAAGAACACCACAGCAAGGCTCGGTTAAGGGTAGCATCCTACCAGCAGCACGCAAAAAGGTTCTTCGACTCTAAGGTCATGTAACACCCACATTGAGGTAAGTTATTTATGCTTTTATGCCTTTAATTCCCTGAGTTTTTCTTGTGTGAAGGTGAAAGATTAAAAATTTGGGAAGTGCAGACTTCGCCACGGCAAAGGAAGTTTTTCGCCGTGGCAACAAACTCTCTGCCACACTATGTTTGAGAATTTGCAGGCTTCGCCATGGCAAAGAATAATTTCGCCGCGGCGATGTATGCTATGGATTGCTTCGCCGAGGTGAAGAAGAATTTTCACCGGGGCAAAGAATTGGTTGGAAATCTTGAGAAGATTCTAGAGAAAATTTCCTTAAGGGAAAAATGACCATTCTACCCCTAATTAGTTGTAAATGTGAGGAGTGAAAAGTAAGGAAATTTCATGGAGAATGCAATGAAGGTGAGGACATTCTTGTAAATGACTAAAGGGCAAAGATGAAATTTCCAAGAAAGTGTAAGGGCAAAATGGGAAAGTATGCATATTAATATGAGATATTAAGGGTTCAAGCATACAAACCCTATCATTCTTTTCACCTCACACGCCACCTTCACTCTCAAATTCTTTCAATTCCTTTATCAATTTCCAAGGAGATTTGGGGGACTTTTGGTTGGATTTTGAGTAGATATTCATTCCTAAGCATCCCAAGGGTTTTAGTGAAAGAGGCACTACAAGAATTTAGGCTTCTCACAACAAAATAATTTGTCACTACAAATATCAAAATTGTGACCATTTCTTTAATGTGAGGAATTATATTCGTCATTAGGTTTGTCACATTAAGCTCGTACTCTTAAGTGTATGGTGACGAAAGAGTGTTTGGTCACCATAGCCTAATTATTTATTGTGACAATAATAATTTGTCACTTTAAACTAGCTTATTGTGATAAATTATTTGTAACAATAGAAAGCAATTTTGATCACTACAAGTAATATTTTGTCACAATTGATTTACATTTAAAGACCAAATGATAAGCTTTATGGTGAAAAAATCATATATTATGACAAAATTGATTTTGTCAAAATTGTGAATGGTGACTAAATTATTTGGTCATAATTTTAATAGTGACAGAAATTTATTTGTCATTAACTTTATTGTGACAACATTTATTTCGTCACATGTTTGTTTATATGACAATATTATTTGTTAAAAATTGTATAGTGACAGAAATAATTTTGTAAAAAATTTAATAGCATGACAAATAATTTTTGATACAAATATTTTTACATGACAGATTTTTTATTGTCAAAATAATATAAGCGTGACAAAAAAATTTTGACATCTCAATAATAATAAAAATATTCATGTCTGTGCTTCTAAAATGTGACGAATCTTTTTCGTGAAAAAAATATTCAAGTGAAAAAAAAAATTATGGGGAAATTAAAATCGTGATAAATTATATTTATCAAATTTTGTTAATAGCTACATAAATACTTTTGTCAAAAACATGAAAAGTGTAGTGACAAAAATTTAAGTCATTAAATTTTGAGACCTTATATAATTTTTTTGTTAATATTAAAAGTGACAAAAATATCTTGTCAACAATTTAAAAGAGTAACAAAAGTTATTTTATATCAATTTGATCTGACAATTTTATATATACATTTCACATTTAATAAATAAAATTATAAATAATTACCTTTTTTTTTTTCCCACAATGGAACGTATAGCTATTATCATTATCAAAACTATGAATCCATATATCACTTTTAACTTAAGATGAAATTATATCAAGGAAAAATTTATTAAAATATATAAAGTCAACAACATTTTAATTTTAATACGTTTAACACATAAAAGCTAAAGACAGTCTACTACAGCTATTTTATTGATATAAATATGAAAGCATCCATGTGTTGATGGTCCCTTCTTGATCATTTTTTCATTCTGCAAAAAAAAAAAAAAAAAAAAAAAAAAAAAGGTCATAGGAATATATATAGAGAGAGAAGGAGAAAAAAAATAACAATAATCTCTATATAATATTACATTAATTACTAAAAAGGCTTTTAATTAAAACATAATTTTCTTTATTACGTTTATTATATCAAAAAGTACATGAAGAAGAAAACTAAAATTTTTTTTTAAACCTATTAATTAAGTAATGATCTTACCTTTGGGGGAAATAGAACCATCTCGTCCACTCCTTTGTTGGCTTATCAATTCATCAACCTTTGACATGAGGTTTTCATGAGATTCTTGTAAAGCATTGATTATCGTATGTTGATTTTGTATTTGCTTATGTTGATCTTGTATTTGCTCCTTCAATTGACCATTTTGTTGTTCGAGTTCAATTTTTTCAGCATGTAAAAGAGCCTCTAATTTTGAACTTCTATTTTGGTTTACCCCCAAAACTTTCTCTAAAATTTCACGTCCAGTCATATCAATACCCTCCTCTATCGCTTGTGAGTCATATAAACTTTCTCTTATTTTGCTCCTATATTTTATAAAATTAATTAAAAAATATTGATTTAATTTTAAACTTTACATAAATCAATATACAAATAATAAGAAAAATGAACTATTAGAATTAACAAAAAACAAAAAAAACAAACAATCTACCTCTAGTATTTAATGATTCAGATCTCATAGGTTTATTTGGTGTAAGGGTCAAATCATCAATCTTAATTGATGTGGGTGGTGAGATGCCGTTTGATATTCTTGGAGATATTCTTTTTGAGTTCAACGCACCTTTTGTTATTTTTGAAGATAATTTTATTGAGTTCGACTCAATTTGTTTAGGATGAATGTTCGATAGTAAAGTAGTTTTCTTCTTACGACCAGGTGCCATGATTGTTTGTATAATGAAGAAAGATTGACAACAATGCTGAAATAGAATGAAAAAAAAAAAAAAGATAAAAAAAAAGATAAAAGGTTAGTAAAAGAGGTAATTAGATTATTCATTCTTTAAATATATACTTAAATATCCTCAATCAAAGAGAAACGACATTGCCAATCAAAGAATAAAATAAGAGGGATTGAAGATGAGGTGAGAAAAGACAATAAAACAAAAACAAAAACAAAAACAAAAAAATGCAATATTTGCATTAAGAGAAATGATAAAAATGGAGCAAAGAGGGACTTACAGAGAAGTTTCACTGAGAACTGAGAAGGATGTTGGGGGTGTTCCTAATAAAAGCAAAAATGAGTAGTTGGTTCTCAAATTTATAAGTTTTATAAAGACAGGCGAGAGAGAGAGAGAGAGAGAGAGAGAATGTGAGTTGACAGTTGAGAGTAAATAGGAAGGATACTTAAATATTGATTAGAATGTTAATTGCATATATACAATTGAATTAAAATAGAAAAGATGTTTAAAATAGGAAAATTATTTAAAAATAGTTTAAAGCTTTAATTTTTATATGTTCAAGAGGGAATTAAAAAAACAAAATTACCGCCTCCTTATAAATTGCCTCCAAAATTTTCACTAAATGTTAAGAGAAATGGAAAATTCAACTTGAAAATGTATATATCAATATCTAAAAAATCCCCGCTTTTAATATAAGAAAATTAGTCAAGGCGTTGTTCAGTTATTAACACGGTGAGAATGCGAAGAGGGTTGTGCCGCCTCGTTTACTTAAGAATTTTGTATAAATTTTAAAAATAAATCTTAAGTTTCATTAATTAAACAGGTTGCTTTTCATTTCCCAAGGAAAGTGAGACTTTATAACTTTTCAATCTTGAATTAATTGGTGGCGCATGGGTCTCTTAATTAATTTATTTATTTTAATTGGGAGTTTATCAACAGTTAAGTGATAGATGCAGAAAACGAAAATCAATATAATTTTATATTGATTAAAAAAAGAGAAGCAAACATTTTATAATGTTATTCCTTAGTTTATCTCGTACAATTTTATGATACGTTTGATCCATTAGAAAATTTAATTTGATTTTCTTTACTGTAAATCATTCAAATAAAAAATTGTTTATGTCAGCAAATCAAAAAATTATAATCTATTAATTATCATGGGATCCTCTTAATTTATAAATTTTATGTCACCAAATCAAAAAATTATAATTTTATGAATTTTCCATTTCTCTAACATTTAAAATTTATAAATGTTAGAGAAATGGAAAATTCAACTTGCAATTGTGTATATCAATATCGACCCAAATGGCTAAAATTTTGAATTTAAAAATTTGTGTGATCACTAATTTACAAGCAACTTTATTATTATTTGATATATAAGTAGTACATTAAAAGAGATAAAAATATACAAACCGGTATCTTACCTCAGGACAAATCCTTACAGGAACAAAACACAAGGCTAATAGATTGAGAACCTAATCTCTTCTTGTTTTTCATCTAAGCACACAAAGAATAAGAGATAAGAGTAAAGGAGTAAGCAAAGGAACATGAGACAAGATATCTTACTCTAGGATGTGCCTTGAAAAAAAAAAAAAAAAAAAAAGCGTATACACAACATCATCCCTACTTGGGACAAGCCTTAGGTTAGGGTACACATATTATAATTACTTTAATTCATACTTAACCTAACAACTTAATCCTCAATTGTGATATTTATATCTGTTTAATTATTGAATTACTTATGCTTATAAGAAAAAAAAAAGATTGTCTATCTTTATATATAAAATATATATTATTTTGACATAACTATAAATTATAATTGTTTTTTTTTTTTTTTTTGTTACAATGTCAAGCATATATATTCATCATTTACATGTATATATTTCACTCCCATAAAATTAGAAGTTTAACAATTATTCAATTGAAGTCCTGATTGCAATAAATTAGAAATAGCACATCAATAAAGTAGAGTATTAACTAAATCATATATCAAACACTCGCCTCAAGAGTAGTTTGAATTACATAATTTACTCAATATTCTAATTTCATATGATCATATACTATTATGTTTTAGTCATGACAACCTAAAAAATGAAAGTGTTCCAAAGAGGACGAGACAACCGTCTATATGGTCAAATACTAGTTGTAGGGTTTTTTTTGAAATTAATAATTTAGTCAATTTTATTAGTTCGAGTTATTATTATAAGTTTGAGTAGTATTAGGATTAAATATTACTAGCTTGATTAGGAATATATCACTTATATTATACCATTACAATCATTTTAGGATTATGGATTGGGATAAGATGTAGTCTATATAAAAAGCCTAAACCATGGATTATCATTGTTTTTTATGGGTAGGATATATTCTAATATGCTACAGTTAGTTTTTTCTTCTTTTCCAAATTAAGAGTAAATAACATGCAAATATCATCCGTGGAGCTGCTAAATATTAGTGAAATGGATTAAAAAAAAATTAAAAAAAGACCAAAGGTTTAAAAACCTTTTTTTTCTAAAAAAAATGAAAACAGTAAGATTTGAAACTCAGTTCTCCCAAGTCTTCCCCTTAACCACCGGGCAAATCTGCTCATTTGTTTTAATTCTTATTAATTCTATTATATTAGTTCTTTATGTCTACCTAGAAAAAAAAAATCAGCTCAAGTGCGAGAGAAACGACGGGTTTTAGTTGTTGTTTGTCCCCTCTCCTGCATATTTTCCTTCTTGCCTTTCGTCTGCCATCTTGCTCCCAATTCATTTTTTCTTCACAATGGCGAATCTTTATTTCTTTTTCATATTTGGTTTTCCCAATTCAAATACAAAGAAAGAAGAGACCAAAGGCAGCTCCATTCACCAATTCAATTTTTCCCCTTTTCGCCCAATTCAATTTTTCCCCTTTTCGCCCAATTCATTTTCCCCTTTGCCCAAACTCTAACCCGAACATTAGCTACAAAAAATTTAGGACAATCAAAGGAGAGTTCATAACGAAATCAAGAAAAGAAGCAAAGGAGTAAAGAAGAGCAGAAGTAAGAAGGTGACCTTGAAGAAAACCAAAAAAGCAGCTCCAGATCTTGAATTTGGTTCTTGGGCTAGAAACCAGTAAGTTCTTTATCTTATTATTTTGCTGATCTAGGTTGTTTGATTTTTAATTTATGCGATCCTAGATTATGATACAATTTATGATCACCGTATCTTTTTTTTATTTATTTTTATTTTTTTTATTGAGATTATTGAATGTATAGAAGTTGGATGAAACTCAATCAAAGATTCAGCCCCACTACATTCGAGGGGTACAAAATTTCTTGGATGCTGCAACATATCACGCTGACTCTGCTAGTAGAATTCGATGTCCATGCAAAAACTGTAATAATTGTATCTTGAAAACTTTAGCAGAAGTCAAAACTGTAATAACTCGACTCGCCCCTAATCACCCCCCAATCCTGACCAAATTTCTTAGCCATGACTGTATAATGCAGTAGAAGCGCAGCCGAAAATTCATAAGAAAATGCAGAAAGTTGTGGGGTAGTAGAATGAATGTGGGAGTAGAATGATATTGCAGGTCATGCTGGAATTCAATGAATGCTGCAGAAAGGTGAATGTGTTAGAAAATGCGAAAACTGATATGTGGTAGAATGCTGCAGAAGTTCAAGGCAGAAAATGCAGAAAGCTGATTGTGTTTAGTACAATGCAGAAAAACTGAAGTGTTAGAAAAATGCAGAGAGTTGATTGTGTTAGTAAATGCAGAAAAGCTGAAGTGTTAGAAAAATGTAGAAAGTTGAATGGGATAGTAAAATGCAGAAAAGCTGATTGTGTTGTGCAATGCAGAAAGCTGATTGGTTAGTAAAATGCAGAAAAACTGAAGTGTTAGAAAAATGCAGAAAGTTGATTGTGTTAGTAAAATGCAGAAAAGCTAAAGTGTTAGAAAAAATGCAGAAAGTTGAATGGGATAGTAAAATGCAGAAAAGCTTATTGGTTTAGTACAATGCAGAAAGCTGATTGTGTTAGTAAAATGCAGAAAAACTGAAGTGTTAGAAAAATGCAGAGTTGATTGTGTTAGTAAAACGCAGAAAAGCTGAAGTGTTAGAAAAAATGCAGAAGTTGAATGGGATAGTAAAATGCAGAAAAGCTTAAGTGTATTGATAAGCCTCTATAACTAAAATATACAAGAAGAAGAAAAAGGGCAGCCTGGGAAAGTCATTGGACAGGGCAGCAAAGGAAATTCATATTAGAATTAGTTAGGAAGAATCCACGTAAGGGAGTGCAGAAAGTGTGATTTCAGTTGTATTTAAGAGAGAGCATTTGTTAGCTGAAGGAGGATGAAATCTGGAATCAGTGGGAGGCCGCTAGACCCTCGAAGTGCTAGCCACTCTTTTATCTTTCTCTGTCATTCTTATTTTCGCTTGCAGTGTTTGTCAATCCAAATCAATATATATATCAGTTTGTTTTTTAATGCAGAGCTGTTGCTGAGTCTCATTAACAATACTTCATTGGGTTTGGGTGGCATTTTGGTGATTCATCATGTTAAAAATGGAGAAAGTTGAATGGGATAGTAGAATGAATATGTTAGTGGTATTTTTTTTAGAGACCAATGCGCGGCTGGATGTGTTAGTTGACTGATATTGCAGACAATGCAGTTGTAACAGAAGGCAGAAAATGAGCGTGTGCATGTGCCAGGAGAAGAAAATGGCTGAGAAATAATGCTGAAGTGAATGAAGTAGAAACACTGTAGAAACTGAATGCAGTAGCAGACCAAAAAAAAAAAAGACAGAAGGAATTGAAGTTTGTTTAAGAGGGAATATTAGATGAAGGGGAGAAACATTGTCCGAATGTTTGAAGAGCAGTTCTGTTCGAGAGGGAATATTAGATAAAGTGTAGAAGAATTGTCCTATATGTTTTTGGAATGAGGTGAATTTGTAATAGAGTAAGAAAGGGGGTTTATCGTAATAGTCCAAAGAAAAATCAAACGCTGCGTTTCTCTATGTTTTTCACCCAACTATAAAAGAGTTGGTCTTCGTCTTCTTCAAGAGAATATAATCACACATTTTCAACAGTTTTTTTTTTTTTTTTTTTTTTTCAGTTTTCGTTCAGTTACAGTCTACAACGTCTTCATACCCAATCCATGTGTTAATGAGTTTTTTTTAGCAACATATATGCTAAAATTATTAATGATTTTTTTAATGACATATATGTTATTGCTAAAAACTTGAGAGGAATGATAAATAGTTGTACACATATTAATTGTTTTTTTAGCAAATTTTTGTCACAAAATATCACATATAACTTGACTAAAGTATTTTATCATTAATACCTGATTTTACATATATATATATAATATATATATAAAATTTAATATATATATTATATATATATATATATATATATATATATAATATATATATATAAAATATATATATAATTTTTGTAAAAATTAGTTTGTAATTATAGCGTGTATTACTAAATATAGACTAAAGTTTTTTATGACAAATATGGTTGCCACGATAAACAATTTATCTCGGCGCTAAATTTTGACTCAAACATTTTGTATTAATACCTCTTTTAGCATATATTATGACAATTTTTTTTGTAGCAATAAATAAATTCTTTAGTGACAAAAAAATTTATAGTTATAGCATGTATAACTAAATATAGTGACTAAAATGTTTTATGACAAATAGTTTGTCATAATAAATAATTTACCTAGGTGCCAAAATTGGCGCCAAAAATTGTGACGAAATTTATGATAAAATTGTTTTCTTCAATAATTCTCATGGATTTCTTTATGTGATAAAATATTTGACAAATTGTTTTAGTCACTATATATTCCTTTTGTCATACTTAATGTGATGTTTTTTATTTTGTCATAAACATATATTACTTGTGACGAAATAACTTTTGAAAATAATTTGTTCACAATATATATATTTCTTGTAGTGAGGAAGTCTCCCAAAGAGAGAGGTTCTAGTGTAGATCTACTCAAGTTCAAGGTAAGAACCCAATCCTAGCCCTTGAGTTAAGCAATTCTTGAGTAGAGAATTTCCTATATGTATTTTATATACTTGAGTGTTGAGTTTTGTTGATGGAATTGATGATGAAATTGATGTTAAGTGTTGGTTGAACTCCCACCATAGAAGTAGTGTTTAGTATAAGATGAATTGGTGGAAGTGTTAGGAAAGATCAAGTTATGGCAGTGGAAACAAAAATTATTTACAACATGGATCATTCCTTAGAACCAAGATCAGGGCACAAATTACAGTTTACACATTAAATAAGAATCTTCAGATTTTCAATTTAGAGTTTAGAAATCATACGCACGTTTGGAGGCTCCTCCAATTTGTCTCTGAACTTATTTCGCTATCGTCCAAGAGTAGGATTGAACCAATGTAGTCCACACAAAGATAAGCCCAAGGAACTAAAGAGGGATTTGTTAGATCCTCTTTAGTTTTCAAGAACCAAGACAAAAATCAATGAAATTTTGTTTCAAGCAAAAATAAATCTAGCGTGGAATAGGAGAAATGGGGCGGGAGTTTTCTTTATGAATGAAATGAATTTCAATCTTTTATTTAACAAAAAAAAAAAAAAAAAAAAAAAAAAAAAGCTGCATTTATATAGTGCACATAATGCCCTATTCCCTCATGGAATAGGCTTGGGCACCAACCCAAACAGCCCATTATGTCCAAACAGCCCCATTTAGATATTTTAATAATTATTATTGTTATTTCAATTAAATTCAATTAATATATATATTTCATATATTAACATTTAATAATAACAATAATTCATTTAAATATATGCAAACACATATTCTTTTCAGAGCTGAGACTTGAGATCACCGGAGCGCCTTGTGCACCGATTGGTGTAGTTTGACACTAGCCTAACGCAGTTCTTTTCAAAGCTGTCAATACGGTGGTGATTGGCTGCATCAAGGAGTGCATCAAGACTATGATGGATAGACAGAGGATTCATCACTCCCGGGTATGGGAGAAGTTATCTCACGATGTAATTCAGTAAATGGCAATGACACTAAAATTGTGGCCACAGTAGGATTGAGTTGTTGCTCTATCCAGTTTATAATACAAGTCATGTGTCTAGTAACTGAATACATAATATCAAGAGTAACCGAGGTTGACACTATTTCTATGCTTATCGAGATAACAAATGATGAAAGGATTGGATAGTACTATAACCATATCGTTGACAGGTAGCTGCTTCGCTGAATCTAAATCTATCGGGTGGCCATGATGCCTTGCTAGGGACCAATCTTGGTCTATGTGTAGTGAGACGATTAATTGGTGTTAATCGCGATACTATACACTGCCGATATGATAAGGAGCCTACGGGTCACACACATAGAAGATAAGTTAAGAACCCGTTTATAAGAAGGGCATTTTTGTCTTTTTAGGCGAAAGGGTATTTTGGTAATTTCATAGTGTAATTAAATTTGCTGAGGTCGTAGCCTTTATTTAATTTTTTAATTAAATTAAATAAGTGAAATTATATTTAAATATGTGTTCGCATATATTTAAATGAATTATTGTTATTGTTAAATGTTAATATATGAAATATATATATTAATTGAATTTAATTGAAATAAAAATAATAATTAAAATTAAAAATATCTTAAAGGGGCTGTTTGGATACAAGGAGTTGTTTGGGTTGGTGCCCAAGCCCATTCCATGAAGGAATAGGGTATAGTGTTGCACTATATTGTGAAATAAGGAGATATAGATTCATTTTCATTCACAAAAACTCCAGCCCCTTTTCTCCTCTTCCCACGCCAGATTTATTTTTGCTTGAAATCAAATTTTATTTGATTTCTTCTTGGTTCTTAAAGACTAAAGAGGATCTAGCAAATCCCTCTTTAGTTTGTTAGAGTTATCTTCGTGTGGACTACATTGGTTCGATCCCACACTTGCGTCGATAGCAAAATCCGTTCAGAGGCAAACTTGGAGGAGCCTCCAAATGTGTGTATGATTTCTAAACTTCAAACTGATTTTTCAACAGATTCTTTTATAATGTATAAATTGTAATTTTGTGCCCTGATCTTGGTTCTAAGGAAAGATCTATCATGTAAATTATTTTTGTTTTTCGCTGCCATAGATGATCGTTTCCTAACACCGTGCAATCCAATCCTTTCATCATTCGTTATCTCGACGAGCCCGGGGCATAGAAATAGTGTCAACCTCGGTTACTCTCGATATTATGTATTGAGTTACTGGACCAATGACCTGTATTATAAACTGGATAGAGCAACAACTCAATCCCAATGTGGCCACAAATTTAGTGTCATTGCCATTTATTGAATTGCACCATGAGATAACTTCTCCCGTACCCGAGAGTGATGAATCCTCTGTCTATCCACCATAGTCTTGATACACTCCTTAATGTAGCCAATCACTACTGTATTGACAGCTCTAAATAGAACTGCGTTAGGCTAGTGTCAAACTACACCAATCGGTGCACAAGGCGCTCCGGTGATCTCAAGTCTAAGGATCACATGCACCACCATTTGTTAGAGGATTTGTTCCATACACACTGGGATTACTATCCATATGGAATCCTCTGGTAGGTCAGTCTAGTGAACTTGCTTATAGCAAGCATCCATGTGTTGCACCAGGTTGTGAGGTTATCACCAAACAACCTTGACAAGTGAGATCAGTTACTGCCTTTCGACAAGGTCGTTCAACACTATGATAGCCTTACAATATTATCTGTGCCCCTACTTCATAATAATACTAGAGCTACGGACGTTTCTAGAATGGCTACCATATGTGCTCATAGGGTTCTCATTATCAAGATTTGAAACACTTGATACCCTCGTCACGATTCTACCATTCTAAGGACATATATCAATACATACAATGATGATTTACGCGATATAGAATAAAATGTCTTTTATTGATCAATGAACATTATTACAAAGAGTCAAGTCTATAATAATTGATTGGCTCTAGGACACCTACTCTAACAATCTCTCACTTGCACTATAGCCAATCATTCATGCACTCAACATTGAATCACCCAAGTGCCCATTATGCTTCTACTATAACAGAAACTTCAATAGTGGGTTAGTAGGTATTCTGCAAATCTGCACATTCCCTTTCTGATCGATCTCTTAGATCAGATTGAATCAACTAAGTATGTGTTTGGATTATTGGCGAGACTGTGATTCCTCAGCCACAACAATGGCTCCATTGTCATCACAGTTGAACTATACTGGATCAACAATGCTTGGAACCACATCAAGTTCAGTAATGAATTTCTTGATCCAAACCGCCTACATGGATGCATTAAATAATGCGATATACTTAGCATCAATAGTAGAATTTGCTGTAGTACACCAATTTGAGCTCTTACAGCTTACTGCAGCTATATTGAGAAAAAAAATTCAATCCCTGATTGCGATCGATAATCATCTTTGTCTATTTGGAAACTAGCATCACTATGTCCTCTTACAGTGAGCTCATCTTCCCCTCCATAAACCAAAAAAATATCCTTAGTCCTCTTCAGGTACTTAAGAATATTCTTGATAGCCATCCAGTGACGCTCACCTGGATCCGATTGATATCTACTACAAGTGCTCAAAGCACATGAGACATCAATCCGAGTACAGAGCATGACATACATGATGGATCCAATTTCTTATGCATAGGGGATCCTCTTCATCCTATCTCTCTCATCTTGGGTTCTAGGACACAATTCCTTAGAGAGATAAACACCATGTGACATCGGAAGAAATCCTTTCTTGGATTCTTCCATACTGAATCTTTTCAGTACTTTGTCAATATATGCACTATGACTTAGGCCAAGCAACCTATGCGATCTATCATGATAGATCTTTATTCCAAGGATGTAGGCTGCTTCCCCTAAGTCCTTCATGGAAAAGTACTTGGATAACCATGTCTTTATCGACTGCAAGTTTGGTATATCATTCCCGATCAGAAGTATGTCATCAACATACATCACTAGAAATGCCATTGCACTCCCACTCACTTTCTTGTAAACACAAGGCTCATCTTCGTTCTTGATAAAACTATTTTGACATCCATTTGCAAAATCTCATAGTCATGGTATGCAGCAATCGCAAGCGTAATCCGGATGGATTTAATCATGGCAATCAGCAAAAAGGTTTCTTTATAGTCAATACCATGAATTTGTTTGAAACCTTTTGTAACCAGTTGTGCTTTCTAAGTATGCACCTTGCCATCCATGTCAGTCTTCTTCTTGAAGACCCATTTACACTCTATAGGTTTTACCCCTTTCAGGTGGTTCCACCAAAGACCATACTTGGTTCTGGTACATAGAGTCCATCTCAGATTTCATGACTTCAAGTCATTTAACGGAATCTGGATCCAATATAGCGCCTTCGTAGGTTCTAGGTTTATCGTCTTGGTAGACTAGTATGTCACCATGTTGAGTCACGAGATAACCGTATCTCTCAGGCTCATGACTTATTCTCCCAGATCTACGTAGCTCTTGTGTTACCTGAGGTGGTTTATTTTGATCCACAGTTTGTTGAGTAACCTTCTCTTGATGTTCAACAACTTCTTGTGACACATCATCCTGTCCTTCGTCTAGTATAATTTGTGGTTCTAGAACTTCATCGAGTTCTACTTTTCTCTCCCACTAGTGCTCTTAGAAAAAAAATCATTTTCTAGGAAGTCACCAGAATGAGCAACAAAAATTTTGCGCTCTTCTAGGTGGTAGAAATAGTATCATTTGGTCACCTTTGGATACCCCACAAATATACATGTACAGGATTTTGGGCCCAGCTTGTTCGAAGTCAATTTCTTAACATAAGCTTCGCAACCCCAAATCCTTAGATAAGACAAGCTAGGCTTTCGCCCACTCCATAGCTCATATGGAGTCTTATCTATAGACTTTGATGACACACGGTTCATAACTTCAGTCTCAGTCTCTAGGGCATAATCCCAGAATGATGCAAGTAGATCATTAAAACTCATCATGGACCTAACCATGTCAAGTAAGGTCCTATTCCTCTTTTCTGACACTCCATTGTGTTGGTGTGTATACGGAGGGGGTGAGTTATGATACTATCCCACATTCCTTCAGTTATGTTTAGCTCAACTTGCCAAATTGGCATAGTTGTCATTTTGAGATTATCCTTATTGTCTTTCTTAAGAACATATTATTATGAAACAATTCCATAAAGAATATTATTCACACTCAAGGACAATAATCCATTAGTAAACTAATACTCTCATTTGTCCTAAGTGGACACAAAAATATAATTTCTAGAAACTGAAGAAATACCATAATAATCCACAAGTTCCAAGAAACAAGCTCATCGCCTAAATCAGACGATAGGATCCTATAGCAAATGCAGTAGCACGTGCTTCATTTCCAACTGGTAGGTCCACCTCTCCCTCGGCTAGTAGTCTACTCTGTCGTAGTCCCTACATATCAATCAAATGTGAGAACCACATCTTGTGTTAATAACCCAAGATGTTAACGGGACAAGTTGATCTCAAAAACGTACTTGACGAAGAAGTAACATTCTTCTTCCCTCTTGCTAGGAAGGCCTTGCAATGTTTCCTGCAGTGGTTGGGATTCCCACAGTAAGGACAAACGCCTTTCCTTTCTAAAGTAGTTCTTTCCAATGACTTCTGAGCCCTTGCTTTCTCATTTGAGCTTGGCTTCAACCAACGTCAATGTTTCTGATATTTTCATGCTAGACTCAATAGCCTTAAACAAATCTAGAAGCTCGAAAAATGTGTTCTTCTTATCTTCCTCAATGAAGTCATAGACAAATTGAGAATAAGACTCTGGTAAAGACTGTAATATTAGGTTTATCGTTAAACCTTCATTAATTCCACATCCTAAAATCTCAAGCTTGTTCATATAATCGGTCAACTTGAGTATATGATCACTAATTTTGGTACCCTCTTCCATTCTACATCTGAATAACGACCGAGACACCATATGCTTCTCATTTCTATGAAGAAAATGAAGAATAAAAGCTAATCCATTTTCTGGCACTACTATCGCAGTAATGGTGCCATTGATGCAAGCATAATGTATCTTGTCATTTCTGCTTTCACATCATGTGTATGCTTCACATATACATACCCAGTCTCATGGATAGAACTATTAGCAAGCTCTGGTGATAGAGCTTGCTCAATGGTGTATAATCTATCGCTTGACTGAAGTATATTGTTTATACTTATATACCAGTCAATGAAATTTTCACCATTCCATTTCTCTCCCAGTTTGATGATTTGTCGTAGTGATGTTGGGGTCATTTTGCTCAATTTTAAGTGAATCTACAAGTGTAGAATAAGTAACCGTTATTACCATGCTCATTATTATTTAATATGGTCTTTTATTAAACGATGCTCCCACTATTTTCCTCAAGTTAATAGCCCTCCTTATTAACTTGGGAAAGCCCATTAGCTTTCCTAGTGGACTGAGATCCCATCTGCCTATTTCAAACCTTCGCTTTGGCGAGCAAGCCAAAATGAGTTGATTAGGTAGGCTAACAAACTTAATCCTCACCAGTTGATAACTCCTACTATCAACCTCAAATGTGAATAAGCCAACAAGCCAATCACACAATCCAATGGCCCCAACCACAATCCTCAAGTGTGATTCTTAGTATCAGTAGAGTAGACACTACATGCCACCATGTACACATAATATGTGTACTTCTTTACTATACCTATGACGCGTTTATCAACCTTCGCTTTGGCGAACGAGCAAAACCATCATTTTAAGTCAACCTATCACCATTAAGGAAAACCCCAATGCATTTTAACCTCCCACTGGTAGAAGTGTACCCTTCGCTTTGGCGAATAAGGTTTCGAGGAATAGTGGTTTGATTAAAACTATGGTGATGGAAGGCACACGTGACTTAATATACTTTAATTGAGAGTTTGTGATTTAAAGTCTCACTAGATTATTATCTTTGTTAGAATGACATTGTTTGGCATGTTATTGAACATTCAACCTTAGCATGCATTCTAAACAAAATATTAAAATGTGCCGGTACATGACCCAACTAAAACCGATTTCCTCGAGCCTAGAGGAATCGGTAGGTCACCTAGGGGTCCTGTAATAAAATCTTGAGTCTTCAAATATGATTGTCTCTTCCTTGATCCGTCTTCAAGTACATTACAAAAACATCATTCTAATTTTAGGGAGAATAATTATACAAAAAATTTTTACATCAATAAATTTAGAAATCTCGATTAACATTCGAGGGGAATGAGATGAGAAAAGAATGTACATCGAGAAGGGGAGAAAGGCAGGACATGCAGACCCTATTTAAATAAATTACAACCATACATACCTAAAAATTTTAAAACATTCACCATAGGTCTAAGGCTCATGTACCGGGCACCATGTAATATACAAACAAGTACATAGCATACATTAAAAACAATCAACTTTTGAATTGGGTGGGTGAATTATTAATTACCCCCTAACAATTTGTAGATCTCCATTTGGTCCAAAAATTTTGAAACTTTTCAATCTGGCCCCTGCACACTCGGAAGTGCTCTCGCTACTGTGATGGGTTAGATTACGACAACGTGCGTTGATTAATGTCGTGTTCACGCTCCACGTACGTTCGCCGCGACGATGGGTTATATCGCCACGGTGATGGGTTATATTGCCGCGGTGAGTGTTGATTTTGCAATCAGCATGTACACCAACAACGTACACCGCGGTGAGTGTACACTGATCTGTAGCAATAGAACATTTCAACCAGCAACCAAAATACGCCAAACAAATTTTGCAATCAATCTAAACTACTGATTTCAACAAAAATCCATAACCCAGTATATTCCAAAATTGCAGATCATCAACAAATTAAATTGATCAATTAATTGATTTCTTAAAACATGTTTTCATGGCAGATTTTGTGCAAATTCATCAAGACAACATGTTATCAATCAAATACATGTAATCAACTATTCACAAAAACTGTAAAATCTGGTACCCTAGGCTCTGATACCACTTTTAGGAAACGATCAAGTTATGGCAGTGGAAAACAAAAATTATTTACAACATGGATTGTTCCTTAGAACTAAGATCAGGGCACAAATTTAAAGTTTACACATTAAATAAGAATCTGTAGATTTTCAGTTTAGAGTTTAAGAAATCATACGCACGTTTGAAGGCTCTTCCAATTTGTCTCTGAACGTATTTCGCTACCAACCCAAGAGTAGGATCGAACCAATGTAGTCCACACGAAGATAACCCCAAGGAACTAAAGAGGGATTTGCTAGATCCTCTTTAGTCTTAAATAACCAAGAACAAAATCAATGCAATTTTGTTTTAAGCAAAAATAAATCTGGCGTGGGAATAGGAGAAAAGGGGTTGGAGTTTTCTTTGTGAATGAAATGAATTTCAAATTTTTATTTCACAAAAAAACTGCACTTATATAGTGCACATTGTAACACCCACATGGAGGTATGTAATTTAATTTATGTTTTTATACCCCTTAGTTGATTTTTGTTAAAGTTATTTTGAGAAAATGTGAAGAAAATGCCTTAAACTTGCATTAAGGGTAAAATGGTCTTTTCACTCAAAATTAGTTGAAATTGTTGGGAGTGAAAAGAGATAGAATTTCATGAAGAATGTAATAAATATGAGGGCATTATGGTAATTGACTAAGGGACATAGATGAAATTTTAAAGAAAGTGCAAGGGCAAAATGGGAAACTAATATATATATTTTTATGTTGTATCAAATTGAAGAGTGAAACCCTAGCCACTCTTCAACCATATGCACCCCATTTCCACCTCCATATTCTGTCAAGCTCTTCAATTTTTCTTCAAAGAAAATTAATAGATTTTGGGTACTTTTGGGTGGATTTTTAATCCTAAGCATCTTTAGGTAAGATCCTTGCACTAAGAAGTGAGTTTTAATTTTTAAAGTGTTGAATTTTGATGATTTATGTTCATAGGATTTAAGAGGAAGGGAGTTGGATCCAAGAAGGTTTTTAAAGTATTTGATTGCTCTTGTATAAGGTAAGTAAATCCTACCCAAAGTATGATTTAAGTTATGTGGTGTAGAGAATTTCTTTTATGTATACATATATCTTATATGTAGAAATTGTTGATGGATTTTGTGTTGAATAATGATTATAACTTGTCCATGAGTATTTGTGTTGGTGTATTTGATGTTTGATGAATGTTTGGATGAAATTTGGAGGAGGTGGAGTGGAAATTTTGGAGTGTCTCTTTTGGGCAGATTTGGTGTTGAATAGGGAGGTTTAATTCCCAAATTTTGGTGGCTTAGTAAAGAGATAGAAATCTAGCCAAATTAGAGTTACTTTGTGCACATAAGGTGTTTGATGAAATGTCAAAGAGAAGTGTTTATATGAGTATGATTATGTGTTATATTGAGATGAGTTTGTAGATGGTAGAGAATAACATGTTTGTATTCTATATTGCATAATTGCATTTAAACATGTGAATTTAGAAAGAAGTATAAGCATGAAACCATGTACATGCATGCATATTCATAAGGGCATGAAAAAACACTAAAGAATGTCAAAGATTAAATAGAAAGAAATGAGAATGTTAAAAAGTTCCAAATCTGAATTTTAGTTAAAGAAGTGTAAAAAGATAAAAAGAAGAAAAGGGTTGTTGCATTGGGGAACCATGAGTGACAAGAAGAATTTTCCCCACATGCACGCCGCCTTTAGTGAGCGGCCTAAGAAGAAGAAAGAAGAATTGGTACAGTCCGTAAGAGTGCATGTGGATGAGGGCTGTACCCAAGAAAGAAGAATACACTCACACGGCCAAGGTTCCAAATCCATGCCTCAACCGAGTCCGATCGGCAAAAGAATAAGAATAAGAAAAGAAAAGAATAAGAATAAGAAAAGAAAAGAATATGAAAAGAATAAGAAAGAAAAGAAAAGAAAAGAATGAGAAGGAATAGAAAGAAAAGAAAAAAAAAAAGAGAAAGAAAGAAAAACAGAATAGGAACCGAGAAGAAAGAAAAACAGAAAAGAAAATGCACCTTTTATACAATTGTGCATTTGCATTTTATTTATGCATAATATCATGCCCATTATCTAAGTAGTGAGAAATTAGAATAGAGAAAGAAAAGAGAAAGAACAGAGAGAAAAACAGAGTAAGAGTAGAGAAAGAATAGAGAAGAATGGGGAAATGTGAAATAAGGAAAGAAATTCAGAATTTAAGCAAAGGAAAGAGAAGGGTAACATAGCGGGTTTACTTACTGAGCAATTAGTGCTTACCCCGTTGTTTACAATGTTTTTGCAGGTAACAGGTGAAATACGGTCATTTGGATCATCACGCAGTGGAAAGGGTTGGACAAAACTATCAAGCTAATATTTTGAGTCTTATTTGTATTATGTAAAGTTTTATGTATAAAGAAAATTAAATATGGGCCCATACTTTTATACTCGTTTATATACTTTTCTTATATGTATTTAATGAGTTTTTACTGTTATTTTACGAGTATATTAGCTAGAAAGAGAGTCATTACACACATAATGCCATATTCCCTCATGGAATAGGCTTGGGCACCAACCCAAACAGCCCCCTATGTCCAAACAGCCCCATTTAGATATTTTAATAATTATTATTGTTATTTCAATTAAATTCAATTAATATATATATATTTCATATATTAATATTTAATAATAACAATAATTCATTTAAATATATGCGAACACATATTTAAGTATAATTTCACTTATTTAATTTTATTAATAAATTAAATAAAGGATACGACCTTAGCAAATTTAATTGCACTGTGAAATTACCAAAATACCCTTTCGCCCAAAAAGACGAAAACACAGTTCTTGTATACTGGCTCTTAAATTATCTTCTATGTGTGTGACCCGTAGGCTCCTCATCATACCGGTAGTGTGTAGTATCGCGATTAACACCAATTAATCGTCTCACTACACACAGACCAAGATTGGCCCATAGCAAGGCATCATGGCCACCCGATAGATTCAGATTCAGCAAAGTAGCTACCTGTCAATGATATGGTTATGGTGCAATCCAATCATTTCATCATCTGTTATCTCGACGAGACCTAGGCATAGAAATAGTGTCAACCTCGGTTACTCTCGATATTATGTATTCAGCTATTGGACCAATGACCTGTATTATAAACTAGATAGAGCAACAACTCAATCCCACTGTGGCCACAGTTTTATTGTCATTGCCATTTACTGAATTAAGCCGTGAGATAACTTCTTCTGTACCTGGGAGTGATGAATCCTCTGTCTATCCACCATAGTCTTAATACACTCCTTAATGTAGCCAATCACTACCGTATTGACAGCTCTAAATAGAGCTATGTTAGGTTAGTGTCAAACTACACCAATCAGTGCACAGGGCGCTCCGATGATCTTAAGTCTAAGGATCACATGCAGCACCATTTGTTAGAGGATTTGTTCCATAGACATTGGGTTACCATCCATATGGAATCCTCTGGTGGGCCAGTCCACTGAACTTGCCTATAGCAAACACCCATGTGTTACACCAGGTTGTCACCAAACAACCTTGACAAGTGAGATCAGTCACTGCCTTTCGACAGGATCGTTCAACACTATGATAGCCTTACCGTATTATCTATGCCCCTACTTCAGAATAATACTAAGGCTATAGACATTTCTAGAAATGCCACCGTATGTGCTCATAGGGTTCTCACTATCAAGATTTGAAGCACTTGATTACCTTGTCACGGTTCTACCATTCTAAGGACATATATCAATACATACAATGATGATTTACGCGATATAGAATAAAATGTCTTTTATTGATCAATGAACATTATTACAAAGAGTCCATTCTACAATAATTGATTGGCTCTAGGGCACCTACTCTAATAGGAAGTTTGAAGAAATTATGAAAAAGTTGGATAGAATTTTGAAGTGTGAATCTCCTGGCTAGGTTTAAGGTTAATTGTAGATACTTGTGCTCCAAATTTTGGTAGCCAGAAAAAGAGATAAAAGTGCAGCTAATCTAGTGCTTATTTGTGCATACCACTTGTTTGATGAAATTCCAAAGTGAAGTGCATGTATGGTTTTGATAGTATAATAATTTGAAATGAGTTTGTAGATGGTAGAGAAAGTAGAGAATGACATGTTTACATGCCATATTGCATCTTTGCATTTCATTAAGAATTGATAAAGAATAATAAAAAGAATCCATCTACAGGCATACATGCATATAAACATACTAAAGAGCAAAGAGAAAGAAAGAAAAAAACACTAAAGAACAAAAGGAAAGAAAAGTGCTAAAGAAAAGAAAAGAAAGGTTGTTGCGATGGGGAACCCGCGCGTGACAAGAAGAAGAATAATCCCACATGCACGCCGCCTTCAGTGAGCGGCCTAAGAATAAGAAGAAGAATTTGTACGGCCTGTAAGAGTGCATGTGGATGAGGGTTGTATCCAGAAGAATATACCTACATGAACGCCGCCTTTAATGAGTGGCCTAAGAAGAAAAAGAATTTCTACAGTCCGTAAGAGTGCATGTAGATGAGGACTGTACTCACTCACTCGGCCAGGGTTCCGAATCCATGCATCAATCGAGTCCAATCGGTAAAGAATAAGAAAGAATAGAAAAGAAAAAGAAAAGAAAAGAAATGAAATGAAAGAAAAAACATAAAAGAAGAAGGAAATAATAGAACAAAAACAAAGAAGAGAAATAGAAACAAAGAAACATAGAAAAGAAAAAGAAAAACAGAATAAGAAACAGAAAGGTAGAAAGAAAATGCATTCCTATGCATTTGTGCATTTGCATCATACCTATGCATTATACCATGATTACTATCATGGGAAAGAACTAGAAAGAAAGAACAAAGAAAGCTAGAACGAAAGAATAGTGAGAACTAGAAATAGTGAAAAAATAGAGAAAGAGCAAAGAAAGAACCGAGAAGAAGAAAAGAGTAATGTAAGGAAAGAATTCAGAATATGAGCAACGGAGATAGAAGAATAGTGTAGTAGATTTACTTACTTAGCAATTAGTGCTCACCCTGTTGTTTCTAAATGTTTTTCCAGGGAATAGGTGAGAAGTGGTCAGATGGACATTGAGAAGCGGAGAGAAATGGCACTATTGTCCACTATTTTCAAGCTAATGTATATGATACTTTTGTTATGTAAAGAATTAAATATATAAAGTGAAGAAAATTTTCAGGCCCATTATTTTTCACTTATATGCATATGTGTTTTTATCTTATTACATTTCCCAAGTATTCTAGCTAGATAGAGCTATTACAGGTTAGGAGAAGAGACTTTCAGGTTGACGACCTGGTTTTGAAAGAAGTCTTTCTCGGCACAAGGGAACCGAGTGTGGGGGTATTAAGACCTAACTGGGAAGGCCCATACCGCATCACCAAGGTAATACGACCAGGAATATATCACCTTAAAAGACTTAATGGTTCCGAAGTACCGTGAGCTTGGAATGTAGAGCATCTTCGCCCCTATTACCAGTAATTCCGAACTCGCTCTTAATTTTTTATTCCCTTATAAAAATTTTCTTTGCTTGTAAACTTTGTAAATAAGATCGCTCTTAAGCAAATTTATCTTGTATGATCTTGTTCGATGTAATGTTTTTACAAGCTTTCTGTTCGCATATGTAACATTAGTCTTGTGGAGTACGCAAAATTATAAGTGCTATCACAAATGACTAAAAAATATATTTCTTTTATTTATAATGTAATGGAGATAAGTACAGAGAAGATTAGGAGATGCAGAAATAAAGTTAAAACCAAGGTTGTGCAGAAGCAGGAAGAAGTGATCACTGGTGTCCACCTCCAGACCTTGAGGGTGCAACCTCAGTATTGCCCGGTTCGTCACCAACCACCCGACTAGTTGTGGGTCCTCTAGGACATATTCCTCTGACTGATCACCCTCTAGAAGAGGCTCTTGTCCCTCCTCCTCCTCCCCGATGTCATCATCAGCATCCGCCATGGAAGTAGGATGTCTTGGTACTCGATCAGGAGGTCGGAAAGGTCCATCCCTAGGTTCCTTGGCCATAAGCTATAGATGGCCTACTCGCTAAATCAACGGCCTTCCTCTCAATTTCCAAGCTTTGCCGCTTCATCTGATCAGTTAATGAAGCGACCTCCCATTGGGAAAATTCGAGATCCGCCTCCAGTGCTTTCTTCTGCTTCTCGGTGTTTTGCCACAACCTAGCTCTTTCTCTCTCTACCTTCTTGGCCCATGTAGAGTTCGCTTGTAGCTCCTGCTCTTTCTTGCCACACTCCTTGTTGAGTCTGGCCACTATCCTCTAGAGCTGCTTGATCTCTTCTCTTCTCTTTTTGAACTCGGCATTTTGGAACTCTATTGTGCGAAGGGCATAGTTCCTCTCTACCAGGTACTGGTTCGCCAGAATTTGATATGCCTTTGCCTTTTCCTCTACATCTACAGTCGCTAGGTCTTGCTTCAGCTTCTCATTTTCTTCTCTTAGCTCGTGGAGCCCCCTAGCAGAGTCTAGGTCGGTCTTCTATTGGGCTAAGTGCAGGGCGAGCAGAGACTGCATGAGAAAAGAAACAAGGGTTAAACTCCATTTTTCCTAAAAAAGCATAAAGGGCATGAAAACCAACCGATATTGGGAAATCCTTGACGAGGACGAGTTGCCTTACCTGGCTTTGCAGCTAGAGCGCTGTAGTAATTAGGTTTGCAGGTCGAGAGGCCACGAACTCTTCAAAAGCTGTAGCAAGTTGGCACTCCAACAGGGTATACACTACCGGCTGCAAGTGTTCCAGAAGTTGTCCTATAGAGTCCAATATATGTGTGTCAGCCTTGAAGGAGCTGACACCTCGCCAATTGGCTCTTTGCTTGCTCTCCTTCGGGGGATCGCGACCTCCCCCTATCTCTTGAGCGAGCATTCTAGGGCTATTGTAATGCTAGGTGCAGGCATCGGGGTCTCCCCTAAGCGAGAGGCCTGGTAAGGCTACGACCTCCCAAGCTGCACCCTTGAGCCCTCTAGCTCGAACTCTAATTCCTCAGCCCGCAACTACTTTCTCTTCCTAGTTTTCTGGCCCATGATTTTTTGCTTAAAGGCGTGAGCAGCAGTGGGCTGGGAAGTTTCCTCTGGTCGCTCTGTGGGTGTTCGCGCTCCTACCTATGTCCCTCAGACAGGAGTATCGCCAGGGATCGCCTCGACTAGCTCAGTGGGGGCGACCCAGAGAAAAATGAACCCCTTGGCCCTTATCGACAGTCTTGGGACTCTGGATGGCATGGTTGCTACATGAAAGTATGATTACTAAAAAAAGGTCACTGCATGCCAAAGAAAGAACTTTTAAAGTGCGCGGATACTTACGAACTAAGGGTTTTAGAGATGCCTCAGAATTGAAGAAACTGTATTTCCTTAAGTTGGTGGTAATCACAAGCAGTCTCACGTCACAACTTTGTTCGGCAGATTACCGAATATTACTATTTGGTTGAAGTCAGTTAGAGTCGACAACCTGGTCATCTTGTTTCTTGTAAAGAGACGGAAAAGTTCATTAGAAAGCAAAGACTGAAGGAAAAGAAAAAATTCTCAAAGTAAAAGAGGGGAAAATCTACTCGGTTCCCTAAATTGGCAGACGCCATCATATTGAAAAAAGAAAAATTTGGTTTCGTAGGCCCCGACATTACTGGGGTAACCAAATATGCCTCCTTCGATTGTAGATCATTTTGAGAGGTAAAAAGAGTCTTTGTCCTTGCTTTTCTTCGAGTAATAGGAGCATGCAAGCTCCGACGCAGTCAACTGGCTGAGGCCATTCTCACCACATGTGTTATATATAGCAACAACTATCATATATGCGTTGGGCGTTAGTTGCAATTGTGAAACCTCGAAGTGATTAAGGATTGACCTAATAAAGGGGTGGAAAGGTATCAACGCCCCACATTTGGAAATCGCCTTGGAGATCGCGACCATTCCCTCTGGCGGATTCCAAGCTATCTACGTTTTGTGCTGGTAGACATCCACGCTAAGTGCGTATTGGTCCACTGCCTTCTGTATTTCATCTCGGGTGACCACTGACAGAATCTCTTGCACGGGACCCACTGGGGGGTCCTGCGCCTGCGAGCTCGTCCCCTCGGTTATCCTGGTCACTCAGGCATCCATTGCTCCTACGGTTTGAAAAAGAGGCGACACGCAGAGATTACTCAGTCTTCATACAGTATTCCGTATGATGACGTGGAAGAATAAAAGAAACCATAATGTACCTTTCTTAAACCTTAGAAAAACCCAAAAAACCCTTGGGGACCACCCCCAAGGATTCGTGCCCTAAATACTTACTCTTTATGAAATAAAAAGTCTTCTCCTCACAATTGCCCATAAGCACGCACCACAAAGGTTTACCAAATAGTTCACACCCACCATTATCATCAAGACAAGCTATCTACAAAATAGTAAAAGAAAAGTAAAGGAGAAATCCTCCTTACCTCTTGGTTGTGGTGAACAGACTTCCTATTGTAAACAAAAGGCGCGCACCAACTGGAAAATAGGGAGATTGGTCTTGTGAGAGCTTTGTTCTTTCTTTGAAAATATGAGTTTTGTGACAATGCTTGAGGTGAGATTATTGTTTTATACGGGGAGGAAGCGATGATTGATTTTTCCTAAGTTAAGCGACGCTTAGGCAGAATACGTTTCTCGTCATTGATTGCGATCACGTGTCATCAATCTATGAGAAGAATTAACCGCCACACTTCGAGAATGTCAATCGATGCTTCCCTCCATTGGAATAACCAAGCGACGACTCGATTATCTCCTCCACATTAAATGCGCCCTCATCCACATTTAATGCCTTGAAAGGGAATGTCATTTCAGCATGACTTGCATTTAATGCTCATGGTTGGCACTTATTTCGCTCTAGACACGTCTGTCAGAATAAATATTATTTTATTAAACGGATTAGCTGTCAAGCAGCGGATAATATCTAAAGAGGTCGTTAGGGCAGAACACTCATCGTCGCGCATCAATTTCGAGACAATGCAATCCCTTGTCTTTGGTAAAAATATGCTAAGTATTATCAGGTCACGGGCCGCGGATGAGATTTGATGCACATCAGTACGACACTGAGTGGGGTTTGATCCAGGTGGTCGACTTTGTGGAAGAAGGCCATCTTAGGTCGCTTGTAGAGACATGTGTTGTGACCTCCTTGCAGCTCGGTTAGCTCGACCAAGCGTCATCCGGGACAGGTCAAGTCGCGACATAATTATGAAGTTCTGAACGTTCAATCCTTAAACCTTAAAAATTGGAGGACTTCTGTTATGCCTGAAAAGTTAGGGTTGATATGGACTCTCATCAGTAAGAGCAAATCATGGTTCAAGAAGGTTTTGTGTTGTCCAGGCGCTGCCATGTCGCGCAGTGATGCAAGGGGTATGGTTCTTGTCAGTGCATTAGGTGAGTGCCAGGCTTGCGAGTGGCTAGGGATTGCCCACTTGCCCAAGCCCTACACAATTTGAGGATATTTCTCGTGCAGATAACCAATGGGACGCAAAGAAGGATTTGCACAGCACCTACCTATTTGCAGACTTGTAATCATTACCTTGAACTCTCCCACTATAAATAGATGATACCCCTCTCATTTACGAGATTGGCTAATCTTAGTCTAAAATAGCTTACACATTTTCTCTTTTTGTATTTTCTCTAGATTACAACTGAGCTTGTTGCACGCGACCTGATTTTACTTATCTATTAATACAATAGTAGTGGATGTTGAATTCGCTTTTGAGCATCCAAACCACTTTAAATATCGCTTTTCATTCACTGTTTCATTTCATGTTTCCTTATCATTTGTGATTTCTAAGTCCGCTTAGCACTTTGCATGTGTGAGTCGTTGGTGTCAAAATCAAGTATAAACAGGAATAAATATATTCCAATAAAGGAATATGGTTAATGCTATTCCAATTTAAGAATAGGATTTTTATTTGTTGCACAATATACGTGGAAACACAATTTTTGGTTGAATGAGCTCGGACTGAAACTCTGTACCATATTAGAAAAAGAAACAGTGGAAACACTTTGACAAGGAGAAAGGGAAAAGTAATTATTTCATTCAAGTCAACCCTTTCGATTACACGACTCTGGATATTTAAGTAGTTTACAACTTGATTTAGTTACAGTAAAAAACTAAATAGTACAAAGGAATTAACTGGGATTACTAACTGTTGTAGTTGAACTAACTTAACTACGGTAGCTTAATAACAGAAGACCTTAACTAGAATAACTGTTAATCAATATAACTGATTAAACCAATAATTTGCCACGATTTGGCACCGATTATGGCATATATCTTGAACCATGACGAATCTAGAGCATTAGATTCGCCACGATCGATTTGGTGGTCTAGATCACCACAATCTAGAGCACGGCAGAACAAAGACGTTGGATTTCGTTCAAATCTTGTAGCTGTATGTTATGCCTGAAAAATATAAGGGCTGACATAAGGCCTAGTCAGCGTGCAAAAGTCAGAAAATGGGTACCCCCGCAGCCTGCTTCTGTCAGAATAGTGGGTGCGCGCCAGACCAGCCAGAAGCTGTGGTGATCCCACGTGTCCAATCCCTGCGCCAAATCACGCAAATCACTCTAGAAGGTGGGTAATGTGACATAAAAAAGGATTTGCATGGATAATCCCACCAACTCACAGATTCTGTAATCATTGCCTTAATGTATCCCACTATAAATAGAGAGCTTCTCTCCCGTTTGTAGGATTCGCTCATTTTTACTCTTGATTAGCTACTCTCTCTATATAATTTATATCATTCACTCACTTGTACTATCATCTGTAAGTCAGTCAGCTAATGCGACCTGACCCTTATCATTAATAAAATAACAGTGGACGTATGACTTGTTACCTTAGTATCCGAACCACTTTAAAAGTTGTTCCCATTTGTATTTACTCTCATTTTTCTTGCATTCACGTGTGTCTTTTGAGCCAGTCAGCATTGCACACGTGCGTTTAGTTGGTGTAAAAACCACGCATCAACAGTTTGGCGCTAGAAGGAGAGCCTAATTTAGTGTTCATCCTTTAGAAGGAGAATCTCTAACTTACTGGTCTTGCAACAGCAAATAGCCCGCCAACCTAAAGCTGAGCAAACCAACCAGGGTGCTGAGGGGATCCTCCAAGCCTAAGGGGGCACCTCTTCCAAAATACCTTCAGTCTCACAAAATGTTGCAGGGGATGTCCCTTCAAGTTCACAACTTGACCCTGCCATTAGAAGCTACCTGGAGAGGTTCGGCAATACCCTCTAGATGATCAACCGAAGGTTGGACCGTTTGGACCAAGGCGTGCCATCCAAATCAGCTAGGGCGATACAACCGCCATAAACGCCTGCAGGTTGCACTAGCACTACAGCGTGTCGACGAAAGGGTAAGCAGGTGGCAAAAAACAGGCCTACGGGCTCCAAAGGGCCAGCAAACACCGATCGCGTCCCAAGCAGAATACCAGTCTCGTTAAAACTCGGTGAAAGGACGTAGCCTAAGCTGTCCCATGCCACGTCACAGGTACACCCCCATAAAAGTGCTGGGCGAGGCGATTCTTATCACTGCCAGCAAAACGACCCAGATTGTCATCGTGCAAGAGGTTCCCACACTTCGCGGGGTGGTTCTTACCACCGCGGAGGTCGTGAAAATACCCCACACCATTCATCACTATCACATGGCTCTAGCTAGTGTGTTTCGAGAGTGGCCGGAACCGTCGGCCAAGACGAAGAGGAACCCGACCTCCAGACTTTTCTCAATCGTAATGACGAGGGTCGAACTCGCATGGGTGAAAGCAATCCCCAAGTGGCTCCATTGCCACAAATTGAGGAGCTGCAATGAGCTCTAAAC
The DNA here is from genome assembly GCF_008641045.1 of Pistacia vera. Classification (NCBI taxonomy): domain Eukaryota; kingdom Viridiplantae; phylum Streptophyta; class Magnoliopsida; order Sapindales; family Anacardiaceae; genus Pistacia; species Pistacia vera. The sequence continues at coordinate 210,334 of NW_022196811.1, forward strand.
CAACTAAGAGCTCAGCAAAATGAGCAAGGGCAGGTCGCATCTGCGTCCCTTTCTCTCTCGAAGTGCTAGCCGCTCCACTCTTACCAGGATTCAGGATGCCTGACATGCGGGCGTTTGATGGAAATTCTGATCCGCAAGATCATTTATATGAATTTAACGACCTAATGGAGCTTTACCAAGTTTGAGATCTAGCAAAATGCCTCTGTTTGGTAATGACTTTAACCTCCTATGCCAAACGGTGGTTCAGGTCGCTCCCAGTGGGATCGATCAATTTGTGGCCTCAGATGAGCGTGACGTTCCTAAGGCATTTTCAAGCGAACCAAAAGTTCTCGATGCCTTTGAGCTACCTCAGCAATGTAAGGCAAGAAAGGGATGAATCCCTCCAGTCCTACATCGACCGTTTCTACAAGGAACTCAACAAGGTGGCTCATACTCTCGAAGATTCTATTCGGACTCTAATCATAGCAGGAGTTTGTCCACAAACCGACCTGTGGAATGAATTATAGGCTAAGGATGATGTTTCCCTCACTTGCTTTTATAACCTTGTAGAGAAGTATCTCCGAATTGAAAATTCATTGGCGGTGCTCTACTGTCGCGATCTCGACGCTTCAAGCAGTATGTCAGGTCAGGGGGAAAGTAGAATAGCTGATCACAGAGAGGCCACTGACGATCAGCAAAAAGGAAAGACACCTTGCTACGAGCCCAAAAAGTCTTATGCTCTTGTCCCTCATCGCGATCGCGACAGAGACCAATATACACCTCTGAATGCATCTGTATTGGCTATTCTTGATAAATCAGAAGAAGCCAGCCTGCTCGGAGAGCCTGAGCCCATGAAAACTCCCGCGTGAGCCCGAAATAATAAAAAGATTGTCGCTTCCATCGGGATAACGGGCATCGCACCGATGAGTGTCGAGCTCTTAAGCAGGCAATCGAAGAACTCATCAAGAAGGGGCATTTCAAGGAGTATATTGACGACTCTGCTCTCGCACAAGAGAAAAGTCAAGGGGAGCAAGGAAAGAAGCATCGTGATCTCACAGGATATTGCAGTGTCAATATGATCTTTGGAGGGCCGCACCTCGCGGGGAACACGCGAGGTGCCCAGGACAGATATGCTCGTGCTGCTCATCACGACCCAATCAGTGTGATGAACAAGTAGCAGCGACCACAAAAGGTTCGCAAGGAGGAGCTAATTACCTTCTCCGAGAAGGATGTAGCCCATCTATATCATCCCCACGATGACGCACTTGTGATCACGCCCTTCATAGGGCACCATAACATCTGCAAGATGCTAGTGGATAACGGAAGTGCTGTGAACATCCTATTCCAGACCGCTTTCAAAAGAATGAACTTGGACGAGGCCGAACTGAAGCCCGTCTCGATCCTTTTTTATGGTTTTACAAGGGACCACCTGATCCCCAAAGGAACGATCCAACTTTCAATCACATTGGGTGACTATGACGAAGTGACTAAGGTTACTGAATTCTTGGTCGTGGATTGCCCATCTACTTTCCATGGAATCTTGGGGTGACCTCTACTATGAAACTTCAAGGCAGTCATTTCTATATACCATCTCAAGATGAAGTTCCCCACCTCGACAGGGATAGGGGAAGTTAGCGGATCTCAGAGCGCATCTTGCGACTGTTGCATAAAAGCGGTGTAGATGGCATGTAAAGGGAAGGGTATCTCGCATGGCATTCCCCGACAGGCTATGGCGATCAGCCAAATCGAGCCACAGCCTGGTCCAGCCAAGGATAATATGAATCCTCGAATTCAGGAAAGCCCTTCTAGTTGGCCAGTTGAGGATTTGTCCGAAGTGTCGGTCGACATGAGTGAACCGAGCCGAGTGTTAAGGATTGGGAGCAATCTCAACCCCCAGCTCGCCTCCGAGCTGATCAGCTTCCTAAAAGAAAATATCGATGTGTTTGCCTGGTTGCACACAGATATGGTCAGAATTAGCCCGGATATCATCTGCCATGCATTGAACATCGACAGCGAAGCTAAGCCAGTTCGCCAAAAAAGAGGAGCAATAGATCTGGAGCGGTATGTCGCCTTAAAGCTAGAGGTGGATAACCTTCTCCGAAACGGATCCATCCGAGAAGGACTCTACCCGACCTGGGTTGCCAACTCGGTTCTGTAAAGAAGCCCAATAGAAAGTGGTGAACCTGTGTCGATTTCAGCAACCTCAACAAAGCGTGCCCAAAAGATAGCTTCCCCCTGCCCAAAATAGACCAGCTCGTAGATGCCACCCCGAGGCACGAGCTGCTAAGTTTTATGGACGCGTACTCAAGATAAAATCAAATATCGATGTATGCACCAGACGAAGAGCATACATCCTTTATTACAGATTGGGGACTGTACTGCTATAGAGTTATGCCGTTCGGCCTCAAGAACGCTGGTGCGACCTACCAGCGGTTGGTTAACTGGATGTTCTCCAAACATATCGGCAAGTCAATAGAGGTCTATGTAGATGACATGCTGGTCAAATCCTATGTCGCTTTAGATCACATAGTGCATCTTGCTGAGATGTTTGATATCCTTCGACTATACAGAATGAAGTTGAATCCTCTCAAGTGTTCGTTCGGAGTATCCTCGGGAAAATTCCTAGGATACATGGTTAACCAACGGGGGATAGAGATCAACCCCGAGAAAATTCAAGCTCTCCTCGATATGGAAAGCTCGACCAGCAAAAAGCAGGTCATAAGCCTTAATGGGCAAATAGCGGCGCTAAGTCGTTTCACATCGAGGCTAACAGATCGCTGCCTATCATTCTTCAATGTTCTGAAGGCCAATAAGAAGTTCGAGTGGACTCCCAAGTACGAATAGGCGTTCCAGAGTATAAAAGAACACATCGGGAAGCCACCTCTCCTATCCAAGCCTCTTCCACAAGAGATCCTGCTCCTGTACTTATCCGTCTCTCAGTTCGCGGTCAGTACAGCCTTAGTTTGGGGAGAGGAAAAGGTCCAATGGCCAGTATACTATGCGAGCAAGCGTCTATTGGATGCCGAGATGTGGTATCCAGAAATGGAATGATTAGCTTATACCCTGCTGATCGCTTTCAGAAAGCTGCGACCTTACTTCCACACCCATACAATTCATGTAATGACTAATTACCCGCTCAGGCAGGTCCTCCAGAAGCCAGAGGCATCAGGTAAATTGCTTAAATGGGCTATGAAATTAAGTCAGTTCGATCTGAAGTATAAGCCAAGATCGACTATCAAAGGATAGGCTGTTGTTGACTTCATCTCAAAATTTTCCTATCTTCCAAGTGAGTCGGAGCAACAGCCCAGCGAAGCCATTCAGGAAACTGCTCAGAATCTGTCGACCTGGAGCCTCTATGCCGATGGATAATCGAACAGAAAGAGGGTCGGTACAAGTCTTCTCCTTTTGAGTCCAGAAGGGGCTCGCATTCAGGGCATCATCTGGTTCGGATTTAAGGTAACCAACAATGAGGCCGAGTACGAAGCTCTACTCGTCGGATTGCGGTTGGCTAGAGAAATGGGCGCAACAGCGATCAGCATCCACAGTGACTCCATGTTGGTCGTTAACTAGATCTTAGGAGAGTACCAAGCCAAGGAAGAAAATATGATCCGCTATCTGAAGGAAGCTAAGGCCGCACTCGAGCCGTTCAAGCACTTCGCGATCACCCAGATTCCCAGAGATAACAACTCTGTGGCAGACGCCTTGACAAGAATAGCCTCATTGCTAGACTCAGAAGCATCGTATAGCATTCTTATTCGATTCATTGAGACCCCTAGTATCAGCCCGATCGAACAGGCCGTGAATGTAACAGAATTAGATTCTTGGATGACTCCTATTTTCCAATACCTCAAGGATGGGACCTTGCCTGACGACAAGGTCGAGGCAAGGGTTCTACGAACAGGGTCTGCCCGTTACACCCTCATCGGGGACCAGTTGTACAGGCGAGGGTCTAGCGCCTCTCTCCTCCGATGTATAACTAGTGACGAAGCAGATTACATCATGAGGGAGATACATGAAGGGATCTACAGAAATCACACTGCTGCACGATCTCTTGCGAACAAGGTTATTTGTCAAGGGTACTATTGACCCCGAATCCAAGAAGACATCTACAACTTTGTCAAGAGGTGTGACAAGTGTCAGGGGTTCACGAACATACTACGAGCTCCTTCTCACGAGCTGATAACAATGACTAGCCCCTGGCCATTTTCCATGTAGGGAATCGATCTCATCAATCCTATGCCAGTCGGTAAAGGGGGAGTCAAATACGCCGTGGTCATGGTAGATTACTTCACCTAATGGGTGGAAGCCGAACCGCTAGCCGCGATCACGACCAAGAAACTCAAAGATTTCATTTTCAAGAATATTGTGTGTCGCTACGGAATTCCTCATACCCTCATCTCGGATAACGAAAAATAGTTCGATAACGAGGAGTTCAAGCAGTTTTGCGACGAGTTGGGCATCCATAAAAAATTTGCCTCAGTCGCAAGATAGCAAGCAAATGGTCAAGTTGAAGCTGTCAACAAAACCATCAAGCACACTCTAAAGGTCAAACTTGGTGCAGCCAAGGGGAATTGGGCCGACGACCTCCCTGAAGTCCTATGGGCGTACAGGACAACTCCGAGAACCTCTACCTTAGAAACGCCTTTTTCGCTAGCATATGGTTGCGAAGCAATGATCCCTCTGGAGGTAGAAACTGGTTCACTTCGGAGGGACTTGTATAATGAAGTCGACAACGAAGCGCTTATGAGAGCAAGTTTGGACCTTGTTGAAGAACATCGTAGCAAGGCTTCGCTAAGAATAGTAGTCTATCAGTAACGCGTGAAGAGGTTCTTCGATTCTAAGGTTAGACGAAGAGACTTCCAGGTCGGCGACCTTGTATTAATGGAAGTTCTTCTTGGTACTAGGGAACCAAGTGCGGGAGTGTTGGGACCGAACTGGGAAGGTCCATACCGCATCGACAAACTGATAAGACCGAGGACTTATCATCTCAAAAGGCTGAATGGTACCAAAGTACCCCGAGCTTAGAATGCTGAGCATCTTTGACCTTACTATCAGTAATTCCGAACTCAGTTTTCCTTGTAAATTAATTTTTGATCTTTGTAAATTATTTCCTTGTAAAGTATTATTCTGTTCGCTTGTACTAGTCTTTGCATGTAATCCTGTTCGTATAAATGTGTTATCATAGGCTTGTTCCAATACTGTAAGCAATCAGAATGTAAACTCATGTATAATAAAGAGAACAGAAATTGTAAAAGCAAAATGTATTTCATTAATGCAAAGAGTACAGCAGTCAAAATGGTACAACTGTTGGCCCTGATCTAACTCCTAGAGGAACGACCTCATCATCCTAAGGCTGGTTGGTTGGGGATCTTCGGACAGCCGCCGCTTCATCATCCTACCGTGCCATGGACCTAAGAGTTTCCTGCCAATCCTCCAGGAGGTTGGACATATCAATATACGGATTCTTCGGTCGCAAGGCATAGATGGACTCGATCGCCCATTCAGCGGCCTTCTTCTTGACCTTCGCTACTTGATTCTACATCTCTTTGGTCAGGGAAGCAACTTTCCCCTAACTTACCTGAAGTTCAGCCTCGAGAGCTTGCCTTTGCTTCTCGGAGGCATCCCTTTCTTGTTCTACTCGTAAGGCCCATAGAGAGGTCGCTTTGAGCTCCTGGTTCTTCTCTCTGACCCCTTTAGAGAGTTTGGCTATGGTTCTTTGAAGCTCCTTTATTTCCTCCCTATGCTTCTCGAGCTCCGCTTTTTGGAAGTCCACTGTGTGAAGAGTCGCATCCCTTTCACTCAGGTACCGGTTCACTGATTCAGAGGATAGGTTTCTTTCTGTTTCGACGACTTCTAGGCTTTGCTTGAGCTTTGCGTTCTCTTCCTTCAGTGCGACCTCCCCCTTTGCAGCTCCCAGCCAAACCTTCTCCAAGGACAGTTGCATGGAAAGCAGGGCCTACAAATAAGAAAAAATAGCAAGTTAGTTTATCCAAAGGAACTAAGGGAAGTCCTCGCCGAGGACAGTTCGTTTACCTTGCTTAAATGCTGGAGCGATGTGGACATCAGGTCCATGTCGCTGGAACCTACGAACTGCTCGAATTATTCCGAGAGTTCGTACTACAGTAAAGTGTAGACCATCGGCAACAGGTACTCCGGCAAGTTCCCCAGCGAGTCCAGCACTAGGGTTTCCTTCTTCACGCCTTCTTTGGTTGATCACCCTCAGATTCGGTCTGGCTGTGACTTCCTTGGTTGACCTCCTCCCGACGTCTGGCTGTGACTTCCTTGGTTGATCGCCCTCAGATTCGGTCTTTGACTCTTCGACCTGAATCTGCCTTCTCTTCTTCTTTGCTCGCTGAACCGTTGTCTTTAGCCTCGGGCGAACAGTTGATGGCTAGGAAGCCTTCGAGGTTCAGATTGGTGTATCTTTCAAAGGTTGGGGTTGAGAAGTTCCAGCAGGTCGCACCGGGGGGCCCGATGTTACACCTTCAGTGGAGGGAACGGTAGGAGCAGCATCGGTCGCCTTGGCTTTCCTTGACCGAGGAAAATTGAATTGCCTTCGTCGCAGTTGCTCAGACTCCTTTGGAGGCATGGTCGCTGCATGCGAGCATAGTTAGCAAGTGATTCATTTCACGACCAAAAAAGACCCAGTTAGCAAGACTTACTCAATGGGGGCTCTGATGCGTGTTTCTTACAACATGCAAAACTAGCAAGTGCACCAGTCGCTCAAGTAATAAAATGATGGGTAGGATATCGTTCCCACGAGGACTGTTAGCAAAGCACTAAGTTTCCTAACATTATCAAGTTGAAGTAATCGAATTCTTTGGATTGGTGGGAGCAAATTGTAATGAAAAACAACAATGAAATTAAACTAGGAATTAAATCTTAATTAAGAAAGCAAGATGAAACACGGAATATCAATTCAAGCAAAACGGGTAGGGTTTTGACTTCGTTTGGACTTTTATGGGTTAAACCTAAATTACACTATATTCACATTCATGCGCAATGGTTGTAAAACGAATTCACTAATATGTAAACATACCCTTCGGGCTATGTTTTCCTATTCATCCTTATTAACATTCCGACCAACAAATTGAAGGTTAATAATTCTAAATTCATTAGCACAAGAATCCTAAATTGATTTCATTAATTCTTGAATCTATCTCTAGCATCCAATACTATAATGGTGATTACCCAAGAAGCCTAACATGAATTATTTCTCAATCTCATCATGTTCATCACATACAGCATTCAATTTCAGAGTAACACACACCAAACTTATTCACATGGAAATAACACAATTTAACCCATTTAAAATCCAAACTACAATCAAAACCCTAACCCATAAAAGATTAGTTCATAGCTAAATTAAACTACAAAAAAAGAAAAATAGAAATAAACAAGTTAAACATAATGAAACTGAAGAAAGATAGAAATCTCCCCAAAAGATGAACTTCTAGTCAAAATCTGAACCTTCTCCTTAAACAATCCGAAAAAACTCAAAGCTTTACTCTAAGAAAAGTGTAAAAACGGCTAAACCTAAACAGCTTCAGATCCCTGGCAAAAGGTTAAGTTTTTCTTTATACTTAGTCCAAAAACCCAGCCAAAACACGCACAACACGAAACTGTGCGTTTAACAAAACTGAATAAATTGACTGTCGCCGCGGCGGAAGAATGAAGAAATCCCAATCGTCTCTGGCTTACTTGCCGCGGCGAAGACAATTCCTTCGCCGGGGCGAAGCTTCTTCCTGAGTTCTGAAATTACAGAACTGCCACTCCGCTTGCTTCTTCGCTTATCTCGATTCTCGGTGCTCTTCCTTGGAAACAAGCTTTATCGTGCTCAATCCTACTCCGGTACTCCCCTATCTTCTGAAATCGCAATTTCTGAGTCAAAAATATCCAATTTTGTGCTTATTTGCTCAAAATGTCCATTTTAACCTGAAACACGAAAAGTAAAGAATTAAGAAACATTCAGGTCAAAATGCACTAGAAAGCACCTGAAATCCGACAAAAAAATTAATAAAACGGTATAATTTACGGATTATCAGGCTCTAAAGAGCATTGGTGTGAAGAAACCATGTTCGCAGATTCACGGTTGTCACGAGCTTCTTGCGTTGCGACTAGCTTAGCAGGCAGGAAACCAAAAGTATGATCATTCATATCGAAGAGCAGCCCTAAGTCGTGTCTTGTTAACTGCCAGAAAAGAAAAGGTCGTTAGAAAGAAAACGCATTCCAAATTAATGAGTTCGCCAAGGGAAAAGAGCCTACTCGGGTCTTGAAAGCGGCAATGGCCATCGTAACGAAAGAAGAAAAACTTCGTTTCGTAGGCCCCCATGTTGCTAGGGTAGCTGTGTATCCCCCGGCTATAGTAGGTCGCTTGGACAAGTAATAAGAATCTTGTCCTTGCTCTTTTTAAGAAATACAAGCAGTGGAGCTCCGCGCGGTTAGCTCGCTCAGCCGTTCTCACGACACGCGATGAACATGGAACAGCAATAACATATGCGGTGGAGTGAGCTGTATTGGGTTATCCCGAAGTGATCCAAGATCGACCTGAACAAAAGGGTGGAAGGGGATCAATCCCCCACCCTTGATGATCTCCCGGAGATCGTGGCCACCCCACTTGATGGGGATCGCAATGAGTGGGCCACACGTGGAAAACTCCAGTCGATACCATATTGTTTTATCACTCTCCGAGCTCTTCCCCGGTAAGTATCGAGTAGACAAAGAAGTGACACTCGAAGCCCTGCGAGGACGAACGGTCTTCCTCAGATTTGGTCATTGAGGGATCCATTCTACTGGTTCAAAAGTGACAAGCAGGGGGGTCATTTAGCCATCGTACGCTACTTCGTACGATGACGTGGAAGGAAGCAAACCCCAAAAACCTAGAGAAAACCCTAACAGCATGATCGAGTCGCCATTCATGGCTCAAACTCGACGTGGGTGTCTCGTCTGATGAGCACCGGATGATTAACGACTTTATCGACCACAGGAATAAGAAATAAAAGCAGAAAAAGATTCTTACCCCTCGGAGTACGAAAATGGCTTCTGTCGAATATCGAAAAAACGCTGGTTTGGAAGGCAAAGACTCCAAGCTTGCGAAAATCTCCTGCTCTCTGTGAAAAAGATAAGTGTGTGGACATTGCCTGAGAAAGATATGAGTTTATAGCACGTAAAACGAACTACATTTAGGAGGCAAAAATTTCCACGTTGATCACAGCCATGTGTCGCAGATCAGTGAGGAAGAGTGAGCGTCACGATTGAAGAAAATCAAACCTTATCTTTTTTTCTGTTGAAAAACTCAAGCGACGGCACTCTCTCTCTTCAGCATTAATTGCGCCCCAATCTGCATTTAATGCTCTAATAAGGGGTGTCATTTCAGCATGTCACGCATTAATGTTGATAAAGGGTACCATGTCAGCCTACAACGTATTTAATGTGCCTGGTTGGCACTTATCACGACAATGATACGTTGTTAGAACAGGGGCTGCTTCATTAAATGCATCCATACCAAAAGCACAACAGGTAACGCCTGACGAAGTCAGGTCACTCATCCTTAGCAAGCAATGACCATGCAAGTCGCTGCTACGCAGAGTGCTATCCCAACCTATTTTCAAGCAGGTCGGAATCACCAGAATTTCCCGCAAGCATCCAATCGCGGCATGACTTATAGTTTCCAAGGTTCGTCTTAAACCTTAAAAACTAGGGGATTTCTGTGCCTAAAACATATAAGGGCTAACGTAAGGCCTAGTCAGCGTGCAAAAGTCAGAAAATGGGTACACCCGCCAGCTGCTTCTGTCAAAATGAGAGTGTGCGCCAGACCAGCCAGAAGTGTGGTGATCCCACGTGTCCAATCCTTGTGCCAAATCGCGCAATCATAGAAGGTGGGTAATGTGACATAAAGAAGGATTTGCACCATAATCCCACCAACTCACAGATTCAGTAATCATGCTCAAGTATCCACTATAAATAGAGAGTTCCTCCCATTTGTGGGATTCACTCATTTACTCTTGATTAGCTACTCTCTCTCTATAATTGATAGCATTCACTCGCTGTTACTATCATATGTAAGTCAGTCAGCTAATGCGACTTGACCTCTATCATTAATAAAATAACAGTAGACGTAGGACTTGCTACTTTAGCATCCGAACCACTTTAAAAGGTCTCCCATTTGTTTTTACTCTCATTTTTCTTGCATCACGTGTGTCTTCTAAGCCAGTCAGCATTGCACATGTGCGTTTAGTTGGTGAACAATCACGCATCAACACTGTAATATTTTGAATTCTTTTTTAACTTTGATATATTTAATTATTACTATATATATATATATAATATATATTATATATATAATATATATATATATATATATATATATATATATATATATATTATATATATATATATTAGTTTTGCATTTTTTTAATTTTTTAATATTTACAAAAAATTATAGTGATTAATTTTTTTCTCAAAAGGTTTGCCTTTTGTTTTTCATATAAAATGACGATTTTGTCTTTAAGTTAATCAATTTAACAGCCAAAATAGGTGACAAGAGTTTATGGTAGTTTCTGATAATTGAGGGATAAGTTTAGTATTATGAATTTTAGAGGGTCTAATTTTATTAACCCAAAAAGAATTCATAAAATTAAATTAAATTAAATGCATGTAACAACAAAATCATAATAAATTAGTAATTGTCCACATTGATAATGCCACACATAAACCTAATTCATTTAGTCTTGACTTTTCATAAAAAATTAACCATTATTATTTCTTCTTTGGTTCTACCAAATAAAACATAAGCACACAAAATATTATATATTATCTTTACTTTTATATTAATTATTATCAAACGACAATAAAATCTTTGAAGATTCAAAACTACTGGCTGTCTTCTCACATAGTGTTTTCAAATGGTTTCTGCTAGCACTTTCACAGTTTCACTTTCTTGATGGTGACACGAGAAGCTAAGAGTAGTTTTTTTTTTTACGATTTTTGTGCATTCATTTTTGTTTTTCTGAAAAATATGAAAATAATTAGAGTAGACGAAAAACAAAAATATGTTCAACATGTTTGTCTGAAAACTTATTTGAAAACACTAAAGATGAAAACATATCCCTTATGTTAATATGAAAACACTAAAAAAATAATAAATGAAATGTATGAAATTAAACATTGGACAAACAATAAACCTTTACAATTACCATTATTTATTCATCTTGAAAAACTTGTCTCGAACATATCACCTTGATTTTCTTACAACTTGTATTAAAAATCTTGACTTAAAATAAAAATATTTGTTTCAAGAAAGAGAAAAAAAAATATAAGAATGAAAAGAGAAGATATAATTATTTATTCAAAATATTTATATTTTATATTAACAGTAGGGTCATTACCTTGTTTGTTGCCAACCGTTTTCATATTTTAGATTAAATTTATAAAAAAAAAATGCTAAACAACTTTTATCTCAACCATTACAATGAAGAAAAATAAAAAGAAATGTAAAATTTGTTACGGGGTCGTTGGTTTATGGATTGAACTTTCCCTTCTCAATTTCATTGCATTGTAAGTTGAAACTTGCAAAAAAACACGTTCGTTAAGCATTTTGGAGTGGTTTAACGGACATGAAAAAAATGGTTGGAGAGAAAAAAGGGTGGATTATTTTTAACTTTTTATATTTTCTCCTCTTTCCTAAAGGGGAATTAACAGTTGACATATTTTTGAGACAAACTCTTTAAATCAAAATTTTTAATGCAAAATTGCAAAATTACAAATGAGAATTAACAGTTGACATATTTGAGACAAACTCTTTAAGACAAACGAAATAAACGATACTTTGAAATAGTTTTGTCGATAGTGTAGATAATAAATTTCGTATTTTTCATTTCTTTGTTTACGTTTTCAAACAAATATGTGGAATACATTTTATTTTTCACGTTTTGAAATACTGTTCTCAAACAAAGATACTGAAGTCTTTTTCATTTTTTGTATTTTCTCATCATCTTCAGTATTCTAAAAAAACTGAAAAAAAAAAAATATAAAATTCATAAAAAAACACACCCTAAACATACAGGGCCTAAATTTACTAACTCAACATCAACTTCATACTCTATCGTTGATCTTATAACAGTTGTAGTTGAATCTTTCTCAATAATTTCCAAACGAGTTCTATAAAGATTGAATCCAGTTGCTATAAACCCTCCAATCGTTTCTGCTTTAAATTTAGTGAGGTATAAAAAATAAAGAAGCCCTTAATCTGCAGGCCTTTCACTGTTATTTGTCTTGTTCCCTTGATAAGATGTCATCTACTCCTTGGACAAAGGTGCTTCAAATTATGAAGTCTACCATGAATCGTGAATTTTTATTTTTTTTATTTTTTTTAATATTGTTGGAATTTGGGTTTAAACCCGGTTAAAAGGAAAAAATTAACAAAGAAAAGCCACACAGCCAAGAGAAACTCGGAGAATGTGTGACTATGATATCGTTATCAGAGGCATTTCATGCTATACATACAATATTTGTATTTGTATATAAAACATTTTATACAAAGTGATAGTAATATTACTATTCTACTAACACATCAATCTATCTAATTAGTTATACATTTATTAAGTTTACCTTTATATTAATTCGTTCATTTATTTTGTACACGTTAGTTCGTATGGATGACTTTGTATGAGATTTTAATACGTGTAATATTATTCAAAAGGAGTGATAGATGTAATTGGACACTTTTTTTGGGCAAAAAGAATTAAAGAATATAATTCTCTTTTGTTGTATTTTCTCAATTATTCTCACTTTATCTTTAAGCCTAACATGGCAGTTCATCTAAAATCTAGAAAACCTAATAGAAGATCTTCTAATCTTCAAATATATTTAAGATAATTTCCCATCGAATTAAAAATGCTATTAGCTCCAATTCTTTATTTTTAATTATTATACTTAATTACTTAAACGACTGTGAATTTCATTAAACAATTGTCAAAAAATCCACCCATATCAAAATCGAATCTCTTACCTCGATCATATTTATTCAATCTAATTGCATAATTACCAAACAACAATTTCACAAAATCACAAAATGTAATTAAACTAAATTCACGTATTAAATTGATAACCCCAAAATCAACCACTATTATTTCTTCTTTGGTTCTACCAATTATTAAACATCAAGTAAAAATATAAAAGTTATGTATTATCTTTTATGTTTATTTTAATTTTATAATCAAACCAATATATTATCAAACCGACAGTAAAATCCTTTTGAAGATTCTAACCCGTAGCTTTCTTCTCACACAGTTGCTTTCCAATGGCTTCTGCTAGTATTTCCACTTGCTTGGTGGTGACATGAGAAGCTAAATTTGCTAATTCATCGTCAACTTCATACTCTATCGTTGATCTTATAACACTTGTTGCAGAATCTTTCTCAATAATTTCAAAACGAGCTCGGTAAACATTGAACCCCAGTGCTTTAAACCCTCCTTCAATGGTTTCTGCCTCCTTCACACGCTTCTCTTCATCAATCTTTGTGAATATTTCTTTCATATAACCTGTTCCAGGGGTTCCTAAAAACCAGGATTGATATTAAGTAGTTTTAAAAATTTCAGAAAAAATTGTGCATATATATCCTCTTTTCAAAGATTATAGGGTTTGACGGAAGCTCCTCGAAGCCGGGCTTGCGAAGCTAGTGTTGAGGGATTTATGTGTGTCTATATATAGAAATCCCCAACACTCGCTTCGCAAAACCGGCTTCAAAACTGGAGCCCTGACTGAGCCCCACAATTTTTAAGAAACAAGAAAATGCAGATGTCGATGAGAGAGCTTGAACCTCAAATCTTAAATCTTGTGTGTGTATATATATATTAATATTACCTGGTGGAAATGTGACCTTTAGAATTGTACCAACACTTCCATCACCTTCGATGACTTCTACTTTTCCGAGAACATCTGGCAGCAATTGATTCACAAGTCTGCCGAGCTCAAGGCCGCGGTAGACATCCCACACCGCACTAGCTGCTGCGGCTACCACCGTATCCTGTGAAAGCTGACCGTGCATTTTGAGAAGATTTGATTTTTTGATGGAGTTGTTCTTTATGGTATTTATAATGGTTGCTTTAGTAATTGGTCTGAATAGAAAATTGATTTTAAATCTGGAGAGATCCACGAGGCAGAGATGAGTTTGACTTTTTGAGGGCCAAAATATTAAACCAAATTTCACTTTCAGAGAATATAGATTGATATTTGATGGCAATATTTTAATTGATCACAAAATTATTATAAATTTTTATTAAACAAATTGATAAATATTTGATAAATTAAACAAATTTAATGTGCTTAAGAAGTACTTGTGTTCGTATTACTTCCATAAATGAAACAAATTTTTATTTTAAGTGAGAAAAAAAATAAAAATAAAATATATATTTTTTTTATTATAGGATTGACCCATCTTCTCTCATAGCACACCCTTTTGGGCTTTCCTCTCTATTTTTCTGATTGAATTCTACAATCAAGGTTAGGGAGCGCAAACTTCCCAATTTCCTATGTGGAGAAAATGAAAACAAAATACAAAAAAGGGTAAACGAACAGACGTTTCTACTTTCTAGTTTCAGTCAAAGATTTTGTTTGTTTTATTAAATTAGCTCTAAAGATATTTTAGAAATATTTTTGTTGACATGTGTACTGTCTTCAAGGCTTAATATCATTGGTCCCCCTATGAGATATGCAAGCCCTAGCGGCACAATTGTTCTAAAAAATCAATAAAAAAAACCTATGCCACCAAGACGTCGTTCGCTGACGTCAAATCATAAAGTATTAAATGACCCTTTCGCCCTTTAAGCGTTTTAGAAATTTAAATCAAATTCAAATTTATTGGATAATATCCGTTCAGCCCCTTAAAATCCCTTGCATGTTTGAAAACCGGTAAACAGACCCCTACAATATGGAATTCTTCCTCTTATTTGGAAAAACCAGTTTTTTTTTTTTCTTTCCCTATAGTTTCTCTCAATTTATTAGTAAACATATCTCTCACAACCCTAATTTTTTTTTAAAATATCCAAAAATCCATCTCTCTCAATATCAAGAAACTCAATTGCAATCCCCAATTATTGTAACACCAAAATGGTACAAACTACAACATGATTGACTTTCAAATAAAACTTACTTTATTTTTCTTTTTATTATTGTCGTAAACCTTCAGAAATCCGAATCTATACGTATCAATGTAATGTACTATGAAATATGTTGATGCTTGATTTTGACACCAACAACCTCGCATGTGCAAAGTGCTAAGCAAACCTTAGAAATTACACGTGATAAAGTTACAAACACGATTGAATGCAAAGACCTAATAATAAATGAGACAATGAGAATTTTATAGTGGTTTGGATGGTTAAAGTGGTTCCTACATCGACTATTTCTTTTATATAATGTGTTGCAAAAGGTCGCGTATAATGAACAACGAGCAGAGATACAATGACTAAGTATTCAGAGAGAATATTAGGCCAATCTCTTTCTTGTAGATTGTCTTTGCTATTGATTGTTATGAAAATCAGAGATCCCGAATTTGAGAGGAGGAGTCCTCTATTTATAGCTACTGAATTCAAGATAGTGATTACAATTTTGCAAGCAGGTAGGTGCCATGCAAGTCCTTCCTTGCCTCCCATTGGTTGATAACTTAGGAAATATCCTCAAATTATCTGGGGCTTGGACATTTGTGCGGTCCTCATTCACTCATAGACAAAACCTGAATTTGCTGGAGTGGTGATAGCCGTATCCTCTCTGTCTTGGGGCGACATGGCAGATCTTGGATGGCGTAAAGCCTTCCTAAACTCTGATTGGTACTCGTTGATGTAAGCTTACGTCAACCCTAGTTTTTTAGGCATAATAGAAGCTCCCTAGTTCTTGAGATTCAAGGAATTGGATCTTGAGAACTTCATGATTATGTTGCGACCTGACTTGTCTTCATAAATATTTGCTTGAGCTGAAAGTTGAGAATAGTCACATTGTTGCAGACGACCTAAAGTTGACTGCTTAGTCTGACCAGCGAATTGAGTGTAGGTTGTAATCTAGACTTCGAGAGTAACACAAGCGACTTGATGTGATCATTTACAGAGGTTTGCTGACCTGAGCTTGATCTTGTCGTGTGCTATTAGCATGTATTTTGAACTCTGATTGTCATTCACGACCTGAAAACACTAAGATCATTTTCCATTGAAAATTGTGAATCATCTCATTTGGTGTTCAATTCTGACATGTTGAATAAATGTCTTATTTGAATGAGCTCTTCAGATATTATCTGTTGTGCTTGATAGTTGGCTTCGTCAATAAAATAAACTTTATCTGACAGACATGTCTCTGCGTAATAAGTGTCAGCCATGAGCATTAAATACAAGCCATGTTGAAACGACATTCCCTTTTGAAGCATTAAATGCGGATGAGAGCAAATTTAATATGGAGGAGATAATCACGTCGGCGCTTGGCAATTTTGATAAAGAAATGCATTGGTTGATTTTCACGAAGCGTGGGGGTTACTCTTCACGCGGATTGACGACACATGGTCACAATCAATGACTAGGAGCACAATCCTGCCCAAACACCATTTATAAAAGAGGCCAAGCGTCGTCTTCCACCTTATAAAACCCTAAGCTTACCCTAAGTTTTTAGAGAACTCAGATTTTTCAAAGAGAAAAACTGCGTTTTCAAGCTTCAAAACATAAGTTCATCTTCTTCTAGTTAAGGCAAACTCAACGCTACAATAGAGCACCCGTCCCCAGCAACCAAGAGGTAAAGAAGTTTCTTCCTTTTTCTCCTTTTTCCATTCCTACCAAAAAGCTTACTTTTTATAATCATGGTGGTCATAAGCATCTGGTAGACTTAGATGATGAATATTCCTAGGTAGTGTTTGAAAGAAACACTTTAAGATTTAAAACTTAGGGCAAAAAGCTTTAGAAGATTATTCTTAAGAGTTTTTAGGGTTTTTAGGAGCTTTGCCGGCTATGGAAGAGAAACCAGGGTTCTTTTACTCTTTTGAGTCGTTGTATGAGATAGATTGTATAGGGTTTGAGTCACCCCTACATGTCACACCTTTATAGACACTAAAGGGAATGGAGGTCCCTGAGACAAGAACAGTTGGAGAAGGGAGCTCGTAACCATCGAGCACCTCGATAGGTGCCGAAAAGGTGATATGATCTACTGCCACAACAAACAAGATCCAGAGTATAATCGACCAGTATGCGATCAACGTGGACATGTATCAACAGAGGTTGCACACTGTCAGGATCATCCTGAGGGAATGGCTGCGATCTCGGAAGCCATTTTCAAATATGGAGTAAGGATACTCCTCCACCCCTACATTAGGTCTATCCTCTACCACTTCCAGGTGGCACCATTCCAACTGATGCCAAATGCATATATGATAGTTATCGCTATGTATATAGCATTTGGCGAGCACGACCTTAGGGAGCCAACAGCGGAAGAGCTCGTTTGCGCCTATATCCTAAAGAAGAGTAAAGATAACGATTTGCACTACCCCTCCAAGCAATCAACGATCGAGGGAGGGATACTTAGCTACCCCAGTAATATGGGGGCTTATGAAACCAAATATTTTTTCTTCAAGTATGACGATGTCTGTAAATTTAAGGAAGTGAGTAAGTTTTCCTTTCAATTTTGAAGTCGTTCGCCCTTTAACCTTAGTTCGTTTTTATACAATAAGCTAATGAACTATTTGTCTCTTTGTAGAAAACAAAATGACCAGGTTATCGGTGTTAGCTGATCACAACCGCATTGAAGCATTCGGTCGACTTCCTGAGAAGTCATGACGCAAAGCTGCTTGTTGTTAGAGTAGATGCCTTAGAACCAATCAATTATTGTAGAATTGACTCTTTGTAATCATGTTCATTAATCAATAAAAGGAATTTTATTTTATATCGCGTAAATCATTATTATTGCAACATGTATTGATATATGTCCTTAAAATGGTAGAACCGTGACGAAGGTATCAACTGTTTCAAATCTTGATAGTGAGAACCCTATGAGCATATATGGTGGCCATTCTAGAAATGTTCGTAGCCCCAGTATTATTCTGAAGTAAGGGCACAGATAATACGGTAAGGCTATCATAGTGTTGAACGACCCTGTCGAAAGGCAGTGACTGATCTCACTTGTCAAGGTTGTTTGGTGACAACCTAGTGCAACACATGGGTGCTTGTTGTAGGCGAATACACCGCAGCAAGTTCACTGGACTGACCCACTAGAGGATTCCATATGGATGGTAACCCTAGTGTCTATAGAACAAATCCTCCAACGAATGGTGGTGCATGTGATCCTTAGACTTGAGATCACTGGAGCACCTTGTGCACCGATTGGTACAGTTTGACACTAGCCTAACATAGTTCTCTTCAGAGTTGTCAATACGGTGGTGATTGGCTGCATCAAGGAGTGTATCAAGACTATGGTGGATTGATAGAGGATTCATCACTCCCAGGTACGGGAGAAGTTATCTCACGGCGTAATTCAGTATATGGTAATGACACTAAAACTGTGGCCACAGTGGGATTGAGTTGTTGCTCTATCCGGTTTATAATACAAGTCATTGGTCAAGAAACTGAATACATAATATTGAGAGTAACCGAAGGTTGACACTATTTCTATGCCTTTGTCTTGTCGAGATAACAGATGATGAAAGGATCGAATTGTACGGTAACCATATCGTTGACAGGTAGCTACTTTGCTGAATCTAAATCTATCAGCTGGCCATAATGCCTTGCTAGGGGCCAATCTTGGTTTGTGTATTAGTGAGACGATTAATTGATGTTAATTGTGATACTATACACTGCTGGTATGATGAGGAGCCTATGGGTCACAACGTAGAAGATAATTTAAGAGCCAGGAAGAAAGAAGGACGTTTTCATCTTTTTGGGCGAAAGGGTATTTTGGTAATTTCATAGTGCAATTAAATTTGCTGAGGTCGTAGCCTTTATTTAATTTATTAGAAAAATTAAATAAGTGAAATTACGTTTAATTATGTGTTCGCATATATTTAAATAAATTATCATTATTGTTAAATGTTAATATATATATATATTAAATAAATATTAATTTATTTTAATTGAAGATAATGATGAATTAAAATAAATATCTAATTAGGGGGTGTTTGGAAACATGAAGTGTTTGGGTTGGAGCCCAAGCCCATTCCATATGGGAATAGGGCAAGTAAAATAACACTATAAAAGAAAAGTGTTAATTGAAAAATGAGAGTTTTTTTTTTATTTTTTTATTCATTCATTCTTTCATTGAAAAAGGAAAATACACAGCCCCAAAACACTCTCACTCTCACGCCACTTTTGTTTTTGCAAAGAATCAAAGTTCTTCTTTGATTTTTCTTCTTATTTCTTAAGGCTAAAGAGGATCTAGCAAATCCCTCTTTAGTTCCTTGTGATTATCTTCCTGTGGACTACGTCGGTTCGATCCTACACTTGGGTCGGTAGCAAAAACGTTCAAGGAAAAAGTTGGAGGAGCCTCCAAACGTGCCTAAGATAATTGAACCTTGAATATGATTTTCTGCAGATTTAATATTTATATATTGTATAAACTGTGATATTACACCCGGATCTTGATTCTAAGGAACGATCCATGTCATTTATGTTTTTGTTTTCCGTTGCGTAAGTGGGTCGTTCACTAACACTTGTGACAATTGAGAATCTTTGGAACTATGGATTATTCCCCCCTAACGCATACTTAGACGATTCAGCTAGTAATTGTTTCTTAAATAGAAAAGCCCAAGTCTTTTTATAAAATTAGACTCTTTTCGTTCATATGTTTGTATGCCATGCAACAGCCATGCAACCAAAGAAGTTAAAAACATCAAAGAAGTCTACGGGATTCACCTTCCCAAGACTAAACCCGACCGAAACAGTTAGAGCGACCTCCAACAATGTCCTTGTAACGGGGACACAAGCTAGTGCCGAAAGGCAAACAATTATGGAGCAACATGAAGAGGCTCTCTAGCCTGCTGCTTGTCGTCTAATGAGGAAGAGAATCACGGCCTCGAAGAAAAGGAAAACAATACCAACTAAAGAATCTGAATTTGAGTCAGAAGGCTTTGGAATATTTTCGGGTGGACTACAGCCCTACCAACCTCTCTCTTTATAGGTCGCCTCACAAGGCATCCTAGGAACTTCACAAGTGAGGGAAGGAACACTGCAAGAGGGAGAAAGTGTGGCTGCTCAAGGGGAAACTGGTGAAGATCGAGCTAAAGAGTCTTTCCCATAAGGAGGCACGACCAATTCGTATTAGGCCTTTTAGGGCAAATGCAGACCATCTAAGGCTGGTGGTCTTTACCATTTTAGAATGCCAATTGGCATTGACCTTTGAGAGGTATGTGGCCTCCTAACCTACCGACTTGGTGGCCAATGCACTTCAAATGCAAAGTCAGGTAGGACAACTCTTTCTCTTCGAGAACTCTTTTATAGAAGTCGTTTCCTTAGTTTTTTTTTTTTTTTTTTTTTTTTTTTTTTTTTTTTTTTTTTTTTTTTTTTTTTTTTTTTTTTTTTTTTTAAATTAACCCTTTATCCGTTCTTTGTAGTCTTTACTCACTTTGAACATTGCTCACAACAAAATGAAGATTAACTCCTCTAGAAAGCTTCATGAAATGAATGAGAAGGTTGGCAAGTTGAAGCAAGCTCTTTCAACTTCGAACGAAGCTACAAATACCGCTCAGGCTCAAACGAACATATACCTGACAGAAAGAAACTCTGCTCTATGAGCAATATAGTTTCAGAAGAACGAGCTTTAGAAAAAGGATGATAACACCAAAGAGCTTCAAATAAAAATAGCGAAGCTCACTAAAGAGCTAGGCCAAAGAGAAAAAGAACTGCAAGAAAGCATAAAGCGCGAGAAGGTACTAAAAAAGACCCAATCTAAGTTGTGGGAAAACTTAGAAAGAGATAGAAAGGCGAGAGAGACAGATCTCGAGATAGCTCATGGGCAGATCACCTCGCTGACAGAGCAGATGAAGCAATTGCATCTCGTGGTGGAAAGGAAAGCTGCTCATTCAGCGGTGTAAGCCATTCATAGCCTACGGTCAAACAACCAAAACTTAAACATTTCCAACCTCCCCGAGGAGTATCAAGTAACCCTTACTTCAATGCAATCTGCCGCAGAGCAAGAAGATCAAGAATCTACCCAAGAGGAAGATCAACAAGAAACTGAAGTCCTTAAAGATCAAGCAAATGACCCTGAGGTCATAGTGACCGAAATCAGGGATTTTGAGGTTCAAGACAAATGATTGGCCTCTTTTCTGTCTGTTTGCAAAGTCTTTTTTATCTTCGCTTTTCATTGTAGCTCTTGGTCGTTCGTTGTACATATTTTTGCAATACATAAATAAACTTTTGACCAATTGTGATAGCAATTTTATATTTTAAGTATTTCACAAAACAAATACAACTTTTCTGATCGTAAAACTTGTAAAACATTGTAAGCAATAAGACTATTAAAACTTGAGATTGTGACAAGTAATTCTTGAAGAAGAAATGAGATAATCTTATTTACAACATTTACAACTAGAAAAATTAAAAGTAAAACTGAACGTTTAAGCTATACAAGAGTTTGGAATTACTGATAATAAGGGCGTAGATGCTTAGCATTCCAAGCTTGCAGTACTTCAAAACCATTAAGCCTTTTGAGATGATATGTTCCAATTCGTATCACCTTAGCGACGTGATATGAGCATTCCCAGTCAGGTCCCAATACTCCCGCACTTGGTTCTCTTGTACTGAGAATGATTTCTTTTAGAACCAGGTTGCTAACCTGGAAGTCTCTTCTCTTGACTTTAGAGTTGAAGAACTTTTTTGTCCACTATTGGTAGAAACCAATCCTTAACCGAGCTTTATTATGGTGTTCTTCAACTAAATCCAGACTTGCACGCATAAGTGCTTCATTGTCTAATTCATTGTAGAATTCTCTCCGAAGTGAACTAGTTCCTACTTCCACTAAGATCATTGCCTCACAGCCATATGCTAACGAGAAAGGTGTTTCTGAAGTAGAGGTCCTCGGAGTTGTTTAATATGCCCATAGAACTTTAGGGAGGTTGTTGGCCTAATTGCCATTGGCTATGCCAAGCTTGGCCTTCAATGTGTGATTGATAGTCTTGTTGACAGCTTTAACTTGACCATTAGCTTGTAGTCTTGCTATTGAGGCAAATTTATTATGAATCCCTAGCTCTTCACAAAACTTCTTGAAATCCTCATTGTTGAACTGTTTTCGATTATCAAAGATGAGTGTATGAGGAATTCCATAACGGCACACTATATTCTTGAAGACGAAGTCTTTGAGCTTCTTAGTAGTGATCACAGTCAAAGATTTTGCTACGACCCATTTAGTGAAATAGTCTACTACGACCACAATATACTTGATGCCACCCTTATCGGTTGGCATAGGACCGATGAGATCAATTCCTTACATAGCGAATGACTAGGGGTTGGTCATCGTTGGTAACTAGTGAGAAGGAGCTTGCGGGATGTTCGCGAATCTTTGACACTTGTCACACTTCTTCACAAAGTTGTGGTTATCTTTATGAAGTAGAGGCCAATAATATCCCTGGCGAATAACTTTGTTGGCGAGAGATCGTGCAACAGTGTGATTACCACAGATCCTTTCATGTATCTCTCTTATAATGTAATCTGCTTCTTCATGTGTTACACATCGAATGAGGGGAGTGCTAAACCCTCGCTTATACAACTAATCTCTTATGAGGGTGTAACTAGCAACTCTAGTTTGTAGGAGTCTTGCCTCAATCTTGCTATTAGGAAGAACCTTATCTTTGAGATACTGAATAATTAGAGTCATCTAAGACATGGATTCAGTTGTAGCTACTACCTGGTCGGGTGAGTTGATGTTGGGAACTTTGATGTATTTAACTAGGATACTATCTGGTGTGTCAAAGTCCAGCAATGAGGCTACTTTGCCAAAACATCCATGATAGAATTACTATTTCTCATAATTTGCCTGATTGTATAATGCTTGAAAGGCTCGAGTGCAACCTTGCCTTTCTTTAAGTAACTGATCATATTCTCCTCTTTGGCTTGATACTCTCCTAAAATCTGATTGAATACCAGTTGAGAATTGCTATTGATGTTGATCATATCTTTCCCCATCTCTCTTACTTGTCGCAAATCAGCAAATAGCGTTTCACACTTGGCCTCATTATTTGTAACTTTGAATCCAAACCTAAATGCTCTATAAATGCGAGTTCCCTTAGGACTAATGAGCAGAAGACCAGCTCCATCTCTTCTTTGTTAGAAGACCCATCAACATAGAGACTCCAAGTTGACAAGTTTCAAACAGTTTCTTGGATGACTTCATTAGTTGGTCATTCGGCTCCTAATCTAATTGATAAGAGAACTCTGAAATAAAATCAGCAACAACTTGCCTTTTAATAGTTGTTTTCGATCTGTAATGCAAATCGAATTGATTCCATGGCCCACTTGAGCAATTTACCCGAGGCTTCTGGCTTTTGAAGGACCTGCCTGAGTGGATAATTTGTTAAAACATGAATGGGCATAGAAGTAAGGTCGCAGCTTCCTGGAAGCAATAAGCAAAACAAAAGCTAATCGTTCCATCTCTAAATACCTTGACTCAGCGTCCAGTAGTCGTTTGCTTGTGTAATACACTAGCAACTGAATTCTATCATTTTCCCGAATGAGAGCTACGCTGACCGCATACTGAGAGATGGATAGGTAGAGAAATAAAATTTCTTGGGGAAGAGGCTTGGACAGAAGAGGTGGTTTGCCAAGATGCTCTTTTATGCTTTGGAAGGCTTATTCACACTCTGGAGTCCATTCAAATCTCTTATTGGCTCTAAGCATATTGAAGAATGGTAAACAACGATATATTGCTCTTGATATGAAGCAATTGAGAGCTGCTATTCTCCTATTCACACTTTGGACTTGTTTGCAATTAACGAGATTTTCATATCTAAATGAGCTTGGATCTTCTCGAGGTTGACTTAAATTCCACGATGTTAACCATATACCCCATGAAACACTTAAGAGGATTAGGTTTCATTCTATACCCTTGGAGTATATCGAACATTTTCATAAGGTTACCTATGTGATCTAAAGCGACATGCAACTTGACTAGCATGTCATCCACATAGACCTCCATAGATTTTCTGATCTTCATGGAAAACATATGATTAACCAAACACTAGTAGGTTGCCCTAACATTTTTTAGACCAAATGGCATGGCTTTATTATAGTACAGTCCTCGCTCTGTGATAAACGAGGGATGTTTCTCGTCAGGCATGAACATCGAAATCTGATTATATCCCAAATAGGCATCCATGAAGCTTAACAGCTTGTGCCCGAAAGTAGCATCAATGAGCTGATCAATTCTTGGCAAAGGGAAACTATCCTTTGGGCAAGTTTTGCTAAGATCCGTAAAATCAACGCAAATTCGCCACTTACCATTTGATTTTTTCATCAAAATAAGATTGGCGACCCAACTAGGGTAATAAGCTTCCTAAATGAACCCCATTGAGAGGAGCTTATCCACCTTAACCTTAAAAGCATCATAACGCTCTGGGTCCATAGCTATTCTCTTCTAGCAAACAGGCTTGAATTCACTATTGATGTTGAGTGCATGACATATAACATCTGAGCTGATCCTGATCATGTTAGCATGAGTCCGTGCAAAAATATCTATATTCTGTCTGAGGATGCTTATTAAATCAGTTACGAGTTTAGGGTTGAGATTGCTTCCGATTCTCAACATATGAGTTGGCTCATTCTAGTCAACAAAAACCTCAGATAATGTCTCAACTGGTCCACTGTGGGTATACTCCTTCTAAACACTAGGATCAATACTGTCTTCCACTGGACCAAGCTGTGGTTCGATCCTGCTGATCGATATTGCTTACTCAGGAATGCCTATAGGCTTCCCTTTCCCTTTGCATGCTATTTGCAATGGTCTAACATAACAGTCGCAAGATTCACGCTAAGACCCCTTGACATCTCCACACCCTGTCGGAATGGGAAATTTTCATCTTTGGATGATAAATGGAGGTGACAGTGTCAAACCAGTGGTCACGGTCACAAAATCAATCCTAAATATCGTAGTTAATGGTAAGCAGGGTCAATTCGCAGGGAGCAAAGACTGACAACCTAATGTAAATTTGAGTAGCAAAAATGAAATTGGCAAATTGATTAATTAAACCTAACAAACTAAATGCAAATAATAAAAGCTTGAAATTAAAATTAATGAAGACTTTATAATAAAAATGTTTCCACTACAGTTTTGGTTTGACACAAGACCAACTCACACAATTCTCCTCCACACTCTACGATCCCCTAAACATACAAGGCAAGGCAAATCAATAAAATTGCTTTCCAACACTCTATGTATAGTCTATCCTGTCTCATCCAATTGCTTAAGTTCGATTTGGTTAAAGGCTATCTTTGACTACCGAAAAACTCCACAAGTCAACATGACTAGTTGGTACGTCATTAACCAATACAATTCATCAACACGTATCATCAAATCAACCAACTACACAATTAATGTAACATAAGTAGAAATGACATTAAATGAAAATATAACTCGATTCCAATCAATACGAAGTAATTTAGATCAATACTCAACATTTAATTATCTCAAACCAACATTTATCATGCAATAGGTTTTATATCAACAACTAATCTCAATGGACAACATCAATAATCACAAATCGCACATTAAACTACTTTAAAGTATCGTAATCAATCATGAAACGAAAAAAACATAGTCTGATACACAGTACTTAACCAAATGTCCAACAATCGGGCTTATCCAACTAGTCGAGAGCTGTCGAAGAGAGTCATGGGTGTTAATCTCGATCTCACCTACACCGTAACAGAGAACAGGGAGCTCAGCCACTCATAGTGGGGTCGACAAAGGCTGAAGCGGTGGAAACGAAGTTGGTCATGGCAAAGAAGAAGTGACCAACAGTTAGAAGATGCGATGAGGAGCTGAAAAAGACCAACGAAACTTCTGAAACACCAACAGTCGCAACTCGCCAGAATACATTAGTTTTCCGACAGGTTTTCCGAGAAATGGTGGTGGGAATGGGATCCAAAGGTACCGATGGAAAGCTTAGGTGATAGGGAGTTTGAATCATGTCCTGGGGAGATGAAAAGTTGCCAAAAAGTGAGCAAAAACTAGCGTGGAAGCTAAAAAGAGGCGGCGGCAGCGATGGTGGTTTTCAGCGATTTTGGCATTGACGGAGCTTAGAGGAAGGTGGAACTGAGTGTGAGGAAGGTAGATCGGCCACCAGGGAAGAGAAAGAGTCATCAGAGATCGTTGAAAAGTGGCCCAACGACGATTGGAAGATGAAACATCCATAGCAAACGCGAATCACGATGGTCAGTGTGGGATGATGATGATTGGTGCAAGGGGAAGCTGGAACGTCACCGAAAATGGGAGAGGAAGAGTCGCCGATGGTGGAACTATAGTTTGGGGTGAGTGGCACCTCTAGAATGCGACCCTTCACTTCCTTTTTATACAAAAAGTAGAAAATTTTATTTGGTGCCTACATAATTGAAAAGTGACAAAATCAACCCCCTAAAAATATGACAGTTTACCCCCTAAACAACATGAATGAGACAAAATCACCCTTAATCCATAAACGACAACCTAATATCAACTCATACCATTTCCAAAATCATTCCGAACATGTTAAATTCATAAGAAAACATTAGGATGCGATGTTTCGTGAATAAATTCATAAATTTCTTAATTGCCTCAATATGATTTCATTTTAATCGCACATAGGGTCTTTTTATCACCAAAATAGAGTCAATTTCATGACTCTAATACACTCCCTAACTTACTCTTTGCTCGTCCTCGAGTAAAGTAAAAGAAAAATTTTCAACATTTTCACAAGACTATACACAACCATATTAATCAACAACCAAAACATTCATCAAAAGGTAAAGTGAAGAATTTGAACATACCTAGTAAACAACACAATCCTAAATAAAGAACTAAAGTTTCTGTCAAGATTTTCCTATCTCTATCCAAGCTGCTCAAACACACATTTCATGTTCATATCACAATGTCAAAGTGTCATGTAAAACTCCCCAACTTATGTACATGCAACATAATACTCATTTTCCACACAATATTTTAACATATAATTTCTTTTTCATTCATCACTTGATTTTTTTTTTCTTGCCTTAACTTCGTAAGCTTTCTAGAAGGTCCGTGTAGTGGGCTTTAGGTCAATGACTCCCAAACCAAACGGCTATAGGGCACTAAGTGTAGAACACTCCTCGAACTTACTCACTCGAACCAACAAAGCTATAAGTCAAGACTTATACTATTTTATTTTTTTTCTAAAGCTCATGATCTATGTAATGACTTATTAAGCTTTCTAGAGTACCCGTGTAACGAGCTTTAGGCCAATCACTCTCAAGCTAGATAGCTTTAGGGGATTAGGTGTAGAGCACCCCTTGGGCATACTCACTCGAGTCAACTAGGCTACAAATCAAAACCAAATCATCAAGCAACATTTAAGCACTTTTAACATACGCAAGATAATAAATGAAAATTTGCTCCATGGACATGTAAAGTATGTGGGAGACTTACATAAACACTAAAACACATGACATTCACACAAAACGGTGTCTAACCACAATTATGGACTAGCCTAGCACATAACAAAAACAATAGTTCAATGTTTAAAACCATGTTGCAACAAACCATTTTCAAAAACCTCACAAGACCTTTCAACTAGCATCTCAATTGCTTCTAAAATGGTGATTATGCATGAATTCATGAAAAATTTTGAAAATAGCTCACTTTAGTTCCCTTTTTCCACTTTTGGACTTACAAGAGTAAGATTCAACATATTTTCAACAAAAACATAATCATGCCACCAAAAAAAAAAAAAAATAAATAAATTTAATCACAATCCATTTAATACACAATCTCCACAAAAGCACCATCAACAACACTCCACAATAACATACATACTCCACAAAAAAAAAAAAAAAATAAAATAAATAAATAAATAAATCAACACTCCCCAACTTAAAATGCCATTGTCCTCAATGACCCACAGCTACAAATATCCTCCCCAACTTAGCATCAAATGATCTCAAATGGAATAAAATCAATAACCATTAAAATAATGCAACCCATGAGAACATATTAAACAATATCAACATAAAAGTTGGAAAGATACAACCTGGGGGACAATGATAGAGTTGTCACAAGTGAGGTTTGTGGAGCATGCTTAAGCATACCCTTCGACTAGTTAATGAGTTTCCAAACATGACAACTCCTGCAAAGACAAAAACATAAAAGCAATAAAAACATATTTACAAAGGTGGGTTGCCTCCCACAAGTGCTAAGTTTAAAGTCTTTAGCCAGACTTAGTGCACTTGAATGGCTAATTTGGTTCTAACAAAGGACACTCCTCAATCACCTCTCCATCATTGATGCCATCGGCATAAGGTTTAAGTCTTTGGCCATTCAGCTTAAAAACTTGCCCCGCTTTTGGGTTTTGGATTTCAACAGCTCCATGAGGGAAAACATTAAGAACAATAAAAAGGTCATCCCATTGTGACCGAAGCTTGCCCGGAAAGAGACGAAGCTTGGAGTTAAAAAGCCACACTTTTTGATTAAGAGAGAATGACTTCCTAACAATGTGTTTATCATGAAAGGCCTTAGTCCTCTCTTTATAGATGCGAGAGTTCTCATAAGTTTCGTGTCTTAGCTCATCTAACTCCGAAAATTGGAGTTTGCTATGGTTAATGGCCATGGTCATATCAAAATTGAATTTCTTTGTGGCCCAATATGCTCTATGTTCAAGTTCTATAGGTAAGTGACATGCTTTCCCAAAAACTAACCGATAAGGGGACATGCCAATAGGAGTACGATATGCGGTTCGATAGGCCCAAAATGCATCATTCAGATGCATTGACCAATCCTTACGATCGGGCTGTACCATTTTCTCTAAGATAGTCTTAATTTCTCTATTAGCACGTTCCACTTGTCCACTAGTTTGAGGGTGATAAGGTGTGGAAACTCAATAGGTGATTGAGTACTTTTTCAATATTGAGCCAAAGTGCCTATTGGTGAAATGTGAACCACTATCACTAATGATGGCACGCGGGTGACCAAAACGACTAAATATGTGCAATTGAACAAAGTTGACGACCACCCTATGATCATTTAGACACATAATCCACTGCAAGCAAGATATATTCAAAGCCAAAAGATGAGGGAAATTGAACTATGAAATCAATGCCCCACACATCAAACATTTCCACAATCAAAATAGGATTAAGGGGCATCATATATTGTCTACCAATATTCCCTACTTTCTTACATAAAGTACGAGCACGACAATAAAAGAATGCATCACGAAAAAGAATGGGCCAATAAAAACCACTGGAGGACCTTTAAAGCGATCCTCTTGCCACTGTAATGACCATAACAAGCATAAGAATGGAAAAATCAAGTACACTACTAAACTCATGGTCGGGAACACATCTCCTAATAATCTGGTCTGCACAAACCTTGAAAAGGTCCGATCTTCCCAAAAATAATGCTTGATGGTTGCAAAGAAATGATCTTTTTGAGTTTTGGTCCACCCTAATGGTAATTGTCCTATGGCCAGGTAATTGACTATATGGGCATACCAAGGTGCTTTGGATTGCGATATTGCAAATAGTTGCTCATATAGGAAAGAGTCATTCAAACATTGACCAGGGACATACTCTGTAAAGAGTCTAGACGAGTGGTCGGTGACCACATTATCATTACCCATTTTATCTTTGATTTCTAGATCAAACTCTTGCAACAACAAAATCCATCGAATTAGTCTAGGCTTAGTGTCTTTCTTGTCTAACAAATATCTAACTGTAACATGGTCTGTAAAGACAACTATCCTAGACCCAAGAAGATAAGACCGAAACTTATCAAGGGAGAACACTACTGCAAGCAACTCCTTCTCGGTAGTGGTGTAATTGCATTAAGCATCAGAGAGGGTCTTGCTTGCGTAATAGATGACAACGAGCTTTTTATTCACCTGCTGGCCAAGGACTGTACCAATGACGTAGTCCGACGTATCACACATCACTTCAAAAGGTTAATTCCAATCAAGAGGTTGCATGATGGGTGCTATGGTCAATGCTTCTTTCAAAATGGTAAAGGCAATCATACAAGAATCATAAAAAAACAAATGACACATCTTTAGCAAGCAAATCACACAAAGGTTTAGAGATCTTGCTAAAATTCTGGATGAAACGCCTATAAAATCCTGCATGGCCTAGGAAAGATCTAATTTGTTTGACTGACGAAGGCAGTGGTAGTTGAGAAATCAACTCCACCTTTGCCTTATCCACTGCTATCCCCTTGTTGGAAACTACATGAACTAAGACCTTCTTGAACCATGAAATGGCTCATCTCCCAACTAAGAACAAGATTTGTCTCTTTACATCGTTTCAACACCAACTCAAGCTTTTCGAGACAATCATCAAAAGATGTACCAAACACAGAAAAATCATCCATGAAGACCTCAAGGAATTGACCCACCATGTTAGAAAATATCGACAACATGCACCTTTGAAATGTTGTCGGTGCATTGCATAACCCGAAAGGCATGCGACGAAAGGTAAACGTACCAAAAGGAAATGTGAATGTGGTCTTTTCCCGGTCTTCAGGGGCAACTGGTACTTGGTTATATCCGGAATAGCCAGACAGAAAGCATTAGAAAGCCTGCCCTACAAGATTTTTAGGATTTGGTCAATAAATAGGAGAGAGAAATGATCTTTCCTAGTGGCTAGGTTGAGCTTTCCATAATCAATGCAAACTCTCCATCCTGTGGAAGGACGGGTAGGAATTCGCTCACCTCTTTCATTTTCAACAACAGTGAGGCCACTCTTCTTAGGTTCAACATGGGTTAGACTCACCCATTGGCTGTCGGATATAGGGTAGATGATACCCGCATCAAGCCATTTGATCAACTCTTTCTTCACCACCTCCATGTTCGGGTTTAACCTTCTTTGAGATTCATGCACCGATTTAGCATTTTCTTCACAAAATATGCGATGCATGCACAAAGAAGGGCTAATTCCTTGCAAATCGGCTACCGACCAACCGACTGCTTCTTTATGTGCTGCAAGACCGCCACTAATCTCTCCTCTTGCTCACTATCTAAGTTGGTGACAATGATCACGTGTAAGGCCTTGTTGGGTCCTAGAAAAACATACTTGAGAGTATTAGGCAAGGCCATCAACTCTAAGACTAGTGGAGACTCAATTGACGTTGGTTGTGTTGTCTTAGACAAAGGTGGTAAGGGTTCATACTTGATGTTCCAAGGTCAATGCTCTAGAATGGGCGACATATCCATATACGGACCAACCTCCTAAATCTCAGACATGACACTCAAGCTACATATCTCCTCAACAGACAGATTCATAAGAGTGTAAATCACATCATCACATAACATCTGTGGGGCGTGAGCCTCCACTAGACCGTCAATGGCATCAACCATGAAACACTCATTATCGTCCTTACGCATAGGCCCTAAACCAGCATTAAACACATTAAGTCTTAGTTTCCTATTCCCAAAAGACACTTCCATCTCTCCTAATCTACAGTTAATATAAGCGTTTGCAATTGCTAGAAAAGGTCTCCCTAAAATAATGAGTGGCATACTTCCACAACATGTATACTCCATGTCTAAGACAAGAAAATCCATTAAAAAATATAGTTCCTCAACCTTAACTAACACGTTGTCAATTAGGCCCCTAGGTATTTTGATCAATCGATTAGCTAATTGCAGGATGACTTCAGTAAGCTTGAGCTCACCTAATTTAAACTGTTCATACATAGAAGTGGGTAATAAGTTCATGCTCGCCCCTAAGTCTAAGAGTGCTCTATCAATCGTGACATTACGTATCACATACGAAATAATAGGAGCTCCAGGATCCTTTAACTTTGGGGGAAGGCTGTTTAAGACAACCGCACTTACATTTTCTAGTAAATGTATAGTCTTGGGTGTGTGAGATTTCATTCGCCTTTTTTGCATGCACAAGTCTCTGAGGAATTTGGCATAACTAGTTACTTGCTTAATGGCATCTAAGAGTGGAATATTAATTTGTATTTGCTTAAACAACTCAACCATTTCCTCCATCCTAAAGCTTTTCCTAGTAGTGGGAACATTTAGGGGCTCTAAGCACTGAGGAAAGGGTGCTCTCGATATGTACGATGTAAGGGATGGTTCATTCTCCCCAACTTTCTCCTTATCCGATCTTTGAACACTTGACTCTACAAGTGGCTCGCTCTCACTCTCTTTAGCTTGGTCCCTACCTAAACTTTCCTCTTCTCTACCCTGGACTTCTACTTCCCTCTCAAGCCTAATTAGCTCTCAGACGCTCCAAAGAGTCATCATAGACTTAGCTTGTTTGGAAAA
The DNA here is from genome assembly GCF_008641045.1 of Pistacia vera. NCBI lineage: Eukaryota > Viridiplantae > Streptophyta > Magnoliopsida > Sapindales > Anacardiaceae > Pistacia > Pistacia vera. Next base: position 242,759 of record NW_022196811.1, read on the forward strand.
CCCTCTCTGTTGAGATGAACCACTAGGGTTACCTATGACTTGACTAGGCAATTGGCCTTGTTCCCTCCTATTGACTCCTTTGACTATTTGTTCAATCTGGGTCTCTAGCTTACTAATGGATTGGGAATGAGAATGTAGAAGTTGGGTATTCTGCTCTAAATCTTGGAACCTAACATTCATGTCAGCTTTTTGTTCTTGCATGGTTTGGAGCATTTGAGTCATCATTGATTCCAGTGAACTATGCACTAGAATGGGCTGCTGAATAGGAGGTGGGATCCTAGGTTGGGAGGTTGGTTGGATTGAAGGTTGCTCCCCATAGTTGCCTTGCTGGTTGGAAGGTTGTTCCTGTATGGCATATTGTTAGGGGCATTCTGGGGTGGTTGTGGCTTCCATGAAAAATTAGGGTGGTTACGCTACCCAGGATTATACGTGTTCGAGTATGGATCGTTCCGTCTTTGAAAGCCTTGTGCAACTTACACTTCCTCCTCAAAAGGGTCGGGGGCAGGTTCAAAACTAAAGCTATCAATGCAACCTAATAGAAATTAATACTAAGAACAAAAATTAAATCCTAGGAATAAAACCAAATTATGGAAAATAAGGCAAAAGCTATTACTAATAAACTACCACACAACTATAACTATTAATCAAAAGGACTAAAAATAAAAAATAAAAAAAAGTCAACAGAATTTCACAATCGGGTTGCGCCAAATCTTTATTCCCAATTGCAATCTTCCTGCAAAACGAAAACGAACACAAACACAAATGAAACTATTCCAATGAAAATAAAATGAAAATGAAATAAAACAAAGTAAAATGAAATTATGCAAACAACCTAAAAAGAAAATAATTAACCAAAGATGTAAAGAGACAAACTAAAAGGAACACAAAAATTAAACACTTAACCAAACAAAACAATTCACCCAAACAAATAATCACTACAAAAAAAATAACACAAACAAAAACAACAACTAAGATAAACCTAGAGTAAAAACTAATGACTACCCAAACACACAAAGTCGAAAGCTCGTTGCTCCTCAGCAACAGTGCCAAAATTTTGTCAAACTGGTCGTCACGGTCACAAAATCAATCTTAAATACCGTAGTTAGCGGTAAGCTGGGTTAAATCCATAGGGAGCGAAGACTGACAACTAATGTAAATTTGAGTAGCGAAAATGAAATTACCTAACAAACTAAATGCAAATAATAAAAGCTTGAAATTAAAATTAATGAAGACTTTATAATAAAAATGTTGCTGCTATGGTTTTGGTTCGACACGAGACCAACTCACACAATTCTCCTCCACACTCTATGATCCCCTAAACCTACAAGGCAAGGTAAATAAATAAAATCGCTTTCCGGCACTCTAAGTATAGTCTACCCTATCTCACCTAATTGCTCAAGTTCGATTGGTTAAAGACTATCTTTGACTATCGAAAAACTCCACAAGTCAACACCACTAGTTGGTATGTCATTAACAAATGCAATTCATCAACACGTATCATCTAATCAACCAACTGCAGAATCAGTGTAACATAAGTAGAAATGGCATTAAATGCAAATATAACTAGATTGCAATCGATCGAAGTAATTTAGAGCAATACTTAACATTTAATTATCTCAAACCAACATTTATCATGCAATAGATTTTATATCAACAACTAATCTCAATGGACAACATCAATAATCACAAATCACACATCAAACTACATTAAAGTATCATAATCAATCATGAAACGAAAACAAAAATAGTCTGATACACAATACTTAACAAAATGTTGAAGAATCGAGCTCATCCAACTAGTCGAGAGCTATTGAGGAGAGTCATGGGTGTTAATCTTGATCTCACCTACACTGTAAAAGACAACCGGGAGCTCAGCCGCTCATGGTGGTGTCGACGAAGGCTGGAGTGGTAGAAACGAAGTTGGTCATGGCAAAGAGCAAGTGACCGGTAGCTAGAAGATGCGATGAGGAGGTGAAAAAGACCAACAAACTCTTGGAATACCAACAGTGGCAACTCGCTAGAATATGTTAGTTTTTCGACGGGTCTTTCAGGAAATGGTGGTAGAAATTGGATTCGAAGGTACCAATGGAAAGCTCAAGTGATGGGGAGTTTGAATCAGGTCCTGGGGAGATGAAAGGTCGTCGAAAAGTGAGTGAAAACTGGTATGGAAGCTGAAAAGACATGGCAGCAACGATGGTGGATTCTGACTATTTTGGCATTGACGGAGCTTAGAGGAAGGTGGAACTGAGTGTGGCGAAGGTAGATCGGCCACCAAGAAGTGAAAGAGTCGTCAGATATCTTTGAAAAGTGGCCCAACGATGGTTGGAAAATTAAAGATCGATTACAAACGGGCGAATCGTGGCGGTGAGTGCATGATGATTATGATCAGTGCAAGGGGAGGCTGGAAAGTCATCGAAAATAGGAGAGGAAGAGTTGCTAGTAGTGGAACTATAGTTTAGGGTGAGCGGCACCTTTGGAATGCGATCTTTCACTTCTTTTTTATACAAAAAGTGGAAAATTTTATTTGGTCCGCACACGATTGAAAAGTGACAAAATCAACCCCTTAAAAATATGATAGTTTACCCCCTAAACAACATGAATGAGACAAAATCACCCCTAATCCATAAACCACAACCTAATATCAAATCATACCATTTACAAAATTATGCCGAACATGTTAAATTCATAAGAAAACATTAGGATGCGATGTTTCGTGAATAAATTCATAAATTTCTTAATTGCCTCAATATGATTTCATTTTAATCGCACATAGGGTCTTTTTATCACCAAAATAGAGTCACTTTCATGAGTTTAACATACAACCTTAAAGTTCCACGTAGAGGTCGTCCTAAGGTGCCATTGAAAGCTGACAGATAGTCTACTACAAGAAATTCTGTCATCTTGGTCACTTCGTGGGTCTCACCCAAAGTTACTGGAAGTGCAATTGTTCCTCTGGGAATCAGATGATCCTAGTAAAGCCATAAAGAGGAATAGAGACAAGCTTCAAATCTATCTTTTCTAATTGCATTTCCTTGAATGTGTTAGAGTAGGTGCCCTAGAGCCAATCAACTATTGTAGAATTGACACTAGCCTAATGTAGTTCTATTTAGAGCTATCAATACAGTATTGATTGGTTGCATTGAAGAGTGTGTCAAGACTATAGTGGATTGAAAAAGGATTCATCACTCTCGGGTACAAGAGGAGCTATCTCACTACGCAATTCAGTAAATGACAATGACACTAAAGCTATAGCCATAATGGGATTGAGTTGTTGCCCAATCCAATTTATATTATTCTGGTCATTGGTGCAGTAACTGAATACAAACACATCGAAAGAAACTGAGGTTGACACTATTTATATACCTCAATCTCGATGAGATAATAGATGCTGAAAGGATTTGATTGCACGGTAACCATATCATTGATAGGTAACTGATTTGCTGAATCGAAATCTATCGGGTGGCCATGATGCCTTGCTAGGGGCCAATTTTGGTCTGTGTATAGTGAGATGATTGATTTGTGTCAATCGCGATACTACTCATTGCCGATATGATGAGGAGTCTACGGGTCACACACTTGGGAGACAATTTAAGGATGGTAAATTTTGGAAGGGCATATTTGTCTTTTAGACAAATGAACATATTGGTAATTTTGCTGTGTAATTAAATTTACCGAGGTTGTAGCCTATGTCCAATTTTATTATTGGAATATTTTAGCAAAATTATAAGTTTAATTATTAAGGTTACTATTAATATTTAACTAAATAATTAAATAGGGACCTATATGTGATTCCACCTAAGTTTGGGTTGTTGCTAAATTTTGGTGGTGGAATGGAAATTTGTTTCATTATTTAAAGAACACAAATTTAGGTTTATTCAACCTAAGTCATTTGAGCTGTGGGTGAGATACTTTGAAGAGAAAATTTCTCTCTTCCTTTCTCTTTATTCAATCTTCCAAAATTCATACTCCTTAAAGCCAAGAATTAACTCTAGCAAAGTTAATTATTGGTCTCTGACGTATTGTCTTTGTGTGGACGATGTGAGTTTGATTGTATTCTTGAATCGGTAGCGAAATCGCATTCAGAGATATTGACGGAGCCTTAAACGCTGGTATAATCTAATCCTTGCATAGATCTTTATTATTTCAATTTAAGCATGTAAACTATGTATATATTTGTGTGAACGACGTGAGTTTGATTGTATTCTCGAATCGGTAGCGAAATCGCATTCAGAGATATTGACGGAGCCTTTAACGCTGGTATAATCTAATCCTTGCATGGATCTTTATTATTTCAATTTAAGCATGTAAACTATATATATATATATATCACACCCTGATCTTGGCGAAATTAGAGTAATTGATGGGCAAAATATTTATTTTTCGCTGCCTCTGCTCATTGATTTACTTACAGAATGCTCACTGAAATAGAATATTCACGGCATTCTCATTATCTACCAACATTTTGTGGACTTCGCACCTCTCTATTTCAACTGCGATGACCAATGCATCCTTTTGAGGGTAATGTAATCATACCACATCTTTCTCAGGGAAGGTAATCTCCTATTCTCTACGCACCGTACTAGGTTGTGGTGCCATACTTAGGACACTCACGAGTTCATGCCGAGCCTCTTGAGAGCACTTCCCCTGAGCACCTCAAGAGTTCCCCATGATATGCGGTCCCCCAAAGATAGTCCCTACTAGATGGAGACCCTTGTGACCTCAGTACTCATTTCCATCATCCCCTTGATCCTTCTCCCGAGTGGGAGTTGGACCATTGACATACTCCTTGAACTGCACCTCTTCAATTGCTTCCTTAAGAGCTTGACATTCATAGGTATATTGCCCATTATCCTGATGATAACGGCAATACTTCTTATTGTTTCTTTTAGAAGCGGGCCTTTTCATGGGCTCTGGCTCTTGGACTAGATTAGCTTTTTTTTACTTGTCTAGAATAGTTTAAATCCATGGTTTGAGCGGAGGAAATAAATCCTGGTCAGTATCACAACGAGGAACCTGGGCATAAGATTTCTTGGGCTTAAACCGTTGTTTTTTTTTCGCTTTCTCTGATCGTCATCAGCCCACTTGTAATTAGATCTTCTACTACTCTCTCCCCTTTTTACTCCCTCCGTTTGGGAGCACTGGTTGAAGGCCCAGGGTCATGGCGATTTAAAGCTGCCACTGAATTCTCTATTCTTAGATATTTTTCTGTGAGGCTGTAGAAGCGAGTGAGAGAAATATCGTCCTCAGATTATAGTTTCTTCCACAGGTCGGTTTGTAGGCGAACTCTAACAATAATTAGAGTTCGAACTGAATCTTTGGGTGTATTAGCCACTTTATTCAGCTCCCTGTGAAACCTGTCAATGTAGGACTAGAGAGATTCATTCCTCCCCTGACGTATGTTGTTGCATTGAGAACATCCGATTGGCCTGGAAGTGTTTCAAGAATAACGAACTCATCTATTGCCACAAGTTGATAGACCCTCGTGGAAGCGATCTGAACCAATGTTTAGTGTGGGCAGTCAGAGTCACTACTAAGCAGCGACATTTTGCCAAGTTGGTAACTTGTTGAAGCTCCATGAGGTCGTTAAACTCATAGAGATGATCCTATGGATTAGAATTCCTATCAAATGCTTACATGTCGGGCATTCTAAATCTTGACGGGAGAGGAGCGGTCATAACTATTGGAGAAAAGGGAGACGCCTTTGTGACCTTCCCTTGCTCATTCTGTTGAGCTCTAAGTTGATCCAGAGCTCGCTGTAACTCCTTTCTTTGGGGAAGCGGAGCCATCTGAGGATCACTTTCCACAATTGCGATCAAGGAAAGACCGTAGGTTAGACTCTTCCCTACCTCGGTCGAAGCCTTCAATGTGCCTTGACACATGTTGGCTAGAGCCTTGTGAAGGCACTGAATGGATTGGGGAGTTCTCCGTACCTCTGCGGTGGTCAGAATCAACCCGCAGATGGTGGGTATTTACCTCGCGGTGATGATCGGAACCATCATCCCGGTGATGGTGCGAATCTCTCTACCGAACACTTTTGTGGGGGTGTGCTTGCAATGTGGCATGAGATGGCTCACGATGCAACATACTGCCAAGTTGCAAAGCTATAGGTATTCTCCCTGTCTCACGAACAATATTTGCTAGCCATTTAGAGCCTTTTGGCTCATGCTCAGCCTTTTGCTTTCCCTTATCTTTGCACATTGTAATATGCATGGTATGACCTTTTGCTTGTTTCCATGCTTTAGTGTGACCTACAGGCGTTTTTGGAGGTGGTACCGCCTTACTAGAATGGGGCGGCATAACTTGATCCGAATGATCTAACCTTTGGTTCACTGTTTGGAGAGTGTTGTTGAACCATTCCAGATAATCCATGATAACCAGCACTAGCTGAAAGGTTGAGGGGTTGCCTATTGCAGTACTTTGAGGAACTCGAGTTACTTCGGGAGGAGTAATCTCCTAAACTCGGGGGGTCTCCTCGTTGCTTGTGCTAGTACACTTGGTTTCAAGACCTCAAGCCATGAGTTCGCAAGTAGAATTGACTGATCAGTTGAAAATACAGGATAAAGAGCTGATGTGAAATCTTGCCCTCCTTTTAGCACCAAACTGTTGATGCTTGATTTTGACACCAACGACCTCGCACATGCAAAGTGCTAAGCAAACCTTAGAAATTACAAGTGATTAATTGATTTAAGAGCTAGGATAAAGTTACAACACGATTGAATGCAAAGACTTAATAATAAATGAGACAGTGAGAATTTTATAGTGGTTCGGATGCTTAAAGCGATTCCTACATCCACTGTTTCTTTTATATAATGTGTTGCGAGAGGTCGCATATAGCGAATAGCGAGTCGAGGTACAATGACTAAGTATTTAGAGAGAATATTTAGCCAGTCTTTTTCTTGTAGGTTGTCGTTGCTATTTATTGTTATGAAAATCAGAGATCCCTAATTTGAGAGGGGGAGTCCTTGATTTATAGCTATTGAATTCAAGGTAATGATTACAAGTCTGTAAATGGGTAGGTGTCGTGCAAATCCTTCCTTGCCTCTCATTGGCTGATAACTTAGGAAATATCTTTAAATTATCTAGGGCTTGGATAGGTGTGCAGTCCTCATTCACTTGTAGACAAAACCTGAATTTATTGGGTTGGTGACAACTTTATTTTCTCTGTCTTGGGATGACGTGGTAGATCTTGGATGGTGTAAAGCCTTCCTGAACTCTAATTGTTGCTCGCTGATGTAAGCTTACATCAGCCCTGATTTTTAGGCATAACAAAGTAGAACTGTGAAATTTAGACCACTCAAATTTAAGTTATAGGTTTTTAAAGTATTTATAGTCATCCCTTCAAAAGATATTCTCAAAAATTTATTATTATTATTTTTTTATTTATTTCACTAAGAATTTGCTTCTTGTTGATAAGTGATTAAATGGTTGAGGGTTGAAGAACAAAATGAGTTAAGGGCATTTCGTGGTCCTATAGTAAAGTGATCAATAGAACAAGCAACAATATTCAATAATAGAACAAGCGAAAGGCTTCTTTAAGAGTACAATTATAACTTGCTAGATTTCACACATCACAAGTCTCAAATACAAATTAGCTGCTGCACATTTTAAGAGTACAAACACAAATTAATACAGAAAACCACAGAATGAAAAATGGCAACGACACAAAAGAAAACTTGATTTAGTTAAGTTTCATTTTCCTAATTATTTCTTATTTGTTTACTTTTCTAGTTAGAGATATTTGTTTACTTATGAATTTTATTTACCTTCCTCTAGTAGTATTAGGAATATTTAAACTACGAAAAGAGTTGTTAAGTAATAAGTTATTCATAGTTTATTAATAAAAAAAATTGAGTTCCCTTCGGAGATTCTTTGTTGTGATTCAACATCCTTACAAAAGCTACGTGTTATGCGTTTTTTTTTTTTTTTTTTTGTATTTTCTCTTCATCATACACTATTTTTATGAAAAGATAAAGTAACACAATTTTCATCAAAAATTTCTATTTTTTATGGAATTAATATTTGTTTCAAAGACTTTCTTATAATATATAACCCTATATTATATATAAATAAATATTTGTTTCATATCTTTTAATAAGTCGATCTTTCTATATACTTATTTTTGACATGGTATATTTTTAAAAAAAAAAATTATATATCTCAAGTTTATATCTTTCAATATTATATATTTTAACCTACCTTAGGTTTTGTAAAATTACACCAACTTTTCAAATGTCTTGAAAACTAACAACGACCTACAAAAAACACTAATAATAATATGTAAGAACAAATTAAGAAGAGAAGGTTAAAATAGCCTTACAACATTTATTTATAGGAATGGGATAGTCTTTTAATATTTATTTTATAAATATACATTTTCTTTATGAAAACCCTAATTAGCCTCCCATATAAATCAAAACCTAAACACCCTTTAACTTTTAAAAAGAGAAAAACAAAAAATTAATAAATTGTGGCTAGTCGGTGGCTAGATCACATTGGCTTTGATGTGGCTCAATAAGGCATGATCACAGCAAGTTGTGATCTCCTTGAATATAGCGTAGCAGCCATTCAACCATGCCAAGCTAGATCCCCTATCATATATCAAATCCTATTGGAATGTTGACAAAAGTAAGGTCAATACCCCAGTTGCATTTGAGGGGAAATGTTGACCAAAGTTAAAAGGTCAAAATTGTAAATCTTACCCTTATCTTGTAGCGATGCCATTTTGTTTCTCTCTCATTTCATATAAAAAAGAGCAGACTTCTTCTTGTACATTTGGTTTTTAGTTAATCAAAATACTGAAATTTTTACTCAATTAGCTTTCTTCTTTTTCGTTTCCCTTCAAATCTCACATGATATTAGAGTTGAAGACATGCGTTTACAGCCAAGATTCTTGGTTCTTCGTTCAATCAAAGCACCATGGAGAAGACGACGGTTCTCAACTCAGCTCAATCTTCAATTTTTTTGTCAAGTCTGCAAGTAATTACTCCGAAGCTTACTAGAGACAATTACAAGGATAACTATAGATTCTGGCGATCTCAAGTTCTCTCGGCTGTCAGAGCTCATGAATTGGAGGAGCATCTAACTAGTTCAATTTCATGTCCAGAACCTTTAATTGTCTCTCATAGTGATAGTTCAACTCAATCGAGTGAAAACGTAACTAAGGAAAAAAATCAATCCAGCTTATAAAGCATGGAAGAAGACTGCTAAATTCCTTGTTACCTGGCTTTTAGCCTTTATCTTTGAGTGTATGTTTCGTCACATTTCTAAATAACAATTTGCCACTGAATTTTGGTACAATCTCGAGAATGAGTTCATTACTGACTCCAGAGCAAGACCTTTTCATCTAAAGAATCTACTTCAGACCACTCAAAAAGGAAGCATGAGCATTAGTGAGTTTGTCAAGAAAATGAAAGGTATTGCTAAGAATCTGTTGAGAAGTGGTCAGGTTATAAGTGATAAAGATCTACTTCAATATGTGCTAGATGGCCTAGGGCCATTATTTGATGTCACTGTAGTCAACCTAACATCTATAATTGAGTCTAAATTTGACTCAGTCTTTCTACAAGAAGCTCGATTTCTGCTTCAGAAATATGACATGAGACTTGAGAAATTCAATAGCATTGACTTTGCAAATAGCTTAGTGCATATGGCTTCTCTTAGCAATCCTAATTTACACCATTGCCTTATACTAGTCCAAGGGGATCTCTAAGCTCTAATGATGTTGCTAGAGGCCTCAATACATTTCACCATGTACCTGCTCTGATAAACACTTTGCCCCTCAGCACCAACTCATCCTGCATCAACTCACTCACCTTATCCACAAGCACCAACTTACTCTACCCTAACTTATCCAGCCTATTCTTTTCCTGTCACTCATAGTGACTCATATTTTCCTTCTGCACATGAGAATCACTTTGGAAGACTTGTTGGTGCTTCCTTTTCACCCTACAGAACACCTGGGTCTCATACTTTTGGCAGAGGCCGTGGTAAAGGTGCTGGTAGAGGCAAACCAGTGTGTCAAGTATGTAGCAAGGTTGGCCACACAATGGCACAATGTTATCATAGGTATAATTCAAACTATAACGGGGCTCCACCTACTCAATCTTAGTTTGGTGCTCCAGCAACTCAGTATGGTGTTTCTCATCTTTAGTTCACACATTATGGAGACCCTGGTTCTCGCCCAACTTCTGAACCTGCTGCTGGTACTTCTTTTGGAAACAATTTATCTCATGGAAATCATGGTGTCTCTTTCTCCACTCAAGAACAACCTTCATCATAGTTTAGCTTCCTTGTCCCTAGCCAACAATTAAACTTCCCTAATCCTAATCAAGCTTACTTTGCATCTCATTAAACTCCTTCTCCAGCTCCCAACTCTTTTGTACCTATGCCTATCTCCTCCACTACACCACCCAATCTAGCCTGGTACATGGACTCAAGAGCTACAGAACATGTTACCTCTGACCCTTATCACTTAGTAGCCAGCAAAAACTATGATGGGATTGATCAATTGCAAGTCGATAGTGTTGAGTCTCTAAACATCTCCCATATTGGTTTTTCTTTATTACCTAGTGCATTACATTCTAAATGTTTATATCTAAAAAATGTCCTTTGTGTGCCTAGTGTTATGACTATTTCATACGCTAGCAAGTGCACTAATCGACAAGTAATAAAGTGATGAAAAAAAAGTGTTGAATCCCACGAGGACTAAATGCTAAACAAACAAATAAATTGACTAATCTTAATTGTTATTTGAGATAACGAAATTGATGATGTGAATTTAAAATAAAAACAAGAATTGCTAGAAATTAAAGCAATTAAATAACAAAGACAAATATCACTATATTATAAAAATGCTAAGGGCTTCGATTCTTCTTAAACCAATGTTGGCAGACATGCTATAAAAATCAGATTCAAGAAATCTATTGATCTAAAGATGGCTAAATCCCTCAATTTAACACAATTGTGAAATTCATTAACAGTTAGGTTCTGCTCCCGCTTAAAACCTAAACTGGCCATATAAACCTCATAAGACTCTCCCGAGTATCCTACTCAATCTATGATCTATGCTATTTTAATGACCTAAAGTGATTTCACTGCCCGGTTTATCATCACATCAATAAAACAGTTGAACACAATGAAACCCTAATCAAAAGATTTCTAATCAAACTTCACCGCCTGGTTCATCATTCAATAAGAGCCCTAGATAATTAAAGAAACGTCATATCCAAAAGCATTAAGCAAATCACACAGATTCTGGTAGAACAATAAATTCATGAATGCTTTAATAAAATTGAAAATCAAGTCAACATGGTTTGGTAGAATCTACCCCTTAATAATAACAATCTACTCCATAATCAAAGTGATAACATCAACATCAGTTTTGAACTCATCATCATAACAATTCCAAACTGATGCATAAAAATAGAGTGAGAGAAAACAAAAACTGAAATCTTGAAGAATTCATCTCTAGAAAAGTATTGCGCCAACTTCTCCCGAATGAATGTGCTAGCCTCTTTCCTTTGATCTCCTCCTCCTCTTTGATGTCTTTTCTTTCAAAACCCTAGCCTCCCCTCCTCTTGCTAAGGACCTCTCTTTTTGGTATTAAAGTGGTGAGGGCATTATGGTAAAAAGCCACACTTAAATTAAAAATACATGATAACAAATCTACTTGTCTTTCATGCACTAACGTATCTTTTGGCTCAATTTGTAACCATTTTCTAGGCTGAACTGGATATCGACCAAAAACCAAAAGTTGTAGCTCTATGTCTTATCTTTCTAATCGTTTAAGAATTATCCCAATAGGAGATCTACAGCTCATGTTATGGCAAACATACCGATGCATGTTCAAAGACGTTTTTCTTCAGTTCGCAACGAGTTGTTCACAACTTCAAGCCAAGTTTTCACCGTCTTTCAGTCAGAATAAGGAATAAACCTAATCATGAAAGTTGTATATCTGCTTCTTAGCTTTTCATAGCTTCTAAATTCAGGTCATTCTGAGTTGAAAATCTCAAGCTATGTAATTTATGCTCAACACCATCATTTATCCTCAAAATCATCGTTTAGGCATACAAAGTAAAATTAATAGAGTTATGTAGCAATTATGGCCCAAACTATATGAGAAGTATCCTATATCCTATTGAAATTCAATACAAAATCACTATGAGACATAGGATTATCAAATACTCTTAAACTTAGATTTTGCTCGTCCTCGAGTAAAAGAAAAAATACTAAAGAATTTTAGTCAACACGCTCATACTTATGTTTGTAAAGCTGGAAATATGATAAAATCTAGAGGATGTTCCCAGGATAAATCAAGTCAGAGTCAACATTCAAAAGCTAATAAGATCTCTTCTTGAAATCTCAATGTGTGTGTGTGATTAGCCAATCAAAAATCTCATGCATGTCTCTCAGATTAATCTATGCACACTAAATAACAAAACAACGATTTCCAGAATAAAGAAATTGGAGCTTCATATGCCTGCTTTTCAAATCATCTCTCCACTAATGTAGACAAACACAAAAACTCAGATCGGAAGGTCTTTGAAAGCTTGTAACGTAAGGCTGAGGTATTGGCTATCAAGGAAAGGAAAATAATTTATCAAAAATAAGAGAATCGAATATTTTTCACAATAAGATTTTTCATTCTCTCTTTTTTTTTTTTTTTTTTTCATTCTTTCTCTTCTTTTTCATTTCACCCGCCACCTTTGAATTCTCTTTTTCTTCCAACCCCTAAATACAACAATTTTTTTTTTTTTGTTTTTTTTTTAGAACAATAAATATGAAAAAGATTCTCTTGGAAGGTATTTACTTGTTTTACAGGTTGTATGGGTTATGTCAAGTGACGAACAAAGAAAATTTTCATTCGACCTTAATATCAAATTTTCAGTTATTCATAGGCTCAATCGGGTGACTAAGGAAAATATTATTCGGGGTAGGCTTGAAAGGCTCAACCGATCCAAGAAATACCTAAATCATTTCTAAGCGTTTGTTCTGTCTACGATTTCGCCTCAAGAGATTATCAAACAGGTTTTGGAGCTCCTAGATGTGAAACCTTGTCATGCCAAATAATGCACATAAACTTTCTCTAGGTCACAAAGCAATTGACTAAGTCATGGCTACATGCTCAAAATGGTATTGAGATTCAAGAAAAAGAAAGAATTAACAAAAGAATAAATCATCTAACTAAATCATCACCCTTCCCTTCCTCCAAATCTATCCTATTTCAGTTATAACAGAACACAGTATGAATGCAGGAAACTAACATATTTGGGCTCAAAATTTTCAAATTTTCAGATTTTTCAGAGATTTTTTTTTCTTTTTTTTTTTTTTGGGAAACCATGAGAAATCCACCCCCAAACTTAGAATGAACAGTGTCCTCAATGTTCTAAAGAAAAAGAGAAAAATACAAAGGGTATAGAGACACTCCCCTAAGTTCTAGAAGATGTGACCAAGTTTCCCAAATTGTCACCTCCAAACTTGGATTCGAACTTGGACAGAGAAAGAAAACACAAAGAAAAATAAACAAACGAAAAGAAAAAAAAAAAAAGACTAAAATCAAAAAATACATAAACAAAAATCAAAAAGAAAATAAAGTAAAACATTTGGGTTGACTCCGAAGAAGCTCTTTAAGTTATAGTCTTTAGCTAGACTCTTCAGATCATGGATCGCGTAATGTGATGGTGGTAGTATTTCTATCAATACCACCCTCGAAATACGGCTTCAACCACTGACCATTCACTTTAAATGTCTCCTGAGAATTTTGTTTGCATTTCCACAGCACCAAACGAAGACACACTCACAACCCTGAAGGGTCCTGTCCAACGAGATTTCAATTTTCCTGGGAATAAGCGAAGTCGACTATTATAGAGCAGAACTTGTTGACCAGGATGAAACTCACGCCTTAGGATGTGCTTATCATGCCATTTCTTTGTTCTCTCCTTATAGATTTTTGCATTCTCATATGCTACATGACAAAATTCTTCTAACTCATTCACCTGCAATACTCTTTTCTCACCTACAACTTGCATGTCAAAATTCAAGAATTTAGTAGCCCAATATGCTTTATGCTCTAGTTCCACAGGTAGATGCCATGCTTTTCCAAATACTAGCTTATAAGGTGACATTCCTATTGGAGTCTTAAAAGCTATCTTGTATGCCCATAAAGCGTCATCTAATTTAAGGGACCAATCTTTCCTAGAGGCTTGAACAGTCTTCTCTAAAATTCTCTTTAATTCCCTATTCGAAACCTCTACCTGATCACTTGTCTGTGCGTTATAAGGGGTGCTTACCTTATAGGTAATCCCATATTTTCCTAACAAGGATTCAAATTGACGATTACAAAAATGTGTTCCCCCATCACTAATTATTGCCCTAAGAGTTCCAAAACGAGTGAAGATATTTTTCCTCAAAAATTTTACCACTATCCTAGCATCATTTGTGGGTGTTGCAATTACTTCTACCCATTTAGAGACATAATCTACGACAACTAGGATGTACTTATTAGAACAAGAGGAAGGTAATGGTCCCATAAAATCTATTCCCCAAACATCAAATAATTCACAAACAATAATATTAGTCAAGGGCATTTCATATTTTATTGAGATATTACCACTTCTTTGACACCTATCACAAGCAGCAACATAAGCATGTGGCTCTCTAAAAAGTGTTGGCCAATAAAAACCTGATTGTAGTACTTTAGCTGTCGTTCTATTTGCACCAAAATGTCCTCCTGCCTCTCTATCATGACAATGGTGCAATATGTTATTGAATTCCTCTTTTGGCACACATCTTCAAATAACTTGGTCTGCACAAATTTTGTATAGATGTGGATCTTCCCACAAGTAGTGCTTGACATCCGAGAAAAATTTCTTCTTTTGATGGTATGTGAAGTCATTAGGGATCCAATTTCCTATAAGAAAATTCGCAAAGTCAGCAAACCAAGGAGGTTCTACAGAGGAAGAAATAACAAAAATTTTCTCATTCGGGAATTCCTCATTGATATCCATGTCCTCATCCATAAATTGTTCAAGTCGTGAGAGATGGTCAGCCACTGGATTTTCTATTCCCTTTTTGTCTTTTATCTCCAAATCAAATTCTTGAAGGAGAAGAATACACCGCAACAATCTTGGCTTATCCTCTTTCTTTTCAAGCAAATACTTCAGAGCTACATGATCAGTAAAAACAACCATCTTAGTACCAATGAGATAAGAACAAAATTTATCAAAAGCAAAAACTATAGCTAAAAGTTCTTTCTCCGTTGTGGCATAATTCAATTGAGCTCCCGAAAGTGTGCGGCTAGCATAGTAAATTGTGGGAAAAACTTTGTCCTTTCGTTGGCCAAGCACAACCCCAACAGCGGTATCACTTGCATCGCACATCATCTCAAAAGGAATACTCCAATCTGGTGCTACAACAATAGGTGTAGTAATGAGCATTTCCTTTAAAGTATTAAATGCCTGCAGCCAGTCATTAGAAAAGTCAAATTTCACATCTTTCACAAGGAGATTAAAAAGAGCTTTTGCAATGTTACAGAAATATTTTATAAATCTCCTGTAAAATCCAGCGTGGCCAAGAAAACTCCTAACAGCTTTGACTGAGGTAGGTGGCGGTAAATTTGCAATAACATCCACCTTTGCTTTGTTGACTTCAATCCCTCTTGAGGAAATTTTATGACCTAGAACTATTCCTTCTTGAACCATAAACTGACATTTTTCCCAATTAGGCACAAGGTTCGTCTCCTCGCATCTCTGCAACACTAAAGACAAATGATAAAGGCAATCTTCAAAGGTTAGACCAAACAAAGTAAAGTCATCCATAAAAATTTCTAAAAATTTTTCAGTCATATCTGAAAAAATTGTCATCATGCAACATTGAAATGTGGCTGGTTCATTGCAAAGACCAAAGGGCATCCTTCTATATGCGAAAGTACCATAAGGGCAAGTAAAAGTCGTTTTGTCTTGGTCCTTTGGTGCAATTGGGATCTGGTTATATCCCAAGTATCCATTCAAAAAACAATAAAACCTATGACCTGCCAACCTCTCTAACATTTGGTTAATAAAAGGTAATGGGAAGTGGTCTTTCCTAGTGGCATCATTTAATTTCCTTTAGTCAATACATACATGCCACCCAGTCACAGTTCTAGTGGGAATTAATTCATTTTTTTCATTTTTCACTACTGTTACCCCACCTTTCTTTGGTACTACATGTACTGGACTAACCCAAGCACTATCAGAGATAGGGTAGATAATACCTACATCAAGTAATTTAATTACTTCTTTCTTTACCACTTCCCGCATCACAGGATTTAGACGTCTCTGCGGTTGAACTGTTGGCTTGAAATTCTCCTCCATGAGAATTTTATGCATGCAAATCGATGGACTGATTCCCTTGATGTCTGCTATTGTCCATCCTAACGCTCTCTTATGCTTCTGTAAAACCTCTAAAAGTTGTGTTCCCATCTCACCTGTTAAAGAAGAAGAAATTATAACAGGCAAAGAAGAATTTCCTTCTAGGAAAGCATATTTTAAATGAGAAGGCAGAGTTTTCAATTCAATTTTTGGAGACTTCTCCACAAAAGGTTTTGACTCTGGTTTTGTTTGGTTAAGCTCTTATGGTTGTTCATCTTCTTTACTCACGGCTAAACCTTCCTCCAATTGTTCTACACTCTCTTTTATGCATGGATCCTCATCGTCAATAGTCCTTGCTTGCATGATACATCTCTCTAACAGATCTGTTAATAAATCTTCCTGAAAATTTTCAACAATATCAACCTGAAAACATGTGAAATCATCAGAAGGATGTTGCATTGTTTTGTAAATACCAAAAACCACTTGCTCATCGTTAACTCTCAAAATTAACTTCTTTTGTTGAACGTCAATTAAAGTCTTCCCTGTGGCTAAGAATGGTATTCCTAAGATAAGGGGAACTTCTTGATCTTCTTTCATCCCTAGCACAATAAAATCCACGGAAAAGATGAATTTGTCCACCTTCATTAACACATCTTTAATTATTCCTCATCATCTCTTGATTGAACGATCTGCCAACTGTAAAGAGACAGCAGTTTCCTTTGCTTCTCCTAATCCTAGTTTCCTGAAAATAGAATATGGCATTAAATTCACACTTGCACCAAGGTCACATAACACTTTATCAAAGCAAAAATCATCAATAGTACAAGGTATAGTGAATCTCCCTAGATCTTTTAATTTCGGGGGTAGTTTATTCTGTAAGATTACACTGCACTCTTCAGTTAATCTAACTATCCCATGCTCTTCCATCTTCCTCTTATTCGACAAGATCTCCTTCAAAATTTTTTCATAACTAGGCATTTACGACAAAGCTTCTGCAAATGGAATGTTAATTTGCAATTTTTTAAAAATATCTAAAAATTTTGAAAACTACTTATCAAGCTTTTCTTTTTTCAGCTTTTGAGGATAAGGAAGAGGAGGAACATATTTTCTCTTTACATAAGTTTTACCAACTGAATTGCAAGCTTTATCAGGGCTGGTTGCATCACAAAATTTTGGCTCTTCTTTTTTCTCTGTCTTTTCAGCCTGCTCTTTTTTAAGTTCATTTAACCCTTCAACTCGCTTGGGTTCTTCTAATTGTTTTCCATGTCTCAACATGATAGCCTTTGCATGTTCTTTTGGGTTTTTCTCTGTGTTGCTTGGTAACGCACCTTGTGTCCTTTTTGAGACTAAATTGGCAAGTTGTCCCACTTGAACCTCCAAATTCCTAATGGAAGCTTCTTGGTTTTGAAACCTCGATTCAATAGTGCTCAGAAATTTGTCCATCATATCCTCCAGATTCGATTTTTTCTCTTGAGGTGGTTGGAACCCTAGTAGTGATGGTTTAGCAGCATTTTGGTTCCATGAGAAATTTGGGTGATTCCTCCATCCTGGGTTGTACGTGTTACTGTATGGGTTGTTTTGTTGCCTGTGAAAATTAGAAACAAAATTAGCTTGCTCAGAAGAGGGTGCAAAAGAATCACTTACCTGAAATTCATGATTTGGGTGGCCTCCCTCACAATAGTCACAAACAAGAGTCTGAATCTTCACTATAGAAACATGCATGTTATCTATCTTCTTACTCAAAGCCTCCATTTGCACTACTAGAGACGTAATAGCATCAACATTATGAATTCCTATAGGTCTCCTCACAGCTGATCTATCGGTAGCCCATTCACAACTACTAGAAGCCATTTCTTCAACCAATTCATATGCTTTTTCAGGAGTCTTCTTCATAACTGTGCCCTTTGCTACTGCATCTAACATGTTCCAAGTAGAGTTAGTTAAACCATTAATAAGTGTCTATACCTATAGCCATATTGGCAATCCATGATGTGGGCACTTGCGTAATAAATAATTGAACCGCTCCCACACCTCATATAGTGATTCTGTATCAGCCTGCAAAAACATTGTAATTTCGTTACGTAACTTAGCAGTTTTTACAGGAGGAAAATACTTACCAAGAAATTTTTGTGCCATAACATCCCATGTAGTGATGGATCCTGCAGGCAAAGAAAGTAACCAACTCTTCATCTTGTCCCTTAGAGAGAATGGGAAAAGTCGTAGGTGAATGGCGTCATCTGAAGCTCCATTGTGCTTGAAGGTATCGCAAATTTCCAGGAAATTGGCTATATAAGAGTTCGAATCCTCTCGTGTCAAACCACCAAACTGCACTGAATGCTGAATCATTTGAATTATCGCTGGTTTGATTTCAAAAGTATTGGCTTGAAGGGTTGGCCTTGTAATGCTTGATGTTGCTCCATTTAAAGATGGCATAGCATATTCTCTAAGTGGTCTCGCCACTTCTATGTCGGTTGCTACTACATTATTTCCTCCACCTTCATTGTTAATCTCTTCCATTGCCTTAACTTGTGTTCTTCTCGGTCTCCTCAATTGGTGTAACGTGCGCTCAATCTCAGAATCAAACTTTTCAAGTTCTTCTTTGCTAGAGCAGGTCATGCACCATGGGAGAAAAACTTGAAATACAAGAATAAACAAAAATTAAAATTCTCAAAGTAACAAGACAAGTCAACGTAAATGTATGTCAAATTTTTCAATCCCCGGCAACGGGGCCAAAAACTTGTTGTGACCATTTCGTACGCTAACAAGTGCACTATTCGACAAGTAATAAAGTGATGAACGAAAAGTGTCGAATCCCACGAGGACTAAATGCTAAACAAACAAATAAATTGACTAATCTTAATTGTTATTTGAGATAACAAAATTGATGATGTGAATTTAAAATAAAAACAAGAATTGCTAGAAATTAAAACAATTAAATAACAAAGACAAATATCACTATATGATAAAAATGTTAAGAGTTTAGATTCTGCCTAAACCAATGTTGACAGACATGCTATAAAAATCAGATTCAAGAAATTTATTGATCTAAAGATTGCTAAATCCCTTAATTTAACACAAATGTGAAATTCATTAACGGTTAGGTTCTGCTCCCGCTTAAAACCTAAACTGGCCATATAAACCTCATAAGACTCTCCCGAGTATCCTACTCAATATATGATATATGCTATTTTAATGACCTAAAGTGATTTCACTGCCCGGTTTATCATCACATAAAAAAAAAAAAAAAAAAAAAAAAAAAAAAAGCAGTTGAACACAATGAAACCCTAATCAAAAGATTTCTAATCAAACTTCACCGCCTGGTTCATCATTCAATAAAAGCCCTAAATAATTAAAGAAACATCATATCCAAAAGCATTAACCAAATGACACAGATTCTTGTAGAACAATAAATTCCTGAATGCTTTAATAAAATTGAAAATCAAGTCAACATGGTTTGGTAGAATCTACCCCTTAACAATAACAATCTACTCCATAATCAAAGTGATAACATCAACATCAGTTTTGAACTCATCATCATAACAATTCCAAACTGATGCATAAAAATAGAGTGAGAGAAAACAAAAACTGAAATCTTGAAGAATTCATCTCTAGAAAAGTATCGCGCCAACTTCTCCCGAATGAATGTGCTAGCCTCTTTCCTTTGATCTCCTCCTCCTCTTTGATGTCTTTTCTTTCAAAACCCTAGCCTCCCCTCCTCTTGGTAAGGACCTCTCTTTTTGGTATGAAAGTGGTGAAGGCATTATGGTAAAAAGCCACACTTAAATTCAAAATACATGATAACAAATCTACTTGTCTTTCATGCACTAACGTAACTTTTTGCTCAATTTGTAACCATTTTCTATGCTGAACTGGATCACGACCAAAACACAAAAATTGTAGCTCTATGTCTTATCTTTCTAATCATTTAAGAATTATCCCAATAGGAAGTCTACAGCTCATGTTATGGTACAAATACGGATGCATGTTCAAAGACATTTTTCTTCAGTTCGCAACTAGTTGTTCACAACTTCAAGCCAAGTCACCATCTTTCAATCAGAATAAGGAATAAACCCAAACATGAAAGTTGTTTCTCTACTTCTTAGCATTTCATAGCTTCTGAATTCAGGTCATTCCGAGTTGAAAATCTCAAGTTATGTAATTTATGCTCAGAATCATCGTTTAGGCCTACAAAGTAAAATTAATAGAGTTATGTAGCAATTATGGCCCAAATTATATGAGAAGTATCCTATATCCTATTGAAATTCAATACAAAATCACTATGAAAAATAGGATTGTCACCTAGAATAACTAAGAACCTTATTAGTATCTCAAAATGTACAAAAGACAATAATGTGATAGTAGAATTTAATTCTGATTGTTGTCTTGTTAAGGACAAAGACACCAGAATAGTGCTTCTACAGGGAGGTCTTAAAGCTGGCTTGTATTAGTTGCACATCCCTTCTAATTTGTCATCCTCTCCTACCCTTGTTCATAATTCACCTAGATGCATTGAGCAGATAGTTCCCAATAGTTTACCTCCTCAAGTTTTTCATTCTGTACTGGATAATAAAACTTTAGACTCTAGTATTACTCTTGAATGCAAGTTGCAAATTTCTGCTAATAAGTGTAAATTGGGTACTCTTGATTTCAGTCCACAAACACGTTGTATGGATAACATCTCTAGTTGTAATGATAATATCTCTAGTTGTAATTATGATTCAATGAATAAAAACTTTTTTGATCAGACTCATTGTACTTTAGTTGACAACTCTTATGACATTGTTGTCAATAATCATCATGATTGTCCTGTGTTATTGATGAACAATTTTAATCCTCGCAAGTATACGAATCACAACTGTAATATAGTGTGCACATGCAAGGTTCGATCCCACATAGATTTGTAAGCACTCAATTAATCCTAATAAACCGTGCCTTAATTAAAACAAATAAACTTAAATAAATCTAAAGAATTGATGAGGTAACCAACTTAGAGTAAAAATAACTAATACTAAACAAACTAACAGAGAACAAATACTAAACTAATTTAAGAACCAATGAACTAAAACCTAGGTATCTAATTTCACCATGATAATCTAGTTTTATGTTAACTATCAAACTATTGTTATTTCAATCCAATTTCTAGGGTTTGCACTCACATAATTAAGGTATTATTGTAAGGCGTTCAAGATTAACCTAGTATCTTTAAAACAAGACTAGCTAGCACGTATAGTCTAGCCTAATGATTAAAAACCCATTAAATACAAGAACACTCGAAATCATGAATAAAGGCACATCTGTCAGGGCGTATGCACAAATACTAATCATTCAAGAAATCATAAACCAATTCATATTCTGTCAAGGCGTATGCACAAAATACTAATCATTCATTCACATGAGCTAATTAAGATTAGCTAGGATGTGTAGTCTAACCTTGTCTCACATAATCAATTAATTAATATTAAAGGTGATCAAGCAATAACATCAATTAAAGATTGAATAAAGGATAATGAATAAATCTAGAATTGAAATGGATTGATAAAACAAATATAATTAATAAAGACATAAAACCTTCTTATTAGGCTATGTTGGATCCCTAGTAAAGTATTTAGTTACACGTGATCATGCGGAAATCAAACTCAAACCCTTCAAAAACATGAAGTACAAGAGAAAAAAATGAAACGCTAGGTAGATCTCTTCTCCTTGCCTCCAATTCTCTCCAAGTTGAAGTAAAAGTCCTGCCTAAAAATACCTAAAGACATCCTTTTATAGTGCTAGGGTTGTGGGAAATGATGGGGAAAAATCCTAGACAAAATAGGAGAATAAAATTCAATTCTAGACGAAATAGAATAAGAGAATCCGAATGAAATTAGGATCCTTCAAACAAGCTGCGCAAAGGTCTCCAAACTAGAACATGATAGCTTCTGAATCTGGAAATGTTGTGAACATATTAATTGTAGTTATTAAAATAAACTTTCCAACGCTTCAAGAATCATCCAAATATGAGATTTACAGCTCAAGTTATTGTAGAACCATTGAAGCATGTTCCAGAAACCACGTCTGCTTGTCTAACGTAACTTTTGGATCAATTTTTAAAACTATTCCAGGTCAAAATGGATCACAATAAAAAATCTAAAGTTGTATCTCCATCTCTTATCCTTACAACACCACCAAAATCAGGTCAATCGGAGTTGTATAGCTCAAGTTATGCTTATTTTAGTGTAGCACATTCTGGCAGAAAAACTCCCAAGCATAAAATTCACGAAGTGCTTCCTGGCATGATTTATTGGCGCTACGGCATGAAGTTTCTATCCATTTTTCAATTTTATGCTGCGGCGTGGGAATAGTTCTACTGCGGTGCATGAATAGTTCTACTGCGGTGAACAATATTCAAAAATCCATAACTTCTTCGTTTGAGCTCCAATTCTCAAACCATTTGTTCCTACACACTTATGATTCTTTCATCTTCAATGTCCATACTTGAAATCCTCATTTTTCAACACCTAAACACCTAAAAATTCACAAAACATACTAGTGATTCTAGAAAACAAAAGAGATATAGAAATTAAGTAAAATTAACCAATTAAACCTAATTCCCTCACAAAATACCCTTAAAATCACTAAGTATGAGTGCACTTCCAAGCACTCATTAGTTATCTTTTGATATTGTATTGTGTTATCTTCTGGTTTATTACATGCTCATACTAATGATAATCTTGATCATCTCATGTTGCCTAATGTATTATTTACCCTTCAAGCTAGTAGCACTACTGCTAATACATCCCATTGGCATAATCGATTAGGCCAACCTCATTTTGAGGCTCTTCAAAAAATTGTCTCAAATCCATGTAAAATTCATCGAGCCTGCCTCCTCATTGTCTTTTTGTGATGCTTGCAAGTTAGGTAATTATAAGTTACATAGGAATAGTTTTCCTGTCTCACAATCTAGAGCCACTCAACCCCTTAAACTCATTCATAGTGATGTTTGGGGGCCAGCTCTAATTGCCTTTTTTGAAGGGTTTAGGTATTAAATACATTTCATTGACGATTACAGTCGATTTACTTTGATTTTTTGCTTTACGAACAAAAGCTGAAGTCAATTCCACATTCCTTTGGTTTCATCATTTAGTTGAAAGACAATTTAATAAAAAAACTCAAGTGTTTGCAATCTGATCAAGGGGGAGAATATAGAGGCTTAATTTCATATCTCAGTAAGGCTGGTATTGCATTTAGGCACTCTTGTGCTTATGTACATCAACAAAACGGGAGGAGTGAGAGAAAACATAGACATATTGCTGAAACTGGTCTTACTAAGCATCCATACCATTGCATTTTTGGTGGTTTGCCTTTGAAACTGTTGTCGTTTTAATAAATAGAATGCATTCTTTAGTTTTGCATTTTATCTCACCTTACCAAGTTTTATTTGGGAAAATTCCTTTATATACTTCATTAAAAGTCTTTGGTTATGCATGTTTTCCCTATTTGAGAGACTTCAATAAACACAAATTGAGTTTTCACTCCTCTAAATGCATTTTTGTTGGTTATAGTCTCATCCATAAAGGGTATAAATGCCTTACTACTGAAGAGAAAATCATTATTACTCCTAGTGTTCAATTCCATGAAACACAATCTCCATTTGCCACTGGTTTTCCCATTGGTTTTTAGTCTTCTACACATAGAACCTCTAGCAATACATCTTCTCCTACATCACATACAATTTCCCTTTTGATTCTATAAACTGTGCAATTGATCCAAGCAACAAAGTTCCTTCAACAATGCCTTTCTCTTCACCTTGTTCTTCTGCAGTAGTTGGTGAGCAAATTCCTCACTCCACTACTCTTATTTCTAGGAATCTCCTTCTTCGTTACATACCTCTAACTTTAACCTTAATTCTCAGTCTTGCTCATCCTCTAAGTCACTCACCTCTGCCTCTACCTCACCCTTGTTGCCTACCTCTCAAACACAGTCTTCTAAGTCTATCTCACAATGTCCAACTAGTCCCCTTGTCATGGACCTCACTTGTTTTCCACATATACCTTCCAAACCTAAGACCTCAACCATTTCAACCCACACACAAGTTCCTCTTTGTCTGCAGAACACTGATTGCAGTCTTGTAGTTGATTTGTCCTCATCTCAGTTTCTAGCTTCCCAATCACCTTCCTTTTCAACAACTCATAACCTGCCCTCTACCACATCAATTGCACCAGCTACCTATCCTTCACCAGCCAATGTCCATCTTATGATAACCATAGCCAAATTTGTTGATCAAAACAGAATTGTTCTTGTAGCCTCCATACCTCCTTGTGTCCAACCTAAACCTACTTCAGTAAATGAAGTTCTTGCTTGTAATGAGTGGAGAAAGACTATGCATGATGAATTCACTACCCTTATGAAAAATGAAACCTGGACCCTTGTTCCCAGGACATTTCACATGAATATTGTTGGTAATAAGTAGGTTTTTCGAACCAAGTATCATGCTGATGGTTCATTACACAAGTATAAGGCTCAATTAGTGGCAAAGGGTTTTCAACGAACCCCTGGTTTAGACTATTTTGAGACCTTCAGCCTAGTTGTCAAACCTTTCTCCATTACAATCATCTTTACTCTTACTGTTTTCAATGGATGGGATATCCAACAAGTTGATGTGAATAATGCCTTTCTCAATGGCATCTTGAGTGAAACAGTTTACATGAGTCAGCTTGCTAGTTTTGAGCATCCTCAATTTTCTTCTCATGTATGTAAACTTAATAAGGCCTTGTATGGTCTCAAACAAGCATCAAAAGCTTGGTTTGACAAACTCAAGCAAGCCTTACTGAATAAAGGATTTCAGAATTTAATTTCAGATTCTAGCCTCTTTATTCTTAAGGAAACAACTTAAGTTCTTTACATTCTCATCTATGTAAATGATATACTCATTACTGGATCAGACAATGCCTTTATTTTACAGCTTGTAGCATATCTAAACAATGAATTTTCTTTAAAAACACTTGGATCTGTTAGTTACTTTCTTAGTTTAAAAGCCACTAGAAATGCAGAAGGTATACACTTGAAACAGACTAAGTGTATTGGTGATTTGTTGACTAAAACTAAAATGCAAGATGCTCATGCTTGTCCAACTCCCATGGCCACTGGTACTAAACTTTTCTCCTCTAATAATTAGTTGTTTAAGGATCCTAGTCTATATTGGAATACCATTAGGGCTCTGCAATACTTGACTTTGACAAGACCAGATATAAGCTTCACAGTAAACAAGCTTAGTCAATTTCTTCAAGCTCTAACTGAGCTTCAATGGCAAGCTGCAAAAGGGTATTGCAGTTTATTAAAAAAAACTCAGTTCCATGGGTTACAATTCAAACCAGCAGCTGCCTTCTGTGTTGAATGCTATATTGATGCAGATTGGGGAAGCAAGCTTGATAATAGGAGGTCTACAAGTGGGTATTGTATTTACTTAGGACCCAACCTCATTCAATGGAGTTCTCGCAAGCAAAAATTTGTTGCTTTGTCTTCTACAGACGTTGAGTACAGAGCCCTTGCACAAACAACGACTAAATTAGCTTGGTTAGACAACTTTTTTTCTAAGTTAGGGATTACATTGACTCCCACTCATGTGATTTTGTGTGATAACCTTAGTACAGGAGCTTTGGCAGCTAACCTTGTATTTCATGTTAGAACCAAGCACATTGAAATAGACACGCATTACATGCGAGATTAGGTTCTAGCCAATAAAGTCATAGTGCAATATGTTCCATCAAAATTGCAAATTGTTGATGTCCTAACAAAGTCTATCAGTAGCTCAATTTCAAGAGTTGAAGCAAAAACTTAATCTTTTTGAAGTAAAGATTTCAGATGGCAAAATGTATCATCAGTTTTTGATATGAGAACTGAGATATGTAGATAAAGCTTGTTCAAATTTCTCATTTAAGGTATGTTCAAATTTGTAGTTTAAGTCAATTGTATTACTGAGAAAACCTGAACTGAACTATGTTGCTGAAGTTCTGCAAGTCTGCTCTTTTATAGCCAAAGTATATTTTAAAGTATGAATTTGTGTGTTGCATTTGTGAGAGAACTGCAATATGAATTTGTGGGCAACTATGAGAAGTTTTAGCCTGTAGTATAATTTGAATTACTGCAGTCTGGATTTGTGGGCAATTGTGAGAAGTTTCTGCCTGCAATCTAAATTTGTGTATTGAATTTGTGAGAGAATTTGTGGTGTTTTGAATTTATGTGCAATTGTTAGAAATTTTTGCTTGCATTCTGGATTTGTGTATTGAATTTATGAAAGCATTTGTGGTGTTAGTCTAAAGTTGTGTGTCATGACTGGGGTTATCCTCTATCTTACCACCTTCAGGCTCAAGGGTACTCAAGTTACTTGGCTAAGGTATAAGTCTAAGATTCAAGTCATGAAGGAGGCGTTCGCAAGGTGGAAAGACCATGAAGCGAAACAAGGCTGTGAGGGTCTAAAGGAGGCATGGCCAGAGAGACCCATAGTGGACAATACCTTGGACATGTCTGGTGCGTAGGGAAAGCCCTTAAGCCCAAAGATGGCAAGATAGAGGATAACCTGGTTGTGACATTGTGTGCTAAATTTGTGAAAGAATTTGTGGTGTTCTAAATTTGTGGGCAGTTGTAAAGAAATTTCTACCTGCAGTCTGAATTTTTGTGTTGAATTTGTGAGGGACTTTGTGGTGTGCAAACAAAAATCTGTCTACAAGTTGAATCTATGAAGAAGTTGACTTTTCTGTATGAAGTTTCAGAATGAAGTCTGAGTTGAATTTGTGTAGCTTAGTAGCTGAAGTTTGAATGAGTAAATGAAGTTGAAAACAAAAGAAAGTCTGAAGGAAGTCTAAGACTTAATGCAGCGAGATATGAAGTGAAGCACAACTGTAGTTTGCTACAGTTTGTTGGTTTAGGTTGTTTGAGTATACTGATTTTTTAATACCCCAATTGCATTTAAGGGGAAATGTTGGAATGTTGATAGAAGTAAGGTCAATTCCCTACTTGCATTTGAGGGGAAATGTTGACCAAAGTTGAAAGGTCAAAACTGTAAATCTTACCCTTCTCATGTAACAGTGCCGTTTTGTCTCTCTCTCATTTCATATAAAATTGAGCAAACTTCTTCTTGTACATTTGGTTATCAGTTAATCAAAATACTGAAATTTTTACTCAATTAGCTTTCTTCTTTTTCATTTCTCTTCGAATCTCACAAATCCCAAGTCCAACTAAGTAGAAGTTGTTCACTTTGCTTTTGGGCTTCACGCAAGTGTCATTCACCCAAATTATGTCTACTTAGTTATAGGGACCTAAGCCTTATAAATTGAATCCTAGGTTTGTCTACTAGGGGATATGGGATGTGGCCAACTCCCACCTTATGGACCTCACGTCCTTGTGAGGTCAATGCATCCGCTTCATTAGGTAATGAGCTCACTCTAACACCAATTGTAAAGTCATGGATCAAACCAAGTAGAAATTGTTTGTTGTGGGCCCAAGCATGCACAGGTTTTCTTTTGGGCTTTACGTAAGCGTCATTCACCCAAAATGTGTCTACTTAGTTATAGGGGCCCAAGCCTTATAAATTGAATCACGGGCTCATTTGCCAGGTGATGTGGGATGTGATACCATGACTCGCCCTAAATTGGCCACTTCAGACAAAATCCTAGCTTACCGCTACATCTATTCCAACACTTGCAGTTGCCCATCATTTTGTTGTGAAGGTTAGTTTAGTTGGAGTGGTATGGACTTTGACTTGAGTTATTTGTATTCTATTGTTTTGGATTAGGGTTTGATTAGGATTTTGGATCATGACATTTTTCACTTATTTTGATTTTGACTTATGTTGTTTATACTTATACTTATAGTAGTAGTTGATAACGTTTTTTATATCTTAAAGATTAATATCAAATTATTGTTGGTAATGTTCTTTATATCCTAATGATTGCTAGATCAATTTAGGCTTGGATTTTGGGAATTTTGAGAGGGAGAAGTCAGCTAGGGTTATTAGGCTTGAATTAATTTTTCAAATTAATTTCTTACTCTTCTATCTCAACCCTAAAACATAAGTGTGTTTATATATGCAACACTTATAACCCTATTCCAAGTTGGAATAAGGATAATACTATTCCTATGGAATTGAATTAAATTAGGTATTTTATTATTTTAATATTACCTATTAATAAAGAAATAGGTATAGGCAACAACCTCAAAATTAAATATACTTTTACATTTATTTAATTACACAACAAAATTATTAAAATACCTTTTTGATCAAAATGACCAAAATGCCCTTATCCATGAAAAATTCAAAAACCACTATCTTGACTTGGTTTGTTAAACCAATCAAAGTTATCATTACAAATTCCTAGAATTATGCTACAACACAATTCTAGAATCCTGACAACTCACTTCACAAACCACTAAATACTTACACTTGGTATTCAAGCCTCTTATGTGTGTGATACCATTTGCATCAGCCCAGCCACTGCCAAGAAATTGTCTGCTTTGGAAACACAATCCATCATGGTTTTGCATTCGGGATTTGAAACCCGAAACACATCTTGATAGCTTAGGAACTCACAAGCTATTTGATCAATCTTCTCTTAACATTCTCAAGCGATGTGGGATGTCACAATTCACCCCCTTTGGAAGTAGTGTCCCCACTTGCATCCTAGGCTACTTAAGACCATCCACACACTTCCCTTTATGCCGTACGCTAATACCATCTGTAACAGCTCAAGCCATTGCCAAGAGATTGTTTGCTTTGGACACATAGTCCATCACGGTTTTGCAGTTGGGCTTTGCAACCCAAAGCACATCTTGACAACTTAGGAGTTCACAGGCTATTAAACCAATCTTCTCTTAACATTCTCAAGCGATATGAGATGTCAATTGTTTAATTACATCTTGTGATTCTATTGCACATAAATGTTTTTTCTGTCCAACATAGTTTATACGTGCTATACATGGTTGTTCATCATGGTTTGTATTCTCAAATTGCATTAAATGAGACTTTAAGAAAAAAAATTCTTAAATTTGCCTATATTGTTAAAAAGTGACCATAAGTGATTAAAAAGGCTAATTCACTTGCCTCTCTTAGGCCATTTCAATCCTTCAATTTGTATCAAAGCAATTTTGCTCATTAAATTTGATTTAATCGTACCATGAACCTAGATGGACCAAGAACTAATGGTGATGGACATGCTCTCTCTGGGTTGAAATTCTTTGATGGCTCAAACTACCACTGTTGGAAGAGTCGCATGCCTATCTTCCTCCAAAGTGATCATGATCTTTGGGATGAAATGCTAGATGGACCCTTTGTGCCAATGAAACAAGTAGATAGCAAGAAAGTGCCAAAAACTAGAGAAGTGATGGACTACCTAGAGAAAATAAATATTGTTAAAATGCTAAGTATTAGGCAAAAGAAATGTTAGGAAAAGCTAAGCATAGTAGTTTGGGTTAAAGTGTAAAGAATAGAAGTTGGTTGGGTTTCATTGTAAAAACATCAATATGGTGTGCTTTTGTATTAGCTCAATACGATGGCTTTTTTATATCATCTTCCTGATATAAAAGCATATCCTTCTCTGTTCTTTGCAGAAAATAAAATTTCAGTAGGTTCAATTGTGTTTCTCAAATTCTTTAATTTTTGGTTAATTTTTTTTTCAAATCTGGTCAAGAATCTTTATAGTATCAGAGTTATAGCCAGACGTCCATGGCTAATTTGAGTTCTAGATCCTTGAATTCTAACTCCTAGATAGTGAACGAGCTGCCTAACAATGCAAATGTGTTGAGTTCAGTTGCTCATTCCTCTCTTCCAACTCTATCAATCAAGCTAGGAGAGAGAAACTACAGTCACTGGAGGTCTCAAGTATTCCCTACGTTAACCTCTTATGAACTTGACGGCTTCATCACAGGTGTGCATGTATGTCCTTCCATGTTTTTAACTGAACAAATTCAAGATTCTGAATGAATAATCAAGAAACCTAACCCTAAGTACTTTGATTGGAAAAAGACGAATCAATTTCTGGTTAGCTGGTTAAATTCTTCCATTTCCGAGTCTATGTTTAGACATGTTTCTAAGTGCACTAGTGCATATGAATTTTGGAATACTTTAGAGTTGCATTTTCAGTCTTTCTCAAAGGCGAGAACACTTCATTTGAGAAATCTATTGCAAAACACTAAGAAGGAGTCTATGGGTGTTAATGAGTATATTTTGAGAATGAAAGAGTTAGGGGATGAACTAGTGGCCAATGGAGTTCAAATTAGAGATGAGCAACTATTATTATACATTCTGGATGGCTTAGGTCCGAAGTTTGATGCCATGGAAGCTAATTTGGTGGCTAATAGTAGCACTGCCACTCTCTAAGAAGCATAGATACTACTCTATAAACATGAGATGAGAATTGAGAAGCAGAATAGTGCATTGTCAAATTTTCATGGGATGTCATCTACACTACTAGCTACAAAACAAGTTTCAAATGACGTTGTAGGTGTGTCACAGTTCCAAATCCCTACTGCACCATAATTCCAAAATACCGGGTCTGGAGGAATTGCATCTCAAAGTCTTGGTTCTCCTTCTATTATTCAACCAGCTACATGGTAGAATCCTAACCCTCACCTGTGTTTTCACAAGGGGTGTTGAATTATCAATATCATGGAGGCTATCCTCAACAACCCCCTAATGTAGCCATGTATTCTGCCACCTTTCCTCACCCTGTTCCTACTCAGTATTTTGCTCCTAGTGTTGTTCAGTTTAACAATCTGTCAAGTATGTGGGAAGAATGGTCACTCAGCCTTATAATGCTATTTTTGATTATGTGTATCAGGGGTTTATAAACATAAATCATAGTAACTACAATCCTTCTCCAGCTCAGATAACTGCTCTCCCACCTCCAGTTAGTAATAATCAACCATATTCAGGAAGTTCACATGACTCTAATGCTCAAGCTCAAGCTCAAGCTCAAGCTCTCTTTGTAGCAAATACTCTACCACCCAAGCACTCTTCAAACTCTTATGAAGGGTTTCATGATCTCTCTACTGTTGGAATGTCTATAAGTCCTCAACCAAGTTACAACACTCCACAATTTCAACCATATCCATCTTATAACTACTCACCAGGCCATAATGCAAACATCCCTTCAAACAATACTTCCTCTACACCTGTGTTCACTAATGCCACTGCTCCAGCTACTGCTACACCACAAACACTCACAGATCAGTCCTGGTACATGGACTTTGGAGCCTCAAACCATATGACTGCCAATGCAAATAGCATGCTGATGAAGTCTGGTTATTAGGGAGAGTCCCAAGTACAAGTTAGTAATGGTCAGTCCATTCCTATTACCCATACAGGTACATTACTGTTACCTTCTGCTGATTCTAATAGAATTTTGCAACTCCACAACATTTTGTGTGTTCCAAGTATTGCTAAGATCTACTGTGCATATCTCAAATCACTAAAGATAACCATGTGATAGTTAAGTTTCATGCTGATCACTGTTTGATAAAGGATAAACAAAGCAAGGCTATTCTTCTTCAAGGGACAGTAAAAGATGGCCTCTATCAACTTACCTTGCTAACCATTGCTGCTCTTTCTATTGATTCTCAACTAAGGTCTACACTCTGTGATTCTAGCTCTGTTTCAACCTTCAATACTCATGTAGTTAGTGCATTCAAACCCAATAAAGAGTATTTTTTGGGTATTGATTTAGATCCTGATCTTACTTGTAATTCAGCTAATAAGGTCTTACTTAATGAGCCATCTAGTAGTGTTTTACTATGGAATGCTAGATTAGGCCACCCTAGTAGCAAGATTCTAAATAATGTACTTGCAAAGTTGAATGTAAGGAAATCAAGTACTGAAAATAAAGATTTCTTTTGTAAGGCATGTCAGTTTGGAAAACTACAGCAGTGCACATTTCCTAATTCTGCTTCCAAGGCTAAAAAAACCTTTAGAGATAGTTTACTCTGCCTTGTGGGGTCCTGCCCTTGTTTTGTCTACTGAAGGGTATATATATTATGCTATATTTGTGGATGATTTTAGTAGATACACATGGATCTATCCACTAAAACTAAAGTCTAAAGTCTTTAATGTTTTTACTCAATTCCATTGTTTTGTGGAGAAACAATTAGATGCAAAACTGAAATGCTTACAAACAGATTGGGGAGGGGAATTTCGACCGTTTACTAGTTATTTGGAGAAACATGGCATCTTGTTTAGGCACCCTTGTCCATATCTTCACCAGGAAAATGGTAGAGTAGAAGCAAACATAAGACTATTTCTGAGTTTGGGTTATCCCTTCTAGCTCATGCAACTATGCCCCTGAAATTCTGGTGGTCAGCCTTTAGTACAGCTGTGTATCTACTCAACAGACTTTCCTCAACAGCTATTGACTTTGTATCCCCTGTTGAAACCTTATTCCAACAAGCACCAGATTATATTGACCTGAAAGTGTTTGGTTGTTGCTGTTATCCATTTCTCAGACCTTATCAAAGGCACAAATTGTCTTTTCACACCGAAAAATGTGTGTTCTTGGGTTATAGTCTTGTTCATAAAGGCTATAGATGCATGAACTCTAATAGCAGATGTTATGTGGTTAAACAAGTTCGTTTTAATGAGACTGATTTTCCATTCAAGTTTGGCTTTCAACCTGACCTGTCTTTATCATTTTCACCCGAATTTTGTGAGGTTACTCAGTCTTAGGTCTTGCCATCACTCTCATCATCATCCAAACCTTCAGACTTGGCTTCTAAACCTACTACTCCTACAACGATTAGTCAAGAGAGTGCTTCTGAAAAATCCATTCAAAACTATAGAGTGTTTTCACCACAAGCTGATACCTCTAATACTACTTCGGGCAGTCATAGTTTTCTCTTATCCTCTCCTGAAAATATGTTTGTAGTGTCCACTTCAACACAAACAAATCCTGGAATTTAGCTTGAGGTTGTTCTTCCCATCCCAGCTAATAGCAAAACTGCAAATGTTTATTCGATGGTTACTTGATCCAAGGGTTGTGTTTCAACTAATATACCTTAGGCTCTTCTATCTACACATACAATACTACCTGAACCATCCTCAGTTACTGAAGCTTTACAAACTCTAGAATGGAAAACAGCCATGGAGCTGAATATCAAGTCCTGTTGAACAATCAAACCTGGAAATTAGTTCCCTATGTAGATGGCATGAATATAGTAGGCTGCAAGTGGGTGTTTAGAACCAATTTAAACTCAAATGGCTCTCTTTCTAAGTATAAAGCTCGATTAGTAGCCAATGGGTTTCAACAAACCCTTGGTCTTGACTACTTTGAGACCTTTTCTCCAGTAGTTAAGGTAGCAACTATCAGAATTAACTTGTCCTTAGCTGTGTATAATCAGTGGGAAATGCAACAACTAGATGTGAATAATGCACTTCTCAATGGAGAATTGATTAAACAGGTATTTATGATGCAACCAGAAGGTTTCTCTGATTTTTCTCAAACAAGGCAGGTTTGTCAGTTGCACAAAGCCCTATATGGGCTCAAACAAGCTCCAAGAGCTTGGTTTGAAAAGCGGAAACATGCTCTATTAAGTTGGGGATTCTAGAATTCAATATCTGATGTCAGTCTGTTCTTCTATAAAAAAGAGTCTGTTGTAGTCTATCTACTAGTGTATATAGATGACATTTTAGTTATAGGAAATAACTTTCAATTGGTTGATCAGATAGTGGCAGATTTGAATACCGAATTTGCTTTAAAAATCCTAGGTCCTGTAAGTTACTTTCTTGGATTTGAAGTTAAGAGAAATGTCAAAGAGTTATTGCTCACACAAAGTAAGTATGGTCAAGATCTGCTGTTAAGAGCTGGTATGAATGAATCTAAACCTTGTGTTACCCCTATGGCTACTGGCACTAGGTTGGGGAAAGAAGACAGTGATCAGTTTGATCAACCTTCACTGTATAGAAGCATTGTTGGAGGGTTGCAGTACCTGACATTGTACAAACCTGATCTTGCGTTTGCTGTGAACAAATTAAGCCAATTTCTTCAACAACCCACTGTCAATCATTGGACAGCATGCAAAAGGGTTCTTAGATATGTAAAGGGAACACTGAATCATGGGCTATTATTTACTAAAAATGAGCATTTTCTGCTAGAAGCTTATGCATATGTAGATTGGGCTAGTGATGTTAATGATAGGAGATCTACAAGTGGTTATGCTGTGTTTATTGGAGGAAATTTAGTTCAGTGGAGTTCAAAGAAACAAAAGGTAGTTTCTCTGTCATCTACTGAGGCAGAATACAGATCTTTAAGCCAAGCTTCTATAGAACTTGTATGGATCAGGAATCTATTTGAAGAAATTGGTCTTAGTTTGAATAGCTGCCCTGTACTATGGTGTGACAACATGAGTGCTAGAGCACTATCTTCAAACCCTGTGTTTCATGCTCGAACAAAGCACATCAAAATTGATGTGCATTATGTGAGAGACTTAGTTGCAAATAAAAGCTTAAGTGTGCAATATGTAGCTTCTGAGTACCAAGT
The DNA here is from genome assembly GCF_008641045.1 of Pistacia vera. Classification (NCBI taxonomy): domain Eukaryota; kingdom Viridiplantae; phylum Streptophyta; class Magnoliopsida; order Sapindales; family Anacardiaceae; genus Pistacia; species Pistacia vera. Next base: position 277,605 of record NW_022196811.1, read on the forward strand.
GGTAGATATTCTAACCAAAGCTTTACCTGGAAATCAGTTTAATTACTTGAAAGACAAACTCACTGTTACAGATTCTTTATCTGATTAGATTGTCTTTTGTTCTCTTAAAGCAGTTAATTGAGAATGCAGGTGATGTGTTAATGCTTGGAGTCATGAGGATGAGTTGCTGGATTATTTGTTATTGATGTTTGTAAAATGAAACTACTGTGGAATGCTATGATATGTTTCTTTGAAATTGTGTGAGTTTGAGCTGTTGAAAGTATGTGTTGTCGATACCTGTAAAATGAAGTTGTTATGGAATGCTATTATATGCTTCTTTGCAATTGTGTGAGTTTGAGCTGTTGAAAGTATGTGTTACTGATACCTGTAAAATGAAGTTGTTATGGAATGCTATGATATGTTTCTCTGCAGTTGTGTGAGTTTGAGCTGTTGAAAGTATGTGTTGCTGATGCCTGCAGTTGTGCAAGTTTGAGCTGTTGAAAGTATGTGTTGTTGATGCCTATAGTTGTGTGAGTTTGAGCTACTGAAAGTATGTGTTGCTAATACCTGTAAAATGAAGTTGTTGTGGAATGATATGGTATGTTTCTCTGTTGTTGTGTGAGTGTGATCTGTTGAAGCTGCTATGGAATGTTATGTCTATAGCAAATGTAGTTGTGTGAGTATGATCTGTTGAGGATGCTATGGAACGTTATGTCTGTAGCAAAATGCAATGTTGTGCGTTACTATGGAAAGGATTACAATGGTGCTTATTTTTGGTGAAAGCCTACAAGAATGGCATTACTGTGTGTTAGTTATTGTATGTGAAGAAATTGTAGGGATGTTTTGTTTAAGGGGAAATATTAGGCAAAAGAAATGTTAGGAAAAACTAAGCATAGTAGTTTGGGTTAAAGTGTAAAGAATAGAAGTAGGTTGGGTTTCATTGTCAAAACATCAATACCGTGTGCTTTTGTATTAGCTCAATACGGTGGCGTTTTTATATCATCTTCCTGATATAAAAACGCAACCTTCTCTGTTCTTTGCAGAAAATAAAATTTCAGTATACTCATTTCAGTTGGTTCAACTATGTTTCTCAAATTCTTTAATTTTTTGTTAATTTCTTTTCAAATCCGGTCAAGAATCTTTACGAAGGCTATGGCTATTCTACATTATGCCCTTAACTTATCTCAATTCAACAAGGTGAAAGCATGCACCTCGGCCAAAGAGATTTGGGATCTCTTAGTGATATAAAAAGNCCTCCAAAGTGATCATGATCTTTGGGATGAAATGCTAGATGGACCCTTTGCGTCAATGAAACAAGTAGATAGAAAGAAAGTGCCAAAAACTAGAGAAGCAATGGACTACCTAGAGAAAAGAAATATTGTTTCAAATGCTAAGGCTATGAATATTCTACATTATGCCCTTAACTTATCTCAATTCAACAAGGTGAAAGCATGCACCTCGGCCAAAGAGATTTGGGATCTCTTAGTGATATAAAAAGAGGGGACCACTCAAGAAAAGTAGGATAAAGTTAGCATGCTCACACATACATAGGAACTTTCCAATTTATCACTATTGCTAATGAGTTAAAAATCTTGGTAAGGTTTACATGATAAAGATGAAGAAGATCCTTAGATGTTTACCTCCATCTTTGGATCCAAACATGATAAAGATCGAGGGGGCTAAAAATGTGAAGACCCTACCACTTGAAGAAAATTTAGGTCACTTATCACCTACGAGCTTAACTTGAAACAGAGAGAGGTTGATGAGGGGAAAAAAAGAAGAAGAAAAATGCATTCAAGTCCTCCACAAAGAGAAGGAATAAATTGAAAATGAGGGGGATTTGAATGAAGAAGAGTGTGACATTGCAATCTTGAGTAAGAAAATTGGAAAGCTATTTAGAAGTAGAGGATTAAAGAGGAATTACATCTTCAACTAAAAGACAGGTCTTAGAGGTGAAAGGCAAAAAAAGAACCAAATCATTTGCTATGAATGAAAGAAACCGCGGCATATGGATGCTCAGTTTTGAAGAATATCAAATTCAAGAAGAAAACCATGAAAGCACATGGGATGATAATGATGAAACTGAATCCGTAGTGGCTAACATGTGTTTCATGACAATGAGCAATGATGAGGTAACAAACTCTTAACTCACCTCATTCTTTTGATTCTCTTGAGGAAATGAACAAAAAATTGGGCTTTCGCACTTATAAAAATACAACTTTCAAAAGGAAAAACTTGAGTCTTGAAAATGAGATTGAAGAAAAAAAAATGTGGATGATCGTGGATGAGATTTATAGCTTATTTTTGAGGGTTTATCATGAATGTTGAAATCATGGTGGGATTGGGTGGTAGGGATGATTTTTGCGCACAGTTGGATAGTGTGTTGTGAGTTTTGAGGTGGGTGCAATATGGTGTAAGGCTGCTATTTGTTTACAGTAGCAGGAAAAATGGGTTAAGGTTGGGATAGTCGGTGGATTATGGTTGGGGATAGTTGTGAAGGATTAGTATTTTTAGAATTATTTTTTTATAATGAAGTCACTTCTTCTTATTGTAACATTTGTACATGCTTGAGGGAATTATTGACATTTCATTACCATTTAGATACTGTGTTTTTATAAAATTATTATAATCAAATAACAAGGGTAAAATATAAATTGAGTTCCTCTCCATATGTTAAATGCACTTTTCTGTAATGGACAACATACGAGAAAGGATTGAGAGCCATTTTTAATACCACGAGTTGTTTATATATATAAGGCAAACCTTAGGGGGATTAGAAAATTTGCCCCTTATTTAAGTGATTCTAAGTTTTTTTGCCATTTTTCCTTTCTGAGTAGTCACTTCTTGCCTAGTTGCTATTGTTAAAGTTCTGGTGGTGATTTCTTGTCTCATTGCCATTGTGGAAGGTGCACTTTCAATGGTCTCTTTTGTTTTATTTATAGCCATTACCTAAACACAAGCCCAATAATCAATTCTCACAAAAGCTTAATCTTCAATAACCTAGCTTAAAGACAAGCCCAATAAAGCCCGATCCAATCTTCTACCATTTAGTCTAGAAACCAACGCAATAAAGCCTAATGTTCTGCCAAGTCAATAAAAGTCCAATCGTTGACCGTAACCGTTGACTATGACGTCCATTTTTTTCCCTTTATTTTAGTCCAATCTTCTACATAATCAGCGAAAGTCCAATGGTGAGAACTGGTTCCACTGTTTCTCAACCAATTAGCATCATCCTTAAAGGGTCCAATTATAGTCATTGGGATCAAAGCAATGTCGAGTCAGACGAAAATTTAAAATATTCTAAGGAATTATTTTGTACATTTCACAAAGAGATTGACCATAATTGACAAATGTTTCAAACTTATTAAAAAGAAATCTGTTACGTCTATAGCGGCGACTATTGGAAAAACGCTACTGTATGAAAATTACATTTCACCGAAACAAAACACTGCAATTTTAGAGCCCAGGGCCACGATTGTGTAGTTCATGTTTTACCTATTATATTTCATTTAAATTCTTTCGAGTTCATTTTATAAATGTTGTTAGAGTTGGTTAACTTACTTTGATGATAGATTACTTATTTTTAAGTGCAACAAAATAAATTTACCAAGTAAATTAAGAGATTTCAGATTTGAACATTTTACCCACAAATGCTATGAACCTTTGAAGAAAAAAACATACTTTAGGAATTTTCAAAATGCAAAGAAATAAAAGATCAAAAGTTTAGATTCAAACACACAAGAAGAGATATTATATAGTATAAGGTTTTTCTTGCTCAACACATTTATGCCACGTCAGTCAACAAGGAGTTGACTCATGTTTGTCCAAATAAAAGAAGTATTCCTTCTTTTGGTTTGGACCACAAAACAATTCGGGAAAAACATCTTTATTCCCTAGGACTATGACACATGTAAAAGGTCCTAAAAAGGTAGCAACTAGAATAAACAAATATCTTGGCTACTTTATCATACATGTAACTCATGTTGGGTTGCAAATATGTAAAGCGAGTGTGTAAGAACAAACTGTTGTACACATACACTCGAAAAGAAATAAGCCAAGACACAAGTATGAAAACCAGTGTACACACAAAACTATTGTACACACACAAGACATAAGAAACAAGTCAAATCATAAGATTGACAACCAATGTGTACACTTAACTATTGTGTACACACAAGTCATAAGTTTAACAAATATAAATATTCTACAAATGTACTCATAACTTTTTTTTTTCACCAATTTTCATTTAAAGAGACGGATTGGTTTGATCGGGAACCAGTGCCCTCTTCAGTCTGATTTTCTCTAAAATCGGGAATGGCAGTCAAATCGGATTGACCTATGGCTAGACCATCGAAACAGTGCCGAATCGTGGTCCAATCACTAGTCAATCCCACTGGATTTCGGCATCGTTCGAGGGAGATAACACCACCATAAGACTCGTTGGCATCTCCATGACAAAACCCTTCCATTTTCAGTTGTCGTCCTCTTGCCATTTATCGATCGCCGTCCACCTATTGTTCGCGCAACTGACGGCCTTCCTTCTTGATTTTGATAGATTCCAACGTCATTCGAACACATTGACACCACCATAAAATTCACCGATATCTCTACATGAAAAGCCCCATCATTCCAAACTATGATTGGTCATCGATCGTCGTTGTCACCACCAGTCTCTTCGCGTGACTGCCTAGGTCCAACGTTCTTCCTTCTTGCTTCCAGCAGATTTCGGCATTGTTCGAACTCCTTAACACCACCATAATAGTCGTTGGCATCTCTACATCAAAAGCCCCATCATTCCAAACTACGATTGGCCATTGATCGCTACTACCGCCTCTAGTCTCTTCACGCAACTGCCTAGATCGTAAGGGTGTTTTGGATAGATTTCAAACCTTTAGGGACCCATGCGTAATTATTTAGGGATGTTTTTGATGAATTTCAAACATTCAAGGAATAAAGTGTAGTTTTACAGAACACGGTTCAACCAATCGGTCCGACCAATCAACCCGAGAACCGAACCCTTGACCGAGTCAAGGTCCAGTATGGTTTTTAGAACTTTGGTTACTTGAAAGTATTCAAATTTTCAAATTTTTTATTGAAAATTAAAGTAATTATTTTTAATTATGTAAAAAATAATTTAATATTTTAGATTAATTATTGAGGTATTTTAATAGTTGACACTTACATAAGCACTTTAAATTATTAAAAGCCATCATAACCTACTTTTAAAAAAAAAAAAAATTTAGAAAATTGATTGTGCTATAATTAGTTTTAGGCGTAATCATTTCTTAAATACGTTTATATAAGAAAGAGCAAACGCATGTTCTAACCCAAGGTTTAGCCAAATCCCAAGTTCATACCCCTAGTTCAATTTATTCTATATTCTCACCCTTAACTAACATTGCAATGTAATTTTAAATTTTGACTTGTGTTATTACTATCCTACCCTTCACTTTTTATTTCACCCACCCAGCCACCATTACCCTCACCATCTAGCCACCACCACCACCCATCAAACCCACTTGACCACTGTTCCGACCTAATTTGGCCTGATTCCGGCACCGATCGACCAACCCAACACCACCATCAGGATCCTTTCATCTCCCTCTTCAAAACCCCTCTCATCTCCAACTGTTTGCTGTCGTCGTTCGTCGACCACTATGATTTTTTTGTTTGCACGCTTCAAGCAACATTCTGGTTGCTCTCGGCACCAGAAATCAACGCCATTACCACCGATAGCTTCACCGGCATCCTACCTCAAAATAATTATATGTTACTTTAATTAATTATGTTATTATTATTTAAATTCCACTTTTAATATTATGAAAACAATTTATTGTGGAAAATGTTTAATCCAATGTATTTTTAATTTATTATGTTGATATTGAACTTTTTAAATAGTTGTCGATGAATTTTTCACATTTAATTTAATATGTAATTCTATAATTGCGTCCCTAATGTATCAGACTTTTAATTTTATTTTTTGCGCTGCATTTTTTTTTTATTATTATTATTTCAATAAAATGATCCTATATTTTAGAAAATTGCTTAAAATCAACTTTCTTTCTATGAAACAATTCCTTTTATATGCTTTATTTAACAACTACACCATTAGTATATTTCTATTGTTTACAATAGCACTATCATTGGATACACATTAGACTGTTTCCTTTAAAGAAAAAAATATCAATGCATAAACTTTCTCCTTTAAGAAATAAATATGAATGCCGAATTCATAATAAAAATGATAAAAAGATGGTAAATATAGTTGTTTATGTCTTGTATAAGATTATTCAAAGCTTAAATATTATTCTATAAGTAAAAGAAGAATGATAATTGAAAGTTTTAATTTCTTTACTAAGTGAATTAAGCCTAACCGGAATGGGTTGCTAAGTTGATTGTGAATTCGTTTAGCATAAACATAAAGCAATTAAAATGAACCAAAGTAAAGAACACCAGGTTTTTACATAGTTCGGCAAAGGGCTTACATCTATAGGACCAAGTCCAGAATGACGCTAATCCACTAAGGTATACTTTTCAGTTTAATTAAAAAGCCAAAGATTAAGCCTCAATTACAAGAACACTCCCTGTTTTGTAATGCTTCAATCTCTACCGTTTGGTCAAATCTCGTACTATCATAGCTAACTCCATGAACCCGAAACACTGGATCAGCCTTGAGCTCCTCTCAAGGTGAACAAACGAAGATTCTCTTCGGTTGAATAAGCTCAACAAGCTTCAGCTCTTAGCCACGTACCTAAACGTACAAAGAAGAACATTTTTAAGGAACTTTGGTGAAGGGTATTTGTAAGCTTACCTAAGCATAGAAACCTAATAAAAACAAAATAAAACTTTAAAAATATCCAGAGCACTTTCAAGGAAATAATTAGGCTTAAAACCAATTGCATTGGAGAGGAGTTTGTATAAAGAAAACTGGCCAATGCAAATGGATAGGCGGCTAACAAGAAAACTTTTTGGATTTAACTTTATGAAAAGTTTATTCCATTTCTCTTGAGACCATCGATCAAAGAGAATAAACTTTCCAGCTCATTGTGTAATAATTTGACAAGTGTCATGAACCATAACAATATCTCATAAAAGGAATAATGACAACTCATGAGAATATTGAAATACAAAACGCATTTTAACAAAATATTTGTCAGATGCATTGTGATTACTCTGACTTAGAGGTACTCACCCGATATTGCAGATAAACAACTTAATAGAAGGTGACCACTTTAATAGAATGCAGTCACACTGGAAATATATACAAAATAATTGTGCTAAAACAATGTGAGGTGATCATACCATGACTTAGAGTTGCCACTCTAGATTCATAAGTTGACAAAAATTAACTTACAATAATGACTTCCCACTCCCAATATCTTATTCTAGGCCATGCTCGTTCAGTATATGATCAGATGTGTAATTGCAATCCACGTGCTCATCCCCAACCTTAAGGATGAAATGAAATTTGTGTAATGCATGTAATTATATTTAATCTTTTTAATATATTTATTCTTGTAGATTGACATATTTACAAGAAGATAAATAAATAATTACGTTTATTTTTTATTTTTTTTGTTATTTTTATAATAACATAACATTAGCGCAATATGCACACAAAATATTCACTACAACCTTATCCCCAACTAATTCCCATCCACGTGCAGTTGTAGGTGATTTTAAACACACAGCCACGTGCAGTTATATGTTTTTAACAACATAAAAAATTTGTAAGTGGTGAAAATTAATTCCCAACCACGTGCGGTTGTAAGTGAATAGTTTCGCACGCAAAAGTATTTCACACAAAATTTGAAAACGATATATATTTTTTTCATAATTTTTAGTAGAATTGCTATTTTTATTGTATTTCACATTTTATTAAGTAAAAATCAGTTTGACTTTCTTCTGTATTGGGACTATCAAATAGGTGTAAAAATAAAACATTTGGCTTTAATAGTTATATGGATGTATAGTTAAAAAATAAGGCTTCGTTTGTTTCGCTTTTGAGAATACTATTATTAGTATTCTAAAAAAAGTTAAACAATAAAATGTCATTATTCTCAAAATATTATTCTATATTTTTTAATTTATTTTAAACCTCTTAAATTTGTTAATTTAACTAAACACCCCTAAATATTTTTTTTAGAAATTGCAAAAACACTCTGACCACTCTTTGGCGGTGGTGGCCGGCTGTCCGTATTTAATGGGTAGGTTAGGGATATTTTTGTTAACTTTTAATATTTTATTATAGGGGTGTTTAGTAAATAAACGAACATATGAGATTTTTTTGTTAATTTTCAAATCTTACATTGTAATACCCGCCTAATTTAACTTTTTTCAAAATATTATTCTAAGAACTATCAAAATAATGAACCAAACGAACCCTGAGTGTTTGAAAATAGTTTTTGGTATCTTAAAAATAAATTAAATTATATCCATTTATTAAATTATCAATGCACAATTATAAAATGCCAACTAATGCATCAAATCAATGTTTATGGACAAGATTTAACACGTATATATTATTTGATCTCAATTGAATTACTTCTTACTTTTTAGGAAGTTATTCTACTAATTATATATTTTATGTTCATACATACAAATTTTAAGAGGCTTGTTATGAAAGTATTTAAATTGGTTAAAGATTCAAATTATGATTAAACTTAATCTTAGGAATTAATTAAATATATCTATTGAATATATTGCCAATGCAAAATTTAAAAATATATATTTTTATTTTGGTAATTTTGTTTGTTAGTTTACGCTGCATTTTCCTTTCAGAAGATATGGAATATCAAGAATTTTTATGCTTTACATGGTAGCCAGAAAGTTTTCAATGTGTTGGTTCAAAACATTATTGTGTAATTTATATAAATATATTATTATTTAAATTCCAATGTCAATATTACTAAAACAAGATCACTGGAAAAATGTGTAACGTTAATTCATTATATAGATTTCAAAGTTTTAAAGATAATTGTTAATAAATTATTCACCTGTAATTTGACATAAGTTCTTTAGATTGCCTCCTTAATAATTGTTTTTTTTTTTTTTTTTTTTTTTTTTTTGGTGATGCATTTTTTTTTCAATAAAAAAATCCTTATATCATTTTAATGCTAATCATATAACAACTCTAGGCACCAAGTTTAGAAAGTGGCTTCAAATTAACCTTCTATCTATAAAACAATTACTTTTATATGCTTTATTTAACAATTACACCATCACTAATTTCTATTATTCACAATAACACTATCATCATCGGATGCACATAAGACTTTCTCTTTTATAGAAACAAATATCAATGTATAAACAATGCATCGGATACACTAAAGACTTTCTCCCTTTATGAAAAAAGATCAATGTAAGTTCATAATAAACAATGATAGATAATAAATGATAAATTTGGCAGTTGTTTATGTCTTGTATTAGGTTATTAGAAGCGTAAATATTATTCTACAAGTGAAAGATAGTAACTCAATATGTCTCATATATACATATTAATGTCATATAATTAAATAATCAAACATGCATCCATTTATGAAATCAAGGAAATTGACAGCCAATAATCGTATATTCTTTATACATATAAGTAATTATTAACATGTTCACATTGTACTTTGAATAATACATTTTTACAATAATTATAGGGCAAGCCTTATCATATAAAAAAATTCTAAAACAAGTGCAAAAGATTACCTTCTATAAGTGCAAAAGATTTCTAAAACAAGTCAGCATCACTTCAATCCTAGCCAAAATTGATGCACACAATAACTACAACATGAGATTTCTTTCTACAAGTGCAAAAGATTTTATAATCAATAGTATATAAAATGAACATGCATCTCCCAAAATTATATTGTCCCAAAACACAAACTACGGTTAATCTAATTAAGGAGATGAACATGAAAGAGGGTCATCAACTTGTTAATGCTTCATCAAGTTCTAGTAGTACTGTTTTGCTAGACTTGAATCTTTCAAATCATGAGACTGATAATAAACAAGAAAATGAGCAATTAGAAACTAGGACTTTCTCATGCAACTTTTGCAAAAGAGAGTTCTCAACATCACAAGCCTTAGGAGGGCATCAGAATGCGCACAAGCAAGAGCGAGCGTTGGCAAAGAAACAACAAGAAATCAATGACGATCATCATCATCATATGGGTACTTTTGGATCTCCAAAATTATTATCTTATCCATATTATCCAACTACTTCTCCACATCCATTTTATGGTTCATTGATCAATAGATCATCATCACTTATTGATAACAAACCTTCATTTCCATGGTCCTCATCGAGCTATAATCGGTTTGGCCTTCACATGACCAACACAAATAATACACAATCCTCCATTGAAAGGTTAAGGATGATGAATAGTAATAATGGTGGATTAGATGGTATTAATTTTAGGCCACCATTTCCAAGATTTAGTGGTGGTTCAACAAATATTGAAGGTTTAAATTGGTCTAAAAATGGTGATTATCATCAACAAGATGATCCTTCAACATCAAAGAGTGGTGATCATGAGGATTCATCAGGACTTGATTTGTCCCTGAAGCTTTAATTTATTATTGTTGCCTTTTAAGAATTCATGCCAGACACATACAGTACATTAAATTAATAGTGTTGATTTTCTTTGATGAGGTAGACTTGATTAGTCCCTCATGAATTAATTAAATGCTTGATCTTAGATTTAAATTGCATTCTCATGGTTGTTTATATGAGGTTGATTTTATATATAAATGTCAAAAGAGAACTATAAAAAAAAAAAGAACGCAAAAAGAGTGAAATTGAGTTATTTGGTGCGCTTTGATTTTCTTTTCATGGTTGATTTTTAATCACAATATACCATTAAATATATCACAATCTAATTTTTAGAAGCATTTTTATTTTTTCTCAAGAAGAGTAATCTATTGTTTATTTATTTATTTAAAGTGAAGATAAGACAAGATTTGGTTGTTTCTTCAAATTTTTGATTAATCATGGTAATAATAGATTATGATGCAAATGGCATAACCTGTTTTCTTCAAAGTTTAGAAAATTTGTGCGTAAATAAATTTAAAAATCAAGGTATTAAATTGGATGTTTTCATGGAAAATACCTTCTCAATTTAATTTTAACAAAGCATAAATCCTCAACTTTAATCATCTTCAAATGATAGTTCATAATCTTAAAACTGTATGGGCAAGAAACCGTGCTGGACCTTGTCAAGCCCAAATAACGAAATAAACACTATATAAGGCCTAGGACTTTAGCTCAAATCCGGTTGGGCCCACACTTTGATCCATGTTGTAGATTGACCATCAAATAGGATGATTCATCTTGTAAGAAGATCCGTCTTATGAGCCAGCCCATTATAAGAGTTGGACCACACCATGAGTCAACTCTCTCCATGAGCTAGGCTACTTTACTAGTTAGACCACTCCACACTCAAGGCCCCCTATGAATTGGGCCAATTTACGCTTTGGGCCATTCCACAGGTTGGGCCAACTTAAGCTAAATTGGGTTTTAGCCCATTAGCCCATATTTGTTCCACAATAGGACTTAGAGTCCCTCCCACTTCCTGATTCATCCATGATTCCCAATCTTATATGAATAAATACTCCTAATACTACTTGAACAAGTAATACAAATTTCCTATTTACTAGAACTCCTAAACTAGTAGAGCTCTGAGTTCTACTAGGATTCGAGCCTCCTAGGCTCACTATATAAACAGAAGTCAACCCTCTCATTATTCATTCACATACAACCCATAGCTCTTAGTTCTCAAAGTTCTTTCTCTCAAGAACTATTATCTTTCCCCGCCGTTATGCTTAGTTCTAACTAACTTTACTTCTCGTAGTCGTCATGCTCCAGCCACTTTGCGCTGATGATGTTGCCAGCCAAACACTTCCGGTAAACCATTTCTCATTCTCAGCCTCACTTATATATTCCCTTCAACTGTGCTGACTTGAGCGTTGGAGTGCCTAACTTATATATTCTTGCTCTCATAAATTACAAATTACAAATTACAATTGATATAGGCCAAACTTTGTCTTTACAAATAAGGAACGACAATTGAAAGTTTACATTACAAAATTTACAGGACCTAGTTGACTTTAACATAAGAAGGCTCATACTGCTACTTGTCATGATTTTGGTGGTCTTCATGAGTTTGTGTTTTGTCCACGAACTCTTTCAAGTGACCTCTTTTGATGAGATCTTCTATTGTATCCTTCAAGGTTCAACATTCGTTTGTGTTATGGCCGACATCCCTGTGATACCTACAATATTTTTTGGGTCTTTCTACTCCGTTACCCTCTCAACTTCTCTGATCGAGGAAATTGCTTTGCCTCGCTTGATACTATGAAGATTTCTTCAGGAGGGGAAACCAAGAGAGTATAATCGTTCAATCGAAGAAGTGGCTCACAATCTCTTCTCGATTTTGTTCACTGTTTCTTTGAGAAACGATGTCTATCCCCATTTCCTCACTCTTTATCATCTCTTCTATTCTTTCCTACCCTATCAACATCTTGAGCAGGGGTGCTGGTTAAGGTTCCAACATTTTATGTGGCCATCGAGCTTTCCACTCGTTGATATTTTGTCGCCATCTAGTAAAAACGAGCTAGAATTACATGATCTTTGCCTTGCAAATCTTTCTGTAGATCGATCTTTGGTCTCACTCCAGTAATGAGGAGTGCCCAAATTGATTCCTCTAGTGCATCCGCTACTTTATGTTGCTCAGTTTGAAACCTCATTAAATATGAAGTTAGAGTCTTTCCCTTTTCCTGCCAGATATTGTTGAGGTAGCTTAAGGGAATTGTAAACTGTATCCTTGCCTAAAACTGCTGTCAAGAATGAACTCAGCCCGCTGGAAGCCTTTTGTGCCACCTTTATGCATCTTCGATCAATGTGACTGTGAAGCAACAACACTTTGAGAGATCAAAGACCTGATATAATTCCATCAGATCGTTGAAGGCATCAAGATGATCTCGGAGATCACCTTTACCATTTAACTTGATGTCAGACGAGTTAGAGCCTAGTGGTAAGGGTGTTTGGTGCACTTTTTCTGAAAATGGAGAGTTGACAGTCCAGCAACCTGGTCGTCTTGACGAGCTCTAAGGTTGTTAAGTATTCTCTACACTTGATCTAGTTGGTTGTTCACCTAGGGATTTCTCATTGGGCCCAGGTTGGACCTCTATGCATTGAGATGGATCCTTAGATTGGTTGTTCTTTGCAAATTCAGATAAGTGCGGGGATATGATACTTATCCTTTTTGTCTGTTTTTACTAGGCACGTTGGCATGCAAGGATGAACTATAATTACTTGGTTAATTGTTATTATTCAAGGTTTCTTGATGTGGGTACAAACCGAAACATCGGTTTTGGACGCCTAATTGACGCAAGGTGCGCCTAAGGAGTGGGTTCACACCGGCACGTTAGGCTTGATCATTTGCTCGCTTAGAATAGGCAACTTCCTAGTGCTCTTCTCTCTCACCCACTGGTTATTTCCTTCGGCGCTTGCCTAAGTTGTTTTGATCCTGAGCCTCGTGTCTTTGCACTCCACCACTCTTTGTCGCCAATGGCAACGCTTACTAGATGAACTAGAGTCATTGCTGGTGATTCCAAGCTCCCAGTTTGGCATTCTTGTGGTGACGTTTTGTTAGCTATGAGCCTAGTTTCCTTGCTGGACTTCTTTTATTCCACCCACCTCTTGTTGTAGGGTTTGGAACATACTGGTGAACAACCTCAACATGTCTATCATCTAGGCATTCTCTGGGTTGAACTTTCCTACCCCCTACTGGACTATCGATGGAACGATTGGTGGGTGAGTCTGCATAGCCCCCTAATTAATCTTTTGGTGGCTAAATTCATCATCCCTGGTTTGATAAGCTCTAGTTTCACTTTTGGATGCTCTTATATGTGCCATGGCTATTATGTGTGATTAACAAATAAGATTGACAAGGGGAAGACCCTACTTCTAGCACTAGAATGTTGTTACGAAAACTCATAACAACTAGAGATATCTTATTGGCCTTGATGAAATCGGATAAGATGGTCATGTGATTACGAATATTTAGCAAATGAAAATAAGATTAATGAGATTAAATGCAAAAGGAACTTTTAAAGTAGTTAGCTAAGCTAAATGTCAAGCCTACATCCACTTTATTTCTTATTAATGTCTTTGATTACAAGAATAAGCTCTCACTCTCAAACTGCTAACCCCTTCACAATGAGTTTGAGGGGGGTTTATGGACTGCTAAGTTGATAACGGTTATAAGACTGATATTCGAGATAATTGCTTGATTTTCAGAAGATAATCCCATGATCCTTGGTTTAATTAATTATCATGTCGAGATTATAGGAAATCAATGTCGTGGTCTTCTCCTTTATTTTAGGGGATAACGCATGTTTGAGGAGATAAAACTTATTCACAGTTTGGAGGATAACTTCCAGGTAGCCCACTTACTTTTGCCCACAGCTCGCTTCCATATGATTGTTGTCTCAAAAATTATTCCGAGCTACAACCTGCTCCAAGCTATTGCTTGCTCTGAGCTGTTTGCACATTCTCTCACAACATAAGGTATTTTGATAGTTGACACTTACATAAGCACTTTAATTTATTAGAAGCCATCCGAACTTTCTTTTAAAAAAAATTTAGAAAATTGATTATGCTACAATTATTTTTAGGCGTTATCATTTCTTAAATACAGTTACCAATCAGCTTTTGTTCGTTAGCATAAGAAATAATTGCAACATAGTATTTAAAAAACCTTTCTTCTTTTTTGACGAATTAAAATATGACCGTTTTTTAAATGATTTAGTGAATATAACCTTTTATCTACTTTTGTTCCATTTTTCTTCTCCACAACTTTCATATCTTCACTCTAACAACTCTAGTGTTAGAGTGGCCTCACTCAAGACTAGAATGTTTTTTCATTATTCTCCAAATTAGCATTAGAAATTATATATTAAAATTTCTTTAAACTCACAAATAAATTTACTAATTATATTTAATAGGAAAAAGAACTAAAATATCATGNAACACTACCGTTTTGATGTTATGACTTGTTGTATAAAACAAGTCAGTTTACTTTGTACTGGTTTGTTAGAAAACGAAAGAGTAAAGTAATCAGTTTTCCAGAATTTTTCTTCTCTCCTTATTTTTCTCTTTTCTCTTTTCCTTCTTGATTCTTGGTTATTGATTCAAAATCGTTCATGTGATTAAGAATATTTAGCAAACGAAAATAAGATTAATGAAATTAAATGCAAAAGGAACTTTTAAAGTAGTTTGCCAAGCTAAATGTCAAGCCTACATCCACTTTATTTCTTATTAATGTCTTTGATTACAAGAATAAGCTTTGACTCTCAAACTACTGACCCCTTCACAATGAGTTTGAGGGGGTTTATGTACTGCTAAGTTGATAACAGTTATAAGAGTGATATTCGAGGTAATTGCTTGATTTTCGAAAGATAATCCCATGATCCTTGGTTTAATTATCATGCCGAGATTGTAGGAAATCAATGTTGTGATCTTCTCCTTTATTTTAGGGGATAACGCATGTTTGAGGAGATAAAACTCATTCACGGTTTGGAGGATAACTTCCAGGTAGCTCACTTACTTTTGCCCACAGCTCGCTTCCATCTGATTGTCGTCTCAAAAATTATTCCGAGCTACAGCCTGCTCCAAGCTATTGCTTGCTCTAAGTTGTCATGCTCTCACAACATAAGGTATTTTGATAGTTGACACTTACATAAGCACTTTAATTTATTAGAAGCCATCCTAACTTACTTCTAAAAAAAGTTCAGAAAATTGATTATGCTACATTTATTTTTAGGCATTATCATTTCTTAAATACATTTGCCAATCAGCTTTTGTTCGTTAGCATAAGAAATAACTGCAACATAGTATTTAAAAAACCTTTTTTTCTTTTTTGACAAATTAAAATATGACTGTTTTTTAAATGATTTAGTGAATAAAACCTTTTATCTACTTTTGTTCCATTTTTCTTCTCCACAACTTTCATATCTTCACTCTAACAACTCTAGTGTTAGAGTGGCCTCACTCAAGCACTAGAATTTTTTTTTTTCATTATTCTCCAAATTAGCATTAGAAATTATATATTAAAATTTCTTTAAACTCACAAATAAATTTACTAATTATATTTAATAGGAAAAAGAACTAAAATATCATGTGTGTAAAAAACATAGTAAATGTATGTAAGAATTATTTTAACATTTATAAAATAAGAGATGAATTAAAAAAATTAATAAATCTTTTACTCTAGCGATAGATTCGACTAGACTCTAGCTCTAGAGTGAAGTCACTCGAGTGCTAAGTGAAGGTACTTGAGCACTAAAGTTGCTTTCTCTAGCTGCTAGAGTGAAGATCTAATTTATTAAGCCAATTAAGATGAGGTCAGATTTCAATTTTACTATTAAATAAAAGGTTTTTTAAGTAACTAGCTGCTAGAGTGAAGATCTAATTATTAAGCCAATTAAGAAGAGGTCAGATTTCAATTTTACTATTAAATAAAAGGTTTTTTAAGTAATTATTTATATTTCTGAGGAGCTATTAAAGTTAATGCATGTGTGCTCATTAGTTATAACATTTAATAATATATACATTCACATTTGTTGACTAATATTGACTTTCCCGTATGTTGACTTTGTCACATAAGAACTAAACTGTGTCGTTTTGTTTAAGTTCATAAGTTTCCTTTTACTTCCCCTTCTTCATCACTCACCACTTTGTATACCAAGTGTTTTGAGTTCCAAATGTAATTCAGTTAATGAAATACTAAGTAAAGAATGCTCTCAAGTTTTTTTTTTTTTTTTTTTTTTCCAAAATTCGATTCTCTATCTCAGTTTCACATGGTATCAGATCTGGAGACTAGCATCAATGACCAAAAATTTTGAGTCCAATTCATCTGCAAATAATATGGACAAAGTCGTTAATAATCTCTCTAGCTTGTCTAATTCGTTCACCTCAGTGTTTCCTTCTAGTCTTCAAGTAGTGAATCCGAAGTTAACAAGGGATAACTATTGAAAAAATTACAGATTTTGGTGATCACAAGTAGTGGTGGGTGGGTCCAGGTACCCACCCAAAATCAAAGAAAATTTGGAACAGGAACTTGTGTTATAGGTTTCGGTTCCGGTTCTGGGTACCCAAGAAAATATCAATTACCCCCTATTTTAAAAAAAATGACAAATAAACCCTTCTAAAATTACAATTACACCCCTAACAGTTTTCTGAAATGCTGTCAAATTGATCAATCAATTGAGAAATGAGTGTTCCAAATAATGAGTGTACCAAATAATGATGAATTGGAATATTAATAATTGATGGCTATTTAAGAATTTTACTCTGAAGTTCTGATCTTCTAGGTTATAAACAATTATATTGAATATTCATCTCATTGTCTGTTGAATTATTTTTATACCCAATAACTAAAAGTTAAAGGACTAGAGGTTAAATAACTATCAATTAATTGTGATCCCAATTTGCTGTCTATCCCATTTTCATAAAATTGAAAGTTGAATTAAATACAATAGAAATATCATCCATGACAACACAAACCACTTTAATTAGCAGAGTATAAAGAAACTTCAATATCTATGGATATTTTGTATATAAAAAGTTACAAAATATCAATACTTTAAGTTATTCCACAAATTCCTTTTGATTACTTTACAAGCACAACAGTTCAAACTTTCAAAGAATCAAATGAGGTGAAGAAGTAGTTAATTGCAGCAAGCCATTAAGCATCAAATTATGATAGGAAGCTGTACTCTAGTTCTTCTGAAAATAAATTAAATGAATAAATAAGAACACTTCAAAGAATTTTTTTTTTTTTTTTTTTCGTAAGCATGGTTTCAGTTTATGCTTCAAAATGAATTGAAGAAGATCTGGTTTCCGTAAATTAAGTAGAATTGTCAAGTATTGTTGAGGGAAGAGGACATTGACTCAGAAAGAGAATAATAAATGAGAAGACCATCAACTTCAACCACAATATCTAGGCAACTTAATTATTCAAGCAAAGATAACCTGCAAATTAAAAATATAGGACTAATATCATAGAGGATGATGACATACTTTTGTCCATGCACATAGACATAGGAAATACTAAAAGCAAAACCCCAAAAATAAACCCCAATGTATCCTTAAAGTGATAGCTGAATACATACAAAATAAACAAGCAAAAACTAATGAAATGAATATATCTAGTGCAATTAGTGAGCTAGAGATAGGGGAAATAAAAAATTAAACTTAAACGGAGAATTCATAAGATCAAAGTTTAGATTAAACATACATTATCTAGAAAGTCTAGAAATATCCTCACAAATCCATAGACAGACATTATACACATAACATAACAGTAACCGTTATTCTTAAATAATAGAGGAACAAATTAAGGAGAACTAAATTGTTTCATGATATCTGCAAATCTCCTTTCGAAAGTGCTGTCTTTGAATTAAAAAAACAACAAATCAATACAATCCCATCCAATTCTAGTATTTTCAGAAGAACTATGATCCAATACAATCGTACATAACAAAACCCAAGCCAATTTATTAAACGAAAACAATTTTTTATTTTTTTTTTTGGGTTTTTGCTTTGAGATCAAGTCTCATGTTTCTTTGTCTCTTGAGCAACTACAAGCAAAACCCAAACCTCAAATTTATTAAACGAAACTATAATATCAGATGCTCTGAAAAAGTACCTTTGCCAGATACAATTGATCGGAGAACTATGCAAATGGAAGAAAATTGAGAGACAGCCGATTTGAAGTCAGATTCAACCGAAGAATTGAGAGGCACAATTTTTTGTTCTTCTTTATCCCTAATCCCTAAATCGAGATATCGAATGCTGTTGCTCCCAGTCGCATTTTTTTCTCTTTTATTTGAATCGTAAAATATCAGGAAAGTCCTCATATTATCCAAAAAATATTTGAAGTCCCAGTTCCGGTTCTCGGTTCCACCCTTTTAGGAACCAGAACCGGAATCAGAACCACAGTATTGGTTCCAATTTTTGGGAATCGGAACTAATGCTATGACTTTCGATATTGGATAGGAACCAAAATTGACACCTGAATACCCGTTGGTTCTGGTTCTACCCTATTTTTTTACCTACCCCTAATCACAAGTTTTGTTCACAATTAGAGCTCATGAGTTTGAGGATAACTTGACAAGTTTTATTCCTTGTCCTCCTCCTCTAATTGCTTCTATGATTGACATATCATCTAATTTTGAAGAAGCTAGGTCAAAAGACAAAATTAATATTGCTTATGTTGCATGGAAACAAATTGACAAGTTTCTAGTAACCTGGCTGTTAGCTTCAATCTCAAAGTGTATGTTTGCTCATGTGTCAAAATGTCAATTTTCTACTAAAATATGGTTTGCACTTGAATATAAGTTTGTGAATGATTCTAAAGCTAGAGCTCTCCAATTAAAGAATTTGCTTCAGTGTACTCAGAAAGGAAGTCTAAGTGTGTAATAGCTTCTTTTTGACTAGTATACTTAAAAAATATATTAAGAAAACACACATATTTATTATATGAAAAGTATATAGGCCCAAATTTTTCTTTACTAAACATATAATTCTTTACATAATACAAAAATAACATAAACAAAAGCTTTTACAACGGTGGACAGTAGTGCCATTTCTCTTCGCTTTTCGACGAACTGCTTCTCACCTATTTCCTGCAAAACATGGAAAAAAATAACGGGGTGAGCACAAAATGGTTAGTAAGTAAATTATCTACTCTTCCATCACTATGACTTTCTCTTTGGTTCTTTCCTTACTCTATTCTTTCTCTTCTTCATTCTCTCTTTGTTCTTTCTCTTTTCTTTCTCTGTCTCTAGTTCTCATTGTTCTTTCCTTTCTTTCTAATTCTCTTTGTTCTTTCTTTCTTTTTGTTCTTTCTCTCTGTTCTTTCTTTCTTTCTATTCTTTCTTATTCTCACTAACCATGTTTCATGGAAATCATGGTAACATGCATGGATGAGATGCACATGCACTAATGCAAAGAATTGCATTTTCTTTCTTCTTTTCTATTTCTTATTCTGTTTCTCTTCTTTTCTTTCTCTTCTTTTCTTTCTTTCTTTTTCTTTTCTTGCTTGCTCAAGCTCTCCTTTTCTTTTCTTATTCTTTGCCGATCAGACTTGGTTGATGGCATGGATTTGGAACCTTGGCCGTGTGAGTGAGTACAATCCTCATATACATGCACTCTTGCGGACTGTACAAATTCTTTCTTCTTCTTAGGCCACTCAATTAAGGTAGCATGCATGTAGGAAAATCTTCTTGGTACAACCCTAATCCACATACCCTCTTACGGGCCGTACAAATTCTTCTTCTTCTTAGGCCGCTCACTTAAGACGACGTGTATGTGGGAATCTTCTTCTTATCACCCATGGGTTCCCCATCGCAATAACCTTTTCTTCTTTTTATCTTTTTACACTTTTTTAAATAAAATTCAGATTTGGAACTTTTTAATATTCTCATTTCTTTCTATTTAATCTTTAACATTCTTTAGTGCTTTTTCATGTTCTTATGAATATGTATATATGTAGATGGCTTTATGCTTATAATTCTTTCTAAATTCACATGTTTAAATGCAATTATGCAATGTGGAATGCAAACATGTCATTCTTCACCATCCACAAACTCATCTCAATACAACACATAATCATACTCATATAAACACTTTTCTTTGACATTTCATCAAACAACTTATGTGCACAAAGTAACCCTAATTTGACTACATTTCTATCTCTTTTCTAAGCCACCAAAAATTGGTAATCAAACCCTCCATATTCAATGCCAAATCTTCCCAAAATATATACTTCAAAATTTCCACTCCAATTCTTCCAACTCTCATCCAAACATTCATCAAACATCCAATACACCAACACAACTATAAATGAGAAGACCATCAACTTCAACCACAATATCTAGGCAACTTAATTATTCAAGCAAAGATAACCTGCAAATTAAAAATATAGGACTAATATCATAGAGGATGATGACATACTTTTGTCCATGCACATAGACATAGGAAATACTAAAAGCAAAACCCCAAAAATAAACCCCAATGTATCCTTAAAGTGATAGCTGAATACATACAAAATAAACAAGCAAAAACTAATGAAATGAATATATCTAGTGCAATTAGTGAGCTAGAGATAGGGGAAATAAAAAATTAAACTTAAACGGAGAATTCATAAGATCAAAGTTTAGATTAAACATACATTATCTAGAAAGTCTAGAAATATCCTCACAAATCCATAGACAGACATTATACACATAACATAACAGTAACCGTTATTCTTAAATAATAGAGGAACAAATTAAGGAGAACTAAATTGTTTCATGATATCTGCAAATCTCCTTTCGAAAGTGCTGTCTTTGAATTAAAAAAACAACAAATCAATACAATCCCATCCAATTCTAGTATTTTCAGAAGAACTATGATCCAATACAATCGTACATAACAAAACCCAAGCCAATTTATTAAACGAAAACAATTTTTTATTTTTTTTTTTGGGTTTTTGCTTTGAGATCAAGTCTCATGTTTCTTTGTCTCTTGAGCAACTACAAGCAAAACCCAAACCTCAAATTTATTAAACGAAACTATAATATCAGATGCTCTGAAAAAGTACCTTTGCCAGATACAATTGATCGGAGAACTATGCAAATGGA
The DNA here is from genome assembly GCF_008641045.1 of Pistacia vera. Lineage (NCBI taxonomy): Eukaryota > Viridiplantae > Streptophyta > Magnoliopsida > Sapindales > Anacardiaceae > Pistacia > Pistacia vera. The sequence continues at coordinate 299,262 of NW_022196811.1, forward strand.
AGAAAATTGAGAGACAGCCGATTTGAAGTCAGATTCAACCGAAGAATTGAGAGGCACAATTTTTTGTTCTTCTTTATCCCTAATCCCTAAATCGAGATATCGAATGCTGTTGCTCCCAGTCGCATTTTTTTCTCTTTTATTTGAATCGTAAAATATCAGGAAAGTCCTCATATTATCCAAAAAATATTTGAAGTCCCAGTTCCGGTTCTCGGTTCCACCCTTTTAGGAACCAGAACCGGAATCAGAACCACAGTATTGGTTCCAATTTTTGGGAATCGGAACTAATGCTATGACTTTCGATATTGGATAGGAACCAAAATTGACACCTGAATACCCGTTGGTTCTGGTTCTACCCTATTTTTTTACCTACCCCTAATCACAAGTTTTGTTCACAATTAGAGCTCATGAGTTTGAGGATAACTTGACAAGTTTTATTCCTTGTCCTCCTCCTCTAATTGCTTCTATGATTGACATATAATCTAATTTTGAAGAAGCTAGGTCAAAAGAAAAAATTAATACTGCTTATGTTGCATGGAAACGAACTGACAAGTTTCTAGTAACCTGGCTGTTAGCTTCAATCTCAAAGTATATGTTTGCTCATGTGTCAAAATGTCAATTTTCTACTAAAATATGGTTTACACTTGAACATGAGTTTGTGAATGATTCTAAAGCTAGAGCTCTCCATTTAAAGAATTTGCTTCAGTGTACTAAAAAAGGAAGTCTAAGTGTGAGTGATTATGTTAAGAAAATGAAAGGCATAGTTGAAAGTCTATAAGCTAGTGCTCAAGAAATTATTGATAAAGACTTACTTCAGTATGTTCTGGATGGACTTAATCCTAAATTTGATGCAGCTCTAGTAAATTTGACCTCTAAGATAGAATCCAAGTTTGATTCCGTTGTATTGCAAGAAACACAGTTCTTACTTCAAAAATATGAGATGAGGCTTGAAAAGTTTAATTCTCTTGATTTTCAAGGACGATTAGTTCATGTAGCCTCAGTTAATAACAATTCCAGACTGTAGTTGTCACATTTTGTTAATTCTCCTACTGATATTGGAGCCACAAGCTTTCCTAACCCTGTCTAGAACACTGCTCCTTCTTTGAACACCATTTCTTCTTCTCCTTTGAATATCAATTCTAGTACTTCTTTTTATCCACACATGTCCTGGAATACAACTTTACCAATAGCTCATGCTTATCAATTTACTCTTGCCTCTCACATGAGTCAATTTGGTACTCCTTTCACCAACTATAGACCTCTAGTTTTTAATAGTTTTGGAAGAGGTAGAGGAAGGGGAAATGGAAATTAAAAGCCAATATGTTAAGTATGTAGCAAAATTGGCCATACTACAGCACAATGCTATCATAGATATAATTCCACCTAGCTACAATGGAATTCCTCCTTCATTTGGAACATTTGGACAAATTGGACATGGACCTTCATTTGGACAATTTGGTTCTCCTGGATAATTTAGTAACACTGGTTTTCTTGGACAGTTTAGTAATGCTGGTTTCTCCTCTCCTCATAATTAGCAAGGTCCTTCTCCATATAGCAATGGTTCACACTTTCGCTGTTTTAGTAATCCTTCTATTATTAGAAATCCATCTCAAACTTCCTTTCCTGGAAATTTTAATTCTAAAGAAAATCAGCAGCAAATCATAATGGTACCTACCAAAAACAAAATCAATTTGTTCCAACATCCTTTATGAATATTGTCCCTAGTAAGCAAATGCATGCAGTGAATCAAGCTCACTTTGCTACTCATCAAGGTGCTTCAGGTCATGATAACTCTATGGCATCCATGACTACCCGCTCCTCTTCATCACCAGATCCTGATGCTATTGGTCATGCTGCCTCTAATCTGAATCAGTTGAATGGTAGCAGGAACTATGATGGATCTGAGAAATTGCATGTTGGTAGTGGTGAGTTTCTGAACATATCTCATACTGATTTCACCTTATTACCTAGTTTCCAGCAAGTTAAATGTTTACATTTTAAAAATGTCCTGTGTGTTCCAAAAATAACTAAGAATCTACTTAGCATTTCCAAGTTCACTAAAGATAATAATGTGGTTATTGAGTTTACCTCTGATTACTGTGTTGTTAAGGACAAGGTTACAAGAATGGTGTTGCTACAAGGAGATCTTAAAGCTAGACTTTATCAACTAAATCCGCCCTCTAATTTATCAACACAACCCTTTGTTCCTAAGCAACATGTTGCTTCTTTGTCTAGTTGCAAGTCATCACCATGTGTGTCTTCAACAGAGTGTAGGTCTTCTCTAGTATTGATGTCAAATTGTTTGTTTGTTCCTGTTAGTTTTATCTCACATTATAATGAATCAAGTTCACTCAATTGCAATAATAGTTAAATGAATAAAATTGCAAACTGTTCTTTTGAATTTTTTTTTATTCTCAAAATCACATGCTTGATCATACATTATCACTATATAATAATATGGTAAAAACTGATAGCTACAAAACTAGTGTTGTACCTCTTGAGCAGCCTGAAAATTTATCTAGTTACATTTCTCCTTTAGTGTTCCATGCTAAAACCAATAGTACCAATGAAAGTCTCACTTGGCATCATAGATTAGGTCATCCTTACTATAAGGTTTTTCATAAAATCATGACTCAAATGGTTAACACCACCTCCACTTCGAAGCAAAAAAATTTACCAATTTCTTTTTGTGATGCATGCCAACTTGGTAAACTCCACTGAAACAGTTTTCCCATTTCATCATCTAGAGCAATTGAACCTTTTGCCCTTGTCCACAGTGATGTTTGGGGGCTTGCACTCTTTATTTCACTTGAAGGCTATAGGTATTATGTTTAGTTTATATATGACTTTTGTATGTTTGCATGGTTGTTTCCCCTAAGAACAAAAGTTGAGGTTAGGTAAGTTTTTATAAGGTTTCATCATTTAGTAGAAAGGTAGTTCAATTATAAACTCAAGTGCCTACAATTTGATCAAGGAGGTGAGTATAAAGGATTGATTGCCTACAATTTGATCAAGGAGGTGAGTATAAAGGATTGATTCCTTATCTCACCAATGCTGGTATCCTATATAGACATTCTTGCGCCTATGTGCACCAAAACAATGGGAGAAGTGAAAGAAAACATAGATATATTGTAGAGACTGGTCTTACATTGCTTGCACATGCATCCATGCCAATGCATTTCTAGTGGTTTGCGTTTGAAGCAGCTGCTTATCTCATTGACAGGATGCCTTCATCAATTTTAGGATTTGTTTCTCCTTATCAAGTGTTGTTTGATAGACCACCTTTCTATTCTAATTTAAAGGTTTTTGCCTACACTTGTTTTCCTCATTTGACAGACTTTAGCAAACAAAAGTTTAATTTTCATTCTTCTAAGTTTGTTTTTATAGGTTATAGTTTCATTCGTAAAGGATACAAGTGCCTTTTTTTTTTATGGTCATGTGTATATCACTCTTAATGTCAAGTTTAATGAAACATAATTCCCTTTCACTTCTATTTCTTACTCTTCTTTTTCATCCTCTCACTTAAATGTTTCAGCAAGTTCTTTAGCTTCTTCTTCTAATCCGTCAAATCTTTAGTTTCCTATTGTCTCTGTTCAACTTGATAATGATTCAGTTCATAAAGTCTCTCCAATAGCATCATGTTCTCACCATAGTCCCAATTCAACAACTGGTGGTAAGCATTTTTCTTCTACATTATTTGTACCTTCATCTTCTACACTTTTACCTATCTCCACACTAGTATCACAAGAAAGAGTCAGTTCTTCATATTCGGATTATTCATTGCCCAAATCAATACCATCACCTACCTTAATACCAACATCACAAGACACAACTATTCCTTCACAATCTAGTCCTTTATTATCCAAATCAACATGATTACTTAATGTGAGGTGACAAGAATACATATTTTATCGTGCTATATGTTAGGCAACAAAACATCACATTTTGTCGCCGTATACTTTAAGCGGCTCACACAATTATGAAGTCGCTATAAACCTTATGTAACAAAAATGCACATTTCATCATGGTATTTCATAAGCAAGCAAAATCCACATTTCGTCATGGTATACGTTAGGAGACACAAACACACATCTTGTCATGGTATAGTGTAGGTGACATAATAGATAATATGTCGCTATTAACTTTAGGCAACAACTAATATTTCACCGGTAAATAGTTTTAATGACGAAAATGGTATAGGCAACAATTTTTTGGGTTTTTGCCAAATTCAACAATGAATTTTAACAAATCGTCACCTAAAATAAAGTGCAACACGTCTTCCATGATGATAGTGGCGATGATTTTCTTTCATCGCTAAACATATACCGTAACTCATCCTTTAGTCCAGCTCAATGAAAAAATTCATAGCTAAATGAAGGTTATGTTGTAGTATACAAAGTAACTCATCCTCCAATCCAGCTCAATCCAACACCTTTTTATCCAATCCAAACTACTTCTTTGCAATAAACCTAACCTTTTCATAATTTCCACCTTTACAACCCAACACTTCTCTTTCATCCACATCACCCTGCCTTCTTGAAGTTGATCTCATTTCATCTCAGTTTTCCAAACCATTTACTAGTTCTCAAGTGACAAGCAACACTGATCCCATGATGACTAGAGCAAAAACTGATGCTTTTCATAAGAAAACAACATTGATTATGTCCAACCAATTCTTTTTCAGCTTGAACCATCTTCAATTAAAGAAGCTCTTTCCTGTCTGAAATGGAAAGAAGCAATGTGAATATGATGTCCTGTTAAAGAATAATACTTGGACATTAGTTCCCATGTCCATTGACATGAATGCGGTTGGAAAGAAATGAGTATTTGGGACTAAGATTCATTTTGATGGTTCTCTTCAAAAATACAAGGCTAGGTTAGTTGCAAAAGGATTTCAACAAACTCTGGCCCTTGATTGTTTTGAAACTTTCAGTGCTGTTATGAAACCTTCAACAATTAGAATCATCCTTACTCTTGTTGTCACTCAAAACTGGGACATTCAACAAGTGTGTGTGAACAATGCATTCCTAAATGGCATTTTAAATGAAATTGTGTTCATGAGGTACCTTGAAGGATTTGAAAGTGTTTACTGTCCTTCTCATGTTTGCAAACTCATCAAAGCTCAATATGGTCTTAGATAAGCACTAAGAGCCTAGTTTGATAAGTTGAAGGAAGCTCTTCTTGGTAAAGGTTTCAACAACTCTGTCTCTAATTGTAACCTCTTCATTCTCAAACATACAACTTAAGTTACCTAAATTTTGATCTATGTGGATGATATTCTCATCACTAGATCCAATTCAGCTCATATTTCAGTAGCTTGTGAAAGACTTGAATGATCAATTTGCTTTGAAAACACTAGGCTCTGTCAAGTACTTTCTTGGTCTAGAGGCTACAAGAACAGCTCATGATATTCACCTCAAGCAAACCAAATACATTATTGATTTTTTTGTTAAAATAAAGATGATAGATGCTTATGCTTGTCCTACTCCAATGGCCGTGGGAACAAAGCTTTTCATTGGTGATAGAATTCCATTTCAGGATCCAAGCCTCCACAAAAATACTGTTGGTGCTTTGTAATACCTAACATTGACTAGGCCTAATATTAGTTTCATAGTTAACAAACTAAACCAGTTTCTTCAAGCTCCTACAGACCTCCAATGGCAAGCATGCAAGAGATTGTTAAGATACAATAAAGGTACTCAATATGATGGTCTCCAATTCAAACTAGCAGCATCTTTATGTGTTGAATGTTATGCAGATGCAAATTGGGAAAGCAATCTTGATGATAGAAGAACTACAAGTAGATATTGTGTCTACTTGGGTCCAAATCTTATTCAATTGAGCTCTAGAAAGTAAAAGGTACTAGCATTATCTTCTACAGAGGCTAAGTAAAGGGCTTTAGCACACACTGTAACTAAAATAGCCTAGCTGCAGAGCATGTTTTTAGAGTTAGGGGGAAAATTTAACTTCTTCTCCTATCATTTGGTGTGATAATGTCAATGCTGGTGCATTGGCTGCCAATTCTGTCTTCCATGTTAGAACTAAACATATTAAAAAATGCTCACTATATAAGAGATCAAGTTCTAGCAAAAAAAGATAATTGTGCAATATGTACCTTCCAAGCTTCAAATTCTAAATGTCCCAACTAAAGCTCTATCCCTTTCTCAATTACATGAGTTAAAGCAGAAGTTGGGTGCTGTTGAGGTTGACACTACTGAACAAGAAGTAGGAGACACTCATGAAAACTCAGCAGATGTAATGAGTAATCAATGAGTGATTTGATATGAGTGATGAGCTAAGTTTTTTTTTTTTTTTTTTTTTTTCACTCAGCTTTGATTTGTTCAACTCTAGCAACTTGAATTTGATTAGCTTCAGTAGCTTTGATTGCTTTGAGTTTGAAAAGCTCCAATACCTTTGTTTTTGAGTTTTTTAGATTAGCTTCGCTTATGTAAAATCTTTGCTTGCTTTTTGACCAAATGAGCAACTCAACTCAACTGATAAGCTGAATGATCAGAGTAGTGACATTTGATAGTAGAAAATCAAATTTGTTGCAACAATGACAAGTTGAAATAGTTGGGATTTGGCAAAAAAAGAAAGTTTGTTTTGAGGGATCATACATATTGGTCAGTTTTGATCATTAGTGATGTCAGAGTAAGAAGTTGGAAAATGGCAGAAGAAGAGAGAGTTTGTTTTGAGGGAGCATGTTGACCAATGTTGACTTTCCCGTATGTTGACTCTGCCACATAAGAACTAAACTGTGTCGTTTTGTTTTAGTTCATAAGTTTCCTTTTACTTTCCCTTATTCATCACTCAACACTTTGTATATAAGTGTGTTGAGTTCCAAATGTAATTCAGTTAATGAAATACTAAGTAAAGAATGCTCTCAAGCTTTTCTTCCAAAATTCGATTCTCTCTCTTAGTTTAACAACATTTAAAATAAAAATAGATAAGAGAGAACACATTTCATAAATATAAAAAATTTCTTGATTTGTGGTATGGTTGATATAGTACTCGTTGTATTCTAGAAATTTTCATATAGCATATATTAATGCAAAACAAATACATTCATACATTTATTTTCTTTGTTTTATTTAACAAAACTAAAATTATGTGATATTATTGTGGTTAATTATGTGATATCTCTATCTTATCATAAATGTTTGCAAAGTTTTCTGAGGTATTATAGAAAACAAATACATTTCAGATTCCTTCATAAATGCAAAACAAAAACAAAAAAATTTATTTATTGTATGGTTTGAGAAGTTTTCTGAGGAATTATCAACTCCATCGAAGACCTAAAATAGTTTCTTCAGTATTTTTCTCCACGATCTCCAACCAAAATAAGTGATGATAATGGAAGCCAATAGCTCTAAGCCATCATTCAATCATTTCAATTTCCTTCATATAACGAGCTCCAAAGTGCAACTCATCGAACTCATTTATACACCAAGAAGAAGAGGTTTCTGCTGTCTATGTAGTACATGTTGTTTGATAAGTTATTTGTAATAAAAGGGATGAAGATTGATAAAATAAATAAGGTTATTCTTTTTCTTTTTGCATATCCAACTTTAAGTAAAAAACTATTTTCTTTTTTTTGTTACTATATGATATGTATTCAACAATCCAACTCATAGATCATCTCATTCCACTCATAAACACAATGCAACAACACCCACTTCACAATTAAATAAAATTGGTGAGAAGGAAAATGAAGAGAAGGACTTAGATGACTTACTAGATAAATTGGCCAAGACTCACTCAAGCTTAAAGGAATCTCCATTGGCTTGAACTAATCCACCACCAAGCTTAGGCCAAACTTGCATAAAGGAAAACAAAGAAGAATTGCATCCTCCATCAAACAGTATTCATCAAGCTTATATTCATTAAATTGCAAAAAATGAGAGAAGTGCCTTTATATAGGCTTACAAAGGAGTGGCGGCAGTGATCAAGACTTTTACACCAAACTTACAATTAAATAATGCTAATATAATTAAACATTACACACACAAAAGGTTGGACCATGACTATTTAATGCAAGCTAAACAACTCCCTTACACTTTCCTTAAATTAAGGATTCTTGTCTCTAAGCATCTTTAGCTTTAATTAATCTCCTTCACTTGAACCAAATGGCATCCTTCACTTGGACTTGGGCCAAAAAGGCTCTTCCACACTTGTTGCTCACAGGTTTGGCTATTGTTGGAGGCCTTGAACATTTCTTGGATCCTTGTTACTCCATGGACTAGCTTGTGAATCTTTTTAATGGTTTGGGCCGAATGTTGCACTATTTGGGAAGCTTGGGCTTCTTGCTTCTTCATTGGAAAATCTTGGGCAATTAAGGAACTTATTGGGCTATAGTTCATATCATCCTCCCTGAGTTGAGAGGGATTTGACCTCAAATCCGATAAGATGCAATCTTCCAAGTAGGGTGACAAGTCCCCAACGTTGAATGTAACTGAAACATTACCAAACTCTGATTGTAAATCTATCTTATAAGCATTACCCCTAATCTTCTCAAAAACCTAAAATGGACCATCGGCTCTAGGTGCCAATTTTCTTTTCCTCTTGGATGGGAACCTTTCCTTCCTCTAATGAACCCACACAAGGTTTCCTGGTTGAAAATAGGTGGGTTTTCTATGTTTGTTTGCTCTCCTCATATAAGCTTCATTGGATTTGGCTATTTGGGCCCTAATTGACTTGTGTAGCTTTTTCATAGACTTGGCCTTCTCTTTAGCATCAAGATTCACTTGTATATCAAGGGGCAAGACACTTAATTCTATGGAAGTGATGAGATTAAGGCCATAAAGGACTTCAAATGGGGTATGGCCGGTTGTAGCACTTGGGAACCTATTATAAGCAAACTCAACATGAGATAACTTATTATCCCAATCTCTTAAACTCTTAAACTCTTACTCATCAAACTTCTTAGAATTTTTCCTAAGGTTCTATTTGACTTCGGTTTGCCCATTAGTTTGAGGGTGATGGGAAGTGCTAAATAAGAGTTTGGCGCCTAATGTACCCCATAAGGATCTCCAAAAATGCCTAAAAAATTTAGTATCCCTATCTGACACAATACTCCTTGGAACACCATGTAACCTCACAATCTCTTTAAAAAACAACTCAGCCACATGTGATACATCATTGGTCTTGTTGCATGCAATAAAATGTACCATTTTAGAGAATCTATCAACAACAACCATTATGGAATCCTTACCTCTTTGGGTTCTCGACAAAGCTATAATGAAGTCCATGCTTAGATCTTCCCAAGTTGATAAGGAATTGGCAATGGAGTGTACATCCCTAGTTTGAAATGAATCTTGGCTCTATGACAAACTTCACATCTAGCCACTATGGTTTGCACATCCCCAAGCATCTTCGACCAATAGAAATGCTCTCTAAGAACTTCCATTGTTTTGGTAACCCTAAAGTGACTTGCAAGCCCTCTTTGATGTACCTCTCTCACAAGCAACTCTTTAAAACTGCCATTAGGCACACATAGCTTGTTGCCCTTGAATAAAAAATCCATCTTGGACCATATAATCTTCAAAATTACCCTTAGTACACTTAGCTATGATTGCAGCCATTTCTTCATCTTTCTTGTAATGCTTCCTCATCATACTAAACCCAAGTACTCTTGCATAAAAAATGGAAAGGATAGAGTACCTTCTTAACAAAGGATCAACCACCACATTAGTGCTCCCTTGCTTGTACTTGGAAACAAATGAAAAAGATTGAAGAAACTCAACCCATTTGGTATACCTAAAGTTCAACTTATGCTACCCATTTATGAACTTGAGAGCTTGGTGATTCAAATGAAGTACAAATTATTTAGGTCTCAAGTAGTGACTCCAATGATCTTCTAGAATCATTGAGCTTCTCACTAAAGTATGCTAACGGCCTCTTGTCTTGTGTAAGGACTACCCCAATTCCTACTCCACTTGCATCACACTCAACCTCAAATACTTTGTTGAAATAAGGTAGAGTTAGGATATATGCTTCACACAATTTCGTCTTGATCATTTCTGTAATGCCCGACATGGAGGTACATGATTTAAATTTTGTTTTATAGCCCTTAGTTAATTTTTGTTAAAGTTATTTTAAGAGAATATGAAGAAAATGCCTTAAACTTGTATTAAGGGTAAAATGGTCTTTTCACTCAAAATTAGCTGAAATTGTGGGGAGTGAAAAGATATAGAATTTCGTAGAGAATGCAATAAAAATGAGGGCATTATGGTAATTGACTAAGGGACAAGGATGGAATTTTGAAAAAAGTGTAAGGGCAAAATGGGAAAGTGAATTTATAAAATAAGATGATAAGTGTTTGTAACCCTTATTTCCTTCATTCCACTGCCACACTCCTCCTCCATTTTCTCTCAAATTTTCATGCACTTCTCCAAGGATTTTGAGGGCTTTTGAGTGAATTTTTATAGGGTTTTGATTCTAGGCTTCAAAAGGTAAGAGTTTTTGCTCTTTCTCTATGATTTATTTGTGTAAAAGTTGAGTTTTTATGAAGTTTATGCTTAGGGTTAGAAGAAGTTTTGAATCCAACAAGAGTAAAGAGCTTAGTAGAGACTACTCAAGCATAAGGTAAATAAATTCCACTCAAAATCCAACTCAAGTTAAAGTTTAAGATATTCAAGTGAGTAAAGATTTCTTTTGAGCATACATATGTTATGATTATTGAGAAATTGAGATGAAATTGATGATTAACTATGATTGTTGATGGATATATTTGAATATGAGAAGTGTATGTGATGGTATGATGATGGGTTGAAATTGGAAGAATTGGAGATATCTTTTGGGAGTGTTTGTGCCTTGTAGGTATGATGATGTTATAAGAGAGTTTTTCTCTCAATTTGGATGGTTTAAGAAATAAATAGAATGATAATTAAATTAGGGTTTGTTTATGCACAAGTATTGTTTGATGAAATGCTTAAGAGAAGTATGAGTTGAGTAGAAACCTTAATTTTATGCAACATTGCATATGTGCATTTCATAAGTTCATTTAAGTAAGAAATTTTAAGCATGAGCCATCCATATGCATATAATTGTGTATGTGTAGAAACTTAAGAAAGAATAAAGAATAAAGAATAAGAATAAAGAATGAAGAATAAAGAATGTTAAGAATAAAAAACACTTTAAGAATAAAGAGAAGTGAAGAATAAGCATTAAAGAAAGAAAGAGTGTTAAAGAAGAAAAAAGAACAGGTTGGTGTGATGGGGAACCATGAGTGTTAAGAAGAAATTCTCACATACACACCACCTTAATTGAGTGGCATAAGAAGAAGAAGAATCGTACGACCCGTAAGAGTGTATGTGGATGAGGGTTGTACCAAGAAGAATCCTTAAATGCACGCCACCTTAATTGAGTGGCCTAAGAAGAAAGAAAAAATTGTATGGTCCGCAAGAGTGCATGTAGATGAGGACTGTACTCACTCACACGGCCAAGTTCCAAATCCATGTATCAACCGAGTCCGATCGACAAAGAATAAGAAAAGAAAGAATGAGAAATAATAAGAATAAGAAAGAATAAGAATGAGAAAAGACAGAATGAGAAAGAGTAAGAATAAGAAAGAATGAGAAGGCTTGAACAAGCAAACAAGAAGAAAAGAAAAACAAGAAAGAAGAGAGAAGCTTGGGCAAGCAAAGAAAAGAAAAGAAAAGAAAATAGAAAAAGAAATAGAAAGAAGAAATAAAATGCATTTTTATGCATTATTGCATATACATTCCATCCATCCATATTACCATGAATTCCATCATGGTTAGAAAGAATAGAAAGAGTAAGGAAGAAAGAATAGAAAGAAAGAAAAGAACAGTGAGAATTAGAAACAAAGAAAGGAAAGAGAAAGAATTAAGGAAGAAAGAAAGAATAAGAGAATTAAGTAAGGAAAGAATCAAAGAAAGAGAAGAGTTAAGGGATTTACTTACCGAGCATTTTTATGTTCACCCTATTGTTTTTTCATGTTTTTGCAGGAAATAGGTCAACAACGGTCGGAAGGACGTTGACAAGCGGAGAGGATTGGCATTACTGTCCACCGTTGCTAAGTTTTTGTATTTTCTTTTATATATGTAAAGAATTATATTTTATAAGTAAAGAAAAATTTGGGCTCAACTAGTTTCCTTATGCTATTTATGTATATTTTTATTGTATAAGTTCTAAAGTATATTAGTAGAAAGAAGTCATTACATTTTTGCCTTTTGAATGTCATGGCCCCATCTTACTGGAGGCACGGCCGGTAACTCATCCCACTCTTCGTAACTTCTACCTAGCCCAATGGTACTCATGCTTCCTATTTGCCTATAGTCCCTTGGGCATGGGTTTGAGGCATGGAGGAGGCGAAGAAATCCCTTAAGAGGAGGGGAGGGGGGGGGGGGGGGGATAGTACTAAGTAGAAGTCATGAAGAGTGGGATGAGTTCCCGACCGTACCTCCGGTAAGATGGGGCCGTGACAATTTCAAACACCTCACTTGCCTATTTTGTCCACTTAAAATTCCTCTTCTTTAAACACTCGGTAATGGGTGACATAAGAGCACTATCTCTTATAAAAAGAAGCTAAAAAATGAAAACTCCTTACTTCACTAATGGTTTTAGGTTCAAGCTAGCTTCTAATTGCATTTACCTTTGATTGGTCAATCATTATACCCTTACCCAAAACTACATAACCTAAGAAGGTTACTTATTTAATGAAAAACTCACACTTCTCCATCTTAGATACAATTTTTGTTTCCTCAACACTCCAAACACTTGCCTCAGATGGCTTCCTTGATCATCCTTACTATGGCTATACACTAATATATCATCAAAATAAAAAACTACAAATCTACCCAAAAAAGGTTTAAGTACCTCCTTTATCAACCGCAAGAAGGTACTTAGTGCATTGGAGAGGCCGAAGGGTGTAACCATCCACTCATAAAGCCCTCCCTTTGTCTTAAAGGCTGTTTTTCATTCATCTCCTTCTCTCGTCCTTATTTGATGATATCCATTCCGAAGATCAATCTTGGAAAAGATGTTGGAACCATGTAACTCATCAAGCATGTAATCAAGCCTAGGTATGGGATACATATACTTGATTGTGATGTTGTTTATAGCCTGGCTATCCATACACATTCTATAACTCCTATCTTTCTTTGGCACTAACAATGCAAGAACCGAACAAGGGCTCATGCTCTCTCTCACATACCCTTGGCTAATTAGTTCATCCACTTGCCTTTGCAACTCCTTGGACTCTTCCAGATTGCATCTATAGGTTGGTTTAATTGGCAAGAATGCCCCGTGTAATAAATTAATGTTGTGTTCTATTCCCCTCAATGGTGGCAATTCGAGTGGTAATTCATTAGGGAAAACATCCTCAAACTCTTGGAGTAATGGTTGGACCAGAGGATGAGGTGCAATCTCATCACTTTCTTTCCTCTTGACAATGAGTAAGGCTAGGATTGGTTTGTGTTTAGTGATGGCTTTTTCTAGTTGGTTGGCATTTAGGAATAGGCTCTTTTGTGGGTTATTGTTTTTGGGTGGTGTAAGTATGGGAAGTGTTTGTTGGGGTGGTAAAGGGGATAAGGTGATGGTTTTCTTATTGAACCTAAAGGTGTAGGCATTCTTTCTCCCATCATGAACAACCTCCCTATCATATTGCTAAGGCCTCCTTAACAACAAGTTGCAAGCATCCATGGGTATCACATCACATACTACCTCATCAACATATCTTTTACCTATGGAAAAGGAAACTACAACCTATGTGGTGACATTTATGGTACTCCCATTTCTCAACCATTGCAACTTATAAAGATGGCTACGGTTTTGGGTGGGAAGGTTTAGTTTTTCAACAAGGGTGGTGGAGACTACATTAGTACAACTCCCACTATCTACTATAACTGAACATACATCTCCTTTGATGGTGCAACAAGTTTGAAACAAATTTCCTCTTTGTTCTTTGGTGGAATCAACTTGTGCATGCAATACCCTCTTCGAGGTCAATGAATCCCTAACATCAGCTTCTTTAATGACTTGTTCACCACTTTCGGACTCCTCCTTTTCACTCTTTTCTTCTTGGACAGCCTCTTCAATCTCTTGTATCTCTTTGATTGACATTACCCTTTTGTTAGGACAATTGGCTTGGAAGTGTCCATAGCCATGACATTTGAAACACTTCTTGTCCTTTAAGTCTCCTCGGGTACCTCCTAGAGTCACAAACCGTGGCTTCTCCTTGGTAGCTTCATTCATATTTTCCTTACCCTTGTCTTTTTTAGGGTTGACATAAGGTTTGGGAATAAGATGGAGATCCCTTATAGTTGGTGCTGCCCTTAAAATAGGTCGTTGGAGCCGAAACTTTCAAGCTTTGCAATTGTTTCTCTACTTTGCTGGCTAGCTTGCAAACATCTCTAAAAGATTGATAAGGTTGCAACTCCACCTTGTGGGCTATTTCCATTTGAAAACCTCCCAAAAATTGAGCTATTATTTGTTCTTTCTCCTTCGTTTCACTCCTCATCATAAGGCCCTTAAAGTCTCTTATATACTCTTCTACTTTCTTATCCCCTTGCTTGAGATTATGAAGTTTCAAGTAGAGATTTGCCTGTGATTGTTAGGTAAGAATCTCTTCTTCACCATCCTTTTCAATTTATCCCAAGATCTCACTTTTTCCTTTCCCTCTTCTTTCTAACATTGTCCCACCATAAGGAAGTGTATCCCTCGAATTTAATAATGACTACTTTGCATTTTTCATCGGAAATAGCCTTTGAACTCAAATACTCTTTCAATGTCACTCAACCAATCATTGAAATCATTAGGGTCTAGGCTTCCTCCAAATTCGGGTATATCTATCTTAAGTCCCTTATCATCATCAACAATTCTTCTCCTTCTTCTCACAACAACACCAGAATCACTAGAATCACTATGATGGCTAGTTTCGTCTTCATGATGATAAGGTCGATAGACTTGACGTCTCATATGGGGTGTGATTCTTCTTGGAGGTGAGTCGGACTCAAGGAGGGGTGGTTCGGTTTCATAGGGAGGTGGTTGGTTTGGTGAGGTGTTTGTAGCTGGTGTGCGTGGGGCTATATGAGTCATGAGGGACTTGGGCCATTTGGTTCATTCTTTCTTCAAGTTTCTTAAGCTCTTCTTAGGTTTTCATGAGAGCAACTTCCCAAGGAGGCATTGGGGAAAAAGATCCACTCTTATTTGACATGAAGAACAGAGTTTTAAGTTATTGTGAATAGTAACTCCAGAACTGAACAGTGAAATTTTGGGTATGGAATAGTGTTATATGAGGTGGTAAGGGTAAGAGGGTGAATTTTGGGTAATTTGGTTTTGGTGAATATTAATATGTGAATAGTGTTTTGGGAATAGTGGTAATTAGGTTGATTAATGGTATTTAGGTAAATGAATAGTGTTTAGTGTTTGGGTTGAAATAGAATGGGTTTAGTTGGATTTGGTTGGTTTGGGATGAGGTGTAAAGTGGTTAGTTAGGAGTTGGTGAGGTGTAAGAGGAAAGAAAAAGTGCAATTGCAATGGAAATGGGAAAATTACGCCAAAAACGTTTCTACCTTGCACTCAACATATTCAAGCAACTTTTGATCTCCACAAAAACAATTTAACACAAATTTCACTCACACAACCATAGCTCTGATACCAAATTGATATGTATTCAATAATCCAACTCACAAATCATCTCATTCCACTCATAAACACAATTCAACAACACCCACTTCACAATTAAATAAAATTGGCAAGAAGGAAAACGAAGAGAAGAACTTAGATGACTTATTAAATAAATTGGCCAAGACTTGTTCAAGCGTAATGGAATCTCCACCAACTTGAACTAATCCACCACCAAGCTTAGGCCAAACTTGGATAAAGGAAAACAAAGAAGAATTTCATTTTCCATGAAATACTATTCATCAAGCTTATATTCATTAAATTGCAAAAATGAGAGAAGTGCTTTTAGATTGGCTTACAAGGGAGTTGCGGCAATGATCAAGACTTTTACACCAAACTCTCAATTAAATAATGCTAATATAATTAAACATTACAGACACAAAAGGTTGGACCATGCCTATTTAATACAAGCTAAACAACTCCCTTACACTTTCCTTAAATTAAGGATTCTTGTCTCTAAGCACCTTTAGCTTGAATTAATCGTCTTCACTTGAACCAAATGACATCCTTCACTTAAGCTTGGGCCAAAAAAGCTCTTCAACACTTGTTGCTCACAGGTTGGGCTATTGTTGGAGGCCTTGAACATTTCTTGGATCTTTGTTACTCTATGGACTAGCTTATGAATCTCCTTAATGGTTTGGGCCGAATGTTGCACAATTGGGGAAGTTAGGAATTCTTGCTTCTTCATTGGAAGATCTTGGGCAATCAAAGAACTTATTGGGCCGGGGTCATATCACTGTACCATAGCAGAATTTGAAGATTTAATGGTTTCAGGGAATTACATATTGTGTCCTTATATTACACTTGAAATCTAATAAATGTTTTATTTTGAAAGAAAATAATATTAAATTCCCTAAAATGAATTCTTCAGAGTTAAGTTGACATATTTACAAGAAGATAAATAAATAGTATTATTTATTTTTATAATAACATAATCTTATCACCAATTCCCACCCACGTGCAGTTGTAGGTGGTTTTTAATTATGCACATGTAAATATACAACTTTTTATGTTTTTAACAACATACAAAATTTGTAAGTGGTGAAAATTAATTTTTTTTTTTTTTACTATTTTTATATAGAATATATAGTTAAATACTATGATAATTTGATCATTTTGTTGTAATACGTGAATATTCTCACACGCAAAAGTATTTGACACAATTCATTTTTTAGTATATATATATCTAAAATTTTGAAAATGTTGTGTTTTACATTTAATTAAGTAAAAACCAGTTTTTTCTGTATTGGGACTATCAAATAGGTGTAAAAATAAAACATTTGGCTTTAAAAATTATATGGATAAATCGTTAAAAAATGACTGTTTGAAAATAGTTTTTGGTATCTTAAAAATAAATTAAATTATATCCATTTAATAAATTGTACAAGTATTTAAAATTAGTTAAAGATACAAAGTATGATTAAATTTAATCTTAGAAATTAATTAAATTATATCTATTGATTATATTGCCAATGCAAAATTTGAAAATCCCAACTCATAAAATATCTTCCTCTTTTGTAGTTAGATTATATTCTATTTATATTTTATGTCTATACATGAAAACTCTAAATTAAATAATTAGTTGCATTTATCTTGTTAATTTGGGGGCAAGAAATGTGAAAATGAAGAATACTCTTATTCAATGAATGAGAAGTCTGTTACATTGTTGCTTATATACAAAGAAATAATACACAGCTGTNGGCGTCGGCAAGCGAAGAGGAATAGCTACACTGTTTCCCCTGTTTTGTCTTTTAAAACAAATTTTTGTAAACAGTACTCTTTGTGTATAAAAGACATATGAATTATAATAAAAAGAAATTTTTGGGGGCCCAATTTTACATTGTTATTATGCATGCATTGTACTAGTTTTCAGTAGATGTTACAGCAGGCTTCACAGCAGATAATCCAGCCTCCGAAATTAATTCCAGTGCATATTTTCTCTAGTTCAAAACAATCTCTTCAGAGAACCTAGAAACTTCAATTCCAAGAAAATATTTAAGGTGACCAAGGTCTTTGATTTTGAAATTATCCTGTAGAATAACCTTCAACTAATCTATCATCTTAATGTAGCTCCCTGTTATCAAAATGTCATCAACGTAGACAAGCATAATGACTATGTTACTTCCTTCTCATTTGGTGAATAATGAGTAATCATACTTACTCTGTAAGTAGCCATTTTTTATCAAGGCTTTAGTAAGTTTGTGATTCCATTGTCTACTTGCTTCGATCCATACAAGGATTTGAGCAATCTGCAGACTATGTGTTTCTCCCCCTAAGTGCCAAATCCTTGAGGTAAAGACATATAAACCTCTTCATAAGATGCCCTTGCAAGAAAGCATTAAGCACATCAAGTTGGAAGAGTGGCCAAGCATAAATTGAAGCTAATGCAAGAACTAATCTAACTGTGACCATCTTTGCCACCAGGGAGAAGGTTTCTGTGTAATCAATGCCAGCTTATTGGTTGTAGCCCTTGGCCACAAGCCTGGCTTTGTATCTTTCTAAAGTACCATCAGAATTGTATTTGACTTTGTAGACCCATTTGCAGCCAATAAGCTGTTTGCCTGTTGGGAGAGGGACAAGCTGCCAAGTTTTGTTAGCTTCTAAGGCATTGATCTCATTTTGCATCGCATCAATCCAATTAGGATCCTAAGAAGCTTTAGCAAATGAAATAGGTTCTTTGATCTGAGAGATGAAAGACATGAAACACCTGTAATATGGAGAGAGATGACCATAGGAAACAGCATCTGAAATGGAGTATAATAAGCTGAAGGGGAGATATAATCCTGCAACCAAATTGGAGGTTTGTGTGATCTAGTAGACCGTCTGATATTTAAAGGAACACCAGGAGCAGGTACTGGAGCTGGGGATGATGTTGATGTGGAGCCAATGAAAGGAACATCAGGATCAAGACCAGCAGCAAGACAGGACTGAAATGTGAATCTGGTGATGGTGGAGCAAAAGTATCAGGATTGATAGGAGCAGAAAATAAGTCATCATAAAATGTGGTAGTGAAAGGATCATTTGGAAATAATGGAACATGAGAATGTTGCTGGAACTGAAAGGGAAATATGTGCTCAATAAATCTGACATCTCGATTGCCAAAGAAGTTGAAATCTTGTAGGTTTAGCAACTTGTATCCTTTTTGTGTTGAAGAATATCCCATAAAAACTGATGGTATAGCCTTGAATCCAAATTTATCTCTGGAGCTCAAATTAGAGGCATATGCCAAGCACCCAAACACCTTGAAGTGATCAATAGAAGGAGGAGAACCAAAGAAAACTTCATAAGGTGAACTGCCCTGGAGCACATCAGTAGGAAGTCTATTAATGATATAACAAGTTGTGAGTATGCATTCTCCCTAACATCTAATTAGAATGGAAGCTTGAAATCTCAAGGCTCTAGCAACACTAAGTAAGTGCCTATGCTTCCTTTCTACTACCCCATTCTGCTCGGGAGTATAGACATAAGTTTTCTGATGAATAATCCTAAGTGAAGTGAAGAGTGTAGTGCATTGAGAGTTGAGAAACTCTAAGCCATTATTTGTTCAAATATACTTAACAGAAGCTGAGAACTGATTCTTGATAAGAGTAAGAAAGCTCTTAAGATGAACTATAACTTCATGCTTATATGTCATGAGAAAAACTGTAACGCCCAACTTGAGGTATGTAGCTAATTTATGGTGTATTTCTTGAATGTTTATGGGTTTGCTCTTATTTGAGTTGATATGTTGTTTTATTGCTTGGTTGGCCCTTGGTTGAAGTGATATGTGGGTTTGGTTGAGTGTTTTCCCTAAAATTGGTTAAGACTTGGCGAATTTTGAAGTTGTGGTTTTCGTCGAGCCGAAGAAGAGTCTTTGCCGCGGCGACGTATCCCCTGGATTTCTTCGCTGGGGCGAAGAAACTTGCTTTGCCGCGGTGAAGACCCAGCTGAGATTTGTATTGAAGTTTCTAGATATTTTTTTCCCTAAGGGCAAAATGACCATTCTACCCCTAATTAGCAGGAAAAGTGGAGAGTGAAATGTAAGGAAATTTCATGGAGAATATGTTGGAGTGGGGGTGTGTTTGTAATGGATCAAAGGACAAAGATGGAATTTCTAAGAAAGAGCAAGGGCAATATGGGAATGAATGTTGATATTTTGAGCTAAAAAGGGATTAAGCTTAGTAAACCCTTCATTTTCTCTTCTCCACCGCCATTCCCATTCCTTGTTTCCTCTCAACTCTTCATTCAATATTTCAAGGATTTTAGAGGGCTTTTTGAGTAGTTTGGGGTAGAAAGTTAATCTAAAGCATCCTAAGGTAAGGATTCATGCTTTAGATGTGAAATTTATCTATAAATGAGTTGAAGTCTTATAGTATTTTTGGTTAAAATTGTAGAGAAAGGACAAGCTACCAAAGGAAAGAGAAGTGGTAGTGGAATCACTCCATCACAAGTAAGTAAATCCAACCAAGTTGAGATTTAAGAAATCGTTTGTGTAGAGATCTCTTTATGCATGTATGTATTATGCTTATTGAGAGAGTGAGATGTTATGAGTATTTATCTATGTTGAGATTGAATACACTTCATTTATGAGAAGTGTTAATATGTGATGAGAGGATGTAGTTTGAGATGAAGTCGGAGGAGATTGAGTAATTTCTTTGGGAGTTTTCTTTTATGACAAGAATTATAGCTATGTGAGGGAGTTTTCTCCCATTTTGGATGGTGAAAGAGAGGAGTAGAGTTATAGATAAAGTTGAGTTTATGTATGCACACTAGTTGTTTGATGAAATGCCTAAGAGAAGTATGAGCATGAGTAGTAAACCTTAATTCTTGCTACATTGCATATTGGCATTTCATAAGTGCATGAATGAGTATGAGCCATCCATATTGCATTAATTGTGCACTTGAGAAGTAGCTTGAGAAAGAGTAGAGAATTTTGAGAATAAGCTACTTTAAGAGTAAAGAGAATGAGAAAAACTCCAAGAGTGGAGTGAAAGAGAGAATAAGCACTAGAGAATAAAAGAGAGAGTAGTGCTAAACAAGAGAATAGAGTAGATTGTGCGATGGGGAACCCATGAGTGATGAGTAGAATCATCACGAGTAGTGGGTGCTTTGTGATTTTCCAACAGTGCCTCCGGTAAGATGAGGTTGTGACACTCGAGAGAGAGAGAGAATATACACTCACGTGGCCAAGGGTTCCGAATCCATGCATAACTGAGTCCGATCGGTAGAGAATGAATAAAGGTCACGAGTAGTGGGTGCTTTGTGACCTCTTAGTTGTGCCTTCGGTAAGATGGGGCTGTGACACTTGAGCAAGTAGAAATCATGCAGAGCGGGATTGTGCTCCTGGCCGTGCCTTCGATAAGATGGGGCCGTGACATTTGAGTGAGTAGAAGTCACGAAGAGTGGGCTTGAGTTCCCGGCCGTGCCTCCGGTAAGATAAGGCCTCGACATTCAAATGAGAAAGAACAGAGAGAGAAAAGTATAAGTCACGAAGAGTGGAGTGAGTCCCAGCTATGCCTCCGGTGAGATGGGGCCGTGACATTCAAGAAAGAGTTAATAGAAAAGAGATGTGAGAAAGAGAAACATAGAAAACGAGAGAGTAATGTAAGAAAAGAATTAAGAGAAAGAGTTACGGGGATAGATGAGTAGAGGATTTACTTACTGAGCATTATTTGTGCTCACCCCGTTGTTTCTATGTGTTTTGCAGCATCTAGGTGAGGATGCGGTCGGTTGGACGTCGGCAAGCGAAGAGAAATAGTTACACTATCCACCATGTTTTTGATGACTTTTTGTATATATACTTTGTTTTGTGTAAAGAATATGTATATTTAATGAAAGAAAAATTTGGGCCCATCTATTTATGTTATTATACATGTATCTTATTATATGTATTTTTATGAGTATTTGAGTAGAAAGGAGTCGTTACAAAAACCCAAGTAATCCGGGAATGATCATCAACTATTGTAAGAAAGAATTTGTGATGATTATGTGTAGGAGTATGATAGGGTCCCCATACATCCATATGCAGCAAATGAAAACATGTAGGAGCTCTTATAGTACTAATAGGAAAAGGCTTTCTTATATGTTTGGCAAGAGGACAAATATCACAATGAGACTCAACATCATCAGAATTAAAAGTTCTTATTCTAGAAAAAAATTTCAGTTTTGCATATGGCATATGGCCAAGACGTTTATGCCAAAGCTAGCTTACAGAAACTGAACAAGAAATAGGCAATGTTTTATTCAAAGTAGAAGTATTAGCCATTAATGCATGAGAAGACATAAAGAAGTAGAGACCCTTTGATTCTTTACCAATGCCCAGTATTTTGCAATTGGAGAAGCCCTGAAATATGCAGAAATCAGGATACAAACTAACAAAGCAAGACAAGTCTTTGGTGAGCTTTGATATAGAAATCAAATTAAACTTGAAATCTGGCACAAATAATACATTAGTCAGTTTCTGATCTGGACCAATGTTACAAGATCCAATATGTGTTATGGTTGAATGATGTCCATTAGGTAGTCTAACTATGGATGGAGAAACTGTCCCCATCAATTTGTTCAAAGTGTTTAAAGAAGCTGTCATGTGGTCACTAGCACCTGTATCTAATATCCAGCAGACTCCATGATCTAAGGATGAAAAATAAGAGTGAATACCTGCCATAGTGACATGTGCATCATTTGGGGGTAATAAGGGTTCCTTTTGAAGCAATTTCAGTAGCTCTGCATACTGCTCTTTAGAAAAGATTGGGGCTGCATGAGTACTATTTGGAGTGGCTACAAAACTACTGTGATCAGATTATTCAGTAGTGGTAACATTATTTGTTAAGGATTGAGTATCTTCTGGTGAATTTAAAATCAGCAGGATAGCCAATGAGTCTATAACAATTATCCTTTTTGTGTCCCTTCACATGACAATGTTCACAAGTTATATTCCAATTCTTTTTAGGCTTAGCTGATTGTTGGTTTGATGATGAATAAAGTACTGTCGGTGCAGATGAGGATTCAACAATAGCAGCAGTGGTTAAATTTCTCTGGCTTTCTTTAGTAACGAGCATAGAATAGGCTAGGTGATGGTAATGGTTGCATCATGAGAATTTGGCTTCTAGCATGCAAGTAAGATTCATTTAATCCAATCAAGAATTGGAGTAACTTTTGATTCTGCATGTGATCTACATAAACCTTTGACATAGAACACTCACATGAAGGAAATTGGACAATAGACGAATATTCATCCCATAACATTTTCAATTTAGAGAAATAAGTGGAAATAGATGAAGTTCCTTGCACTAAGGTGACAATTTCTCTATACAACTGGAAAACTCTAGATCCATTCACTTTATCAAATCTTTCTTTTAAATCTTTCCATACCGAATGTGCACTTGAAGCATAAACGATGCCACTTAAAAGTTCTTTAGTAACTGAATTCATGATCCAGGAAAGAACTATAGCATTACACCTATCCCACTGATTGTGCAAGCTAACTGGAAAACTATCCTTTGTGCAAGTTCCATCAATAAATCCAATCTTATTTTTGGCTAATAGTGATATTCTCATAGATCTACTCCATAACGAGTAATTATCTACACCAATCAATTGAAAAGAAACAAGAACAACACCTGGAGTATCAAAAGGACGTAGGTAAAGTTGATGACTAAAATCGATTGATGAACTTGATTGATCATTTCCATTATTCATAGAAGACTGCATTTCTCCATCTGCACTAATAGCTGCCATTTTGGAAGAAGGAAGATGATAACTTCTTGATCAAAGAAAATGAGACCAGAAAACAATATTCTAGTGAACGAAATCCAGAAGAGAAAAAGCTGACGAAACAGAAAAACAATGTAGAAGAAACTGATGAACAGTTTGAAAATTATTTATGAACAGAGTGAAGTTTTCTACGAATTTTCAGAATCTTCAAGCCCTGCAATCGTTGCTCTGATACCATGTTAATTTGGGGGCAAGCAAAGTGAAAAGAAAGAATTCTCTTATTGATTGAAGAGTCTGTTACATTGTTGTACATACAAAAAATAAGTTTATAACTGTCAACTAACTACTTCAACTAATTACAGCTCAGCATAACAGATTCCTAACTAACTAAGCTACCTCCCGTATACCAACTTGAATCTTAACACATGGTAATCAAGTAATATAAGATGACATAACCTCGGTAATCTTAGATTACCTCTAACCAAATGCCCCTTTAGGGTTATCCAATTTTTCGGGAATTTCGCTTTTGAAATTTTTTATTTCTAGCTTTGGGGATTAGTACCGTGGCCCACATGGTACATGTCATAGACTTTGTACCTCTGACTTTATTGTATAACAATATATCGGGCGGATAAGATTAGTATAAGTTTCATGTAACAACTACTTTCTTTCTACTAGATTCATAAAATAGATTAATAAAAAGTATTTATCAAACAGTTGGGCCCAAAGATTTTTCTTTACTTAATAATTACAATCTTTACAAAACATAACATCATGTGTACAAAGACTTTCAAAAATGAAAACAGTGGACAGTGCAGCCAAGTCTCCCCGCTTGCCGACGTCCATCCGACCAGGTCCTCACCTATTTCCTGTACAACAAAGAAAACAACGGAGTGAGCACAAAGATGCCCAGTAAGTAAAAATCTCTTACTCTATCATCCCCGTGTATTACTCCTTAATTCTCTTGTACTCTTATCACTTTTCTAATTCAAATTCTCATTTTTCTTTCTTTTCTTTTCTTTCTATTCATTCTCAATCCGGTTTCTCATAGCGGAGACCGCTCTCTCTCATAGCGGTTCACATGCATTCCGCTCTCTCATGGCGGAGACCGCTCTTTCTCATAACGGTTTACATGTATTCCGCTCTCTCAGGCGGAGACCGCTCTCTCTCATAACGGTTTACATGAGGGTAACTCCATACTCACGTTCCCCACCACTCAATCTATTTTCTTTTCTTTTCTGTAGCACTTAATAATCATTTTATCCTCTAGTGCTAGTTCTTTCTTTCTCTTTACTCTAAGAGAGTTGGTTCTCTTCTTTATCTCTATTCATAGAGTATTTCTTTCTCATTTCTCATTTTTCTTTCTCATTCTCATATTTATTTCTCATGTGATTACTCAATTAAACATATGGGTATGGATGGCTTATGCCTAAAATCTTTCTTATATGCATTCATGACATGCAAATATGCTATGTTGCATAAAGTAAGGTTCTTTACTTCTACTCATGCTTCTTTTGAACATTTCATCAAACATAATGTGTGCATACATAAACTCTACTCCAACTTTAATTATACTTCTTTTCTAATCATCCAAATAGGAGTTCAACTCCTTTAAAACATCACACAACCTGCAAGAACATACTTCAAATATTCCTCTCAAATTCTTCTAATTCTATCTACACTTCTACCCAACTTTAACAACACAAGCCACCCTTCTCATGGTAGAAATCCTCTCATATAAAAACATTGAATTCATCAACTCATTTCAAACATAGAAATTCAAGCATCAAGCACATATCTAAATCTATACACATCATTCAATCAAGTAAATCACAACTTAGGTGAATTTACTTACCTTGGACACAAGTAGAATCCACTAAACCTCTCTACTTTTGATGGCTTGATGCTTTCTCTTTACCTTCAATACACAACTTAATAAGGATCCCACTCTTTCAAAAATAAAAATTACTTCTAGAGTAAGGATTCTCACCTTTTTGTGCTTAGGCTTAACTTGTAACAAACCTAGTCAAAGCTCTTCAAAGATCCTTGGAAATTTGAATGAAAATTTGAGAGAAATAAAGGATGAAAGAGGGGGTGGTGAAGAAGCAAAAAGAAAAGGTTTCTAAAGCTAACCCTTAATTCACATAATTTCTCCACTCTTTCCCAAAAATACCCTTACTCTTTCTTTGAAATTCCATCTAAGCATTTCATTCTTTGCAAACACAACCCCAAACAAACTATCTCTACGCAATTTCCTTCATTTCACTCCCCACTTTTCCTACTAAAAAGGGGTAGAAAGGTCATTGAGTCTCAAAAGGAAGAATTCTCAAAAACTCAAGGGGGACATTCAGTTGGGTCTTCGCCGCGGCGAAGCTATTTTGTTCGCCCCGGCGAAGTCTCACAGAAACTACCAGGTTTGTAGCACCTTCTTATCGTCGTGGCGACGATTCTTCTTCGCCCCGCGAAGACTGTAACCCTAAAATTTCGCCAAGTCTTACAAATTTTCAGGAAAATCACCCAAACAAACCAGAACACCTTTTCATCCAAGGCTAACCAAACAATAACACGACCTACAGACTCGAATGAGGGTAAATCAATAAACATTCACCATTCATCAAATCTTAACTACGTACCTCAAGTGGGGTGTTAACATTCTCCCCTCCTTAAAAGAATTTCGTCCCCGAAATTCAGACAAACAACTCCGGGTACGACTTTGCATGTCTTGCTCTGTCTCCCAAGTCGCTTCTTCAACCTTATGGTTTCTCCAAAGGACTTTCACTAAAGGAATACTCTATTCCGGAGCTCTTTAATCTTCCGGTCCAAAATCTGAACTGGACGCTCCTCTTACACGAGATTCTCTCCACAATTACGTCCTCTGTATGCAACACATGGGAGGGATCACTTATATATTTCCGTAACATCGAGATATGGAAAACATCATGCACTTTGTTCATGCTAGGTGGTAGTGCGAACCTGTAGGCTACCTTCCCACTCGTTGCAACACTTCAAATGGACCAACAAATCTCGGCGCTAGCTTTCCTCTATTTCCAACCGCATCACCCGCTTAAAGGGGGAAACTTTCAAGAAGACTTTATCACCCACTTTGAATTCAACTTTTTTCTCTTCAATCGGCATAACTTTTCTGTCTATCTTGGGCTTATTGCTTTCTACTTCTAATCAGCTTCACATCTTCAATCAGTTTTTGAGTCATCTCTGGCCCAATAGCTAAATTCAACTCATCTTTCTCACCTATCTCATCCCAATGTAGTGGAGACCTACATTGTCTACCATACAAGGCCTCATACGATGCCATCTTAATTGTTGACTAATAACTATTATTGTAAGCAAACTCCACTAAGGGCAGCATCTCATGCCAAGATACTCTATAATCCATACAGCAAACTCGCAACATATCCTCAACACTTGATTTGTTCTCTCTGTTTGTCCATCAGTTTGAGGATGGTAAGCTGTGCTAAAAGCCAATCTAGTACCCAAGTTCCTCTGTAACTCATCCAGAAGGCGGAGACAAATCTAGAATCTCTGTCTGGACTATTGTCTTGGGTACCCCATGAAGTTTCACTATCTCTCTGATGTAAATCTGGGCAAGCTGATCTGAAGTAGTGCTCTCTTTCACCGAAAGGAAATGGGCTGACTTTGTCAATCTATCCATAATCACCCAAATGGCATTAAAACCTCTCTGAACTCTAGGAGACCTACAATAAAATCCATCGAAATACTCTCCCATTTCCACTCAGGAATACTAAGTGGTTGAAGCAATCCTGATGGCCGTTGGTGTTCTGCTTTGACTTGTTGACAAACCAGGCATTTAGCCACAACTCCGCAATATCATTCTTCATACCTGGCCACCATAGCCTTTCTTTAGATCTTGATACACTTGGTTGCTCCTGGATGAGCAGTGTAGGGTGTGTCATGAGCCTCCATAAGAATTCTCTCTCTCAACTCCTTATCCTGAGGAATCACAACCGATTCCTGAAACGAAGAACACCCTCTACCAGATGGAACTCTGGTCTCTCATTCTGATGCACTCTTTGCAATAACTCCCGGCACCACTTATCTACCACTTGCTTTTCTCTAATTTCGTCCAGTAAGGTGGACTGAATTTCTAACCTGGCAATCCCTCCTTGAATCACTTCAATCTGTTCTTTACACAACTCATCTATTGCTCTCTCTAACTAGTGAGTCGGGATAAATGAGCTTTTCTACTCAACGCATCAACTACGACATTAGCTTTCCCACTGATATTTAATCTCACATTCATAGTCTTTAACTACTCTAACCACCTTCTCTGTCTCATATTCAGCTCCTTCTGAGTAAAGAAATATTTCAAGCTCTTATGGGTCGGTGTAGATATGACTCTTTGCACCATAAAGATAAGCCTCCAAATTTTCAAAGCAAAGACTACTACTCGCCAAATCTAAATCTCGTAGGGTATCTTGTCTCGTACTCTTTCAATTGACGAGAAGCATATGCTATCACCCTACCTAACTGCATCAATACAGCACCCAGTCCTTGTTGAGGCATCTGCAAAAATATCATAATCTACCCCCTCCTGAGGCAATACTAAAACGGAGCTGATGTCAACTTTTTCTTTAACTCGTGAAAACTCCTTTCACAGCAGTTGACCATATAAAAGGAATTCTCTGCTTGTAAGAGCTGTAAATGGCTTAGCTAACTGGCAAACCCTGCTACGAATCCGGTAGTAGCCTGCTAGTCCCAAGAAACTTCTCACTTCTTTTATCGATTTCAGCCTGTGCCAATCAAGGATTGCCTCTACCTTACTAGGGTCCACTAAAATCCCTTCACTAGAACAGTAATGGCCTAGAAACAATACTTGATTCAACCAGAATTCACACTTGGAAAACTTAGCATACAACTTCTTTTCTCTCAATCGTTGTAGTACAAGTCTTAAATGCTCCTCATGCTCTTCTCTCGACTTAGAGTAAACCAGGATATCATCAATGAAAACCACAATGAATTGATCCAAGCAATCATGAAAGACCCGGTTCATCAAGTCCATAAAAACTGATGGGGCATTCGTCAACCCAAAGGGCATAACTACAAACTCATAATGCCCATACCTTGTACGAAAAGCAGTCTTAGCTATATCTTGCTCCACCACTTTCACTTGATGGTACCCTGACCTCAAATCAATTTTTGAGAACACTGCCGCTCCCTTTAATTGATCAAATAAATCATCTATCCGAGGTAGTGGGTACTTATTCTTCACTGTCACCTTATTCAGCTCTCTGTAGTCTATACACATCCGTAATGATCCATCTTTCTTCTTCACAAAAAGAATTGGAGCTCCCCAGGGGGAATGACTTGGTCGGATAAAACCTTTATCTAAAAGCTCTTGGAGTTGCTTCTTCAATTCTTGAAGCTCGGCTGGGGCCATTCGATAAGGGGCTCTCGATATTGGTGCTGTCCCTGGTGCTAATTCAATACTAAACTCAACCTCTCTCTCTGGAAGTAAACCCGGTAACTCTTCGTGAAACACATCCAGAAATTCTCGAACTATAGGCACCCTCTGAATTTCTGACTGAGGAACATCACCACTCTGCACTACATGTGCAATATACCCTGAACAGCCCTTTCTCAGCATCTTTCTAGCTTTCAAGCTACTAATCAACATACTTAAATAATGGCCCTCACTGAAGCTAAACTTATCTCCACTATCAAGATTAAACCTTGCTTTCTTCTTCCGACAGTCGATTTCTACTCCATACTTCCCTAGGAAATCCATCCCCAAAATCACGTCGAAATCAGGCATATCAAACACTATTAGATCAACTAACAGCTCTCTTCCATGAATCATTACAGACTCTCCTAGAAGCATCTCACGGGTCAGAACACTAATTCCATCAGGTAACTCTATCCTAATGGGTTGATCTACTACAACAGGCTTCAGATCTAATCTTTCTATCATCCCATGAGACATAAAGGAATGCGTGGCTCCAGAATCTATTAAAGCATAAAGAGAAACTGCATGAAAGAATAACTGACCAGTTACAGCTGATGGACTGGCCTTTACCTCACCCTGTGCCACGGTAAACACTCTGGCATTCGTGCCTCTAGGGGCCTGTGCTGTTGGTGGAGGAGGAGCTTTACAATCTTTCATTAGGTGCCCTGGCTGGCGACACCTATAGCAGATATTCAGACCAAACTCTTTTAAACACTCCCCCAAATGATTCTTCCCACACTTAGGGCATGGAGTGACTCCAGCCATTCTAGGCCGTTTACTCTGCCAATCGCCCCTGTTCTTCTTTGGCTGGAACCTCTTCTTGTTCCTCATGTCTCTACTTCTTCCAATCTCAACTCTTTCTTTCTGCGGAGTAGGGGGCGATTCATTCTGTACTATCATGGATGGCCCTTCTGAACTCATCTTGTTCACATAAATTTCTGCTCTCAAAGCCCAATCTAATGCTTCCATATAGGTATGCGGGGGCTCTGCTCCTATCATAACGTCACGGGCTATTTCTGACCTCAACCCGAGAACAAATTTCTCTCTTCTCAACTCGGGAGTACTCACTATCCCTGGTGCAAACCTTGCAAGAGAGTTGAATCGAACCGAATACTCTTTCACTGTACTCATCCCTTGCTTCAGGTTAATAAACTCTTGTATTTTCTCATGAACCTGGTCAACCGTTCGATACTCGGTCTCAAACACTCTTCTAAAATCTCCCCAAGTCATGGTTGCCGTGTCATGAGTCTCTTCCATTAATTCCCACCAAATTCGGGCATCAGCCCGAAATAAGAAACTAGCATAGCTGATCCTCTCTCTATCATTCATGGGAAACAGGGCCACCGTCCGCTCAACAGACTTAAACCACTCTTCAGCTTCTAACGGGTCTCTGGTACCCCTAAACTTTGGTGGCTGATGCTGACTTGCAAGCCCCTGAATCGGATCAACTCGATTCTGTACTATCTGAGGTACCGGCCCTTCTTGCTCTTGCCTTACGGGCGGTACTCTAGTAGGGGTCTCATTTCTCTCTGGTACAACTCTCCCCTGACTCTCTGTTAACACCTGCTGTACAATAGTTCGAATCATTGTCGCATCAAGGGTAAGGGGAGTTTGTTCCGGCGAGTTAGAGGGTTCTCCCTCATTCATCACACCCTTACCCTTCTTTCTATTACTACGTCTCATCTACAAAATAACCATTCTCACATCAACTTCAATAACCCATTAAGAAGAAAAGAATTTAACTTACAATGGTCGGATAAGACACGTCGTAGCGGCGAGAATGACACACTGTCCCATCCCAAAATCATTGCTCTGATACCAAAATGTAACAACTACTTTCTTTCTACCAGATTCATAAAATAGATTAATAAAAAGTATTTATCAAACAGTTGGGCCCAAAAATTTTTCTTTACTTAATAATTACAATCTTTACAAAACACAACATCATGTGTACAAAGACTTTCAAAAACGAAAACAGCGGACAGTGCAGCCAGTCTCCCCGCTTGCCGACGTCCATCTGACCAGGTCCTCACCTATTTCCTGTACAACAAAGAAAACAACGGAGTGAGCACAAAGATGCCCAATAAGTAAAAATCTCTTACTCTATCATCCCCGTGTATTACTCATTAATTCTCTTGTACTCTTATCACTTTTCTAATTCAAATTCTCATTTTTCTTTCTATCCATTCTCAATCCGGTTTCTCATAGCGGAGACCGCTCTCTCTCATAGCGGTTCACATGCATTCCGCTCTCTCATGGTGGAGACCGCTCTTTCTCATAACGGTTTACATGTATTCCGTTCTCTCATGGCGGAGACCGCTCTCTCTCATAACGGTTTACATGAGGGTAACTCCATACTCACGAGTTCCCCACCACTCAATCTATTTTCTTTTCTTTTCTGTAGCACTTAATAATCATTTTATCCTCTAGTGCTAGTTCTTTCTTTCTCTTTACTCTAAGAGAGTTGGTTCTCTTCTTTATCTCTATTCATAGAGTATTTCTTTCTCATTTCTCATATTTCTTTCTCATGTGATTACTCAATTAAACATATGGGTATGGATGGCTCATGCCTAAAATCTTTCTTATATGCATTCATGACATGCAAATATGCTATGTTGCATAAAGTAAGGTTCTTTACTTCTACTCATGCTTCTTTTAGACATTTCATCAAACATAATGTGTGCATACATAAACTCTACTCTAACTTTAATTATACTTCTTTCTTAATCATCCAAAATAAGAGTTCAACTCCTTTAAAACATTACACAACCTGCAAGGAAAACATACTTCAAATATTCCTCTCAAATTCTTCTAATTCTATCTACACTTCTACCCAACTTTAACAACACAAGCCACCCTTCTCATGGTAGAAATCCTCTCATATAAAAACATTGAATTCATCAACTCATTTCAAACATAGAAATTCAAGCATCAAGCACATATCTAAAATCTATACACATTATTCAATCAAGTAAATCACAACTTAGGTGAATTTACTTACCTTGGACACAAGTAGAATCCACTAAACCTCTCTACTTTTGATGGCTTGATGCTTTCTCTTTACCTTCAATACACAACTTAATAAGGATCCAACTCTTTCAAAAATAAAAATTACTTCTAGAGTAAGGATTCTCACCTTTTTGTGCTTAAGCTTAACTTGTAACAAAACCTAGTCAAAAGCTCTTCAAAGATCCTTGGAAATTTGAATGAAAATTTGAGAGAAATAAAGGATGAAAGAGGGGGTGGTGAAGAAGGAAGAAGAAAAGGTTTCTAAAGCTAACCCTTAATATCACATAATTTCTCCACTCTTTCCCAAAAATACCCTTACTCTTTCTTTGAAATTCCATCTAAGACCTTTCATTCTTTGCAAACACAACCCCAAACAAACTATTCTCTATGCAATTTCCTTACATTTCACTCCCCACTTTTCCTACTAAAAAGGGGTAGAAAGGTCATTGAGTCTCAAAAGGAAGAATTCTCAAAAACTCAAGGGGGACATTCAGTTGGGTCTTCGCCGCGGCGAAGCTATTTTGTTCGCCCCGGCGAAGTCTCACAGAAACTACACGGGTTGTAGCACCTTCTCATCGTCGTGGCGACGATTCTTCTTCGCCCCGGCGAAGACTGTAACCCTAAAATTTCGCCAAGTCTTGCAAATTTTCAGGAAAATCACCCAAACAAACCAAGACACCTCTTCATCCAAGGCTAACCAAATAATAACACGACCTACAGACTCGAATGAGGGTAAATCAATAAACATTCAAGCCATTCATCAAATCTTAACTACGTACCTCAAGTGGGGTGTTACATTTCAACTGCAATTCAACCCAACACCATGAACATTTACCTGATAGAGAATAAAAGATATAATAGATTTATATATGAATATCTTATATTTGCAGTATGAACATATTGACATCAGGGTAAGAAAAAACAATCTTAGGTGTTCTTCACGCCACTGCACATACTGTGATGATTGAGATTGTTCAAAGAATAGGACACTTTTCTAGTCTATCACGGAGACACTTATTCTCCCTATTTGCTCTCTGAAGATTCTCATTAAGCCTACGAATTTCCTCATTTGATTTCCTTTGAGCGTCTTGTGCGTTCAATTCTAACTTTAATCGGGTAACTTGCTCCTCCATCAATTGCTTTTCAAGCTTTCTAGTTGCCTCTATGAGCTTCAACTCAAGCTATTAAAAACATCAACGGGGACCATTAAGCCCTTAAATAACAATATAATACAAATACTGCTCGATATTATTGATTAATGAAAAGGATAAGACATTAGCTAAAACATTGACAAATTTATCAACTAGAGACCATTCCCAAGTAAAATGGCATCCCTAAATTTGATACAGTTGGAGGACCCCTGAAACCCTACAACCATTGTTAATCATATAAGAATATATGTTTGCATAGGATCTCATTGATTACCAAGATCATTCCAAGGCGTGCTATAATTTTAGACTAGCGGAAAGGGGAAATAATAGTAATAAAACAGGAAGTATAGTACAAAAATGCTTGACAATAAAGATAAAAAATTCAACATGACCAAAATACCGCTGGTACTCTTATTGCTTCTTAATTCATTGAAAGCCAGAATGCAAAAGAATATCTACAAAACCTTTATGAAAAATTCAACTAGTTATAGTCATTAAATTAGAATATGTGAAAATGTGGCTTTATAAAAGAGTTTTCTTCAATGAAATGGTAAGTTAAAGCCTCTTAAGAGGTGTATAAGAAATTTAATCTTTCTAGGGGTGGTATTCTCCATAAGTACAGGGAAATGCCACAATTGCACCTTTACCATCTTGTAAGTATACAACTTAGAATATCTGACTACAGATACACATGACAAATCAATAAATGAAGAGAGATCAACAAGATTACCATCTCACTAATTTTTTTGAGTTGATCTTCATATGATCTTTCTATTTCTGCCTTCAGCTCTGCAATTTCTTGTTTTGAATATCCCTCTAGGGAATCAACCTCCACTTGTTGTTCGTGATGTTTCATAGCCCCCTTTTGTATATCAAATAAAGACTTTTCACAACATATTTAATGTGAACTGTATGAGTAAAAAAATATATATATATATTGTGAACAAACTCACCTTCACTTCAGCAAATTTTTCATCTGTGTATGGTTGTCCACCATTCTGCGCTATGACCCTGTTAACAAGGGAGAGAAGCTCTCCAACTTGTTTAGCTCTTTTGGTTTCATCCTTAGTCTTGTTATCAAAAAGCACTGGCCGATTTTCACACAAAGAAAGAATATTCTGAAACAATGTTAATATAAATGTGAAAAATAGCTTATATTAAGCTTTTTTCAGGATTAATTAACATTTTAAGAATTGTAAAGCTTGAAGATGTTCAGCCTAGCATATATATGCTAACCAAATAAAATAGTTTGAAAACAATATTTTTCTTAAGTTAACAACACGGCTAATAAATCAAACTTAAGTTAAAAAGGAAACCTTTAAAGGATCTGGACATTCGCGACCCAAGTACTCTTCCAATGTTTCCTCATATTCTTCAAGTGCATCCCCACCGGTGAAGACTACAATCATGTAGTCTACAATTTTTCTTCCAAACAAAGACTGCAAGCTAAGTACTGCAGCTTGTTCTTCTTCTGAAAAACGGTTTGTCACTGAGAAAACTACAAGGATTGCATGGATACCATCCTTGGCCAATTTAATACATTTGACAATTTCTTTCCCAACAAATTCAGATTCAGCAGAAAAATCAAAGAGTCCTGCAACGACTCACCACATTAGTTTATTTGATGAATAAATTTCAAATACAAGATAAAAGTTGTAAACTGTGCAATCAAATCCAAGTTACTATACCAGGAGTATCAATAACATTAATGATCTGGCCATCTTTGAGTTCAGTTCTCTGCAATTCAGTTGTTTTAGTAACAGTACCAGATGAACCAGCCCTGGACTTAAAAGCTCTTCTTCCAAGAATGCTATTCCCGGTGGCACTTTTTCCATTGCCAGTACGCCCAACCAAAACCACAGTCCGCTCTCCACTGGCCACAGACCGTTCTCCACTGGATAGGGAAGGGAGCTTCCTCTCATCATTTATCACAACATCCATCGTACTTCCATCCATTATGTAAAGAGTAAATTACTTCACCTGCAATCCAAAAAACATTAAAAACACTTTCGATCAATCATTGCAACCCATGCTTTTTTTAATAATAATAAAAAAAATTGGTCTGTCTGTGAGATTACTTACTTGAGAGTCTGAGGCGAGGGAGAGAGACAGAGAGAAGATATAGAGTTTGCGTGAGAGAGTGAGAATTTATAAAGTCATAAGTAGATAAGAGAAGGTGGAATTTTCTTACATGAAGTTGCTTGGATACCCAAACCAAAACTAAACTTTAAAAAGCAACAATACCAAAAACAATGTTAAGAACTAAATATAAAGCATATGATATGCCTAACTATAAACTCAAGCATGCTTCCATATAAGATTCGATTCTTTATTATTTTACAAGTTCTTAACTTGAATTTCATTATATATTTTTGAGTTGAGGTGGAAAATGTATTTAATAATAATATTTAAAAGTTATATTCATAATGAATTGATAGGAAAAACAAAAAGAACGATATTTGACACTCAAATTTTAATTGATAATTTTGACAATATATCCTTTATTTAAATAAACAAATGATTGCATAAGATGAATGATATTGGTATTATAAGCCTAAAAGTGAGTTTACTTTTGTTTTGTTATTTTATTTCATTAAATTACTATTGACCTTCAAACTTTTTCTGATGTTAATGTTTTTCAATTGGTATAAAAGCTTATCAATTATCATTCCGTATTTTTATTCTTTTTCTTTTCATCTTTACTCTATCGCAATGCAAAAATTGATTACTTGTAGAACCCCACCATGTGAAAATAAAGAAAAATAAAAAATTAAAGTATAAAGATAAATTCTGTTATTTCTTTTTGGCCTCCTTAGTTTTTAACTTAACAGTTTGGTCCCCATACATATAATTCCTAATGCTTTGGCCCTTTCGTTCACATAGCATTACATTTCAATCTCCTAGAATACATTTTCTGGCTCCACCTTGTGTTAATTAGAAGCCACCCATAGTATTTTTGGTTTTAGTTCATTGGTGTAACTTGAATCTATCCTATTCTTTTGTTCTTTCTCAACTATATATTATCCTAATTTAGATTTCACACGCTCACCTCAAAATTCTTTTTCCTTTGTATCTCAAAACACTCTTAATTCACCCCAAAGCAAAAGATGGCTCAAGTTAAGGTTGCCACCCTTTTCATGATACTTCTCCTTGTAGTCATCTTGAAGAAGTCCTAGAATCGAAAGCATGAAAGTTGCAAAACTTTCCAAGAAGCCAAACAGAAAAACAAAAAAGTAGAATCTGAAAATTTTTATTCTAATCTTGGAAAAAATTTCAGTGCTTTACACGTGAAGGCAGAGTGCCTTTTTATACTAATTCTAGACATGACTAAGGCAAGTGGAAGCAAGTGGCACTCCTAAAACACTACACGTGAGTGCTATTACAAATATACAAGGGGTTAGTTTGCAAGTTGTAAATCTCAGCCACTCATCTTGATCTTGAAAAAACAATCAATTTTTATTGATGAAGATTGTAGTTCTACAGTTCTACTTCTGATCGTAACATCCTCCCTCAAGTTGAGCAATAGGTTGCAAAAGCTTGTATGATCTGAAGTAAAACAATCAACTACAATGCAACACTTCCAACACCTTTGATACCATAACATCCTCCTTCAAACTGAGCAGCAGTAGGCTGCAAATGTTTGCAAAGACTAAGGTGATTGGTTTTGTTAAACATGCTTGTTATTGATAAATCAGCTTTGACTTGAAGATGCACTGGTTGATGAAGATGTAGGTTGATCAAGTTGACTAGAAGAAGAGTGAGAGGACAGAATGTCCTCCCTGAAACTCATAGGAGAGGTAGCAGTGGACTGTATGTCTTCCCTGAAACTGACAAGAGAGATCAGATGAAGTTTATCACGCAGAATTTGAAATTGTGTGATAGGTAAAGGTTTGGTAAGTATGTCTGCAATCTGAAATTTAGAGGCAATATACTGAACAATTAGCTCTTTTGAAAGAACCAAGTCTCGAACATAATGCACATCAATTTCGATGTCTTTAGGGCGAGCATGAAATACAGGGCTTGCAGCAAGTGCGTTTGCATTTTTGTTATTACACCATAAGACTGATTGAGTGGGAACAGCAACTTGTAATTCTTACAACAATAGTTGAACCCAAACAAGTTCAGTGGAAGCTTGAGTAAGGGATCTATATTCAGCCTCTGTAGAACTTAATGCTACAACCTTTTGTTTGTAGGATACCTAGCTGATTAAGTTTCCAAAGAGACAAACACAAAAGCCACTAACAGACTTTCTATCATTAAGATCATTGGCCCAATCTGCATTTGGAAAACCTTCTCGCACTAAGTTTTGAGAAGGCTAAAACTTGAGACCAACATCAAGAGTACCTTTAATATAATGTATGACTCTTTTGCAGGCAACCCAATGAGACACAGATGGACTTTGAAGGAATTGATTTAGTCTATTCACAAAAAAGGACAAGTTTGGTCGAGTCATGGTTAAATACTATAGGCTACCAATAACACTTCTGTATAAGGCTAGATTTTCAAATAGAGTACCATCATCTTTAACTAACTTGGTGTTTGCAGCTTTAGGAGTTGAGCTAGCATTGGCATCAAACATTCTGACCTTTTTGAGTAAATCAGCAGCATACTTAGCTTGATTTAAGTGAATACCGGCAGTAGTTCTTACCACTTTGAAGCCAAGAAAATAATTCAATTCCCCTAAGTCTTTTAAGGCAAAAATTTTGTGTAATTCATTAACTAACTGTTGAATGTAAATGAAGTCGTTACCTATAATTAGATGTCATCCACCGATACCAGTAGATAAACAACTTTTGTAGAAGAATAATGAATAAATAGGTTGCTATCTGAAGAAGAGTTTTGGAAATTTTTGTCTAACAAAGCTCCTTTCAGTTTTTCAAACTAGGCACGAGGAACCTGCTTAACGCTATACAAAGCCTTGTTCAACTTATATAGATGAGCATGCTTGTTTGGATCAACAAATCCAGTTGGTTGTTGATGATCCGAGAATTATATTGTTTTAATTAGGCTTTTTGGCCGGATTTCAGATACTTCTTAGTTCATTTATGACTGAATTGCTACTTAATTCTATACATTCTATGTTTTAGGCCAAAATGGACATTTTGAGCAAATGATGAGCGAATTGGAGTTTTTGGACCCAGAAGTAAGCGGATCTTAGAATTTGGGAGAGTTTTGAAGCAGAGTGGAGCACTATGAAGCTTGTTCTCATGGGAGAGCATCGAAGATCGAAGATTCAAGCAAAGAAGTAAGCAGAGGGCAATTCTATAATTTTAGAATTCTTCATGAAGGTTCGCCATCGCGAAGAAAGAAGTTATGCACAAAAGTCCATTTTACCTCGTCACTGCAGCAAAATTCCTCCTTTTCCGCAGCAAAGTCTACGAATTTCAGTTTTTTTCCAAAACGCACAGTTTTATTTTAGGCAAGTCTTAGGTTTTTGGGTGAACCATAGAAGAAAAACGTTTTCATTTTGAGAGGGGTTTGTCATCCAAGTTAGTCTAGAGTAGCCTGTTTTAGTTTTCCTTAGTATAGAGTTGACGATTTTTGGTTAAGAAGTGAAAAAATTTGGGATTGAATCTTGTGGATTCTTCAACTAGGGGAGATCTCTTTTCTTTTCTCTCATTTCAATATGTTGATTGTTGGGTTATCCGTTTTTCTTGCTTGTTGTGTTGATTTAGCTATGAACTAACCCATTTTGGGTTAGGGTTTTGATGTAATTCGAATTTCCATGGATTAATCAATTGATTGTTGTTATTTTCATATGCTATTGCACAGATTGTTTGGTTATTCTGATTTTTATTACTTTTAGTTGTTGAACATGATGAGATTGAGAAATGAATCATGTTAAGCTTCTTAAGTAATCAGCATTGTAGTATTGAATGCTAGAGATAGATTTGAGAATCAATGAAATCAATCTAGGATTCCATGTGCTTAATGAACTTGGACTTATTAATCTTCAATTTTTTGGGTGTGGAAGTTTAATAGGAAAAAGTAGGAAAACATAGCCTGAGAAGGTATGTTTTACAACTTAGAGAATTCGATTTACAATCAGTGCATATGAATGTGGAAATAGCATAATCCGTAGGCTTAATCCATAGAGTCCGAATGAAATCAAAACCCTACCCGTTTGTTTGAATTGGTATTACCCTTTCTTTTAAATCTTGCTTTCATAATTTAGTTTTTAATACTTAGCAGATTTTGTTTTAGTTTTAGTTTAATTCTCTCCTATTAATCCAAACAAATTCGGTTGCTCCAACTTGAAAACAATATAAAAATCGATGCTTAACAACCAATCCTCGTGGGAACGATACTCACTCATCACTTTATTACTTTGTACGACTAGTGCACTTGCTATATTGCATGTTGTAGTAACAACGCACCAGTTGTGTCATGTAAACTACTTCTGTCAGATCTCCATTCAAGAAGGCATTATTAATGTCTATTTTCATAATTTTCCTGTAGAGTTGGATAGCCAATGCAAGGATAATTTTGATAGTACAAGGCTTAACCATTTCAGCAAAAGTTTCAAAGTAGTTGATTCTAGGAGTTTGTTGAAACCCCTTAGCAGCTAACTGAGCCTTATACTTCTGATGTTAGAGTAGGT
Organism: Pistacia vera; assembly: GCF_008641045.1. NCBI lineage: Eukaryota > Viridiplantae > Streptophyta > Magnoliopsida > Sapindales > Anacardiaceae > Pistacia > Pistacia vera. The sequence goes on from NW_022196811.1 coordinate 338,842, forward strand.
GCACTACAGCCAGCATTGTAGCCCTTGTAAACTCATATTTATATGAATAATAGGAAAACGCTTCTTTAAAAGCAATATACTATAGTATATATTTACTGGGCGTAAAGAAAATAGTATATGTTCTTAGAAAGGTTAAAACCAGTGACGATGATATTAAATGTCATAAATCTCAATTGTGAGAATCCTATGAGCAAAAATGGTGGCCCTTCTTAAACTGTCCATAGTCATAGTATAAATTTAATCTATGACACAGATTATATGGAGAAACAATCATCACGTTGAACAACCCTATCAAAAGATAGTGACAGGTCTCACATTTCGAGGTTGTGAGCATCAACCTAGTGCAACACATGGGTGCTTGCTTGTGCAAATCCACTGGACTGACCCATCAGAGGATTCTGTACAAGATGGTAACTCAGTGTCTATGGAACATATCCTCTTACGGATGGTGGTGCATGTGGTCCTTCGACTTGAGACCGGAGCACCGTGTGTAAGGATCGATGTGATTTGACACCAATCGAACATCGTCTCTCTTTGGGATTACTATAATGGTGATGATTGGTTACATTGGGAAGCATACTATGGCTATTGTGGATCAACAAAGGATTCATCAAGATTCATGACTCCTAGTTATAGAAGCCCTTATCTCGGCGAGATATTTGGTTATAAAACTATGACTACAAAGTCGTGGCCACGGTGGACTCAAGTTAGTGCTCGAATCTAATCTTATATGGTCGTTAGATTTAAGAACTTAATATACAACATGTCAAGGAAATAGTTTTGAGGTAGACACTACTTCTATACCTCAAACCCTGATGAGATATAAGATGATGAAATGGATCGAATTGCATGATAACCATACCATCGACAAGGAAAACTAGATCGCTGAATCTTTGCTTACCGGGGAATCATGATGCCTTGCTAGAGGCCAATCTTGATTAGTGTACGAAAACACTAATTGGCTGATGCTTAATTAGTTATCGGGACACTACCGACAAAGTAGAGAGTCTTCCGGTCACACACATAGAAGGTAGTTAAGTGAAGAATGGAAATGGAAGGACAATCTTGTCCGTGGGCCAAAAAGGGTATTTTGATAATTTGGGAGTTCGAAGGCATTTTCGTCATTATTGGCGAAGAGAGCACTTTGGTAATTTTGCTAGGGTTGACGCCATTATCCAATATTTATATTGGAGGAATTTTGGCAAAATTAGATTCATATTAATTTTAATTAATATGAAGGAATGTATTTAATTTGAATTAAATATATTAAAATCCAAAATTAAATATGATATATATATGGGTTAAATAAACATAAATATTTATTTAATTAGAATATATATATATATATATATATATATATATATAGGAATTAAATAAATGATATTTATTTAATTAAAATTCATATGTAGGAGAATATCTTAAAAGATATTCTTATCCCTAATATAAAGGAATGCAATCCAATTCAAATTAGAATTAAGGAGATTGCAATCCAAACCAAATTGGAAGTCAAGGATTCATAATCCTTGTAGAATTCTAGTTTGGGGTTGCCTATATAAAAGGACAATGGATTTTAATTAATGAGAAATTTTAGAGAGATTTTGAGAAAAATTAAATTATTTTTTCTCCCTCTCCCAAATAGCTCACGCCCAAACCCTAGCCACCAAGAGAATTTTATTCTCTTGATTTTTGCCTCCCTTCCTTAAGCTCTAAGACTGGTTTAGCAATTAATCTTAGGGTGATCTTGAGCCTACCTTCGTGTGGATACCGACGGACTCAATCCTACGTTGGGTTGATAGTGAGTTATAAGAGATATCCAAAGAAGGAGCTGCCAACGAAGATATTATATTAAACCTTGTATGGTTTTGATTTAATTTTATGTTGATTATCAAGTTGAAATCATGATCTTGGGTAAAAAGGATTATCAATTTTTTTTTTTTTTTTAATTCTGTGCTTGCCACGACACAGTTCCTTTATCTGAATGATATCATCCATGTTGTATTTGATACGAAACACCCATTGTTATCAACCAAAGTCATCTGACTCTCATAGGGAACTAATGTCTAGGTGTTGTTGACTTGCAAAGCATCATACTCATGCTTCATTGTTGAGAACCAATCTGGAGAACTCAAAGCTTCATGAATATTCGAAGGTTCACTCGAAGATGTTATTGTAGGAGATGTTACTACAGCTAGAGCATTTGTCTTGCTCTTGTTGGTAGTCTTGGATCTAGTTAGCATAGGATGATCATTAGTAACTGTGGGCTGTGGAACTGATAAATTTTGAGTCAAAGGAAGTTGAACTTCTAAGTGAATAGTAGGAATTGATGTTGATGCATTATTGTGCACAATTTGATACATCCTTGGAGATTAATTTTCTACTGATGTTTCAGCATTATTGGAGACTTCATCTTCAAGATTCTTGCTCTGAGATTGGTTTGAAGATGATGTTGCTAGATTATCATCCGAGAACTTAGTTATTGAATCTAAATTACTAAGAGCAACAGTTGAAAAATCAATAAAAGGAAATGCAAAATTAGAAGAAGGATCAATAGGTAAGGCACATGGAAATTGCTAGTTGGAAGAGTACATAAGTGGCTCTATAGGTTGCTACTGAGGAGTTGAAAAGGTAAGTTGTACATCTTTGGATGGAAAATTTGTTTCATCAAAGTCAACATGCCTAGAAATGTAAACTCTTTAGCAAATTATAGTCAAGAGCCTTGTGAAATAATTCTCAAAAGGAGATAAGTACTGATGCGTGTTTACTACAACATGCAAAAATAGCAAGTATACTAGTCGCAAAAAGTAATAAAGTGATGAGTAAGTATCGTTCCCACGAGGATAGTGTTACTAATTACCGATTCGTTCCCACGAGGATAGTGTTACTAATTACCGATTTTTCTAGTTTAAGTCCTAATTGAAGCAACAATAAATTGGATTGATGGAAGATTAACAAACTAAATATAAATGCAAAACCCAACAACTTAACTAATTAAACAATTCTAAAACAAATGCTAGGGTGTTGAATTCACCTAAATACGCTAACCCAAATCATAGAATCTATTACCTAAGTTCTAATTCCTTGATTGAAAATCGAATTCCCTAAGTTGTAAAACATACATTCTCATGCTACATTTCCCTACTTATCCCTATTAAGCTTCCGCACCCAACAAAATGAAGATTAATAGTTCAAAGGATTTTAAGCTTTGTGGAATTCTATCTAGATTTCATAGATTGCTAAACCTATCTCTAGCGTTTGCTAATCTATGGTATTTATCCCAAGAGGCACAATCACAAATCACTTCTCAGTCTCATTGTGAACAACACACATTTGAATGGTGATCAAGCATCCAAAAGACATTAAGCAAAGAGATAAACACTCAATCATGAAATTAAAACTCAAAGTAATTCAATCCATATAAATTTGAATCATTGTATCAAGATTACATCAAACCCTAGCTAAACAACTCAGTTCATACTCAAAAACGAAATAAAACAACAAAAACAAACTGAATCAAGATTCATCATTGACAAGCAAGCAAAAGATGGAGAAATCTTCTCTAATTTGAAGCCCAAATCTTCAATAATCTTCTCCTTCCATGAGCTGCCTCCCAAATCACGAACCAAGCCCCCTTTCTCTTCCTTTTCGCTCTAATTTATACCTCTCTCACTTAAGGACAAAGCCCTAGCAAGCCAAAACACGTCGTTTTATTTTTGCATCTGATGCAGGTTTCGCCGCAGCAAAGCTTTTTCCTCGCCGCGGCGAATAATTACAGGCCAAATTTGAGCATTATAGAGTTTGAATCTGGAAAAGTGTTAAACATATAAATTTTATCCCTTTAAATTATCTTTCTGGTCGTTCAAGAATAACCACAATCCGAGGTCTACAGCTCAAGTTATGGCAGAAATACTGAAGCACGTCCAAAGACATTTTTCTTCAGTTCCCAACGTCCTTTTCACGACTTCAAGCCAAGTTTTCACCTTTGTCCAGTCAGAATTAGGAAAAACCCAAAACATGAATGTTGTAGCTCTTCTTCTTAGCTTTTCAAAGCTTCTAAATTCAGGTCATTCCGAGTTTTCAATCTCAAGTTACACAATTTACGCTCAAAACTGTCATTTATGCTAAAAATCATCGTTTAGGCCTACAAAGACAAATTAATAGAATTAGGTAGCAATTATGACCCAAATTGTATGAAAAGTATCCTAAATCCTATCAAAATTCAATGCAAAATCGTAGTGTAAAATATGCTTATCAAGTACTGAAGAACTGGAGTTGGCAGTTTGTTTATCAAGTAAACAGCGGTGTGAAATGCATGCAACCAAAATTGAAAGGGCATTAAAGACTAAGCTAGCAAGGTTAAGCCAATTTATGTGATGTGTCGATGCTTCCTCTCAACTTTTCCATTTTGTTGATGGACATGAGAACATGGATGTCTGAATTTAATATCATGGGAGTTTAAGTAAGGTAAAAAGCATCGAAATTCACCTCCCCAATCTGCTTGAATGCACTTTAGTTAAGTTTCAAATTGTCTTTCTACAGACACATGGAATTGTTTAAAGATATCAAAGGTTGCTAACTTTTGTTTTAATGGATATATCCAAGATTACTGACTGAAATCATCCAAAAAAAAACTATGTAATACCTGTATCCTTCCTTTGAAACAACTGGTGAAGGACCCCATAAACCAACAAAGATTATTTCCAATGGCTTTGTACCGATTGTTGAAGATTAAGAGAAGGGTTGCTGATGCAATTTTCCAAACTTACAAGCTGAACATTTTTGCAATATTGATTCTAAAGCAGTAAGCCTTTTATCTAGTGTATTATGTACAACAGCCTAAAAGATCCTGTAATAAGGGTGGCCAAGCCTCATATGCCATACAACTGTATCAGATTACTAATGGCAGTAGCTATATTTGTTAAATTCAAGTTTTAAAGACTTGAATTATTGAATGGAAAAACAACATATATATATGCAGAGGAATTTATTCTTGGAACATAATTGACAAAATCAAATGCTGATGGTCTTGCAGAGTTGCTTCGAGAAACAAAGGAATGCAGGGCCAACTGATAAAATCCATTGCTATGTTTGCCTTCAAGCAGAACTGTTTGTGTCACCTTGTCCTTTATAACACACAAGTTAGCAAAGAACTCGACACTAATTGCATTGTCTTGAGTGAGTTTTGATATGCTGATCAATTTTTTTTTGTAATTTGAGGTAAAACTAACACTTTGTCTACTAGTAATTTATGTGAAGATGATAAGGTAGGAAGGTAAAGATCACCAATGTGAGTGATAGAGAGACACTAACCATTTCTAACTTGTAACTTTTCCGGTCCACTATAAGCTTTGCCATTATCAAGAGGTTGAATAGTTGAATTGATGTGGTTGGTGGCTCCAAAATCAAGATACCATTGAGAATCTGCCACTGAAATTGGTTGAGCAAAGTAGGGCATTGGAGCTACAGTCTGAGAGATTTGTTGTTGTTGTGGTTGTGATGAATTAGACTGAGGCATAAATGTTGTTCTGATTTCTTTTGAATGATTTGCAAAACCGGGATCTTTTTGCAAATAATAGACTTGATTTGCTTGTTCTAAGAATTTAGTTTGGTTTGATGGCAAGGACTATTGTTGAATAGCTTGCTGATGTTGAGGTTGTTGAGATTGGTTGTGGGGACCATTGTAGGACAAATCAAGCCTATGATAACACTGCATAACTATGTGACCAGGCTTTCCACACTCTTGACAAAAAATTCTAGGCTTAAAGAAGTTTATGCCTTTTCCTCGTCAAGAGTTTGGATTGATCCTTCTTACATCTTGCACCATTAAGGCATTGTGAGGATAAAAAGAAGAAGCTGATATATGATCTGATGAGTTTTGAGTGTAGTTATGAGTTGGAAAAGTGTTGGTTGAGCTATTAAAATTAGTTGCTAATGGAGTGTAGTGTACTGTTAGTACATGGTGAACAGAGGTTTGTTTTTGTGCTATCAGGGCAGAGTTATCATGATACAGACTATGTGAAATATTGTACCTTTCTAGTCTAATTTCATGTTTATGGAGGTAAAAATTGTGCTTCTTGAAGAGCAAGATCATCTCCTCTAGCTGATGAAAACACTGATATAGCATCATATTCAAGACCTAAGCCATCTAGAATGTAAGCTATTAATTCTTCAGTACTCAAAATCACTCCACTGGTTGAAAGAGAATCAGCATGGCCTTTCATCTTAAGCATAAATTCGTTAATACCTAAGGATTCTTTCTTTGTGTTTTGTAGTAAGTTTCTAAGATGCATTATTCTAGCCTTTGATTCAGTGATGAAATGATTTTCTAAGGTTTTCCAGATTTCAAAACAGCTTGAAAATTTCGCAACATAACCAAACATTGATTCAGAAATTGAAGAATATAACCAACTCATAAGGAATTGATAAATTCTTTTCCATAAGAAATAGTCAGAGTTAGGTTTTCTCACCAAATCTCTAGTTTCAACATCTTTACTCAACACAAAAGGTTTAGGACAAAGTCATTCACCAATGACAAAGCCTTCGAGGTAAAACGACGTGAGAGCTGGTAGTACTTGAGACCTTCAGTAATTGTGATTCTTTTCTCCTAACTTCACAGCAACAGTAGGTAAGAAGCTTGGAAAGCTGAAGTTCTTTAGCTGATCATTACTATGAACAGATTGTTCCAGTTCTGTCATCTTGATCTTGCTCTTAGAGTTGAATAAGATTTCAAGATCACCCATGTCAATAATAGTTGAAGAGCTCTAATGCCATGAAGAAGTCCTAGAATCAAACGCAAGAAAGTTACAAAACTTTCCAGGAAGCAAAATAGAAAAAATAACAGAAAAACAGAAAAGTAGAATCTACAAATTTTTATTATAATCTTGGAAAAATTTTCAGTTCTTTACACATAAAGGCAAAGTGCCTTTTTATACTAATTCTAAACATGACAAAGGTAAGTGGCACTCCTAAAACAATACATGTGAGTGCTATTACAAATATACAAGGGATTAGTTTGCAAGTTGTAAATCTCAGCCACTCATCTTGATCTTGAAAATAAAATCAATTTTGATTGCTGAAGATTGTAGTTCTGCAGTTCTACTTCTGATCGTAACACATCTCAACTCTAACAAATGCTACCCCTCTAGAACTGACCTTTCCCAACAATGCTCCAACAAAAGCACAATTGGTTGGTCAACTTTTAATGTTTATTGTATACTAAGTATTTATCATGTTTATTTATTTATAGTTTTGGGATTTTGATAGGACACTAATGCAGAGCATATCGATTGCGAAGGAGCTTCAGAGGAAATGTGCTTGATGATGAGAAGAACCCTTACTGCTCATACTGACTATATCTATACCCAGGATGAGAATCTACACACAGACCATAACTATACCCAGGATGAGAATCCATGAGATTATATTATTTAATTCATTGTAGTGACTATGTAGTAATCAAATCTGTTGATTAGGTTAATTTAATCCAAATTAATTAAGTAAAAATCAAGTTAATTTGAACTTATGACACGTTTCATTATAATCTCATTGTTGTCAACCAAATTACCTAAGCAATTTGGTGTAACAAATGAAATGGTTACACTCTTGGAAAATACGTTAACACTGAAGCATATACTGCATAAGATGAAACTAGATTGCATCATTCTACCTGAACTTCCATGCAACACAGATCATCAAAAATGGTATTGGATTAATGAAATGCATGAGAAACGCATACAAGAAGACATATCACGCAATTACAATATAATCAGAGATAACACCACTTTGGAAGTACTATAGAACCTCTTTATAGTGATACTTTATATAGGAATAACCTACATGTAGTCATAAAAAAATTATGGTCTCAACTTGGGCTAGTTAAAAATAAGAATAAACTCCACATTGTAATAAGTTATAATTTTTCTAGGTCTCGTTTTAAGGAACTTGCCTTCCTATAGTAATAATTATATGTATCTTGCAAAAAATATATACTAAGTTACATTAAATTTTAAGATAAAATACAATATTTATCTAAAGTTGCTTGAGACAATGGTTTATGTTTTAGAGCTGTTACCACATCTTTTAACTTATGGGTAAGTAATAACTTGCCAGCATTGAAAGATTAATAGCTGAATTGAAAAGAGAACTAAAGCAGTGAACGAATTAAGAGAGAAAAGAAAAAAAAAATCTGTTTCAAGTGTTCTATTATTGAAAAATTGGTAAAGCAGATCAGTTACAGACGACTTTATATAGTCTGTTACAATTTTTGTTTCTTTACAAAAACAACCCTACTCAACTTCTAATCTTTGTAGAAACAACCCTGCTTCTTATACTTATTCCAATATCTTCCCGTAAACCGAAGCCCCTAAACTGATTCAGTTATTCTTTCTTAATCAATATCATTCATCACAAAAAATTTGCAAAATTCCACTACATTCCATTTGTATCACAAAACAGATTTCATTTCACTGCATCACAAAATCTTTGTAGAAACAACCCTGCTTCTTATACTTATTCCAATATCTTCCCGTAAACCGAAGCCCCTAAACTGATTCAGTTAATCTCTCTTGATCAATATCTTCCCGTAAGCCAGAGCCCCTAAACTGACTTTATTACTCTTTCTTAATCAATATCATTCATCACAAAAAATTTGCAAAATTCCACTACATTCCATTTGTATCACAAAACAGATTTCATTTCACTGCATCACAAAATCTTTGTAGAAACAACCCTGCTTCTTATACTTATTCCAATATCTTCCCGTAAACCGAAGCCCCTAAACTGATTTTATTAATCTATCTTAATCAATATCATACAAAACAAAAAATTTGCAAAATTCCACTACATTCCATTTGTATCACAAAACAGATTTCATTTCATTGCATCACAAAATAGCAGATTTCATTCCACTGCATCACAAAACAGATTTCCTGTTGTAGAGACTCCAAACCATATCTCCTTACTGCAAAATCTTACAGCTTCACAAACAACAAACCAAGTTTCTACAAACTGAAAAATTCCACTGCATCACAAACAACAAACAAATTGCAACATTCCATTGCAAAATCCCACAGCATCACAAACAACAAACAAACTGCAAAATTCCACTGCAAAATCCCATAGCATCACTGCCTCACAAACAACAATAAATTTCTACAAAATTCCACTGCAAAATTCCATTGAATAAATTTCTACAACCTGCAAAATCCTATAGCATCACAAACAACAATCAAACTGCAAAATTCCACTGCAAAATCCCATAGCATCACTGCCTCACAAACAACAATAAATTTCTGCACAATTCCACTACATTTCCTGCTGCAGAGACTTCAAACCATATTTACTGCTGCAAATTCTTACTGCATCACAAACAAATATTTCTGCACAAAATCCTACTACATTACAAACTATATCTCTTAACTACTGTGAATACTGGTTACAAGCTCAGATGTGACAGTTAGCTTCTCCCTTAGCATAGCAAACCATGAACAAGGGAGGGCTTTAGTTAGGATATCAGCTATCTGATATTCAGATGAAACATGCTGCACATTTAACAACCTTTTTGTAACTAATTCCCTAACAAAATGTACATCAATTTCGATATGCTTTGTTCGGGCATGAAACACCGGATTTGAGGATAATGCCCCAACGCTCATGTTATCACACCATATGATGGGAGTGTTGTTTATATGAATGCTAAGTTCCTTGAATAAGTTCTGAATCCAAACAAGTTCAATGGATGTTTGACTAAGAGATCGGTATTCAGCTTCTGTAGAAGATAAGGACACTATCTTCTGTTTTCTAGATGACCATTGGACCAAGTTACCTCCAAGAAATACATTGTACCCACTGGTGGATCTCCTATAAGGTTCGTCTCCAGCCCAATCAGCATCTGAAAATGCTTCTAAAGTAAAGGGCTGTTTCTTAGTAAAAAGAATACCATGTTGCAATGTTCCCTTGACATATCTGAGGATTCGTTTACATGCTGTCCAGTGAGCTTCAGTGGGCTACTGCAAAAATTGACTAAGCTTATTGACAGTAAAAGCTAAGTCTGGCCGAGATAGTGTCAGATATTGAAGTCCACCAATGACACTTCTATACAGTGTAGGTTGTTCAAACACCTTACTATCCTCCTTGCCAAGTCAAAGACCAGTAGCCATGGGAGTGGAACAAGGCTTCGAATCTGCCATTCCTGCCTTAAGGAGAAGATCATGTGCATATTTGGTCTGGGACAGCAGTAAACTAGAATCATTTCTCTTTACCTCAAACCCCAGGAAATATTGCACTATACCAAGAGTTTTTAGAGCAAATTTGCTATTCAAGTCAGCAACTAAGCTTGATATGAGCTCAGAATCATTCCCTGTTACAAGGATATCATCTACATACACTAACAAATACATTAATTTGAAATCCTTTTTGTAAAAAAACAAACTCACATCTGAAACATAATTTTCAAAACCCCAACTGATCAAGGCATATTTGAGTTTATCAAACCAAGCTCTAGGAGCTTGTTTTAGACCATACAAGGCTTTACGAAGTTTGCAAACCTGCTCAGGATGACCCTTGGCTGCTGCAATACCAGAATATCCTTCAGGAAGAAGCATAAAGACAATTTCAGTTAGTTCCCCATTCAGCAACGCATTATTAACATCCAACGACTGGATTTCCCAATTTTGGTGCACTGCATAGGATAACATGACTCTGATTGTGGCTGCCTTAACAACCAGAGAAAATGTGTCGAAATAATCTAGACCAGGTGTTTGTTGAAAGCCTTTAGCCACCAACCTGGCCTTATACTTTTGAAGTGTCCCATCATAGTTTAATTTTGTTCTAAACACCCATTTGCATCCTACAACATTCATTCCCTCTTCATAAGGAACAATCTCCCATGTGTTATTGCTCATCAAAGCTTGATATTCAGAGTCCATGGCATGTTTCCATTCAGGACTTAATAATGCTTCAGTAACTGTTTTAGGTTCTGGAAGAATAGGAATATGAGTAACTTTAGCTTGATAGGCAGTGGAACCAGGATAAGTGGTTGACTTTGATCTGGTTATCATGGGATGTGTGTTTAGAGATGAGATAGAGGGCAATGGAAGAACTACTTCTAAGTTGATGCCAGGATGTGTTAAGTCTGATTCAAGGAAGGGGGAATCTGCATTTATAACTGATGTATCAGACTTATCCAGTTGAACTGATGATATGGGAGAAAGATTGGATGTAGCAGCAGGTTGAATAGGTTTTGAATTAGGTTGTAATGGTGATATTGAAGCAGGATTGGATGTAGCAGCAGGTTGAATAGGTTCTGAATTAGGTTGTAATGGTGATATTGGAGCAGGATTGGATGAGGTAGCAGGTTGAAGAGATTCTGGATCAGGAACACATTGAGGTAGGATCCATGAGCTACTAAAGGTGTTCAAACTAAGATCAACTGGAGAGGTACACCTATGCATTGTGAGGGAACCAAAATCACCTTTGAAGGGAAAATCTGTCTCATTAAACTTGACTTGCTTAGCAATACACAATCTGCCAGTGGAGGCCAAACACAAATATCCTTTATGGGCAAGGCTGTATCCAAGAAAAGCACACTTCTCAGTGTGATAAGAGAGTTTGTGTCTGTGATATGGTCTCAAGTAAGGATAACAACTACAGCCAAAAACTTTCAATTCAGGGTAGTTGGGCTGCTACTTAAACAAAACAGAATATGGTGAGGTAGATTCAAGAACTAAGGTGGGTAATCTGTTTATCAGGTATGTGGCTATGCTAAAGGCTTCCCACCAATACTTTAGTGGCATACCAGCATGAGCTAGAAGGGATAACCCAAATTCTGTAATAGTTCTGTGTTTCCTCTCCACTCTCCCATTTTGTTGGTGTAAATGTGGACATGGATGCCTAAATAAAATACCATTCTGCTGTAAATTACCACTGAATGATCTATATTCACCTCCCCAATCAGTTTGTAGGCTCTTTAGTTTATAACCTAACTGTTTTTCCACAAAGCAATGAAATTGTACAAATGCTCCATAAGCTTCCGATTTGAGTTTCAAAGGATAAATCCAAGTAAAACGGCTAAAATCATCAACAAATATGATATAATACTTGAATCCTTCCCTAGAGTTGATTGGAGCTGGTCCCCAAAGATCAGAATAAACTAACTCTAAAGGATCCTTGGCTCTAGAGTGAGAAATAGGAAATTGGCATTGTTGTAACTTACCAAACTGACATGCCTCACAAAAGAAACTTTTATTTCTGCTTAAAGAATGCTTTACATTCAGTTTGTCCAAAATGACATGAAGGGTTCTAACATTGGGATGTCCTAACCTTGCATGCCATAACATACACAAATCTGAATTTGCAAACTTATTCAAAATAGTAACAGATTGAACATCATCAGTGGAACATTTATTAACCATAGCTGTGATAGGAGCATGAGAGGATTCTGAGAACTGACAAGTAGCAAGGAGATATGGAACTGAGCTGAATGACTGATGAACCAGTGGGCTAACAAACTGTGACAACTCAAGTTGATACAATCCATCCTTGACTGTACCTTGAAGAAGCACAGCTCTACTACACTTATCCTTTACCAAACAATGGTTAGAATGAAACTCCACAATGACATTGTTATCTTTAGTGATTTGAGAAATACTTAGTAAGTTCTTGGCAATATTGGGAACACATAGTATATTCTTAAGATGAATTAATCTAGTTGTATCATAAGAGGGTACTAACATCATACCTGAATGAGTAATAGGGATAGATTCCCCATTCCTAACTTGTACCTTTTAGCCTCCTGAGTGAGCAGTTTTGAATGCCAAGTTGGAACCATCTGCAGTCATGTGATTTGAGGCTCCAGAGTCCATATACCAAGACTGGTCTTGCAGAATTTGTGGAGAGGTAACTGCTTGATAAAAGGTTGCTGAAGATTGAGATACTTCATTGGTGACTGTTTTTGGTGTAAAGCTGACAGAATGACCAGTATTGGTTGAAGTGCCAAGATAGTATTGTTGATATGGTACTGAAGAGAAATGAGCAGGAGGTGGTGCATTTGATTTAGACATAGGAGGAGTTGAGTAATCATGAAAATCGGCAAAATTATTATGGAAGGTATTGGTATAGTGTTGTGTGTAGTTTGGGGGTTGTGTGTAGTTTGAATGTTGTGTGTAGTTTGCTGCAATTAAGGCTTGTGCAGGTTTAGTAGAATGCTCAGTAACGATAGTTGGAGAGGGACCTGTTGAATTGTACAGAGTAGGTTATATCTGGGAGCTGTAAGAATTGGCAGTAAAGCCTTGATACTCCTGATCAAATCGGTGGTAACACTGGATGGCAGAATGGCCTGTTTTGCCACATACTTGGCATACTAATCTTGGCTTAAAGTAACTTTGGCCTCTGCCCCTGCCACTCATCATGTTGTTTTGAAACTAAAAGTGTCCAGCAGAGTGATATGTGTTGGGTGAGTAACCAGTTCTTCCATAATTTGTTCCTTGATAACTGTTCTGTCCAAAATCAAAATTACTTGCTGTAGAATATGCTGAACCAGGGGTTGGACCAGAGGTTGGAATGTTAACATTGGGACTGTGTGAATACTCATGACCAACAGCCTGAGGACGAAATGGTACAACCATTCTTTGACCAGATGAATTAGTCAGAGGACTAGAGCGGTTGGTGGTGTTTTCTTGCTTGGAAGCAAACATAGCAGAATTTAAATGCTCATGAAAGTTTGACAGAGCCGAGTGTTGTCTCTCCAGTCTCATTTCATGTTTGTGAAGCATGAATTGAGCTTGTTGAATGGTTGCATTACTACTGTGATATGTTAAATTCACCATAACCGCATCGTACTCTGGTCCTAGACCATCTAGTATATATAAAAGCAACTCTTCTTCTCCAATTTTAACACCACTTGCTACTAGCTCATCCCGTAATTCCTTCATTTTCAGGACATACTCATTAATACTTAAAGAGTCCTCCTTTGTGGTCTGTAACATATTCCTTAAGTGAAGTGTTCTAGCCTTCGAAATTGATTGAAAATGCAATTCTAGCGTGTTCCATATTTCAAACGCACTAACACATTTAGCTACATGTCTGAACATAGATTCAGAAATTGAAGAAAACAGCCAACTAACTAAAAATTGATCTGTTCTTTTCCAATTAAGATACTTAGGGTTTTGGTTCTTCACTAATTCATTAGAATCAACAAGTTTTTCAAAAAGAAACATAGAAGGGCAGCTGCTCTCACCAGTGATAAAGCTTTCAAGAACATGATAAGCTAAGGCTGGAAAAACTTGTGATCGCCAGTGACTATAATTCTTCTCCACAAGTTTTACTGATATGGTTGGAAGCGTTGTGTGAGCAGCTGAGTTATTTGCATTTTCATTTTCAGCTGATTCAACTTCAGATTTTGACGGAACATTGAAGAACTCAGGATTCGAAGCCATTGACACTTGTCTACAGCTCTGATACCATGAAAGATTGATAGCTGAATTGAAAAGAGAACTAAAGCAGTGAACGAATTAAGAGAGAAAAGAAAAAAAAAATCTGTTTCAAGTGTTCTGTTGTTGAAAAATTGGTAAAGCAGATCAGTTACAGACGACTTTATATAGTCTGTTACAACTTTTTTTTCTTTACAAAAACAACCCTACTCAACTTCTAATCTTTGCAGAAACAACCCTGCATCTTATACTTATTCCAATAAGCATAAACACTCTCTTATTGAAGCTAAATATTTCTAGCTTTTCAAGCATGTTTAGAGCTTTTTGGCACGAAACATTTTGTATTTCTGTACTATCATCCTCAAGATTATCTCCTTCATCTTCTTGTCTAATTATCACAATGATTTCTTCTTCAGTTAAATCATATACGACTTATTACTCATTTGGATGATTGAGAAAGACATTAACATCTATTTGGTTATTGTATTGAAGTTGTCAAATATGACTACTCAATTATGTAATGACTATAATTCTCTTCATCCTCTTCATTTGCAACTTGTAATTCATCAACATCGAGGGTCCTAATTAATTTGCAACACTTAAAACAATTGGCAATTGTCTGTGGCTTCACATCAATTGACCATGCAACAACTGCATTTACAATTTCATCAAGGACACTTGATACGTTTACAAGTCCTAAAACACTTGTAAACATGAGTGGACAAGGAATTACAAGTCCTAAAACACTTGTTAATTCGGTTGAATCAAAGAATTTCATTCCAAGTCCTAAAACACTTGGATTGTGGAGTGTGGAAAGCATTGGAGGAGATTCGGCCCAAGCAAGTCCCAAGGGGAGAGAGAGCCCAAGCACTTCGGCCCAAACCATTCCAAGTCCAAGCCCAACAAAGGAAGCTCAAGTCCACCAAGAGAGAAGCCCAAGTGTTGAAGTGAGCCCATTCGGCCCAATTCTCATTCCAAAGGGGAAAGTCCACTTGAACCCTTATTGGATCCAATTGTAAGATCTTCAAGACCCAATCTCTTGCACGCTTATTGGTAGACTTGATTAGGATCATTGATCAAGTTTTGGGCTAATAAAGTGAGTTTTTTCAACTAAGGGTGGTTAAAGACATGAACCCTAGAATTAGGGAATCATGTCCCTTTTTTGCATTAAATGGGTATGGCCTTAATTTTGATGGAAGGCTTGTAATTTTTGTGTAATATTATTATTTTTCATTTTCTTGTAATGTATTTGTTGTTTACTTTTTTAACCTTGTAATTGCCTATATAAGGCAACTATTCTCCTTGTAAAGTTAGTTCATGAAAATTATCAAAAACTTGGTTTAACCATTGAGAGAACTTTGTGTTCTTATTGAGATTCTTTATCCAAGTCTTGGCAGGAGATTTGGTGGTGAATCGATTCAGTTGGTGGAGAATTCCTTTATGCTTGAAGTGTTCATTCTTGTCTTAACCTAAAATTTCAAGTAAGTGCAACATTGCTTCCATTGTGTTTGGCCGATTTGAGCTTGAGTTTAGGGCATATTTTGTGTTGTTTGTTGTTGAAAATTGGTTGGATTTGGATCATTTGGTATCAGAGCTTAGGTGTGAATTGGGGTAGGATTGATTTAGGATTGATTGAAAGAAGGTGGCCGGATTTTGGAGTATACATTGCCGGATTTGGAGTTCTTGCCTAGTGTTTTCAAACTTCTCTTTGTTCCAAGTGAATGAACTATTTTTCTCTCTCACAAACACTATTCCCCAACCAAATCCCTTACACCTTGTTCCCTTGTAACCAAACCCATTGGCACCTCACCCAAACCCTAACCAATTCCCTCCAAAGTCATCTAAACCCATTCCTTTACAACCAACCTAACCCTTAACCCAACCCTAAACCCTAAACACAATTAAATTAACCTAATCTCATCTCCATAAACACCATTCCTTAGCCAATCATAAAAACACTATCTCACAAACACTATTCACAGAACACTATTTACAGAACACTATTCACATAATACTTACACTTACCAAATCACCAAAACTCATACACTTGACCTTTCCCTCCCATTTTCCATTTTTCTTTAACTTTCAAAAAGTTACTGTTCATCCGAGTTACTGTTCACAGTAGCTAAACTTCAAAATTCTCATGGCAAAACGAGTCCCCTTCCTCCCCAATTCCACCCCAACACCATGGGAAAGTGCCAACAAAAGAATTCAAGAAGAACTTGATGAAGTAAAGAGAATATGTCAAGCATGATGGAGTTGATGGTTAACAGTCTAAGGACATTGCCAACCTTTCACAACCCAAACCTACTTTTGAGGAAACCCCACAACCACCCCCCAGGGATGGTCGCCCACACTACCACCAACGAAGATCCTTAGGACACCATTGTATATGGAAAACCTAGGAGATAGTAATGATTCATCTATGAATCCGAAGTGCCTAGAGGAAAGTTTGATGATGATAGGGGTCTTAATAGACTTACCCGAATTCAATGGAAGTCTTAACCCAAATGACTTCATTGATTGGTTGCATGAGATTAGCGGGTATTTGAATTTAAGGGCTACAATGATGAAAGAAGTGTAAAGTAGCCATATTAAAGTTCGAGGAGTATGCCTCCTTGTAGTGGGAAATACAAGGAAGAAGAGAGAAAGAGAAGGGAAGGCTAGAATTAGATCATGGGAGAAATTGAGAGAGTGTTGAAGAAAAGATTCTTGCCCGATAATCACAAACAAGACCTTTATCTTAACTCCATAATTTGAAGCAAGGAGATAAAAAGTTGAGGAGTAATTTTCGAGTTTGAAGGTTGATGTTGAGAAGTGATATTCCCGAAGAGAAAAGCTACATTGCAAGTTTCATAGGCGGTTTGAGTAAGGACATTGCTACAAGCTGAGTTGCAAGCTTACCTTTCCTTTGGGGATGTTTGCAAGCTGTCTACAAGGATTGAAAAGCAATTGACACATGAAGTCCTTGGCCCCCAAGAAACTCTTTAAGGAAAGTAACCCAAAGGGGTTCACCTTCCTACACCACACCTATGTGGCACCTACGGCTTATGATAAGAACAAAGCCAATGAAACACCCCAAAGGAGAAAACAGGTTTTGTGAGGAATGATGCTCCACGGCCTGATTGAGGAACAAGAAATGTTTCAAGTGTCAGGTTGTGGCACTTCCAAGCAAATTGTCCAAACCAAAGAGTTAACCTTAGAGAAATAATGAGATTGATGATGCTTGTCAAAGGGATTCTAGTGAAGAAGAGAAGTAGATGAAGTGAGAATGAGTTTATTGAGGAGCTGATAGTGGAGAGATGCTTATGCTCAAGAAGTTGCTTGCATAATCAAGTAACCCCCCCAAGAGAACCAAAGGGAGAACTTGTTCATACAAGGTGCACTATCAAGGGAAAGTTTGTTCAATGATCATTCATGTGGGAGTTGTACCAATGTTGCTTCCACCAAACTTGTGGAGAAATTGGGGCTGCTGGTTGTGGATCTTCTCACCCGTACAAGCTACATGGTTGAGCAATGGAGACCCATACAAGTAGTCAAGCAATAGTGGTACCATTCTCCATTGGGAGAGCTATTCGGATGAGGTACTTTGTGATATCATTCCCATGGATGCTGCAATCTTTTACTTGGAGGCCATGGCAATATGATAGAAGTGATCCATGATGGCCGCAAGAATCCATACTCATTCAAGCTCAACAAGAATCTATTACCCTTGCCACCCTTAGCCCCCACCCAAGCCATTATCCAAGCTCCCACACAAACAACTTCCCAAACACTTTCCCAAACACCATCCAAGGCACCAACCCAAAAAACCCTCTTCCTAAATAGCACCCAATTAGAAGAGCTTTCCTAACACAAACTCTCTCATTGCCCTCCTATAGCCGAGACAAACCAAGAGAGAGAGCACCTGAATTTCACCCAAAGTTCACCTCTCTTGGATGAATTTGCGGATGTTTTTCCTATGAGTTACCAAGGGGTGCACCTCTTCCCAATAACCAGCATATAGGTGCAATCCCAAAGAGCAAGAGAGCTTCAAAGACAAGTTGAGGAATTGATTTCCATGGGATTTGTGAAGAAAGCATAAGCCCTTGTTCAGTTCCAGCCTTGCTTGTACCCAGAAGGATGGCACTTCTCGATGTGTATTGATAGTCGGACCTCAATCGGATAACTATCAAGTATAGGTATCCCATTCCACGTTAGATGACATTTGGATGAGCTTCATGGTGCAACCCTTCTCAAAAATTGATCTAAGAAGTGGTTACCATCAGATTAGAATGAGAGAGGGAGTGAATGGAAAACGGCATTCAAGACCAAGGAGGATTGTAGGAATGGATGGTGATGCCTTTCGGCCTTTCACTGCACCAAGCACCTTCATGAGGTTAATGAATGAGGTACTCAAACCTTTCATTGGAAAATTGTGTTTGTATATTTTGATGATATATTGATATATAGTACTTGTGAGGATAGTCATGTAGAACACCTTAGCTTAGTGCTTGAATTATTGAGGCAAAAGAAGTTGTATGCTAAGCTTGAAAAATGTGAGCTATTTTGAAACAATTGGTGTTCTTGGTTATGTAGTTTCGGGAGAAGGCTTAAGGTAATCAATCCAAGGTATAATCCATTCAAAATTGGCCTAAACCTGGTTCAATTACGAAGTTAGGAGTTTTCATGGTTTAGCCTCTTTCTACCGTAGTTTGTCCCTAATTTTAGTTCCATTATGGCTCCCATACCTGAATGTTTGAAGAAGGGATCTTTTGAGTGGACTAAGGCAGCAAATGAAGCTTTTAATTTGATTAAAAGAAGTTGTGTGAAGCTCCCATCCTTACCTTACCGATTTCAACCAAGGTTTTGAAGTAGAATGTGATGCAAGTGGTGTTGGCATTGGGGCAGTTTTGAATCAATCCAAGGCCAATAGCATATTTTAGTGAGAAGCTGTGTTCAAGGAGGAAGTATAGCACTTATGATAGGAGTTTTATGCTATAGTGAGAGCACTTGACCATTGGAGTCATTACCTTCGGCCGAAACAATTTGTCCTCCATTTGGACCACCAAGCTTTGAGGTTCATCAATGGGCAGCGTAACTCAACACAAGACATGCTGAATGGTTAGTTCATCCAATCCTTTTCTTTTGTGCTGAATACAAACAGGATCCCACAATGTTGTAGCCGATGCACTCTCTAGAAGGTATGCCTTACTTTCTTTGCTTGATTCTAGAGTTCTAGGTTTTGAATTAATGAAATTGTGCTATGAGGAAGATTTGGAGATGAAACATGCATAACTGAATGTGGGAAACCTGGTTTTGAGAATTATATTATGCATGATGGGTACTTGTTCAAGGGTAGAAGTTATGTGTCCCTAAGGGTAGTTTTAGAGAACTAATTATGAGGGAACATAGTGGTGGGTTGGCAGGCCATTTTGGGGTTACTAAGACTTTAGAAACCATCAAGGAATATTTTTATTGGCCTAAAATGTTAAGGATGTTCAAGCTCTTATTAGAAGGTGTGGATCATGTCAAAGAGCTAAGAGTCAATTCAAGGCCGCCATACCTACCCTTACCCATAGCCGAGCACCCTTGGGAGGACCTTGCATGGATTTTGTGGTTGCATTGCCTAGACACAAAGAGGAAAGATTCCATCATGGTAGTGGTTGATAGGTTTCAAAAATGGCCCATTTCATATCATGCCATACCACGCATGATGCCTCCAAAATTGCCGAATTGTTCTTAGAGAAGTGTGAGACTTCATGGCATTCCGAGGACCATTGTCTCGGATAGGGATACAAAATTCTTGAGTCATTTTTGGAGAAGTTTATGGGGTAGACTAGGGACAAAATTAATGTTTAGCACCTCACACCACCCGAAACCGATGGTCAAACCGAAGTGGTGAATAAAGTGTTGGGTAATGTCCTAGGAGTTTAGTGAGTAAGCATTTAAAGGATTGGGATTTGCAATTGGCACATGCTGAATTTACCTACAATAGAGTCCTAGTTCTACTACGGGTCCCACTCCTTTTGAGGTGTTGTATGGAGTAAACCCACTTATCCCTTTTGATCTCACTTCCCTACCCCTTGATTTTGAGCCAAGTGTGAATGCTAATGAGAAGTTGAAACAAATGAGAAACCCATGAAACCGTGAGAGCTCAAATAGAGAATTCAAATGAGAAGATCAAGAATAAGGCAAACAAGCATAGAAAACCTAAGCTTTTCCAACCGGGGGGATTTAGTTTGGATTCACTTGGAAAGGAGAGGTTTCCAAGTAAAAGGAAGAGTAAATTAGCTCCTAGGGCGGATGGACCATTTGAGATGTTGAGAGGGTAAATGATAATGCTTATAAGGTGAGTTGCCTAGTGAGTATGGGGAGTCTCGGCCACCTTCAATGTGGGGGATCTAACCCATACTTGGAGGATGATTTGGATTTGAGGGCAAATCCTTCTCAACCCGAGGAGATGATACGTTTACAAGTCCTAACACCTTGTAAACATGAGTGGACAAGGAATTACAGTCCAAAACACTTGTAAATTCGGTTGAATCAAAGAATTTCATTCCAAGTCCTAAAACACTTGGATGTGGAGTGTGGAAAGCATTGGAGGAGATTCGGCCCAAGCAGTCCCAAGGGGAGAGAGAGCCCAAGCACTTCGGCCCAAACCATTCCAAGTCCAAGCCCAACAAAGGAAGCTCAAGTCCACCAAGAGAGAAGCCCAAGTGTTGAAGTAAGCCCTTCGGCCCATTCTCATTCCAAGGGGAAAGTCCACTTGAACCTTATTGGATCCAATTGCAAGATCTCAAGGCCCAATCTCTTGCACCCTTATTGTAGACTTGATTAGGATCATTGATCAAGTTTTGGGCTAATAAAGTGAGTTTTTTCAACCAATAGGGTGGTTAAAGACATGAACCCTAGAATTAGGGAATCAGTCCCTTTTTGCATTAAATGGTATGGCCTTAATTTTGAATGGAAGGCTTGTAATTTTTGTGTAATATTTATTATTTTTCATTTTCTTGTAATGTATTTGTTGTTTACTTATTTTTAACCTTGTAATTGCCTATATAAAGGCAACTATTCTCCTTGTAAAGTTAGTTCATGAAAATTATCAAAAACTTGGTTTAACCATTGAGAGAACTTTGTGTTCTTATTGAGATTTCTTTATCCAAGTCTTGGCAAGGAGATTTGGTGGTGAATCGATTCAAGTTGGTGGAGAATTCCTTTATGCTTGAAGTGTTCATTCTTGTCTTAACCTAAAATTTGCAAGTAAGTGCAACATTGCTTCCATTTGTGTTTGGCCGAATTTGAGCTTGAGTTTAGGGCATATTTTGTGTTGTTTGTTGTTGAAAATTGGTTGGATTTGGATCAACACTTATCTTTTCTGTTTTCAAGTAATATTCCTACATCAGGAAACGTAAATAAGCAATTCTAATACTACTAAAACAATAAATTGAAATCCTAATGGTATTACTAAAACATGACTTGAAATTCTAATTGTACTAATAAAACATGAATTATATATAAAATAAAAATCAAAACAATAATTTTTGTAGCTACACTTCTGTTAAGTTATAATATTTTTATAATAATAAAATTAGTTAGTTCCACCATTATGACTATGGAGAGGTTTTACTGTATGAATGAATCTGCCATGTATTACATTAACAATAACAAGTTTAGCATGTTTTATAACAATTCGAATGAATTAATTTGATGTCAAGCTCAATACGATTAACGGATAAACAAAAATAAGATGACCACTTTTTTTTTTTTTTTTTTTCATAGTAGGGGATTTTATAGACTTCTATTAATTATTACAAACCATGAAATGGGTCACTTTCCCATGGGAAATACAAGTAGTAAATACCAAGTGCATGCAAACATGAGTAAGTGTCATTACATCCTTGTACTCTATGTTTTAACCTTAACGCCCGTTTATTATAATTAATCAAAATAGCCTAAATCCAAACCTTTACACCACTTTTATTATATATATATTAGTTTATTTTTTCTGAATTAGCAACTATATGTTTCGTGTATTATATTTTTTATCTTATCAAATTTTCATGGATGATAATATTTGAAATTTTTTTCTTTAACTTGCCCCCACTGAAACCAAATCCAAGCTTGTAAAAACTACCTGAAAAAAAAGCAATTCTAAAGATTTGGTTACAGTTTCAAACGGATTCAATTCCTATAAAAAAAAGTATAATCTGTCTGCATTTATCAGAATTGGATTATACAAATACTTAAAATACACAAAACTCTAAAAACAATGCTCATGCAATTTTGTCTAACTATTCTTTGTCATTTAATTCATGAATTAAAACGTACCATGAAGAGATATCAAGAAAAATAAGAGGAAAATAGGTAAGGCAGTTGTAACAGAACTTCAACTGAACTGATTTTCATTAATTCCAAAACAAACAGAAGCGAGCTAATTTATACTTAGCCAGTAAGCAAAACGCAGAGTTTTGCTTACACAATACAAAACGCAGAGTTTTAGTTTTAGTACAGTATCAACAACATTAACTTTTTAAACAGAAAACAAACTTAACTAAAATTCACTAACTGAACAGCTCTACGCAACATCCTCCCTTAAACCAAACACCTACTAGTACTTCAAATCTGCTACTTCTCTTCTTCAGTTCTACACAACTAACACCGAAAAATTTATATTTAAACTTATTAAAAAAAAAAAAAAGGCGAGAGGGAGAGAAGTATATCCAAGTCCCTTTGACAAGAGTATACATTATCATAGACTATCCTTAAGGTTTTCAAATTTATTTTTCGAATGATAACTTTCGCACTTTTTATCATAGAATACCCTCAAAGTTTAAAATTGTCCATGAATACCTTTTTGGATCATCAAGTGGACTCTCAAAGTTTAAATTTTTTTATCATAGATACTCCTTTATGCTATGACTGTGACTTTGTTGTTAAGTTTGCAACACACGCAATTGTATATCTCTTTCTCTTACAGCCTTCTTCGGAGCATATTTACTAACTGAGACCTGCATTCAATAGTAAAAAAAAAATGTACATTGACCAACGGACAAATCATAATAATGCCTGCAGAAAACGGTTAAAACATACAGCAAGCCCAATTCCCTTGTTAGGGGAAGGATCCTCTAGATCTTCTGTCGTCTCCATTTCAAGAGTTCGGGATTCTTTGACAATGTCCTGAAGAAACTTTGCCGATTCTAATGTTGCATTTAGCCTTCTTTTTAGCGCCTCCTCCAAGTTAAGAATATAACAGAAACAACACTCTCCTAGATAGCATTTCAGTGGAAAACTGAAAGGATATCTATATATATATATGTATATAATATTTCAATGAAGTACTCCTGCTTGAATGTGATTGAATTGAGGCAACGCCAGTCAAGTAACAAGACATTTTAACTTGTAGATGATGGCTAAAGAACGACCTGAAACTTGACTCGTTAAACGGCTAATCCTACTTGTCTCGTTAAACGGCTAATCCTACACAAGAGCAGTGCTGGTGTGCTAAAAACTGGTACGATGCAGGTTTACGTCGTTGCAGGGAGTTAACAATGGAACCGGTTGCGCCAATTAATGATACGACATAATTTCCCATCGTGTTCTAATTTCGAACATTGACGCAGCTTTGGGTGCCGCTATACATGTACAACGACTAATGTAATACAACATATTAATGGGGCAATGTGTGAAAGGAAATAATGCACTAACAAAATGTTTCTTATTTGAATGAATTTGTAAGGAACAAAACCTTAAGTAAATATGCCTGAAACAATAAACAATCCACAAGAGACACAAGAAATTTTACGTGGAAAAACTTCTTCAATACAAAGAGATTAAAAAAAATCATATAATCAAATATTTCTTAAATCTACTATAATAAAAAGTGATTACATCAGCCATAAATCACCAATATTATTCCACACAAAATTTAGCGATTTATCATAACTCTAACAAAGTGAAATACATAAAAGAGTTAAAAAAAGATGGAGAAAAACCACCAGCAAAGCACCCGATAGTTAGGCCGAAAAACAATCATCCAGATTAAAGACCAAACGTCCTCTACATTCTGATAAAAAATCAGGTTGATCAGAATAGAGATGAGCTTCTGATAGTCAGGTTGAAGAAGGACCGACGAACTGAAAAATTCTACAACTTAACTCTTTGATTTGACTGTCTTTCAAGAGGCAAAACTCCTCAAAAAAGATGGCCATCACAAAACAGACCGTTGGATGTGAAGATCTTGCCATCAACAGCAATGCTCATAAATTCGACCAAAAAGGGAGCAAGATTCACCGTTGGATCGTCGCTGGAATAACTTGGTGTGGTTTCTTCTTTTCTCACTTCTACAGATTTTTGTTGCTGTGAACAGTACCCATGTTTTCACTGTTCACCCTTCCAAAAATCAAATAAAAAAAATTGCAGCTTTTTTTCTTCATTTTTTATGGGCTTTAGGATTTTGGGCCATCCTCCACATGAGGGAAACACAAGCCCAACAAATCTCCCCCTTTCCCGACTATGTGGGGAAATGGACCATACCGGTAATAGCTCGACAAACTTCAAACTTCTCCCTTGCCGAAGACTTTGTCAACATATTTGAGCCATTGTCATCTGTATGAATTTTCTCAAGTTGAAGTAGGCCATCGTGATGAGTATCCCTTATCCAATAATACCTTACATCAATATGTTTAGATCTTGAATGGAATATAGATTTCTTCACAAGATGAATAGCACTTTGGTTGTCACAAAACAAAACATACCGTTGTTGTTTAAAACCAAGCTCTCTCATGGACTTCTTCATCCATAGCAACTCCTTGCAAGCTTCTGTTTTAGCAATAAATTTTGCTTCTATCGTAGAAAGTGCAACACACTTTTGTAATCTCAACTGCCAAGAAACAAATCCACCAGCAAAAGTAATTAGATAACTAGAAGTAGACTTACGAGAATCCATGTCTCTGACCATGTCAGCATCTGTGGAGCCAACCAAAACTGGTTTATCACTTCCAAAACAAAGTTTTAACTTGAAAGTGCCTTGTAGATACCTCATAATCCACTTCACTGCATCTTAATGCTCTTTCCCTGGATTTGACAGAAATCTACTAACAACCCCAACTACATAAGCTAAATCTGATCTCGTACACACCATTGTATACATCACGCTTCCTACAACTGAAGCGTAAGGGACACTTTCCATTTCTTCCTTCTGAATATCTATAAATGGAATTTGTTTTGCACTTAGCTTGAAATGAGTAGCTAGAGGAGAACTCACCGCTTTGGCCTTAACAAGCACTTTTTCAATATACTGCTCTTATGACATGTAAAATTTCTTCACTTTTATGTCTCAACAAATTCAAATGCCAGGAATTTGTTTTGCTGGCCCTAAATCCTTCATAGCAAACGACTTACTCAGCTGCTTCTTCAAATCATCAATCCTAGAAGAATTCTTGCCAACTATCAACATGTCATCAACATAGAGCAATAAAATAATAAAATCATCATTAGAGAAATTCTGCACAAATACACAATGATCAAAAGTAGTCTTCTTGTAACCATGCTCCCCTATAACTAACTCGAACTTCTTGTACCATTGTCTAGGTGCTTGCTTTAAATAGTAGAGGCTATTCTTTAAACGACAGACATATTCTTCTTTTCCTTTAACTTGTCTTCTTTTCCTTTAACTTGGAAACACTCTTGTTGTTCCATGTAAATCTCTTCCTCCAAATCACCATGAAGAAAGCAGTTTTCACATCCATCTGCTCAACCTCTAAGTCTAGGCTAGCTGCTAATCCTAAAATCACAAGTATAGAAGATAATTTCACAACAGTAGAGAAAATCTCATCAAAGTCAACGCTTTTTCTCTTACTGAATCCCTTGACAATGAATATGTCTTTGTACCATGGTTGTGAAGTATATTCTTCTTGCTTCACCCTGTAGACCCACAAGGCAACTTTACTAACTCAAAGGTGTGATTGTCATGCAATGACTGCATCTCATCTTCTATAGCATCAACCCAATTTGCCTTGTTTTCGTCTTCCATTGCTTCTGCATAACATTGAGGCACTCCCCCGCCAGTTAATGATACAAACTCATTTGTAGAATACCATGTGGAAGGATGTTGACCTCTAATAGACCTCCTGAGTGGAATCTTTGGTTCTGGAAGCTTATCAGTAGTCTAATAATATGTTTCAACCTGCATAAAAGCATCTGCATCATCTAAATCCTGAATATCATATTCAACATTTGTTGGCAAATTTGTGAGAGGTATTGGATCCAAGTCAATCAAACCATCACTATACTGAGGCACTACTTTCTCTGTTTTTTCAACATCTTGTATAGTTTAATATTCCATAAACACAACATCACAACTTCTTACTAGTTTCTTTTACATTGGATCATACAACCTATAGTCAAATTCATCCAGACCATAACCTATAAAGATGCATTGTCAAGTCTTCGTATCAAGCTTAGACTTCTCATCTCTAGGAATATGCATAAATTCCTTACATCCAAAAACACGTAAATGATCATAAAAAACATCTTTGCCACTCCAAACTCTCTCTGGTACATCAGACTGAAGAGGGACACAAGGTGTGAGAATAAGAACATGTACAGCTAGCTGTATTCAAAGCTTCACCCCAAAAGGATCCTGGCAACTACGCTTGTGAAAGCAAGCATCTCACCCTCTCAAATAACGTTCTGTTCATCCTTTCAACTAACTCATTCAACTATAGAGTCTTGGGTGGTGTCTTTTGATGTCAAATGCCTTGTTGTCTACAATATTCATCAAATGGACCCAAATACTCTCCCCCATTATTTGTTTTGATGCACTTCAATTTCTTCCCAGTTTGTCTCTCAATCAACGAATGAAACTATTTAAACACATCCGACACTTGATCTTTTGTTTTCAATGTATAAACCCATAACTTTCTTGAATGATCATCTATGGAGGTCACAAAGTAAGAAGCACTACCAAGTGTTTTCGTCTTCATAGGTCCATAAACATTGGAATGCACCAAATCAAGAATACCTTGTTTTCTTAAAGGAGGGGAACTCTTAAAGGACACTCTGTTTTGTTTTCCTACCAAGCAATGAATACATCTTTTCATTCTAGAGAGAAGATTCTTCTTAGCCAATATTGCCAAGCCTTTTTCACTCATGTGGGCAAGTCTCTTACGCCACAAGCCTACTGTAAAGTCATCCTCCATTGCATTAATAATGCCTTTGGAAAGTCTTGCTTGTAATATGTATAAAGTAGAAAGCTTCTTGCCTTGAGCCACAATTATGGCACCCCTAGTGAGCTTCCACTTACCATCACTAAAAGTGTTGCAATAACCCTCATCATCAAGTCTGCTTGTGGAGATTAAATTCAAATGGATGTCAAGAATGTGCTTCACATCTCTAAGTAGTAGACTACTACCATTATCCATTTCCAAACACACATCTCCAATACCAATGACCTTTGCCAGACCATCATTGCCCATCTTCACTGTCCAAAAGTCACCTACAGCATAGGAAGTGAAAAGATCTTTTCTAGATGTAGCGTGAATAGAAGCACCACTATCAATTACCCATCTAGTCTCTTGGCTTGCAATGTTTACTACATCATCATCATAGAGAATGAAGAAATCTTTAGAGGTAATAATAGCAACTTGATCATTATGCTTGCCATCATCATTTTTCTCCTACTTGCTATTTTCAGGTTTGTTCTCTCTTTTCCATTTGTAGCAATATTTCTTGATATGCCTAGTTTTACCATAGTAGTGACATTCAAGATTCTTGTACTTGACCTTGACTTACTCCTACTTTTACTTCTACCATTTTGCCCTTGACCTTTACTCTTGCTTCTCCCCTTGTTTTTAGTAACTGTCCCTCAGAATGTGATAAAGAAGAACCTTGAGTTTTCCTTCTGACCTCCTCATTTAAAACACCACTCTTGACATATTCCATGGTCATAATACCATTAGGAGTAGAACTTGTCAAGGATACACATAAATTTTCGCAAGAGTCAAGCAAAGTATTAAGCAACCAAAGTCCCTGAATCTCCTCATCAAACTTTACACCTATACTAGACAATTGATCAAAGCAGCCTTGGAATTCATTCATGATCCAAAATAGTACTCCCTTCCTTGTACCTCAAATTCATAGCTTGTTTAAGCAAGAACAATTTGTTATTTCCTGTTTTTGAAGCATACAAGATCTCAAGTTTATATCACAAAGTCCTAGCATGAGTCTCATTAGCAATATGATTCACAACATTGTCTTCCACCCATTGCCTAATATAGCTACACACTTGTTCATGCTCAAACTTCCATTCTTCGTCATTTAGAATCAGGTTTTTTCGAAGCAAACATCGGCAAGTGTAGCATTTTTCACAAATAGAAGATCTTTCATTTTCCCTCCCCACTTATAATAATTTGTTCCATTCAAAAAACAATTTTACTCAAATTTGCCTTCATCATTCAAACAATCTACAGCTGGGCTGTAATACAAATTTGAAAGGAAATAATGCACTAACAAAATATTCCCTACTTGAATGGCTTTGTAAAGAGCAAAACCTTGAGTAAATATGCTTAAAACAACAATCAATCCATAAGAGACAACCAATTTTACATGGAAAAACCTCTTCGATGTGAAGAGATTAAAAAACCACCGAATCAAATGATCCACTTAAATCCATGATAATAAAAAGTTTTTACAACAGCCTCAAATCACCAATAATATTCCACACAAAATTTAGAGATTTATCAAAACTCTAACAAAGTGAAATATACAAAAGAGTTACAAAAAGATGGAGAAAAATCCTAGCAAAACACCCAAAATGCAGGCTGTATAACTCCAAACTCAGCCGTTAAAATCGAAAAATAGCCATCTAGATTGAAGAGCCAAATGTCCGCTGCATTCTGAGCAAAAAAGTTTGATCAGAATAGAGATGACCTTCTGATCATCAGGTTAAAGAAAGATCGACGGACTAAAAAATTATGCAACTCAACTCTTTGATTTGGCTGTCTTTCAAGAGGCAAAACTCCACAAAAACAATGGCTATCACAAAACTAACCATTGGATGTGAAGCTCTTGCCGTCACTAACAACGCTCTGAAATTTGAACAAAAATGGAGCAAGATTCACCGTTGGATCGTCATTGGAATAACCTGGTGTGGTTGCTACTTTTCCCACTTCTACAAATTTTTGTTGCTCACTGTTCACCCTCTCAAAAATCAAATAAAAAAACTGCACCTTTTTTTTTCTTCTTTTATTTTTGGGCTTTAGGATTTTGGGCCATCCTCCACATGAAGGAAACCCAAGCCCAATAGTGTGTGGCATCGTTTTACATTGGAAGCGGTGCCTAGGAGTTATATTACAGCGAAAATTTGGCGATAGGGAAGCCAAAATTCCTGTTGTGAATGTAAAAAAAATAAAAAAAAAATGTTTAGGAGCCAAAGTTTAGGATTGATAGTCTAAAGACTTGAAGATACAGCCGAAGAGGAGATGTTGGGCGAATTGTGAAACATCTTCTCTAAATAACTTGAGGATCGAAAACCTTTAGGAGCTTCTTCCACTGACATTGTTGATATTTTTTACAAACTTATTTTATGGTAGACAATTAATTGTTGAGCAAATATGTGCACACATCGTTCTTCTGTGCAAGCATCTACTGTCTGACACATTTTGCCAAGTGGAGTTTTTCTCTTTGTTGTCTTGCCCATCAAGCTTATTTTGATTCATGATATTCTTATGAGAGCTAATTTTACAGGTGTCACAATTTCCTTATATAGTCTTAAATGTTTGGAAGATTTTGTGTGTGGTCCCGCAACAAAGAGAAAAGATATGTCTGTGTCCAACAAAAAGTTGAAATTCTTTTTGTCCTTCATGTGTTCAGCTATGTCAAGCTCATGTCTTTTACTTTTTCATTTCATGTGTGTGCACAGTGGATGTGTGCTTGCAGATATGTCAGACATTTGCTTGTTTCATTTTATTTCGCGATTTACGTCAAGTGTACACACACTTTTCTACTATGCTAACTTCGCATGTCTAACATTTGATTTCATTTGAGCTGCTTGTCCTTCTCTTCTGCCTTTAAACGGGTAGCTTGCTCCGCCGCCAATTGCTATTCAAGCTTACTAGTAGTCTCTTTAAGCTTCAGCTCAACCTATCAAGAACATCAACATCGACCATTAAACCCTAGAATAACAATATAATACAAACACTTGAATGAAAAAGACAGAACATTAACTAAATGGACAGATAGACCAAAAAAGCCAATAGCATTCCGTAATCTATCAACTGGAGGCCATTCCCAAGTAAAATAGCATCCCTAAATTTGATACAATTGGAGTACCCCTGCAATCCTACAACCACTGTTAATCATATAAGAAGATCCGAGGCCGTGCAAAGCAACTCATAACATTTCTGGGATTACAAATCAATCATTTACAATCATACTTTACACAGGGACTATAGAAAATAAAAACATGGGAGCTCAAACAAATAAATCTACAATATTCAACATATATTTTAACGACATATATCCACAATTTTCCCACCAAAAAAGATATTATATCCACAATGCTCGCATCAGGCTGATGTCTTGCAAACAAATTATAGTTTCAACAATTTCTAATGTTTTGCCCAAATCAAACTTGCCTTCATGAATTAATTGTATCAGAATCACTACAACCTTAAAACATATATTCAAGAATCCAATAAGAAGATTCTCAAGGAACTAAACTTGCTATAGTATCCTTGGACAAAAAATCATTTCACAAAATGTTACATGAGTGTAGAATACGTTTACAAAGGATCTCATTGATCACCAAGATCATTCCAAGGCCGTGCTATAATTTTAGACTAGTGGAAGGGGGAAATAATAGTAATAAAATAGGAAATACAGTACAACAAAGCTAGACAATAAAGATCAGGAATAGGGTGCATTTCAATATGAGCAAACTACTGCAGGCACTCTTATTGTTTCTTAATTCATTGAAAGTCAAAATGCAAAAAAATGTCTACAAAACCTTTCTGTAAAATTCAACTAGTTATAGTCATCAAATCAGAATATGTGAAAATATGGCTTTATAAAAGAGTTTTCTTCAATGAAATGGTAAGTTAAAGCCTCTTAAGAGGTGCATAAGAAATTTAATCTTTCTAGGGACGGTGTTCTCCCTAAGTACAGGAAAAGGCCAAAATTGCACCTTTACCTTCTTGTAATTATACAACTTAGAATATCTTAATGCAAATGCACATGATAAATTAATAAATGGTTAGAGTTCAACAAGATTACCATCTCAGTAATTCGTTTGAGTTGATCTTCATATGATCTTTCAAATTGCTCCTTCAGAGCTGAAATTTCTCCTTTTGAATATCCCTTTAGGGAATCAACCTCCACTTGTTGATCATGAAGTTTCATAGCCCCCTTCTGTATATCAAATAAAGACATTTCACCCAACATATTTAACGTGAACTGCATGAGTCAAAAAAATTTGTGAACAAACTTACCTTCAATTCAGTAAATATATCATCTGTGTATGGTTGTCCACCATTTTGTGCTATGACCCTATTAAGACCATATCCAACCCTTTGCACCAAATTGGTGCAAGTTTTGGTGTGAAACACTATTGCATCTCCAACTCATTGCACCCAATATTACACCAAAAAGAATATATTCTCTTTCTTTTTCTTTTATTGTAATAACTAACAATTAATCTATTTCATTCATTATTTTTATATATATTAATTAAATATCTGATAGTTTTATTAAATAATAATTACTTTGAAAATTATACTAATTTAATAAAATTAAACATTTATTTAATCAAATAAACATTACATTTAATATAGAAAAACATTACATCTAAGATAAAATGATACCAAGAAAAAAAAAAAAAAAACACCACCACAAAAGTAAAATTTCATATGTATAGTAATTTAATTTTCTGAATTAGTATATTCTTTCTACAAATGATCAATTAATGCATTTCGGAGAGCATAGTGAGCTTTTGTATCCTTGATTTAGCTATGTCGAGCAAGAAAATTTTAAAATCAGACATTTTCATCAATGAAAATTTCAACTTTAGGAGTTGGCGTTTCCATCTGATTCTCATTCGATGCATCAACATTACGATCATCCTCGATTATCATGTTATACATAATAATACACACAGTCACTATTTTTTGAATTATATCATTATTATGAATTTATTATTATAAATATTAATATAAATAATAATCAAATTAACTTAAATACAAATAACAAAAAAAAAATTTTGCTGTATGAACAGTGCCACGCCAATTTGGTGTGAATAAACAGTGCTGCACCAAATTTAGCGTGGCACTTGAAAGGAGGTTAGGGTTCACGAATAGAGGATGAAATTTAGAGAGAATTTCAGTTCTTCATTCAGCTAATTTTCGTTAAGTTTTAGTAAGTACAGAAGACTCACTTTATCTACCCATTGTCTTTACAAAACGACGTCACACCATCCTACTGTCACTTTGATGAAAACGACACCGCTTAGCAAAACAGGGATAGCCTATACTTTTATATCTAACAGCACTGTTCATCCACACCAAATTGGCATGGCACTGTTCATACATCAAAATTTTTTTTTCTTTTTTTTTTTTTTTTTGGTTAACGTTGCATTGAAGCAGTTGTTTCACGCTATTTTGGTGTAAATAGCGTGGGTTGGAGATGCCCTAACAAGGGAGAGAAGTTGGCCAACTTGTTTAGCTCTTTTGGTTTCATCCTTAGTCTTGTTATCAAAAAGCACTCGCCGATTTTCACACAAAGCAATAACATCCTGAAACAATGTTAATATAAATTTGAAAAGTAGCTTATATAAGGCTTTTTACAGAATTAATGTGAACATTTTAAGGATCGTAAAGCTTGAAGATGTTCAGCCTAGAAAATATATGCTAACAAAATAAAATAAAAACAATATCAAATGTGCTTATAATTTTTTACAAGGTAAAGCATAAAGTTTCAAGAAAATAATTCCGTAGTGCTTGTAATTTGACTTGATTTATAATAAATGCCTACTTCCTGTATTTCAAGACCTCAACCAGAACCAAATCACTAGAGAAAATGACAAGCCCATTCATTACAACATGCTGAAAAAGTTTCCTTCTCAAACTCAGTGGCTCTAAATTGGTAACTTTAAATCATAAGGTTAGATTCCTTACATTATATAACAAAGCATGAAATAATGTGATAATTTTACAAAAAGCTCAAGCAAAAGCCTCAATTTGTAGACACAGGATGACATTTTCTTGAGCATCAACAAGCTTGACAATATATTGCAGTATTTATACAAGCCAATTTTGATTCCTATAAATGATAAAAAGTAAAATGAGCAAAGGATAAATCCATTTTGTTGACTGCAAGATAAGGGCTAGAAGAAAATTTTACCCATCTGCTCAAATTATTTATGCAACTAAAGAGTGAGCTTGGTTAAAACATTTCTCAAGTTAAAAAAGTAAGAAATAGAAATCATCAAGTAAATGTTGGGGCAAATGTGTTAGCATTGTTGCCACCAAAAAAATCTCTCGCTAAAATTAGAGACAACTGAAAGGGAAGAAAGAATAAAAAACAATCATGAGGACAGATCTATACGGGCTTTAAAGAAAGTTTAATCATGTAACACTAATTGCAATTATGTAGCAAATACTGGTCCCTCACCAGCAAACCAGTCAATGTATGGAAAATATAGATCCAGTGACAAGATTGGATTGCTAAATCCTATATAAAGTTAAAGATCCCTGATAGTAGAGGGAGTTCCAACCTTAGAGGACCCTAGAACTTCACAAATAAATTCACTCAAAATAAAGACCTTTAAGAAAATAAACAACACGGCTAATAAATCAAACTTAAGTTCAAAAAGAAACCTTTAAAGGATCTGGACAGTCGCGACCCAAATAGTCTTCTAATGTTTCCTCATATCTTCAAGTTCATCCCCACCGGTGAAGACTACAATCATGTAGTCTATAATTTTGCTTCCAAACAAAGTCTGCAAGCTGTGTAGCGCAGCTTGTTCTTCTTGTGAAAAAGGGGTTCTCACTGAGAAAACTACTAGGACTACATGGATACCATCCTTGGCCAATTTAATACATTTGAAAATTTCTTTCCCAATAAATTCAGATTCAGCAGAAAAATCAAAGAATCTTGAAATTACTCATCACATTAGTTTATTTGATGAACAAATTCAGATACAAGAACAAAGTTGTAAACTGTACAATCAAATCCAAGTTACCTACCAGGAGTATCAATAACATTAATGATCTGGCCATCTTTGAGTTCAGTTCTCTGCAATTCACAAGTATTAGTAACACCAGATGAACTAGCCCTGGACTTAAAAGCCCTTCTTCCGAGAATGCTATTCCCGGTGGCACTTTTTCCATTGCCAGTACGCCCAACTAAAACCACAGTCCGTTCTCCACTGGCCACAGACTGTTCTCCACTAGATAGGGAAGGGAGCTCCCAACCATCATCTATCAAACTATCTATCGCACTTCCACCCATTATGTAAAAGATTAAATTACTTCACCCGCAATCCAAAAAATATTAAAAGCACTTTCAATCAATCATTGCAACCCGTGATTTTCTTCTAGCCGCAATCCAAGTTAACACCAAAATTCACTATTCCAACTACCTTCCTATCCGTATGTAACGAAATACTGCACTAACAAACTAAACATACAATCCGAGGTAGCACTGCACAACACAATTCATCCTCAACAATTACATTGACCTTCTTACTCTAATCCATTCCGTTCATTGCATGCTTCATCAATGATCAGTTTGTTTACAAAAAATTGTAAAATTAAGGTATAAAAACAACATTTAAATTCAGTCCTAGTTCACCATCCCCACAAACCCTAACCTAGAGTACAGACACAGTAACAATAATGAGAATTTTTCCCGGTACTGTAAAACGACTATAAATAGATTTGAACAGAAAAAATAACAAAATTCGAATGACGACTACTCCAATTATTTAATATATGTGAATAAAAGAAATTATTATTAAAGTGAGAGCACGTTTGTTCATAATAAATAATTGATATAAACGAGTCAACTAAATTGGGGAAACATTACAGTCTGATCAAAATCGAAATCAACCAATTCGACATAAAATAGCAAAGCAAGTAATTAAAGATTATATTTTTAAATAAAAATAAATTAATTAATTAAAAATTGGTCTGTGAGATTACTTACTTGAGACGAGAGAGAGAGACAGAGACAAGATAAAGAGTTTGCTTCAGAGACTAAGAATTTAAAGTCATAAATATAAAAGAGAAGGTGGATTTTTTTTTTTTTATTATATGACAAACTATTTAAAGAAGCCTTTTTTTTTTTTTTTTTCCCAAATTACAATCTAAGGGTCCGTTTGGTTCATTATTCTAATAGTTTTTAAAATAATATCTTGAAAAAAGTTAAATTGGGTAGGTATTACGATGTAGAATTTGAAAATTAATAAAAATACCTCTTATGCTTGTTTATCTACTAAACACCCTATAATAAAATATTAAAAGTTAACAAAAACACCCTCAACCCACCCATTAAATACGGACAGCCGGTCACCACCGTCGGAGGGTAGCTGGAGTCGCCGTATTGGCGTATGCCTGCTAGATCTTGCCGGTCATGCACCGAAAAGGTCAAATTTACAACTAGATCTGGCCGCATTTGATCGTCAACGACCGCCGTAGATCTAGCCGGAAAAGGCTAATTCGGTACACTACCAGCTAGATTCAGCCGATAGTATGCCATTATACTAGATTCCAACAATGGTGGCTAAAATATGGTAAATGTGGGTTGTTAGGGTGTTTTTGTCAATTTAAAAAAAATTGAATTGTTTAATTAAATTAACAAATTTAAGGGGTTTAAAAAAAATTAAATAATATAGGATAATATATTGAGAATAAGTGAACCAAAAGACAAATTATTTGTTTAACTTTATTGAAAAACTAGAAAGTTTTCCCAAATTATGTACCAAGCGGAGCCTAACTTTTTGTAACTGATTTAGTAGATAAAAAATTTCATCTATTTTTTTTTTTTTTTTTTCTATTTTTACCCTTCACAATTTTTATACCTTCACTCTAACCCTTTTTTTTAACTAATTATCTCATAAAAGAATTTTACATCCAATATTATATTTATAATATGACCACTTTTAAAATATGACTTAAATTTTATATATACTCATAAGTTTTGAAAATATTATAAAATCCCTCTAATAGATAATTTTAATTATCAAAATCTCTGATCAAATATAGAAAGTTTGTTAAGGGATTTATTATACCTTCTGAAAATCATGGGTGTCAATAACATTAATCAATTTTAGGGTTTGTGAAATTTTTATTTCTTTTAATATTTTCACTCGTCCCTGTTTACTAAAATGTTCTTGAATTTATATTTATTAGCTAATAATTAAATAAAAACATTAGGTCTTGTGCTATATGTAAAAGAAAGTGATCGTTATGATGGAAGTCCAAAAAATTCTATACACTTATATAGTTTTATTGATATTGAGCAAAATAAAAAGGATAATTTCATCTGTCCCTTTAAATATTGTCAAATCTTAAACACCTAATGATTTTCAATACCTACTAAATATTTTTTTTTTCGAAATTACTAAAAAAGCCACCAAAATAACCAAAAAAAAAAAAAAAGTTAAATCTATTACAAATATTAAAAAGCTTAATTGTAAAAAATCTCATAATAAGAGGTACTTAATAGCTTTAAAAAATTATTAAGGCGTTTGAGGTTTAACAAGTTCTCACAGGTGGGTAAAATTAACCCACATAAAAATATAATTCTATTGTAATTTATCTTTTTTAATTACAATATTATCATTTATTGAGTGTATTTAAAAAAATAAATAAATTATTATGCATATGTTGCATCTGTAACCAAGCAATAAGGCATGTGTCATAGATCACTCCTTATTTTATTAAGAATACTTATATATTTTTAAAGATATCATCTGTCATTTCAAACATAACTTAATTTGTATAAATGCATAAATTTGTGGAAAATATTATAAAAACTCTTTCTCACATTAAACATCAATAACAGTAACATAACACCAACTCAAGCTCACAATAAAAACTCCCAAACAGATTCCTTTATATAGGAACCAAACCTTATTTCTGTTTGAACCACAAACCTTAATACTAAATTTTATCATAAACTATAACAAGTTCTATTTTGACAAGTCTAAATAAACTAGACTTTTAATAAACTTAAATAAGCTTAGTTTAATCTCTGACAATTTCAAAGCTAAGGAAAAATCAATGAAGATTTGAATTTTTAGTAAGGAATGTTGATTAAAAGAAAATAGCAACTAAACAACATTATTAAAATTAAATATAAATAATTTAATGTATTAAAATTAAAGAATTTGAACTAAATAATTTAGTAAAATTGGAGAGAGAATAGGTTTAATAAACTAGAAAACTAGATTTCTACAATGAATCATAATATATGTAAACTATAACTTGGTCTTAATAGTCGAAGACTTAAGGCACATTAGTATTTTTTTTTTTTTTTTTTTTACTTACTACTCTTATTAATAGTTGGAGAGACTTGAAGACACGTTAGTATCTTGGTTTTGGCATGTTTTTGTCTTTCCTTCGCAATTCTCTTCCATCTGGCCGTGTACACTGCCTGAAAATTCAACAAAGACAAATAATTAAAAGCTATAAAAGATTAATAAAATTCAACATATAATCTAAATGTAAATACTTACCCAATGAGATTCATAGGCTCCCTTTGCCACGTGAAGAAGTGCAATGGTCATTTCATCACATATTCTAAAATTAATGAAGCATTAAATTATGACGTACATATTATCTACATGTACCGTGATAATGTTGTGATACTATAAGAAAACTACATTATTTGATACATGTCTCTAGCTATAATTTCAAATTATTTTTCTCCTAAATTGGTTATTTAAACTCTCTAACTATATAAACACTTATCAAACCAAGACACTTTTATTGTTTTATCATTCATTTATATTAATTGAAAAAAAAAATATTTTTTTATAAATTTATTCATTTATTNTTCCCGGTACTGTAAAACGATCATAAATAGATTTGAACAGCAAAAATAACAAAATTCGAATGACGACTACTCCAATTATTTAATTTATGTGAATAAAAGAAATTATTATTAAAGTGAGAGCACGTTTGTTCATAATAAATAATTGATATAAACGAGTCAACTAAATTGGGGAAACATTACAGTCTGATCAAAATCGAAATCAACAATTCGACATGAAATGGCAAAGCAAGTAATTAAAGATTTTATTTTTAAATAAAAATAAATAAAAAAATTAAAAATTGGTCTGTGAGATTACTTACTTGAGACGAGAGAGAGACAGAGAGAAGATAAAGAGTCTGCGTCAGAGACTGAGAATTTAAAGTCATGAATAGAAAAGAGAAGGTGGATTTTTATATATTTTATTTTATTATATGAAAAACTATTTAAAAATATACCTTCACTCTAACCGTTTATTATAAACCAATTATTTTTTCTAATTATTTTCCAAATTAGCGTTAAAAATTAAAAATTAAATTATTTTTAAACTAACAAATAAATTAACTAGTCATATTTTTAAGAAATAAGAGATAAAATATAATGTTTTTAAAAAGAATAATAAATTTATATATGATTTTTTTTTTAAACTTTATAAAGATAAGAAATGAAATAAAACTTATAAACTTTGACTCATAAAAAGAGGTCATATTTCAATTTGACTCTTAAAAAATGGTTTTTTTTTTTTTTTTTAACTAATTATCTCATAAAAGAATTTGTATATCCAATATTATATTTTTAATATGACTTAAATTTTATATATACTCGTAAGTTTTGAAAATATTATAAATCCCTCTAATAGATAATTTTAATTAACAAAATCTCCGATCAAAAATAGAAAGCTTGTTAAGGGATTTATGATACTTTCTGAAAATCATGGGTGTCAATAACAATAATCAATTTTAGGGTCTGTGAAATTTTTATTTCTTTTAATATTTTCACTCGTCCCTGTTTACCATGTTCTTGAATTTATATTTATTAGGTAAAAATTAAATAAAAATATTAGGTCTTGTGCTATATGTAAAAGAAAGTGATTGTTATGATGAAGTCCAAAAAATTATATACATTCATATAGTTTTATTGATGTTGAGCAAAATAGAAAGGATAATTTTATCTGTCCCTTTAAATATTGTCAAATCTTAAACACCTAATGATTTTCGATACCTACTAAATTTTTTTTTTTTTCCGAAATTACTAAAAAAGCCACCAAAATAACAAAATTAAAAAAAAAAAAAAATCTATTACAAATATTAAAA
Organism: Pistacia vera; assembly: GCF_008641045.1. Lineage (NCBI taxonomy): Eukaryota > Viridiplantae > Streptophyta > Magnoliopsida > Sapindales > Anacardiaceae > Pistacia > Pistacia vera. The sequence continues at coordinate 378,587 of NW_022196811.1, forward strand.
AGCTCAACTGTAAAAAATCTCATAATACGGGGTACTTAATAGCTTTAAAAAATTATTAGGGCGTTTGAGGTTTAACAAGTTCTTAGAGGTGGGTAAAATTAACCCAAATAAAAATATAATTCTATTGTAATTTATCTTTTTTAATTACAATATTAATATATTATCATTTATTGAGTCTATTTAAAAAATAAATAAATTATTATGCATATGTTGCATCTGCAACCAAGCAATAAGGCATATGACATAGATCACTCCTTTTTTTCTTAAGAATACTTGTATATTTTTAAAGATATCATCTGTCATTTCTAAATCTCTTACTTCTAAGGTCTTATAATAAAATATTATAATCACTCCTCAAACATAACTTCATTTGTATAAATGCATAAATTTGTGGAAAATATTATAAAAACTCTTTCTCACTTTAAACATCAATAACAATAACATGATACCATCACAAGCTCACGTAAAAACTCCCAAACAGATTCCTTTATATAGGAACCAAACCTTAATTCTGTTTGAACTACAAACCTTAATACTAAATTTTATCATAAACTATAACAAGTTCTATTTTGACAAGTCTAAATAAACTAGACTTTTAATAAACTCAAATAAGCTTAGTTTAATTTCGGACAATTTCAAAGCTAAGGAAAAATAAATGAAGATTCGAATTTTTAGTAAGGAATGTTGATTAAAAGAAAATAGCAACTAAATAACATCATTAAAATTAAATCTAAATAATTTAATGTATTAAAATTAAAGAATTTGAACTAAATAATTTAGTAAAATTGGAGAGAGAATAGGTTTAGTAAACTAGAAAACTAGATCTGGCCTTCAACGGCTAGATCAGCCGTAGATCTGACATTTTCCTACTAGATCTACGCCTTTTCCAGCCAGATCCACCGTCGATCTGACCGAAAAATGCCATATCAGCCATGACTGACAAGATCTAGCCGGTCATGCTCCGATACGGTGACTTCGGCCACCTTACGGTGGTGGTGGCCGGCTGTCCGTATTTAATGGGTGGGTTGGTAGACCTGGCAAAACGGATGGATGGGTCGGGTACGAGTCAGGTCTTCACAGGTACGGGCCCAATACGGGTCGAAGTATACTGGTCCAAAATATTGGACTTGTACCCTGCCCTATACGGGTACAGGTGGACCGGCAGGCACCCGTTTTTTCTCTCTCCAAGCTTTAGTTTTTTTTTCACCCCTAACAGTTTTTAATTATGACAGTTACACCCCCAAAATTCCTACAGTTTTAATTGTTTACATTTACACCCCCTAAAGTTAAATAGTAAAATTGACTTATTCTCAAAATATTATTCAATTTCTTTTAAACCCCTTTAAATTTGTTAATTTAATTAAACACCTCCAAATATTTTTTTAGAAATTGCAAAAACGCCCCAACAACCCACATTTACCAGATTTTGGCCCCCATTGACGGAAGCTGATCGGAATCTGGTATAACGGCGTACTACCAGTTGAATTTGACAGGTAGTTCGTCGATCTAGCCTTTTACGATCAGATCCACGGTGAATTTGGCCGGAAAAGGCTTGATCTATGGCCAAAGATCTGACCGTAGCTAATCATCAATGACAACCAAGATATGGTCGTCGTTGACCATCAACGACGGCCGTATCTTTGGCCGTCATTGACGACCAAATACGGCCAAATCTGGCCTTCAATGGCTAGATCAATCGTAGATCTGGCCTTTTTCGGCCAGATCCACTCCTTTTCCGGCTAGATCCACTATCAATCTGGCTGAAAAAGGCCATATCGACCACGACCGACAAGATCTAGCCAATCATGCTCCGATATGGCGACTTCGGCCACCCAGACCCTATGGCGGTGGTGGCTGGCTGCCTGTATTTAATGGGTGGGTTGGTAGACCTGACAAAACGGGTGGATGGGCCGAGTACGAGTCGGGTCTTCACGGGTACGAGCCCAACACGGGTCGAAGTATACGGGTCCAAAATATTGGACCCGTACCTTGCCCTATACGGGTACGGGTGGACTGGCGGGCACCCGTTTTCTCTCCTTCAGGTTTTAGTTTTTATAGTTTCACCCCTAATAGTTTTCAATTATGACAGTTACACCCCCAAAATTCCTACAGTTTTAATTTTTTACATTTACACCCCCTAAATCAACTACTCTAAATTCAATTCAATTTAGAATATAAACAAATAGGAACCAAAATAAACAAATAACACATAAACAAACAATAACATATAATATAAAACTACAAATACCAACCAAAATAAACAAATACATAATCACTAATACACAATTACACATAAACAAACAAAATAAGTCAATAAACTATAAATACCAACTAAAATAAACAAATACGTAATCTAACATTCAACAAAAAACATTCTTAGGGCAGCAAATGTTCATCCCATAGTGGGAGTGATAAAGTCTCTTGATTCCATAATCCCGAGATTAGTTAATGGCACATCAAGATCATCATCCGAATCATCATTCACCTCATCATCTATAAAACAATGATCAACTACAAATATTAATAAATGTAAATAATAAAATATATGAAATATTATATTAACATGTTACTTGTAAACTCATATCCATATAGCCAAGTTCGAGTGCATATCAAAGATTTTACATTTTTTGGTTGAAGTGAGCTTCGATATTTGTTGAGCACTTTACTGCCAATACTAAAAGCGGACTCTGAGGCAACGGATGTTATTGGTATTGCCATGATATCACAAGCCATCATGGTAAGTACCGGATAACGATTACGATTGTTATTCCAATGATCGAAGATATCCAAATTCTGATATTTGAAGCGATCAAACCTCATCTCTTTCAAATAAAGATCTAATTCAGATTTCTTAGTGGAAATGAAAACACTCTCATAGTTGTCAAAATCCTGCATCATTTAAACAGTTAAGTGTCAAAAGTTAAAATTAAACAATAAACAATACTTTATTTATCATAAGAATATAAAAACTAAAAAGTATAGTGACTTACAGAAGAATGATCTACACGCCTACTAGAAGTAGAACCACTCGCAGGAGAAACAATTGAAGGCGAGGCAGGAACTTCTTTAGAACATTTAGCCTCATAAGCTTGAAAAAACTTTCGCAAGTTATTCTTAACAACCTCCAACTTTCGTGTGGTAGTAGTTGAATCATAAACTTTGTTGAAAGCATACTCCACAAACTGAAACTTGAGACGTGGGTCAAGAATAGTTGCAATCGTCAACACAAAACTATAAAAATCCCGATATTTTGTAAATTTTGGGATCATTTGTTCTTCCATGCTCCTAACAACTTCATCCTCACTCATCCTCTCTTCAATTAAACGCAATTGAATTTTCGACACACATTTCAGGTACAAGTTTGCTGTAGGATATTTAAAACCTGAGAATAAAGTTGTAATATCATAAAATGGTTCCAAGAACTTGCATATCCTCGCCCCTTTATCCCATTCTTCATTTGATGGATAAAATTTATAACTGAGATCTATTGTTGATAAAGCCACAAACACAGGACGAAATATTAATGCCGTTTCAAGCATTGAAAATGTCGAATTCCATCTAGTGGAAACATTCAATCTCAATCCCATTGAGCTTTTCACTCCCATTTGTACAGCAAGTTCTCCAAACTTGATTCTCCTAGCCTCAGTTGCTTTAATATATTTCACACTATCTCGAATCTTATTCAAAGCGACACTTGTAGCTTTTAACCCTTCTTGAACAATAAGATTCAAGATATGTGCAGAACATTGCACAAGGAAAAATTCACCTCTACATAACAAAGCATTCTGCACACAAAGCTGGTTCCTCAAGATATCCTCTATCCTATCATTACTACTTGCATTATCCAAAGTAATTGAGAAAACTTTTTTTTTTAAAATTCTCCACTCTTGCAAGAAATTCATAATATTATCTACCAAAACAACCCCTAAGTGTGGAGGAGGAATATGGCAAAAGTTCAGTATTTTACTTTGTAACTCCCAATCCTCATCTATATAATAAGTTATCAAAGAAATATATCCCTCAGTTGTACCAGAAGTCCAAACATCAGAAGTTAAGCATATTCTACTTGTAAGCCTCCCTAATTCAAGCTTAGTTTTTTTTCTTCATCCTTTCATATATTTTTAAGCAATCTGCCTTAGCGGTGTTCCTAGAATAATGCATAAGCTCCTTACACACATATGAAAAGACTCTCCTAGTTCCTTGATTATCCACATATGAATATGGATAGTTATGTTGAATAATTGATAAGGCCATATATTCATGATAAGTCACTTGACTAATCTTTCTACTTTGCAATCTATGATCATGATCAATCAATAATTGCCCTACATCATGGTTGGCACGTTTTGGACAATTCTGTATATGACGCTTCATATTTTTAGTCCCATGTGTGACACTACCATATGCATAAGATTTACTGCATGCCTTACACCTAGTCCTTTCAGTGTTATTCTCAACATATATCTCAAAATAATTCCAAACTTCTGATGTTTTACGTTTATTTCTAGAACTAGGTGTAGGAATACTAGAACTAGAAGGAGGTGGCATTACCCTAGAAGCATCGTCACTTGCTTCACGTTAACCATATCCGTATCTATAGTTTCTGAATCCGCCATGTCAATGCTTGAGACTATATATATATATATATATATATAGGTCTCTCACACACACTCAAAGGATAATACAATAAAATAAAGAAACAAACATCAAGGACATCATAACCAGAATAAAATTAATCTAAACTAACATTTATATCGGCATGCATTATCAATAGTTAACACTTGTTTCAACAACCAATTCAATTATCAAGTATTTATATTAATCTAAATCTATGCAAAAATGATTGGGAAAAGAAAGAGAGAATATATGTTTCTCTATGCAAAAATCTATTCAAGTTAGTAACTAATACATGCGTGTCTATATATACGTTTCTATTTATTGAACTTTGATAATGGAGCATGATTTTGAGGAAATGCCAAAGAGCTTTTTAATTGATGATTAACTATATATTAATTGATAATGGATTAACTATATTGATTGATAATGACAAAGAGTTCAATATCAATGTCATTATTTATTAATTGATAATGGATTAACTATATATTAATTGATAATGGATTAACTATATATTAATTGATGATTAACTATATATTTCTTCTTTGTATAAAATTGTTCTATTTCTTTTCCACTAGGCATGATTTCTTCTTTACAAAACTAGCTGAGGTAAGAGCTGAATAAAAGGTGGACCATAATCTAATCCTATCAAGAAGAAAGCAAAGGGGAATTGATGTACATGTTTCTGGATTGCTGCCAAGATTTGGCAATTGCATTATTAAATTTTTTTTCATTAATTAATGGAGTTTATGATTGAATTTTTTAAATTTAACATACTCATTAAAGCTAAGACATGTTATACTTTAACCAACATAAGGACTCCAATTATCATAATCTTTTCCACTTTCCAATTTCAGTCATTCATTCCCTTAAATGGATTGCTAAATTCAGATACTCATTTTAGTGAGATTTAACAGGTAGTCATGTTGGCCCAATCACCATGTGAACAAAGGGAAGTAAACCCCACTTGCAAAACCCATCAACCAGGTATATAGAACAACCTTCAAACTTTTCAACTCTTCAAACCCAGCTAATATACATGATGCAATCTATTGAAGACTCTTTTATCTTCAAAGAAGATTTATATAAATGATGGAGTATAAAGCAATTCATTAAATAGCCAAAACATTAGATTTAAAGATTTATAATCACTATCAGATAATCGTTCCAAGAAAATCTAACTGTCCAGATTAGATAATCATTCCAAGAGAATATTTAAGGTAATATTAAAAAAAACAAATCAAGGGAACCTAACTCACTGATCTACGACTGCAATGGTGTGGAGGAGAGCCACGAGTCTTGCGACAGAGAGAGACAAGAGATGATGAGCCGACGCCCTACGATGACAGAGAGAGGAGATGATGAGCCGACGAGGATGAGTGACAGTGATCAGCGACAGTGGGTTTGGGAATGGGATCACGATTCACGAATGAGAACACTGAAGTGATGACTGATGACAGTGATGAGCGATGAGCTATGAGAGTCTACTGAACAGAGTGATGAGATGAGAGATTGAGAGAATGAATCAGTGATGAGAGATTTAGAGGCGAGAGAGAAGAGAATGTTAGTTTGTTTTAGAGTTGGGGACTTAGCTTAGGGTTACTAACTTACTGGGTTAGGGTTTAGATTTGAAAAAAAAGGGGTACCCACGGGTTTACCCTTATAACCTGTCAATAATATGAGTCGGGTCGGGTCGGGTATGGGTTGGAAACAAATGAGTCTAACATATTAAACCCATGCCCTATATTTTTTACTTGGGTACGGGCCGACCCGCGGGTCTGGACCTGTTTTGCCAGGTCTATGGGTTGGGGGTGTTTTTGTTAACTTTTAATATTTTATTATAGGGGTGTTTAGTAAATAAACAAACATAGGGAGTATTTTTGTTAATTTCCAAATCCTACATCATAATACCCACCCAATTTAACTTTTTTTCAAAATATTATTCTAAAAGGTATCAGAATAATGAACCAAATGCACCCTAGAATGAATCATACATATATAATATAATATATATTATATATATATATATATATATATATAGTTATATATATATATATATATAATATATATATATATATATATGTATATATATATATATATATAATATATATGTATATCTAATGTATATATATATACATATATAATGTATAATATATGTATATATAATATATATATACATATAATTGTTAGATATATACATATATATATGTATATATATGTATACATATATATGTTAATATATATATACATATATATATGTTATATATTATACATATATATATTATATGTATATATTATTACATATATATAATAATATAATATATATATATATATATACATATATATATATATTACAATAGTATATATACATATATATATATACATAATATATGTATATACATATATATATTATATTACATATAATATATGTATATTACTATCTATATATATGTAAATATACATATATCGAGGGAGGGGGATCAAGGAGAGTCAGTTACCCTCCTTGACTTTTAAAATTTTTTGCTATGTTTTACAAATTACCCCTATATAAAATTAAAATACCAAAGAGCTGCATATATATTTATCCCCAAAAATTACACCTTTTTGTTGTGGGGGCTGTGAAACTAAAAGTAAACCCTTCATTCTCTGCTAAATAAACCCTCATCTCCTTCCCTCAGATGTCTTCTCTCCTCTTCAATAACCTATAAAGCAATTCTTTTCCTTTAAGGCTTTATCCACACAAGTGTATTTTCTCCTCCTATCAACCAACAAGTCCCTTTTTCTCTTCAAATTTTCAGGTAATACATTTTATGTTTGTATTATTTTATTTTAAAAGTTTAAGATTAATTATGATTAGGATTTAGGAAGATATAATCATTGGGACCACAAATTGCATCCATTTTTTTATTTATTTGTAATGATATATGTGAAGTTAGAGGAAGTACATGATAGTTTTTAAACTTATTTTGGAGTTGGCCTTAGGACCACATTGTTTTACCCATTCTATATTGCCCTTTTTTGTTTTTTTATATGGAAAGAGTTCTTGGGACCACATTGTTTTATTAATTTTTACCTTTGTATAAAAGTGTTTGATTCAAATGAATTTGGAGTTGGCTTTGGGACCACATTGTTTTACCATTATAGCCGAATTTGTGTTTTTTTTTATATGGAGAAGATGAGTTCTTGGGACCATATTGTTTAACCATTTTATCTTTGTTATATAAAAGTGTTTGATTCAAATAGATTTTGGAGTTGGCAAACGGCAATTTGTGTTGTTTTTCTTTATGGAGAAGATGGGTTCTTCATTCTTGGGACCACATTATTTTACCCATTTTTATATTTGTTATAAAAAAGCGTTTGATTCAAATGTGAGTTAATTTTAATTGTTTTACAAGTGTTATGAAAAAGTAGATTTAATTATACAAGTGTTTGGTATTTGAATAGATTTTTTACACATATCAATTGAATTTTAGCCAATGTATATAATGTAAGATATATTAAAAAAAAATATTGCATTAAGATCTATTTCAATTCAATTTCTATTACTTTAATTTAATTTTTGTTAAAGTACTTACAAATTAGAAAAAGAAAGAGATATACTTGTGAGTTTTGATGTGTATGTATTGTTAGAATACTTTAACTTATTAGCTTTATAAATTTTTGTAGTTGTTGTAATTTCACTTATCTTAATAATTATTATAGTATACATAGATTATTGTTATTGTTTGGTTTTACTGAGTACATAGCTTATTTTGTTGCATTTTTCTCTATCAAGTAATAATATATTATTGTTTTAAAATAGTAGGAGAGATATTTCAAAAGAAAGTCAACAATGATCTCATCATTTGAACAAGAGGAAAATATTGGTGATTCAAGTAAAAATGTGGATGTTGATTTGCGAGATCTTCCTACAGATCCAGGCTTAAGACCTTGAATTTCAGATTATGATCCTAGTGTTCAAGATCAAATTCGAAGAATATATTTGGAAAGGGGTCCTTTTCAACCTAAGGGCCATGAGTTCCCTTCTAGGTATTTTGGTGGATTTTTAAGACGTTTTGTTGTTTCTTGGTTTAGTGAATTTGAACAATGGTTGGAATATAGTATAGCCAAAGATGCTGCGTTTTGTCTTTATTGCTATCTTTTTAAGCCAGATGGTGATAAAGGAAGTGGTGATTGCTTTGTTGACCAAGGGTTTTCAAATTGGAAAAAGAAAGAAAAATTGAATATTCATGTTGGAGGTTCTAATAGTGCTCATAACCAAGCTCGAAGAATGTGTGAAACATTATTGAATCAAGACCAACATATTTAGACATTTTTTGATCGACATTCTTCTCAAGCACGAACAGAGTATCGAACTCGTTTAAATGCTACAGTTGATTGTATTTGTTTTTTTTCTAAGGCAAGGACTTGCATTTCGTGGTCATGATGAATCCTATGATTCAAGCAACCAAGGGAATTTTCTCGAGCTTCTACAATTTCTTGCTAATCATAATTAAGATTACTTTTTTGTTGCTTTCAAGAATGCTCCTAATATTCTCAAATTGACATCCCTTAAGATTCAAAAAGACATTGTAAGTGCTGCTTCAAATGAAACCGTAAGTGCTATCATTAGAGATTTAGGAGATTCATTATTCGCTATAATGATTGATGAATCTCGTGAAATCTCTAGGAAGGAACAAATGGCTATTGTCTTACATTATGTTAACAAGAATAGAGTTGTTGTGGAGCGTTTTCTAGGTGTTGAACATGTTCCTAGTACCACAACTCTCTCACTCAAGGCAACACTAGATAATTTCTTTTCAAGGCATGGGTTGAGTTTTTCTAGATTGCGAGGACAAGGTTATGATGGAGCTAGTAATATGGAAGGAGAATTTAATGGTTTGAAGACATTGGTTTTGAAACAGAATAGATGTGCTTATTATATTCATTGTTTTGCCCATCAACTCCGGTTGGCTCTTGTGGCTTTGGCAAAGAACCATGATGATATTAATGACCTTTTTAATATCGTGGCGATTGTGGTTAATATTGTCGGTGCTTCATCAAAGCGTTGCGATCTTCTTAGAGATAAGCAAGCTTGTAAAGTTATTGAAGCTCTTTCTAATGGTGAACTTTCAAGTGGAAAAGGTCTTAATCAAGAGACTAATGTACAACGTGCCAGTGATACACATTGGGGCTCGAATATGGTACATTAATGAGCATAATCTTGATGTTTTCATCCATTATCGATGTTCTTAAAATTGTGGCAAAAGACGGGTCAAACTATGAGCAAAGATTTCATGTAAAAAACATATTTAAATTGATGCAACATTAGACTTTGTGTTTAGTCTATTTTTGATGAAAGATATACTTGACTTTACAAATGAACTTTCTCAAGCACTACAAAGAAAAGATCAAAATATTGTAAATGCTATGAATTTGGTTGAAACATGTAAGCAAGCTTTACAATTGATGAGGGATTATGGATGGGAGACTTTATTAAGCAAAGTTATATTTTTTTGTGCCAATCATGACATTGATGTTCCTAATATGGATGACAAGTTTTTTATTTAAGGGCGATCATAACGTAAGGCTCAAGGTATCACAAACGTGCATCATTACCGCATTGAATTATTTTATAATGTCCTAGATATGCAGCTTCAAGAGTTGAATAATCGTTTCAATGAGGTAAACACTGAATTGCTTATTTGTTTGGCATGTTTATGTCCAAATGAATCGTTTGTTGCTTTTGATAAATGGAAATTGATAAGCCTTGCTGAACTTTATCTTGATGATTTTTTTGACTTAGAACTCATGACACTTGATTCTTAACTTGATGTTTACATTTTGGATACGCACTCTAACGTCAAATTTATGGGATTGAAAGGGATTGGATATCTGGCAAAAACGATGGTTGAAACTAAGAAGGATAGAGTATTTCCATTAGTTTATTTGTTGATGAAATTAGCATTGATTCTATCCATTGCCACTGCTAGTGTAGAGAGAGTATTTTCAACAATGAATTTTGTGAAGAATCGTTTGCGAAATAGAATGAGTGATCAATGGTTGAATGATAGCTTAGTTGTGTATATAGAGAAAGATGTATTTGATAGTATTGATGATGAAGTCATTATACAATACTTTCAAAAGATGAAATCCTGTCGAGGACAATTATAAATGCACTAGTTAATGAGAATTTTATAAATACAAAATTTATGCTTACCCAATGAGATTCATAGGCTCCCCTTGCCATGTGAAGATGTGCAATGGTCATTTCATCACATATTCTAAGATTCACGAAGCATTAAATTATGACATACATATTATCTACATACACTGGAACAAGTAATAAGGCATGTGACATCGATCACTCTTTATATATTATTTTTATTAAAAATATTTAGGTATTTTTAAATATCATATTTATTTCTTATATGGGCCAAAATTTATACTGGACCTTATCAGGTCCAATAACAAAATGACCATTTCAGTGTCCAACATGCAACCCAATGCCACAACCTAACTCTAGTTGGGCCCACATCAAAACCCATCATGTGGAAGGACTATTCAATGAGATAGCTCATTATGTAAGAAGAACCATTCTATGGGCCAGCCCACTCTATGAGTTGGTCCACACTAGGAGTTAGCTCGCTCCACGAGTTGGGCTATTTTGCGAGTTGGATCACTCTACGATTATAGCTAGCTTACAAATTGGGCCAACCTACATTCTGGGCCGCTCCATGAGTTGGACCACTTTACGGGTTAGGTTAACCTAGACTCTAGCCCACCAGACTATACTCATTCAACAATAGGATTTAAGTCCCATATGAATCATAGTTCATCAAAGACTCATAGTCTTACATGAACTAGTACTCCTAGTCTTACTTAGACTAGTACTATGAGTTTCCTGTTAACTCAAACTCCTGATACTATGTGAACTCCGAATTCTACAAGGACTCAAACTATCTTAGCGCATTATATAAACAGAGGTTTGCTCTCTCACTTTGAATTCCATCACAACCACTCTCTAGCTTACTAAGTTCTTGCGTGGGCAAAACAGAGAACTAGTTTTTTGATTAGTGAAGGTGTGTTCTCAATGCAACTCTCAACTTATTGCCAACTGGAAGAAATTGTATGACTCTTTAGATAAATAAAAAATGAAAGAGAAATTAGGGGAGTTTGGGAAAAGAAGAAAAAGACTCGGGAAATGAAAAGTTTGACTGTTTGAGAGGTTTCTTCCTTGTGTCTCAACACTTCACTATGAATAATAAAATGGAAAATGGACATCCAAGAGTCAAGAGGCAATAAAATGGAAAGGGTAGATAGGCACAGGGACACTATAATTCATTTTGTTTAGAAAACAGGGACACTGTTTTTGACCCTTAGGAACAATATTTGTTTCTTTGTTATATGTATAATTTTGTCCTTAATTAGTTACCTAGAAAAGACCGGGTATGTTGTTAGGCTCTCCAGTTTTAGTTTATGTCTGTCAAACTCTGAATATTAAATGCGTGTTGAATAGCTAACTTTGTGATTCAAATGTCTCTATGTTTGGACCTAGTATTGCATTTATGATTTTTTTTTTTTTTTTGGGTAATCCATGCCTATCTAAAGTGTGTAAATTCCTCCTTCCATACTCAAACTATACCACAGTTAAATAATAAAATTTATAATTAAAATCCTGAAGATGGATTGCATAATATGAAATAAATAATAATCTATCAACTAAAACAGGTATTAAATTCAAAATGGTTAGAAAACTTATTAAAAAAAAAAAAAAAAAGATCATATGTGAGGGACTTACATAGCACGGCCCCAATAACATTAGGTTGTGCTACATCACAAAATTTATTGGTAACAAAATATATCAATCTTCATAATTATTTCTAGATTTTGAAAGAGCTTTGTTAATCACTTGCTCAAAATTCTTGTAAGATGATCCATTAGGAGCCGTAGTTGCCTTTTCTGCCAATAGTTTCCATTCCATCGCTTTCTATTGATCAAGATGATATTATGCTGGAAACTCAGGAAGTTGGTTACTTTTTTGCAATACTGGAGCTGCATATTCTGGCGGCAAAAATCTGGTGTTCTGTTGCTGTTAGTTTCTACTGTAATGCACCAGCATTTCTTTGTTTTTATAATGTTTATCTTAGGTGAATTCAGCTAGAAATCTGCTGTTGATTAGGTGCAGATGTAATGTGATGTGTTTGTAGTTGTTAGTAAAGTATGGCTGTTTAAATTTTGATTTTAAGTCTGCTGCAGAGTAGGTGTAACTGCAGTGCAAACCATGTTTATATTCAGCATTTCTGTTCAATGAAAGTTAATTCCCGTGTGAAACATTCTTGAGTGTGTGTGTGACCTAACATAACAGCTACATTTCCTTAGAATTCTCCAGCTTCAAAACCTTCACTTTCTTCTTCATCTGTTTGCCCTTTTCTCCATCCATCAATTCTCTCAAAATTCTTTCAATTTCAAATCTGTCAGCATTAGATTCTAATTCCATGCCAACATCCAACTTAGTACTTGAAAACCAATAATTAGTCTGCTGTTTAGAAAAGAATGGCCAACATATCATAGGCATGCCACCACACAAACTTTCCATCGTAGAATTCCAACCACAGTGCGTTAGATAGCCTCCAATTGTTGGGTGAGTTATAACTTTTTCTTGGCAAAACCAACTTGCCAAGAAACCCTTTTCTTTGGTTTTTGTAATAAAATTCTGAAGAAGAACGGTTGATTCACCCTCTACCATATCAGACCTAATTACCATAAAAAGGTTTTCTTGCTATTTGCAAGACCCCAAGCAAATTCAACAAGTTGATGTTTTGTCATGGTAGTCACACTCCCAAAGTTAACATAGGCGACAGAGTTTGGTTCCTTTGAATCGAGCCACTCCATACATCTTGGTTCTGCGACCCAGTAGTTTAATCCTATGAAACTAAGAGCTTTATCATCTGGCACCTGATTCAGAAGATGCTGAAGTGGACCAATACTGTAGATACCCAGAAAAGTGGAAGAAAGTGCTTCCAAAATCTCACGCTCTAAATCATCACAGGTATTGAAAATGATTGCAGATGCGTTAGAAGCATTCTCCATTCCGTCCATGCAGATATTTACCGCTATTGTCATTCACGTCAGTAGATCTGAATAAAGTTGGTAGGTCCTGTAATCTAATGCCTTCCATACCGGGTATCCAATCAATTGCAGTATCGAAAAACCCATTTGTCAAATAACTGGGATCTGCAAATAAAAAAGAAAAGGTAAAATCAGTACAAATTTTTTTCAAACTACAAACAATGAAAGAAATATTATAGGTTATCACCTTTGAGAGGGAACAAACCTTTTTCTTTATGTTATATGCGAAGCCTTATACCCTATCGTATTGGCTTAAATTCACTCTGCATCTTGACCGTTGGTTTTTAAGTAATCTAATGGATGAAAACTGAAGACTGGTCAAACATATAAAGTTGTAGTCTCTCTCTTTCTCGATAGACAATCTCTCTCTCAATCGAAAGCTTCCCCAAATTTCTTCGTTAGGGTTCAAGAATAGGGCTTCTCTGTGTGTGTATAAATCTGTAGTTAATTTTCCATTAAAGTTGTGTTTCTTTGTGGTGTTGAGAATTAGGTTTGGAGTTCTCTGTTTGGGTTGTAGATTTACAGGTATTGGGTTGAAGTCTGAGTAGTTTTTGATAGTGAATGTTGTAAGGGGAGATCGACAGGTGTATTGTAATCGTTGGTGATACTAATATTAGTGCAGCGAACATCCATATTCTGGAGCTCAACGTGGATATAGCTTGTTCAATTTGAACAAGTGAACCATGGTAAATACTGTGTGTTGATCTGTTTCTTTTTGTGTTCTTTGATTGATTATGTTAGAAGTTGATTAGGATTAGTAAGATTGGAATTACAACAGTGGTATCAGAGCCGAGTTTGGGGTTCCTCAAAAACAAATTGAAATTCTAGAGTTTCTTGATTTAGGAATTTTATTCTAGGGTTTCAAAATTTTTGGGGCTTTTTTCGATTAATTAGTTCTAAGAGTCCTAGAGTTCCAAACACAGCTAGAATCCCCTAAAATCCTCAGTAAATCGAGTCCATAGAACACAATCTTGATTTCTTAGGGTTTGCCTCTAAACTCAAATTATGAGTATCATGCGCATGGAAATCTCCCAATATGGTGCGAAGATAGATTTCAACACCTAGAAAAAGAAGATAAGGGCCCTCTTATCCCACAACAAGGTGGGAATTGCACTGGAGAAAGATGTCACCAAATGGCCAGAAGAAAAGCTAAAGAAGAAGGCAGAGGTGGACGAAGAAGCGTATAACTTGATCATCATGAACCTGTTCGAGACCGTGCTTCGGAAGGTGGATGGCGTAGAATCTCCAATTCCCCTCTAAGGTAAACTCGAATCTTTATATGCTCTTAAGTCCGCCCCTAATTTAGCTTTTCTAAAAAGTGCTTTGTTTTCATATAAAATGGACATAGCAAAATCTTTAGATGAAAATTTGGATGAATTCCTAATAATGACCCTAACCTTAAAAGGTACTGACCAAGAACTAAGAGACTCCAGCCTAGCCATGATCCTGTTGAATTCCCTACCAGAGGAATACTTAGTGGTAAAGAATGCCCTTCAGTATAGTGGAACTGTACCTAGTGTGAAGCTGATAGTTTCTGGGTTAAAATCTAAGGAATTAGAATTAAAGATTAAAAAACGTAATGGTAGTAATCTATTTGTAAAAGGGAAATTCGATACTGGACAATCTAGTAAAGAAACTAGAAAGAATTCTCAAAGACATGTGGGCTCTAAAAATAGAAAAACTAGTAAGGGTAATGGGAAATCTAAGGGTGAATTTAGGAAGTGTTTTTTCTGTAACAAAACAGGGCACCTTAAGAAGAATTGTTATGAATGGATTAAAAAGAACAAACAAGCCAGTATAGAAACCAATCTAGCTAGCACAAGTAGTAACATAGAAATATTTGAAGCTCTTATTATTTCCAATACATCTAGAAGTAATGAGTGGGTGCTAGACTCAGGTTGTACCTTCCACATGAGTCCAAACAGAAATTCGTTTCAAAGACTTAAAACTGGGGAACAAGAAATAGTATTCATGGGCAATAATCACTCTTGTGAGGTTCAAGGAATAGGTGACATAACCATAAGGCTGAATAATGGTAAGTTAGTTCTGCTCACTAGGGTTAGGTATATACCCGAACTGAAATGTAACCTAATTTCACTTGGAACCCTAGATGAATCTGGTTGTTCCTATAAAGCACAAAATGGTTGCCTGGAAGTGTATAAAAATGGGAATGTGTTGATTAAGGGTGTTAAGAAGAATGGTTTTTATATCTTGTGTGGGCAATACTACCATGATGTACTTAATTCTGCCTTACTTTCCATTAATATATCTACTGCAGAGAAATGGCATTTGAGATTGGGCCATATAGGCCAAAATGGCATGAATGCATTGAAACAACAGGGTTATTTTGGTAATGATCTTGTGTTTGCTTTAAATTTCTGTGAAACATGTATCCTTGGGAAACAGCACAGGATGAGTTTCCACAAAAGGAACTCACCTTGCTGAAAATTGCTTAGACTATGTACATGTTGATCTTTGGGGCCTAGAAAAGGTCAAGTCACATGAAGGGAACATGTACTTCCTCTCCATTGCTGACGACTATAGTAGGAAGGTATGGGTATACCTTCTCAAGACTAAGGACGAAGCCTTGACTAAGTTCAAAGGATGGAAAAATCTGGTTGAAACCCAGTTAGATAGAAGAGTCAAAGCACTTAGGACAAATAATGGGTTGGGGTTCTGTAACCTAGAATTCGATACTTACTGTGTCAATCAAGGGGTACTAAGGCATAGGATTGTCAGGGCAACCCCACAACAGAATGGGGTTGCAGAGAGGATGAACAGAACTCTCTTAGAAAGGGTAAGGTGCCTTTTTTTTACTGTTGGTCTGCCCAAAACTTTCTGGGGAGAAGCTCTAACCATTGTAGCCTATCTGATTAATAGGAGCCCATCAAGTTCAATACACTTTAAGTGTCCAAAAGAGAGATGGCCAGGAAGGAGACCAAATCTCAACCACCTAAGGGTCTTTGGGTGTGCAACATATGCACACACTAGAGAAGGTAAGTTAGAGCCTAGGTCCCTTAAATGTGTCTTTTTAGGGTATCAAAAAGGGATCAAAGACTACAGGTTGTGGGAGAGGGATGCACTAGGGATTAGGGTTATAATCAGTCGGGATGTAGTCTTTAATGAGACCATGTTTCCTTGCAAGGTTTCTAATGACAATGCAGGTAAGCCAAGGACAGATCCTGAAATGCTTGATCAAATAGAGAGATCTCAGTTTGAGGTGGAGCCACCAAGCCTGACAGAACATTTTGAACAACCTGAAGCCACTGAACCACAAAGTCGCACACTGCCAAATAATGGGGACCAAGATGAAGAAGAGGAACAACCTGAAAACAGTGATGAAGTCTAAAATGATAACATGGTAGAATACCAGTTAGCGAGAGTCAAAGTTAGGAGGGAGATAAGGCCCCCTAATAGGTATAGCTATGCTGATTTAATCTACAATGCCCTTGTTGCTAGGGTAGAGACACTAAGGTCTGAATTTGAAACCTACCAAGAAGCTATGAGCTCCAAAGATAGAAACAAATGGCTGGAAGCGATGAAGGAGGAAATGATGTCCCTAAAATAGAATAGAACCTAGTCTCTGGTCCAAAAACCAGCTGACTAGAAACTAATAGACTGCAAATGTCTCTACAAATTAAAGGAAGCCATAACAAGCTTAGATCCTCCAAGATTCAAAGCCAGACTGGTGGCAAAGGGCTTTACTCAAAGGGCAGGTGATCGAGACTCAAGGAAATCCACTATAGCCTACTACTTCACCTTAGGAGGAAACTACATCAGTTGGAAATCACAACTCCAACCATTGGTTGCACTGTCCACAATAGAAGCGAAGTATGTGGCAGTGACTGATGCATTCAAGGAAACAATATGGATACAAGGGATCTTGAAAGAGGCAAGTTTGATGGATGGATTTGTGATTGTGTATTCTGACAATCAAAGTGCCATTCATCTAAGCAAGAACCCTGTATATCATGAGAAGACAAAGCATGTGGATGTGAAGTACCACTTTCTTCGAGACCAAATCACAAAAGGGAATCTGAATCTGCTGAAAATACCAACTGAAGAGAACCCAGCTGATATGGGAACAAAAGTTGTAACTTTTGCAAAGTCCAAGCACTACTTAAACCTCCTTCACATCAACTAATTTCATAGAGCTAAGAAAGAGTATGTGAGAAGCTTGCTGCACCTGTATGTTGCTGTTTGAGGAAAGAATAAGGCTTCAAGGTAGAGATTGTTATATGTGAAGCCTTATACGCCGTTGTATTGGCTTAAATTCACTCCGCAACTTGACCGTTGGTTTTTAAGTAATCTAACAAATGAAAACTAAAGACTGGTCAAACCTATAAAAGCTGCAATCTCTCTCTTTCTCGATAGACAGTCTCTCTCTCAATCGAAAGCTTCCCCAAATTTCTTCGTTAGGATTCAAGAATAGGGCTTCTCTTTGTGTGTGTAAATTTGTAGTTAATCTGTCCATTAAAGTTGTTTTTCATTGTGGTGTTAAGAATCAGGTTTGGAGTTCTCTGTTTGGGTTGTAGATTTACAGGTATTGGGTTGAAGTCTGAGTAGTTCTTGATAGTGAATGTTGTAAGGGGAGATCGATTGGTGTATTGTAATCATTGGTGATACTAATATTAGTGCAGCGAGCATCCATCTCAACGTGGACGTAGCTTGTTCAATTTTGAACAAGTAAACCACGGTAAATACTGTATGTTGATCTGTTTCTTTTTGCGTTCTTTGATTGATTGTGTTGGAAGTTAATTAGGATTAGTGAGACTAGAATTACAACACTTTAAATTTCGAAACTGCCTGTAACCCATGAAGCCACAAGCATTGGCTGTCCATAAAAGAACGTTGGGAATATTTAACTCTTTAACAGCTTTAAGAGTGAAGCTCATAATGTAATCAGATACTATGCAAGTGACTGGAGGAACGTTTGACTTAGATGTGTTATTAAGTTGAGATAGAAGATCTTTAAAGGGAGCCAAGAAAGATTTCTTTATTGAAGCACAGAGAGAGGCAATGTTAAGTTTAGACTAAATATCAAAAGGAGGGATGCCATCGGGGATGGTCTCGAAACGGAAAGTGGAGAAGCCATTGAGAGAGTCAGGGCCTTGGGTTCTTAGTAGAACACTATGGATAAACTCTGTGTTTACAAAGGTGATGTGGAAGCCTCTGTAGTGCAAAAGTTTTGCTAGTTTAAGCATCGGAAGTACGTGGCGTTCACCTGTGAATGGAACACAAATTGCATGAGGACAAACATTTTCTGAACGCAACACAGAACCCATCTGTCACTTAATTCAACTCAACTCTTTCTCGATCTGTGTTTTTTTTCCTTATTAACTCAATGCTTATGGTAAGATCTCCAAGGTTATTTTATAGATAGAACCTGGTCTCCTACTCACTCAAAGGTTTCGACAATTTCAACTTGATCTAACCTAGAATTTGACCATATCAAATAACATAAATAACTTGCCCACCAAACAAACTATCTTAAAGATATTCTCAAAATAAGGAAGTAAAATCATAACTAAATAGAGAATCTAAGTGTAAGGACAATCCAAAAGAGGATTGAGATCCCACATTCTCCTAAAACACTCCTGCTTGGAAAAGCCTCACACTGAATTTTCCAAGGCAAAAACGTGATGTCCTTATTTGATATAACTTGCTCATCAAACAAATTATCATAGGGATATAAATATTTTGAATTTTCTATAATATATCAATCTTCTAATTCAATATCTGTGACTGGTGGGTCAATGAAACGTTCAAATTTGATTTGGCTCAGATTTTATCAATGCATTTTCAAAGTTAAGGAGATCTTTTCTCAAATTATCCTTTATATATATATATAATATATATAATAATTTATATATATATATTATATATATATTTATATATTTATTGTGTGTGTACTTAAAAAAGTTTACCCTAGTAATAATTTTCATAATTAAGTCATCAACTTTGTTTTACTGTAATGATGGTATTTGATTGTCTTTGAGAGGAGATAAATTGTCTATTCATGCGCAAATCGCTTGTGTTTGAGAGGAGATAAATTATGTATACATGTGCAACTGCTTCTGTTTGATAGGACATCAATTGTGATACATGCATAAATCACTCGAGCTAACGTTACATATATAATATCGATCTATCTAATTAAGAATATTTATGAATTATTATCTTTGTTTAATTATTAACAATATGTTAGGTTGTGATTGACGAAACATAAAATTTTTTAAATCTCTTGCTTGCTCATTAAAGAGCACAGTTACTTGGTTTCAACTGTTGTTGAAAACCCAGTTCCTCTTTTAATTTTAGCAAGACTTGGTGTAGCTATTTGTGGCAGGCATTTTAACTATATTTTGATGAATAAAATAGTTAAAATCAAAAGCAACCCATGATGCTCTAACGTTGAATCAGCCGCATGCCTTGGTGTTTCCCCATATTCTCCCTTCTATTCATCTTACCTCCATGAGTCATTGGTGATCAAAACAGCCTAATGTTTAACACTGAGATCTTATACCAAGGGCTTGGTGAACTGTACTGAGGTGAAGTTAAATTCTGCAGGTTGTAACCACTGGCAAGCTTCACATTATCAATACACTCAACAAAATAAAAAAAATTCACCAAGTATAACACAATCCTAAGAGAAAGGTAAGAACTTATATAAATTCACAACCAAGCAGAATGGTTACTATCATGTTCAAGCAGGAGAATATATCATATAGAAATCCGAATCCTGGAATTGCGTCTTCCTCCGAAACACAAGCAATTAAAAAAAGACAAATTTCTTAAAAATTTGAAGGAAAGAATATGCATCATAAATGATTTACTAGTTGTTGTTCATGAATATGTGTATGGATTGAGGTATAGCACATACCATTTTAATTTGCCTTGATTACCAATATTCCAGTTATTAGAATAGGAAAATATAGTAGTTTAACTACTAAAATTTTCCCATCTTGTAATTTAGAGAGTAGTTCCGGTCATTGCAAAAGGCAAAAGTACCATTATGATGTTCAAAATTGGACCGGATAATTTAATAACCAAAGATGTGGATGAGAGAAATTTGTGAGGCCTTTGTGAAAACATAACAGAGGAAAACAGGGGGGCTAATTAATTTTTTTATTTTTTTTATTTTTTTATTTTTTTTTCCTATTGGCAAAGCTTTCCCCAATGGTGTATACTTATTGGAAGAAGTTTCAGTTTCAGCATGGAGAATGAAGGTTTGAAATTATCAACTACTTCATCCAATGTGCATCTCAAATGTGCACGCCTTGATGATTACTGTTTTAACACAATATCAATGCCAAGGGGTAGACAAACTGTGACAGGGTAAAGTTAAATTCTATAGCCACTAGTAAGCTTAACATCATCAATACACTCGACGAACAAAAAAATTCACCAAGTACAAAACAATCCCAAGCAAAGGAAAATAGTTTATTGTAAATTCAAAACCAAGCAGAACAATTGCTGTCATGTTTAAATAGAATAAAATATCAAAAAGAAATTCTCGAACTGCATCTTCCGAGAAACAAGCAATTAATGAGAATATAACACATTCACAGCACTCAACAATTAGAAAATAGTAGATATATGATCAGGGAGATCAAAATATCAACTATAAATCAAAGCTCCAAATCTTATAATTTAGACTTTCCAAACCATTTATACTAACCTGATAAAATTCAACTTATAAACCCATGAAAATTCATCAAATCCTCTAAAGATCAAGCAATTAACTAATATATTAAAATTAAACCAAATCCTTAAATCTCTACAGTTGAGAGTTTCATCAATTCTTTAAACTCATTCAAAATTAACTCAATAACTAAACAAAATTTATCAAACCCAACTTAAAACAGCAACGAATTAACCTATTCCTGAACATAAGCAATATTAAATCAAAACCCACATCAAAATCTAGGAATTTAATCTTCTAATTTCAAACATATTTATTAAATTTAGAAAAAAATTGAAAGCCAGATTCTATGAACACATGTTATGTCTCCATTTGATGTTAGGATTTTATCCTTATCTGAGACATGTGTAAGTGGTCCATGTACATGTGTAATTAGCTCATTAGGTGTACTAGAAAATTCGTTTTGCTTTATAGAGGTTCCTCGAAAGTTTGGTGAAAACTTTCCCAAAATGGCTAAACTTGTAAAATGCTTTTTGGCTAGCTATCCCCTTGCATTGGTGAGCAAGTTTCTTTATATTCGTCTTTTCCAATGCATTTCATTTCAAGCTTGAATATACCTCTGAAAGTTCTATTCATATTCCTTGAGGTTTTATTAGTTTTAAATTAGGTTTCATATACTTAACTAGACTTATAAATACCTTGGTTACACTTTGTTTTGTTCATGGATGGAACGTTGCTCCTTGTTGATGCTTGAGGAGTTTCAAGCTTTTGAACTGAAGTGCGTCTTCGGTGTTGAACCTTGAGAGGAGCTCAAGGCTAACTAGGTGGTCTCAGGTATGAAGCTTGCTGTGATGGCTAGAGGTTCAACCAAAGAGTGAAGATTGAAGTGTTGCCATAAATAGGGAGTGTTTTGAAACTCGTGCTTATCTTTAACTTTGTATTTGAACACAAAAAGTTTATCATAGTGTTTTAGCTTCCTCTAGACTTGGTCCCATGGATGTAGACAAGTTGTCAAACCATGTAAAAATGTGTTGTTTTCCTTATATTTTGCTATGGATGATTTGGTTATGTTAATGATAATTAAACCAACACATAGAGCACAATTGAACAAGTTAACCTATTCCGCTTTAGTTTTAACAACTTGTTAAAGTCTTAAACTTTCAGTTATGACATCAAAAAATTGCATCAAAGTTTAGAATATATGTAAAATACCAAAAACTAGAGGTGAACATCATAAATAGACAAAAAGGAACTCACAGATAATCTGTTTTGGTTTCATCCATGGTGGAACAAAATCTATGAATTTCATTAAAACCATATCCTCAAGATACAGTATACAACTGGATAACAAGAAACAAGTCACAGCAGCAAAAGCTGATACACACCTCTATTGCATTTTGCACAGCAACTTCCTCTTCAAATTCAACGAAGCCAAAACAAAATCCTTGTTCCAAAGAGAATAAACATTAGTTCCAGAGTCACTAAACTGTAAATCAAAGAGGAAAATGAGATTAAATATACCTTTTGGGATTTAATTTGAATGCCACCACAAATAGTAAAAATAGTAGCATAATCTTCAACCCCCCAAAAAAAAAAAAAAAAAAAAAAAAAAAATTTCGTTGATCAAAATATCAGTTTGGATGGGGCGGATGGTGGTGGTCGATTGGAATTTTGATAGAGAGAGATTTGATCAGGGGAATTAAAAATTTTGATGGTTTGGGTTGGGAGAGAATATGATTTAGGGTGCGTTTGGTTTAGAGAATGTTGGATTACTAGGAATGTTAGATTATTGGAATCTTATATTACCTTGAAAATCACTGGGAATCTTTTAAAAAATGTGTTTGGTTAGTTGGTGGGTATGTTATATTAATATGTTTGGTTAGGGCGAATAAATTAGTGGGTATATTATTTAAATTACTAAATTGCCCTCTTTTTAAATATTAATATAATATTATTTTTATTATTAGTTTTTGAATAATTTTTTAACCCCCAATATTTCAGATTTAGCTAAAACACCCCCGCTTATATAAAACTATAATTTATGACAAAATCACCCCCATCCCCTGTCGCCACCACAAACTACCACTGGAAGTTGCCAAAGGTTGCTGTGAGTAGCTCACTGTGACCGTGAGGCTCTGATATGGCCGTTTCTTTCCAGATTGATGGCCGAAAATGACCATATCAGGCCAGAATAGATCTGGCCATTTTTGGCTAGATCTAGCCTGATATGGCCTTTTTTTGACAATATTGATGGCCAAAAACGGCCATATCGAAGCCTTCCGTAGCCTCCCAGTGACTCTCAGTCATTTTTAGGGCCTCTGACAGCGGTCCGTGGTGGTTGGCTTGCTGTTAGCAGTGGTGGTTGGCCCGCTGTCGGCAGTGGTAGTTTGTAATTTGTTTTAAATATAAGGGCATTATTGTCCAAAAACTTAATTGAGCAAGGGTAAAATTAAAATGATATATTAATATAAATTGATTATAAAACAGGGGCATTATTGTTCAAAATTTTTATTAATAAGATATAAAATTGTAAAAAAAAAAAAGATTACCTTAATAATATTACAATACCTAAGAAAATGGAGATAATATGAATGAAAAAAACCAATTAATCGAAAGCTTGAACCGAATCGGTTTTCGGTTCAAAAAAATAATTGAAACAAAACCGATCCGGTTTCGGTTAAAAATCGGTTATGAACCGAACTGAAAATTTGGTTCAATTAACCGGTTAAATATTGGACTGTATTTTTTTGGCCCAATTATGAATTATGGGTTGCTTTTTTCGGCTCAATTCGGTCACACTCTACTTTGGCCCATTTTTTTTTCCAATTTTTTTACTTGAATTAAAATTATGCTTTACCAAACCATTGAAGAAGAAGAAGAAGAAGAAGAAGGCTGAAGTCCAATCATGGTGTTCTCTTCTCGCCTCTTATCCAAATCTAAACAGAAAAGCTGTGAAAGAGAAGAAATGGAGAAGACGAAAAAGAAAAAAAAAAAGAAAAGTGAAAGGAGAAGAAGACGAAAAAGAAAAGGAAAAGTGGAGAAGGAGACGAAAAAGAAACAGAAATTGGTGAAGGAGAAGAAGAGAAGAAGACGAAAATGTGAAGAAAAACTGAAAAAAGAAAGAGAAAGCAGTGAAAGGATAAAGAAGACCAAGAAAGAGAAAATAGTGAAAGGAGAAAGAAGACGAAAAAAAAAGTATTTGCGTGGAGAAGCAAACCCAAGAAAATGCGCAGAGAAGCAGAGTAGCAGACTGCAGTTCTGCGTACCCAATACCAAGAAAAAGTTGGGGAAAAAATAAGGGATATTTTTTTTTTTCAAAACCGGTTTAATATTATCCTTAAACTATTAACTGAATCGAAAATTTGATTTAATTATTTTTGAAAACCATACCAAAACCGAATCGGTTAATTTAAAAAACTGATTTTTTGATTCAGTTTTTTGGTTTGGTTTTTTTTTTTTTTTTTCAGCCCTACTTTCAATATTACAAACAGTAATAATTATTAATAATACAAAATTATCGGAATCTTATATTACTGAATAACCAAACATAGTAATCAAGTAATATAAAATGACATAACTCTAATAATCTTAGATTAACTCTAACCAAACACTCCTTAAGGGTTATCCAATTTTTCAGGAAATTTTGGTTTTTAAATTTTTTATTTCTAGTTTTGGGGATTAGTACCGTGGCCCATTACTTCTGACTTTATTGTATAACAATATATCGGGCTGATAAGATTAGTATATCTAACCAAACACTCCTTAAGGGTTATCCAATTTTTCAGGAAATTTTGGTTTTTAAATTTTTTATTTCTAGTTTTGGGGATTAGTACCGTGGCCCATTACTTCTGACTTTATTGTATAACAATATATCGGGCTGATAAGATTAGTATAAGTTTCAACTGCAATTCAACCTAGTACCATGAAAATTTACATGATAGAGAATAAAAGATATAATAGATTTATGTATGAATATATTATATTTGCAGTATGAACATATTGACATCAGGGTAGGAAAAAACAATCTTAGGTGTTCTTTACGCCACTGCACATACTGTGATGATTGAGATTCTTCAAAGAATAGGACACTTTTCTAGTCTCTCACGGAGACGCTTATTCTCCATATTCGCTCTCTGAATATTCTCATTAAGCCTACGAATTTCCTCGTTTGATTTCC
Organism: Pistacia vera; assembly: GCF_008641045.1. Taxonomy (NCBI): domain Eukaryota; kingdom Viridiplantae; phylum Streptophyta; class Magnoliopsida; order Sapindales; family Anacardiaceae; genus Pistacia; species Pistacia vera. The sequence goes on from NW_022196811.1 coordinate 404,131, forward strand.
CTTGATCGTCTTGTGCGTCCAATTCTAACTTTAATCGGGCAGCTTGCTCCTCCATCAATTGATTTTCAAGCTTTCTAGTTGCCTCTATGAGCTTCAACTCAAGCTATTAAAAACATCAACGTGGACCATTAAGCCCTTAAATAACAATATAATACAAATACTGCTCGATATTATTGATGAATGAAAAAGATAAGACATTAGCTAAAACATTGACAAATTTATCAACTGGAGACCATTCCCAAGTAAAATGGCATCCCTGAATTTGATGTAGTTGGAGGACCCCTGAAACCCTACAACCATTGTTAATCATAGAAGAATATATGTTTGCATAGGATCTCATTGATTACCAAGATCATTCCAAGGCATGCTATAATTTTAGACTAGCGGAAAGGGGAAATAATAGTAATAAAACAGGAAGTACAGTACAAAAATGCTTGACAATAAAGATAAAAAATTCAACATGAGCAAACTACCGCAGGTACTCTTATTGCTTCTTAATTCATTGAAAGCCAGAATGCAAAAGAATATCTACACAACCTTTATGAAAAATTCAACTAGTTATAGTCATTAAATCAGAATATGTGAAAATATGGCTTTATAAAAGAGTTTTCTTCAATGAAATGGTTAGTTAAAGCCTCTTAAGAGGTGTATAAGAAATTTAATCTTTCTAGGGGCGGTATTCTGCATAAGTACAGGGAAATGCCACAATTGCACCTTTACCATCTTGTAATTATACAACTTAGAATATTTGACTACAGATACACATGACAAATCAATAAATGAAGAGAGATCAACAAGATTACCATCTCACTAATTTTTTTGAGTTGATCTTCATATGATCTTTCTATTTCCGCCTTCAGCACTGCAATTTCTCGTTTTGAATATCCCTTTAGCGAATCAACCTCCACTTGTTGTTCGTGATGTTTCATAGCCCCCTTTTGTATATCAAATAAAAACTTTTCACAACATATTTAATGTGAACTGTATGAGTAAAAAAAAAAAAAAACAAAATTGTGAACAAACTCACCTTCACTTCAGCAAATATTTCATCTGTGTATGGTTGTCCACCATTCTGCGCTATGACCCTGTTAACAAGGGAGAGAAGCTCTGCAACTTGTTTAGCTCTTTTGGTTTCATCCATAGTCTTGTTATCAAAAAGCACTCGCCGATTTTCACACAAAGCAAGAATATTCTGAAACAATGTTAATATAAATGTGAAAAATAGCATAAATATGCTAACCACACAAAATATTAACCTTTTTTCAGGACTAATGAACATTTTAAGAATCGTAAAGCTTGAAGATGTTCAGCCTAGCATAAATATGCTAACCACACAAAATAGTTTAAAAACAATATTAAATGTGCTCACAACTGAAAGGAAAGAAGGAATAAAAACCAATCATACGGGCTTTAAAGAAAGTTTCGTCTTGTAACGCTAACTGCAATTATGTAGCAAATACTGGTCCCTTACGAGCAAACCAGTCAATTTATGGAAAATATAGATTCAATGACAAGCATGGATTGCTAAATCCTATATAAAGTTATAGATCCATAATAGTCCAGGGAGTTCCAACCTCAGAGGATTCTAGAACTTCACAAATAAAGTCAGTCAAAACAAAGACCTTTAAGAAAATAAACAACACGGCTAATAAACCAAACTTAAGTTAAAAAGGAAACCTTTAAAGGATCTGGACATTCGCGACCCAAGTACTCTTCCAATGTTTCCTCATTTTCTTCAAGTGCATCTCCACCGGTGAAGACTACAATCATGTAGTCTACAATTTTTCTTCCAAACAAAGACTGCAAGGTAAGTACTGCAGCTTGTTCTTCTTGTGAAAAACGGTTTGTCACTGAGAAAACTACAAGGATTGCATGGATACCATCCTTGGCCAATTTAATACATTTGACAATTTCTTTCCCAACAAATTCAGATTCGGCAGAAAAATCAAAGAGTCCTGCAATGACTCACCACATTAGTTTATTTGATGAACAAATTTCAAATACAAGATAAAAGTTGTAAACTGTACAATCAAATCCAAGTTACCATACCAGGAGTATCAATAACATTAATGATCTGGCCATCTTTGAGTTCAGTTCTCTGCAATTCAGTAGTTTTAGTAACACCAGATGAACTAGCCCTGGACTTAAAAGCCCTTCTTCCAAGAATGCTATTCCCGGTGGCACTTTTTCCATTGCCAGTACGCCCAACTAAAACCACAGTCCGCTCTGCACTGGCCACAGACTGTTTTCCACTGGACAGGGAGGGGAGCTTCGTATCATCATTTATCACAACATCCATCGCACTTCCATCCATTATGTAAAGATTAAATTACTTCACCTGCAATCCAAAAAACATTAAAAACACTTTCGATCAATCATTGCAACCCATGATTTTTTTAATAATAATAAAAAAAAAAATGGTCTGTCTGTGAGATTACTTACTTGAGAGTCTGAGGCGAAGGAGAGAGACAGAGAGAAGATATAGAGTTTGCGTGAGAGACTGAGAATTTATAAAGACATAAATAGAAAAGAGAAGGTGGAATTTTTTTACATTAAGTTACTTGGAGTGATTGCAAAACATGAAGTTGCTTGGATACCCAAACAAAACAAAACTTAAAAAAGCAACAATACCAAAAACAATGTTAAGAACTAAATATAAAGCATATGATATGCCTAACTATAAACTCAAGCATACTTCCATATGAGATTCGATTCTTTATTATTTTACAAGTTGTTAACTTGAATGTCATTATATATTTTTGAATTGAGGTGGAAAATGTATTTAATAATAATATTTAAAAGTTATATTCATAATGAATAGATAGGAAAAACAAAAAGAACGATATTTTACACTCAAATTTTAATTGATAATTTTAACAATATATCCCTTATTTAAATAAACAAATGATTGGATAAGATGAATGGTATTGGCATTATGAACCTAAAAGTGAGTTTACTTTTGTTTTATTATTTTATTTCATTAAATTATTATTGACCTTCAAACTTTTTCTCATGTTAATGTAAACTTTTTCTCATGTTAATGTTTTTTAATCGATATAAAAGCTTATTAATTAACTATCATTCTGTATTTTTTTTTTTTTTCTTTTCATCTTTACTCTACCGTGATGCAAAAATTGATTACTCGTAGAACCCCACCATGTGAAAATAAAGAAAAATTAAAAATTAAAGTATAAAGATAAATTTTGTTATTTCTATTTTGGCCTCCTTAGTTTTTAACTTAACATTTTGGTACCCATACATGTAATTCCTAATGCTTTGTCCCTTTCATTCACATAGCATTACATTTCGGTCTCCTAGAATACATTTTCTGGCTCCGCCTTGTGTTAATTAGAAGCCACCCAAAGTATTTTTGGTTTTAGTTCATTGGTGTAACTTGAATCTATCCTATTCTTTTGTTCTTTCTCAACTATATATTATCCTAATTTAGAGTTCACACGCTCACCTCAAAATTCATTTTCCTTTGTATCTCAAAACACTCTTAATTCACCTGAAAGCAAAAGATGGCTCAAGTTAAGGTTGCCACCCTATTCATGATACTTCTCCTTGTAGTAATCTTGAAGAAGTCCTAGAATCAAAAGCATGAAAGTTGCAAATCTTTCCAGGAAGCCAAACAGAAAAAATAACAGAAAAACAAAAAAGTAGAATATGCAAATTTTTATTCTAATCTTGGAAAAATTTTCAATGCTTTACACATGAAGCCAGAGTGCCTTTTTATAATAATTCTAGACATGACTAAGGCAAGTGGAAGCAAGTGGCATTCCTTAAACAATAAATGTGACTGCTATTACAATTATACAAGGAATTAGTTTGCAAGTTGTAAATCTTAGCCACTCATCTTGATCTTGAAAAAACAATCATTTTTGATTGATGAAGACTGTAGTCCTACAGTTCTGCTTCTGATCGTAACATCCTTCCTCAAGTTGAGCAATAGGTTGCAAAAGCTTGTATGATCTGAAGCAGAACAATCAACTGCAATGCAACACTTCCAACACCTTTGATACCGTAATTTCCTCCTTTAAACCGAGTAGTAGTAGGTTGCAAAAGTTTGCAAAGACTAAGGCGATTGGTTTTTGTTAAGCACACTTGTTATTGATAAATCAGTTTTGACTTGAAGATGCACTAGTTGATGAAGAGGTAGGTTGATCAAGTTGACTAGAAGAAGAGTGAGAGGATAGAATGTCCTCCCTAAAACTCATAGGAGAGGTAGCAGTGGACTGTATGTCCTCCCTGAAACTGACAAGAGAGATCAGATGAAGTTTATCACATAGAATTTCAAATCTTGTGATAGGTAAAGGTTTGGTAAGTATGTCTGTAATATGAAATTCAGAGGCAATATACTGAACAATTAGCTATTTTGAAAGAACCAAGTCTCGAATATAATGCACATCAATTTCGATGTGTTTAGTGTGAGCATGAAATATAGGGTTTGCAGCAAGTGCCTTTGCACTTTTGTTATCACACCACAAGACTGATTGAGTGGGAACAACGACTTGTAATTCTTACAACAATAGTTGAACCCAAACAAGTTCTGTGGAAACTTGAGTAAGGGATCTATATTCAGCCTCTGTAGAACTTAATGCTACAACCTTTTGTTTGTGGGATACCCAACTGATTAAGTTTCCAAAGAGACAAACACAAAAGCTACTAGCAAACTTTCTATCATTAAGATCTACATTTGCAAAACCTTCCAACACTAAGTTTTGAGAGGGCTGAAACTTGAGACCAACATCAAGAGTACCTTTAATATAACGTAGGAAACTTTTGTAGGCAACCCAATGAGACACAAATGGACTTTGAAGGAATTGACTTAGTCTATTCACAACAAAGGACAAGTCTGGTCGAGTCATGGTTAAATACTGTAGGCTGCCAATAACACTTTTGTATAAGGTTGGATTTTCAAATAGAGCACCATCATCTTTAACTAGGTGTTTGCAGCTATAGGAGTTAAGCTAGCATTGGCATCAAACATTTTGACTTTTTGAGTAAATCAGCAGCATGCTTAGATTGATTTAAGTGAATACCAACAATAGTTCTTAACACTTTGAAGCCAAGAAAATAACTCAATTCCTCTAAGTCTTTTAAGGCAAAAGTTTTGTGTAATTCATTAACTAATTGTTGAATATAAATGAAGTCATTACCTATAATTAAGATGTCATCCACCGATACCAATAGATAAACAACTTTTGTAGAAGAATGATGAATAAACAGGCTACTATCTGAAGAAGAGTTCTGGAAATTTTTGTCTAACAAAGCTCTTTTGAATTTTTCAAACCAGGCATGAGGAGCTTGCTTAAGGCTATACAAAGCCTTGTTCAACTTATATACATGAGCAGGCTTGTTTGGATTAATAAACCCAGATGGTTTTGTCATGTAAACTACTTTTGTAAGATCTCCATTCAAGAAGACATTATTGATGTCTATTTTCATAATTTTCCGATTGAGTTGGACATCCAATGCAAGGATAATTCGGTTAGTACAAGGCTTAACCACTGTAGCAAAAGTTTCAAAGTAGTTGATTCTAGGAGTTTGTTGAAACCCCTCAGTAGCTAACCGAGCCATATAATTATGATGTTAGGTAGGTGCACTAGAGCCAACCTTATAGCTCTTGTAAACTCATATTTATATGAATAAAAGGCAAAAGCTTCTTTATAAGCAATATACTATAGTATATATTTACTGGGCGTGAGGAAAATAGTATATGTCCTTAGAAAGGTTGAAACCAGTGATGAGGGTATTAAGTGTCATAAATCTTAATTGTGAGAACTCTATGAGCGAAAATGGTGGCCCTTCTTAAACTGTCCATAGTCATAGTATAAATCTGACCTAGGACACAGATTATACGGAAAGACTATCATCGCATTGAATGATCCTATCGAAAGATAGTGATAGGTCTCACATGTCGAGGTTGTGAGCATCAACTTGGTGCAACGCATGAGTGCTTACTTGTGCAAGTCCACTGATCTGACCCATCAGAGGATTCCATACAAGATGGTAACTTAGTGTCTATGGAGCATATCCTCTTATGGATGGTGGTGCATGTGGTCCTTCGACTTGAGATCACCAAAGCACCGTGTGTAAAGATCGATATAATTTGACACCAACCGAACATCGTCTCTCTTTGGGATTACTAGAATGGTGTTGATTGGTTACATTGTGAAGTACACTATGGCTATCGTGGATCAATAAAAGATTCATCACTCCTAGTTATAAAAGCCCTTATCTCGGAGAGATATTTGGTTAAAAAACTATGACTACATAGTCATGGCCATGGTGGAGTTGAGTTGGTGCTCGAATCTAGTCTTATGTGGTCATCAGATTTAAGAACTGAATATACAACATGTCAAGGAAATAGTTTTGAGTAGACACTACTTCTGTATCTCAAACCTTGATGAGATATAAGATGATGAAATGGATCAAATCGCACGATAACCATACCATAGACAAGGAAAGTTGGATTGCTGAATCTTTGCTTATCGGAGAATCATGATGCCTTGCTAGAGGCCAATCTTGATTAGTGTACGAAAACACTAATTGGTTGATACCTAATTAGTTATCGGGACACTGCCGGCAAAGTAGAGAGCCTTCTGGTCACACACATAGAAGTGAAGAATGGAAATGGAAGGACAATCTTGTCCTTAGGCCGGGGTATTTCGATAATTTGGGAGTCTGGAGGCATTTTCGTCATTATGGGCAAAAAGGGTACTTTGGTAATTTTGCTAGGGTTGAAGCCATTATCCAATATTTATATTGGAGGAATTTTGGCAAAAATAGATTCATATTAATTTTAATTAATATGAAGGAATATATTTAATTTAAATTAATTATATTAAAATCCAAATAAGATATATATAATATATTATATATTATTATATATATATATATATAATATATATATAATTTGGATTTAATATAATAATTTAAATAAATAATTCCTTCAATTCCTTCATATATATATATATATATATGGATTAAATAAAAATAAATATTTATTTAATTAGAATAATATATAGGAATTAAAAAATGATATTTATTTAATTAAAATTCATATTTAGGAGAATATCTTAAGAGAATTCTTATCCCTAATATAAAGGATTGCAATCCAATTCAAATTAGAATTAAGGAGATTGCAATCCAAACCGAATTGGAAATCAAGGATTATAACCTGTAGAATTCTTGTTTGGGGTTGCCTATATAAATGGACAATGGATTTTAATTAGTAAGAGAATTTAGAGAGAACTCTTTGAGTAAAATTAAATTAATTTTTTCTCCTCTCCCAAATAGCACACGCCCAAACCCTAGCCACCAAGAGCATTTTATTCTCTTGATTTCTGCTCCCTTCCTGAAGCTCTAAGATTGGTCTAGCAATAATCTTAGGGTGATCTCGAGCCTACCTTCGTGTGGATACGACGGACTCAATCATACGTTGGTTTGATAGTGATTAATCGGAGATATCCAGAGAAGGAGCCTCCAACATATTATATTAAACCTTGTATGGTTTTGATTTAATTTTATGTTGATTATCAAGTTGAAATCATGATCTTGGGTAAAAAGGATGGGGCCATGGCAATTTTTTTTTTTTTTTTTTTTTTTTTTTTTTTTTTATAATTCTATGCTTGCCACGGCACGGGTCCTTCATCTGAATATCATCCTTGTTTTATTGATACGAAACACCCATTGTTATCAACCAAAGTATATGACTTCAAGGGAACAATGTCTTGTCTAGGTGTTGTTGACTTGCAAAGCATCATGCTCCTGCTCATGGTTGAGAACCAATCTAGAGAACTCAAAGCTTCATGAATATTCAAAGGTTCACTAGAAGATGTTACTGCAGGAGATGTTACTGCAGGAGATGTTACTACAATTAGAGTATTTGTCTTGCTCTTGTTAGTGGTCTTGGATTAGTTAGCATAGGATGATCATTAGTAACTGGGGGCTGTGGAAATGATAAATTTTGAGTCAGAAGAAGTTGAACTTCTAAGTAAATAGTAGAAATTGATGTTGATGCATTATTGTGCACAATTTGATGCACCCTGAAGATTAATTTTCTGCTGATGTTTCAGCATTACGAAGACTTCATCTTCAAGATTCTTGTCTGAGATTGGTTCGAAGATGATGTTGCTAGATTACATCCCAGAGCTTAGTTACCGAATCTGAATTACTGACAACAACAGTTGAAAAATCAATAAAAGGAACTGCAAAAAAGAAGAAGAATCAGTAGGTAAGGCACATGGAAATTGCCAATTGGAAGAGTACATAAGTGGTTCTATTGGTTGCACTGAGGAGTTGAAATAGTAAGTTGTACATCTTTGGATGGAAAATTTGTTTCATCAAAGTCAATATGCTTGGAAATGTAAACTCTTTAGCAAATTATACTCAGGAGCCTTATGAAACAATTTCTCGAAAGGAGATAAGTACTAAAGAACTAGAGTTAGCAGTTTATTTATCAAGCAAACAGCAGTGTGAAATGCATGCAACCAGAATTGAAAGGGCATTAAAGATGAGCTAGCAAGATTAAGCCAATTTCTATGATGTGCCTATGCTTCCTCTCATCTTTCCATTTTGTTGATGGACATGAGGACATGGATGTTTGAATTTAATACCATGGGAGTTTAAGTAATGTAAAAGCATCGAAATTCACCTTCCCAATCTGTTTGAATGCACTTTAGTTGGTTTCAAATTATCTTTCTACAGACATATGGAATTGTTTAAAGATATCAAAGGCTTCTAACTATTGTTTAATGGATATATCCAAGATTACTGACTGAAATCATCCAAAAAAACTATGTAATACCTGTATCCTTCCTTTGAAAAAACTAGTGAAGGCCCCATAAACTAGCAAGATTTTCCAGGCTTTGTATCGATTGTGTAGATTGAGAGAAGGGTTGTTGATGCAATTTCCAAACTTACAAGCTGAACATTTTGCAATATTGATTCTGAAGTAGTAAGCTTTTATTTAGTGTATTATGTACAACAGCTTGAAAGATCTTAAATGAGGTGGCCAAAGCCTCATATGCCATACAATTAGATCAGGTTTACTAATAGCATTAGCTATATTTATCAAATACAAGTTTTGAAAACTTGAGTTATTGACTGGAAAAAAAACATTTGTATATGCAGAGGAATTTATTCTTGGAGCAGAATTGACAAAATCAAATACTGATAGGCTTCTAGAGTTGCTTTGAGAAACAGAGGAGTGCAAGGCCAACTGATACAATCCATTGCTAAGTTTGCCTTCCAACTAAACTGTTTGTGTCACCTTATCCTTTATAACACACAAGTCAGCAAAGAACTCAACACTAATTGCATTGTCTTAAGTGGGTTTTGATATGCTGATCAATTTTTTTTGTAATTTGAGGTACAACTAACACTTTGTTTACTAGTAATTTATGTGAAGATAATAAGGTAGGAAAGTAAAGATCACCAATGTGAGTGATAGAGAGACACTAACCATTTCCAACTTGTAACTTTTTTGGTCCACCATAAGCTTTGCCATTATCAAGAGGTTGAATAGTTGAATTGATGTGGCTGGTGGCTCCATAATCAAGATACTATTGAGAATCTGCCACTGAAATTGGCTGAGCAAAGTAGGACATTAGAGCTACTTTTTGAGAGATTTGTTGTTGCTGTGGTTGTGATGAATTAGACTGAGGCATAAATGTTGTTCTGATTTCTTTTGAATGATCTGCAGAACTAGGATCTTTTGCAAATAGTAGACTTGATTTGCTTGTTCTGAGAATTTAGTTTGATTTGATGGCAAAGACTGTTGTTGAGTAGCTTGCTAATGCTGAGGTTGTTGAGATTGGTTTTAAGGACCATTATAGGACAAATCAAGCTTATGATAACACTACACAGTCGTGTGACCAGGCTTTCCACACACTTGACAAAAATTCTAGGCTTAAAGAAATTTGTGCCTCTTCCTTGTCAAGAGTTTAGATTGATCCTTCTTACATCTTGTGAAAGATGGATGCATGGAGAATCAAACATATCATACTATAACAAGTATAGTCATAGTTTTAAAAAAAAAAATTTCAATCAAATTGAAATAAGTAAGGTAGAACATGTTACCTTAAGTCCTTAGCAACCTTGGAGACTCTTAATTCCAAGAGAAACTAAGCAAAAGAGTATCCACAACAAGGGAAGAAGAAATTTGGCCAAGAGAAAGGTTTAGCGTTCTTAGAGATTTTTTTTTCTCTACCCAAAAATTGATATATCATTTTCTTTATATAGGAATCCTTGTAAACAATTCAATAATTGTTTTGGACTTCCTTAAACAATTCCATAATCGTTATGAAGTTGTTAAACTTCTTTAAATGATAACATTGGATTAACATTTAATCACAATTAACAATTTAACTCTTAAATTGTTTACATAACAATTTAACCCTTAATTGTTTACAATTACAACCCCTTGTAAAATCCAATTTAATATAAAGAAAATGTTTAATATAAATAACTTTATTACCCTTGGTAGGTGCTAGCCAACCTTGGATAATCAACTCTTTTTGGCTATTTCTTTATTCTTCTTAGTTTTTATGTTTGTCCTCTTAGGTTCATTGTGGCCTAGCCTTGGGCCTAATATCACAGTTTATTTCGATATGTTTTGTCATAACTCTTTATGAACAAAACTCCCACTGATTATGGTAGGCATCTAGCAATGCTCTATAACCCCTAAGTCACAATGAAGATATACTCCAACGAACCTTTTACAATCATACACGTTGTATAATCAAATCCTTCCGTTATCTAATCCCAATTAAGAATGGATTCATGGTATGTCAAAATCTTTATCTTAATTTTAATTCAATACATATGGAACGTGTCACCATGAAACAACCTTTCATGTAACATTTTATATACCCTGGCCGGAGATTTCCCTTTTCCAATGTATCTTGACATTTGTCTAGGAACTTGATATCAATCTATACCAAGTCAACGGATCCCATCTTGACTATCACTTGTCCTCACACATAAACAACACATGGCCAAATCGGCTTATTAACACATGACATGATTAGCCTCATGTTTATACACCATATGAACCATATGCGTTTATGTAGAATCCAACCGTGATATCTCAAGTCTAAGGATTAATAATACCCTAGTACGATCTTATGATAAATCATTGACTATATTTTAAATGTCCATGTGATTTATCATAAATGGTGATATTCGATAAACAGTTCACTAACTGCGTATCCATGCTAATGCCCTAGTGATATAACTTTTATAATCACCCACACTAATACCATCACATGATATTCTACGGAGGCATTTAGCATGCCTATTATGTAATATTATTGCCCAATTAATATTACCTATGTAGGGAATACTTTGATGATTTTGATCTTTTAAAGATTTGTATCATCCGGACATTTCACATGTAATACATATATATAAGTGAAGCAATAAACCACATGTAAAATAAGAACATTTTCTTCTATTGATAAGATAAAATGTATATACAAAATATATACATAAAATGTATACAAAACATAATGCCTTGGAACCGACGACACGATTGGTTCCTAGGGAATACACTAACATCTTGTACCATTAAGGCATTATGAGGATAACAAGGAGAAGCTGATATATGATCTGATGAGTTTTGAGTGTAGTTATGAGTTGCCAAAGTGTTGGTTGAGGTATTAAAATCTATTACTAATGGAGTGTAGTGCATTGTTAGTACATAATATTGTGTTGGTGGAGTATAAGGTGTATCATAGATGCATGATATTGAATTATGTTGATATATGGTAATTGTCTCGAATTGACATTATGATAAGGGGGAACAGAGGTTTGTTTTTGTGCTATCAGGGCATACAGACTTTGTGCACTATTGTACCTTTCTAGTCTAATTTCATGTTTATGGAGTAAAAATTGTGCTTCTTGAAGAGTAAGATCATCTCCTCTAGCTCATAAAAGCACTTATACAACATCATATTCGAAACCTAAGTCATCTAGAATGTAAGCTATTAATTCTTTAGCACTCAAAATCACTCCACTGGCTGAAAAAGATTCAGCATAGCCTTTCATCTTAAGCACAAATTCGTTAATACTTAAGGATTCTTTCTTTGTGTTTTGCAGTAAGTTTCTAAGATGCATTGTTCTAGCCTTTGATTCAGTGATGAAATGATTTTCTAAGGTTTTCCAGATTTCAAAAGAGCATGAAAATTTTGCAACATAACCAAACATTGATTCAGAAATTGAAGAATATAACCAACTCATAAGGAATTGATCAATTCTTTTCCATAAGAAATAGTTAGAATTAGGCTTTCTCACCAGATCTCCAGTTTCAACATCTTTACTCAACACAAAAGGTTCAGGACAAAGTCATTCACCAATGATAAAGCCTTCGAGCTAAAACAAGGTGAGAGTTGGTAGTACTTGAGACCTTTAATTCTGATTCTTTTCTCCTAACTTCACAACAACAGTAGGGAAGGAGCTTGGAAAGCTGAATTCTTCAGTTGATCATTACTATGAACATATTGTTCCAGTTCTGTCATCTTGATCTTGCTTTTAGAGTTGAGTAAGTTTTCAAGATCATCCATGTCAGTAATAGTTGAAGAGCTTTGATACCATGAAGAAGTCTTGGAATCGAAAGCAAGAAAGTTGCAAAACTTTCCAGGAAGCCAAATAGAAAAAATAACAGAAAAATAGAAAAGTAGAATCTGCAAATTTTTATTATAATCTTGGAAAAATTTTCAATGCTTTACACATAAAGGCAGAGTGCCTTTTATACTAACTCTAAACATGACTAAGGCAAGTGGCACTCCCAAAACAATACACGTGAGTGCTATTACATTTATACAAGGAATTAGTTTGCAAGTTGTAAATCTCAGCCACTCATCTTGATCTTGAAAAAACAATCAATTTTGATTGATGAAGATTGCAATTCTGTAGTTTTGCTTCTAATCATAACACATTTCAACTCTAACAAATGCTACCCCTTTAGAACTGACCTTTCCTAACAATGCTCCAACAAAAACACAATTGGTTGGTCAATTTTTAATGTTTATTGCATACTAAGTATTTATCATGTTGATTTATTTATCGTTTTTGATTTTGATAGGATACTAATGCAAAGCATATCAATTGCGAAGGAGCTTTAGAGGAAATGTGCTTAATGATGAGAAGAGCCCTTACTGCTCATATTGACTATATCTATACCCAGGATGAGAATCTACACACCGATCATATCTATACCCAGGATGAGAATCCATGAGATGATATTATTTAATTCATTGTAGTGACTACGTATTAATCAAGTCTGTTGATTAGGTTAATTTAATCCAAATTAATTAAGTAAAAATCAAGTTAATTTGAACTTATGACACGTTTCATTATATTCTCATTGTTTTCAACTAAATTACCTACATAATTTGGTGTAACAAATGAAATGGTCACACTATTGGAAAATACGTTAACACTGAAGCATATACTACATAAGATGAAACCAGATTGCATCATTCTACCTGAACTTTGATGCAACACAGATCATCAAAAATGGAATTGGATTAATGAAATGCGTGAGAAATGCATCCAAGAAGGCATATCATGCAATTACAATATAATCAGAGATAAAGCCACTTTGGAAGTACTGTAGAACCTCTCTATAGTGATACTCTATATATGAATAGCCTCCATGTAGTCATAAAAAATTATGGGATAAAGCCACTTCGGAAGTACTGTAGAACTTCTCTATAGTGATACTTTATATAGGAATAACCTCCATGTAGTCATAAAAAATTATGGTCTCAACTTGGGCTAGTTAAAAATAAGTTATAATTTTTCTAGGTCTCGTTTTAAGGGACTTGCCTCCCTATAGTAATAATTATCTATATCATGCAAAAAATATACACTATGTTACATTAAATTTTAAGATGAATAAAATATTTATCTAAAGTTGTTTGAGACAATGATTTATGCTTTAGAGTTATTACCACATCTTTTAACTTGTGGGTACGTAATAACTCGCCAGCATGAACACCTTCTTATTAAAGCTAAATATTTCCAGCTTTTCAAGCATGTCTAGAGCTTCTTGGCACAAAACATTTTGTATTTCTGTATTATCATCCCCAAGATTAGGGCTGTTCAACAAGGCGAGCCGACTCGGCTCGGCTCGAGTATAACTCGTTAACGGCTCACCTGGTCTGAAATCGAGCCGACTCAGCTCGATTCGTGAGAGAGTTCGAGCCGAGTTCGAGTCTGCCTCGGCTCGGCTCGTTAGGCTCAAGAGCCGAGCTAGGCTCGAATTATTAGGCGTGTTTTAGGGGTTTTATTAAGTATAGGGGATTAAACTGAAATTTTTAAAACAAAAAGTTTACAAAAATGACAAGAACACCCCGATGTTAAAATCCCTAAAAACGCGACTAAATCCTTTCACCTAAAACCAAACCAAACCAAACCAAACCATTTTAGGGAAGTTGTCGGCGTCAGATTTGGTGGAGAGTGCAGGAAACAAGGAGAAAGAAGGAAAGAAATCATAGTTGGTGGAGAGTGCAGGGGAAACAAGGACAAAGAATGAAAGAACGAAAAAGAAAATAGGAAAAAAGGAGAAAGAAGGAAAGAAAGAGAAAATATGAAAAAACAGGCGTCATTAGAGGGAGAGAAAAGAAGAGAAAGCCAAAAGTAATAAGTAACAAAAGAGGAGGAAGAGAAAAACTTCAGAGTTGGTGGAGACTGGAGACAATAAGGGAAAGAGGGAGACAGAAAGGGGAAAAAAAAAAACAAAAGAGAAACTGTGAGCTGTTGTAGTCTGGAGAGAGAGAAAAGAAGAAACAAATCAATAATAAATTAGAGGGGAAAAGCATTGTAGCCTGAGAGAGAGAGAAAAGAAGAAACAAATTAATAAGAAAAGAAGTGACAGAGAAAGAGTAATTAATGAGAGAGAGAAAAGAAAGAGTAATAAATGAGGGAGAAAGAGAAAAGCTGCACCGAATTTTAAAAAAAATTTGCATGCTTTTATTGGCTCGCGAGTCGGCTCTAACTGGGCTCGTTAAGCTGGCTCGCAAGCCAGGATCAAAATTTTTTTTTTTCTCTTTACGAGTTGAGCCGAGTCAGAGAATTAAAGACTCGGCTCGACTCAGACTCGGCTCGAATTCTTTTTCCTTTTCACTAGTCGAGCTCGTTAAGCCAAAAACTCGGCTCGGCTTGGCTCGTTAACAGCCCTACCTAAGATTATCTTCTTCATCTTCTTGTCTAATTATCACAATGATTTCTTCTTTAGTTAAATCATATACGACTTATTACTCATTTGAATAATTGAGAAAGACATTAATATCTATTTGATTATTGTATTAAAGTTGTCAAATATGACCACTCAATTATGTAATAACTGTGATTCTCTTCATCAACTTCATTTGCAACTTATAATTCATCAACATCGAGGGTCCTAATTAATTTGCAAAACTTAAAACAATCGGTAATTGTCTGTGGCTTCACATCAATTGACCATGCAACAACTGCATTTACAATTCTATCAAGGACACTTATCTTTTCTAGTTTCAAGTAATATTCCTACATTGGGAAACGTAAATAAGAAATCCTAATATTACTAAAACAATAAATTGAAATCCCAATTGTATTACTAAAACATGAATTGAAATTCTAATTGTATTATTAAAACATGAATTATATATAAAATACAAAACAATAATTTTTGTAACTACACCTCTATTAAGTTATAACTTCCTTATAGTAATAAAATTAGTTAGTCCCACCATTATGACTATAGAGATGTTTTACTGTATTAATGAATCTGCCATGTATTACATTAATAAATAATAATAACTAGTTTAGCATGTTTTATAACAATTCGAATGAATTAATTTAATGTCAAGCTCAACACGACTAATGGATAAACAAAAATAAGATGACCACATTTTTTTTTTTTTTTTTTTCATAATAGAGGATTTCATAGGCTTGTATTAATTATTATAAACCATGAAATGGGTTACTTTCCCATGAGAAATACAAGTAGTAAATACCAAATGCATGCAAACATGAGTAAGTGTAGTTACATTCTTGTACTCTATGTTTTAACCTTAACACCCGTTTATTATAATTAATCAAAATAGCCTAAATCCAAACCTTTTCACCACTTTATATATATATATATATATATATATATTTTTTTTTTCTGAAATAGCAATTATATGTTTTTGTGTATTATATTTTTTTATCTTATCAATTTTTCATGGATGATAATATTTGAAATTTTTTTCTTTAACTTACCCCCATTGAAACCAAATCCAAGCTTGTAGATACTACCCTGAAAAAAAGCAATTCTAAAGATTTGGTTACAGTTTCAAACGGATTCAATTCCTATTAAAAAAAAAAAAAAAAGTATAATCTGTCTGCATTTAGCAGAATTGGATTATACAAATACTTAAAGTACACAAAAATCTAAAAACAATGCTCATGCAATTTTGTCTAACTATTCTTTGTCATTTAATTCATGAATTAAAATGTACCATTAAGAGAAATCAAGAAAAAGAAGAGGAAGATAGGTAAAGAAATAAGAGTATTAACAATATTAACTTTTTAAACAGAAAACAAACTTAACTAAAATTCACTAACTGAACAGCTCTACACAACATCCTCCCTTAAACCAAACACCTACTAGTACTTCAAATCTGCTACTTCTCTTCTTCAGCTCTACACAACTAACACCCAAAAATTTATATTTAAACTTTAAATAAAAAAAAAAAAAAGCAAAGAAATAGAGAGGGAGAGAAGTATATCCAAGTCCCTTTGACAAGAGTACACAATTAGGCTAACCAGTAGTTGTATCGGAAATTATCATAGACTACCATTAAGGTTTTCAAATTTATTTTTCGAATGATAACTTTCGCACTTTTTGTCATAGAATACCCTCAAAGTTTAAAATTGTATCATGGATACCTTTTTGCATTATCAAGTGGACCCTCAAAGTTTAATTTTTTTTTATCATAGATACCCCTTTATGCTATAACTGTCACTTTGTTGTTAAGTTGGCAATACACGCAGTTGTATATATCTTTCTCTTGCAGCCTATTGCGTTGCAACTACAACATGCAATATAGTAAGTGCACTAGTCGCAAAAAATAATTAAGTGATAAGTAAAGTATCGTTCCCACGAGGATTGGTTGTTAAGCACTGATTTTCCTAATTGTTTTCAAGTTGGAGAAACCGAAAAGTGTTTGGATTTATGGGAGAAATTAAAACTAAACTGAAAGAAAAATTTACTAAGTATTTAAAAAGCTAATTAATGAAAGCAAGATTAAAGTAAGAGTAAAATCAAGTAAAGTAAGCGGTTAGGGTTTTGACTTCATTAGGACTCTATGAATTAATTCTACGAATTATGCTACTTCTACACTCACATGCATGGATTGTAAATCAAACTCCCTAATGTGTAAAAGATGCCTTCTTAGGCTATGAATTCCTACTTTTCCCTATTAAGCTTCCGCACCCAACAAATTGAAGATTAATAGATCCAAGTTCATTAAGCTAACGGAATCGTAGATTGATTTCATTGATTCTCAAACCTATCTCTAGCGTTCAATACAACAATGGTGATTACCCAAGAAGCTCATACACGATTCATTTCTCAATCTCATCATGTTCAACAAATAAATTCAATAAAAACCAGAATAATCACAAAATCCATGCAATAGAATGTAAAAGCAACAATAATCTATTGATTAACCATCGAAATCCTAATTACATCAAAACCCTAACCCAAAGTGAGTTAGTTCATAATGAAATTAACACAATTTGCAATAAAAACAGTAAACATGTAACGCCCCACTTGAGGTACATAGTTATTGTTTCTCCTTTTGCTCTTATTTGAATTGGTTCCTTGGTAATATTGTTTGGTTGACCTTTGATTGAGTGTATGTTGAAGACTTGCCCTGAAATTGGTTGAAAATAGAAGAAGTTCAGAATTCCAAGCATTGCCGGGGCGAAGAAGAATCTTCGCCGCGGCGAAGAGGTGTTGAAGCCATGGGGAAACTTGCTGGACAGTTTTGCCGCGGCGATAGAAGCTTCCTCGCCACGGCGACAGGCTGACCAAAAGGTTTGTTAAGTTTTAGATATTTTTCTTCCCTAAGGGCAATTTGACCTTTCTACCCCTAATTAGCAGGAAAAGTGGGGAGTAAAATGTAAGGATTTTTCATGGAGAATATGTTGATATGGGGGTGTGTTTGTAATGAATCAAAGGATATAGATAGAATTCCCAAAGAAGAGTAAGGGCAAAATGGGAATGCTTGTAGAATTCCCAAAGAAGAGTAAGGGCAAAATGGGAATGCTGTGTATAAATTTCATAAAGGAATATAAGACATTGCAAACCTCATTTTCTTCTCCCCGCCCCCTCTTCTCTGCTTCCTCTAATTTCTCTTTCTTTTGATCAAGGAGTTTAAAGGGGTTTTGGAGTGATTTGGGTAAAAATCAACCTAAGGCATCCTAAGGTAAGGATTCTTGCTTTGGTTGTGAAGTCTTGTGAGTTTTGTAATATTTGAGTTTGAGGGTTTTTGTTCATTTGTTGAAGAATAGAGAGAAAGTCAAGCAACCAGTGAAAGGAAGAGTTAGTGAAGTCTCTCCATAGCAAGGTAAGTAAACCCAACCCAAGTGAGATTTGGGAATTTTCTTGTTAGGGTTTTGATAGCACTTATGTA
The DNA here is from genome assembly GCF_008641045.1 of Pistacia vera. NCBI lineage: Eukaryota > Viridiplantae > Streptophyta > Magnoliopsida > Sapindales > Anacardiaceae > Pistacia > Pistacia vera. Next base: position 422,805 of record NW_022196811.1, read on the forward strand.
TGTGTGTTATACATGTTATATGCCATGTTATTAAAGCTAAATAGAGATTTCTAGTGCTTTGTGATTGTTTATGCCTTTCAAATATAAGAAGTGAGTTGTGGTTTGGAAAGGTAGTTTGAGATTGAATTAAAGGATTTTGAGAAATCCTTTTTGGAAGTGTCTCTCTTTGGCAGGTTATGTGCCATGTGAGGGGGTTTCTCCCCATTTTGGATGGTTAGAGAAAGATTAGAATCATTGCTATAGTAGAGTTTTATAATGCACTTGAGTTGTTTGATGAAATGCTAATAGAGGTTTGAGTATGAGTAGTGAACCTTAATTCTTGCAACATTGCATATTGGCATTCTATAAGTGCATTAGTGGAGATGAACCATCCATGGCATTAATTGTGCATTGAGAGTGACCTAAGAAAGAGTAGAAACTGTGTATGCACTTGCTCTTTGAGTAGAGAACCTTGTGGATGCACTACTCTAAGGGTAGAGAGAAGAGAGTGCTAGAGAGAAGGTGAATGAGAAGAGGATTAGAAAAGGGTGGATGCTTTGTGATCATCACCCGAAAGTTATGAGAATCGGGTTGATGCTTTGTGATCATCACCCGATAATTGTAGAAACGGGTGGATGCTTTGATCATCACCCGATAATTAGTAGAAAAGGGTGGATGCTTTGTGATCTCACCCCAGTTATTAGAAGTGGGTGATGCTTTGATCATCACTCGACAGTGATTAAAGACGGGTTAATGCTTGGTGATCGTTACCCGATAGTTATGAGGAACGGGTAGTGCTAGGTGGTTTCCACTCGATAGTTACGAAAATCGGGTAGGTGCTTCGTGATCCCCACTCGGTAGTGACTAAGAACGGTTAGTACTGTGTGAATTCCACCCGATAGTCATGGAGAGTGAGATGGTGCTGTGTGAACGCCATCCAGCCGTACCTCCGATAAGATGAGGCCATGATGTTTAGTAGAAACAGAAATAGAAACAGAATAGTGTAGGAAAGAATTAGAGTAATACATACGGGGACAGACAGATAGAGGGTTTTACTTATTGAGCATTATTTTTGTGCTCACCCCGTATTTTCCTTTGTGAATGCAGGATCTAGGTGTTGATGCAGTCGGAGGGGCATCGGCAAGCGAGGAGCAATAGCTACACTGTTTCCCCTGTTTTGTCTTTAAAATGACTTTTTGTAAACAATACTCTTGTGTATAAAAGACTATGACTTATAATGAAAGAAAGTTTTTGGCCCAATTTTCTATTGTTATTATGCATGCATTGTACTAGATTACAGTAGTTGTTACAAAACACAGCTTCAACATGTTGAAACAGAAAATAGAGTAAAGATCTCCCTATTTGATGAATTCACAAGGTTAAATCTCAAATCTTCTCTCCTTTTCTCCCAAAGTCAAAGCTGCTCTAAAACGAAGCGAACCCTTCTCAAAATGGCTAAGTTTTTCATATATAGTGGGTCCAAAAACCTAAAAACTTTCCTAAATAAACTGTGTGTTTTTGAATAAAACTGAATCGCAGACTTCGCCGCGGCGAAGAATTTTCTTCGTCACGGCAATGTGCTAAGTGGAATCTCATGTCGAGCGTCTATCGCCGCGACGAAGAAAGAACTTCGCCACGATGAACCTTCCTGAACATTCTAAATTATGAAATTGCCCTCTGCTTGCTTCCTTGCTTGAATCTTCAATCTTCGATGTTTCCCAGGGAACAAGCTTTATAGTGCTTCAATCCGCTTCAGAACTTCCCCGAAGTCTGAGATTCGCTTGCTTCTGGGTCTAAAACTCCAGTCCGCTCATTATTTGCTCAAAGTACACGTTTTGGCCTGAAACATAAACGTGTGAAATTAAGTTGCAATCAGATACAAACGAAATAGAAGTATCAAAATTCGGCCAAAAAGCTAAAAAAAGTATATCCGGATATATTCACAACTCTTCCAGCAGCATTTACAACTGAGACCTGCATTCAATAGTAAAAAAATGTACATTGACCAATGTACAAATCTATATATGCTTGTAGAAAACGGTTAAAACATACAGTAAGCCTAATTCCCTTGTTAGGGAAGGATCACCTAGATCTTCTGTGTTCATTTCAAGAGTTTGGGACTTCTTTTGAAATTTCTTTAACATGTCCTTAAGAACTTGCCGATTCTATGTTTTGTATTAGTCTTTTAGGTCTCTACAAGTTAAGAATATAACAGAAACAACACTCTCTTAGATAGCATTTTAGTGGAAACGGAAGAGATATATATATAATACATTCAATGAAGTACTCCTACTTGAATGTGCTGAATTAAGGCAACACCAATCAGAACAAGACATTTTAACTGTAGATGATGGCTAAAGAACAACTTGAAACTTGACTCGTTAAATGGCTAATACTACACAAGAGCAGTGCTAGTGTTCTACAAATTGGTACGATGCAGGTTTATGGTTGCATGGAGTTAATATTGGAACTGGTTGCGCCAATTAATGATATGACATAATTTCCCGTCGTGTTCTAATTTCGAACATTGACGCAGCTTTTGGTGCCGCGACATGTACAACGACTAATGTAATACAACATATTAAAGGGCAGTGTGTGAAAGGAATAATGCACTAACAAATATTTCCTACTTGAATGAATTTGTGAGGAGCAAAACCTTGAGTAAATAGCCTGAAACAACAATCAATCCACAAAGGACAAATCAATTTTATATGGAAAACCTTTTCGATTTGAAGAGATTAAAAAACCATGGGATCGAATGATCCACTTAAATCACTATAATAAAAAGTATTTACAACAGCCCAAATCACCAATAATATTCCACACAAAATTTAGAGATTTATCACAACTCTAACAAGTGAAATACACAAAAGAGTTACAAAAAGATGGAGAAAAATCACCAGCAAAGCACACCAAAATGTAGGCTATATAACTCCAACTCAACTGTTAAAATAAAAACCAATCGTCTAGATTGAGGAGCCTCTGCATTTGACAAAAAATAAGGTTGATCAAGATAGAGATGACCTTCCGATCGTCAGGTTGAAGAAGGACCGATGGACTAAAAATTCTGCAACTCAACTTTTTGATTTGGCTGTCTTTCAAAGGCAAAACTCTACAAAAAGATGGCTATACAAAAAATGATTGTTGGATGTAAAGATCTTGCCATCAACAACAACGCTTAGAAATTTGAACAAAAACGGAGTAAGATTTCCATTGGATTGTCGCCAGAATAACCTAGTATGGCTGCCTTTTTCAGTCTTCTTTTATTTTTGGGCTTTAGGATTTTGGGTCATCCTCCACATTAGGGAAACCAAGCCCAACAAATCTCCCCCTTTCTCGACTATGTGGGGAAATGGACCATACTGGCAATAGCTCGACAAACTTCAAGCTTTTCCCTCACCAAGACTTTGTCAACATATCTGAGCCATTGTGATCTGTATGGATTTTCTCAAGTTCAAATAGGCCATCGTGATGAGTTTCCCTTATCCAAAGTACCTTACATCAATATGTTTAGATCTCGAATGGAATGTAGATTTCTTCACAAGATGAATAGCACTTTGGTTGTCACAAAACAAACATACGTTGTTGTTTAAAACCAAGCTCTCTCATGAACTCTTTACATCAGCAACTCCTTGCAAGCTTCTATTTAGCAATAAATTCTATTTCTATCTTAAAAAGTGCAACACACTTTTGCAATCTCGACTGCCAAGAAACAGCTCCATTAGCAAAAGTAATTAGATAACCAAAAGTAGACTTACGAGAATCCATGTCTCTGGCTATGTCAGCATCTGGAGCCAACCAAACTGGTTTATCACTTCCAGAACAAAGTTTTAACTTGGAAGTGCCTTGTTACCTCGTAATCCACTTCACTGCATCCCAATGCTCTTTCCCTAGATTTGAAAATTTTTTTCTAACAACCCACACTACATAGCTAATCTAGTCTTGTACACACCATTGCATACATCAAGCTTCCTACAGCTGAAGCATAAGGAACTCTTTCCATTTCCTCCTTCTGAATATCTGTAAATGGCCTTTGCTTTGCACTTACTTGAAATGAGTAGCTAGAGGAGAACTCACCGCTTTTGCCTTACCCATGTTGAACCTTTCAAGCACTTTTTCAATATACTACTCCTATGACATATACAATTTCTTCTCTTTCTTGTCTCGACAAATTCGAATGCCAAGAATTTGCTTGATGGCCCTAAATCCTTCATAGCAAATGACTTACTAAATTGCTTCTTCAAATCATCAATCCTAGAAGAATTATTGCCAACTATTAACAGTCATCAACATAGAGCAATAAAATAATAAAATCATCATCAAAAAATTTCTGGACAAATACACAATGATCAATTCTTTCTTCAAGTCCAACAGCTATACAGATCGAACTTCTTGTACCATTGTCTAGGTGCTTGCTTCAAATCGTAGAGGCTTTTCTCTTAAATGACAGACTAGTCTTCTGTTCCTTTAATTTGGAAACCCTCTGGTTGTTCCATGAAACTCTTCCTCCAAATCACCGAAGAAATAGTTTTCACATTCATCTGCTCAACCTTTAAGTCCAGGCTAGCCGCTAAGCCTAACCACACAAATAGAAGATAATTTCACAACAGGAGAGAAAATCTCATCAAAGTCAATGCCTTTTCTCTGACTGAATCTCCTTGACAACTAATCTGGTTTTGTACCGGCTAGAAGTATGTTCTTCTTGCTTCACCCTGTAGACCCATGTTTTTCAAGACTTTTACCTTTAGGCAACTTTACCAACTCAAAGGGTGATTGTCTGCAATGACTGCATCTCATTTTCCATAACATCAACCCAATTTGCCTTGTTTTCATCTCCCATTGTTTCTGTGTAACATTGAGGCTCTCCCCTATCAGTAATAATACATACTCTTTGCAGAATATGGGAAGGACGTCGATCTTTAATAGTCCTTTTGAGTGGAATCTTTGGTTCTAGAAGCTGATAAGTAGTCTGATAATCTGTCTCAACCTGCATAGAGGATCTGCATCATCTAAATCCTGTTGGTCATCCTGAACATCATATGTAACATTTTTTGGAAAATCTGTGAAAGGTACTGGATCAAAGTCAATCAAACCATCACTATACTGAGACACTACTTTCTCTATTTTCTCAACATTTGTATAGTTTGATCTTCCATAAACACAACATCAGATTTTACTAGTTTCTCTCATTAGATCATACAACTTTAGCCAAATTCATCTAGAACCATAACCTATAAAGTGCATTGTCGGTTTTCATATCAGCTAGACCTCTCATTTCTAGGAATAGGCTAAGCCTTACCATAAAAACAAGTAAGTGATCATAAGAAACATCTTTGCCACTCCAACTCTCTTGGTCTTAGACTGATGAGGACATAAGGTGTGAAATTAAGACATGTACAAATATTCAAGTTTCACCCTAAAAGGATCTTAGCAGCTGCGCCTGTAAAGCAAGCATCTCACCACTCTCAACTAGTGTTCTATCATCCTTTCAGCTAACCCTTCAAGTGTGGAGTCTTGGTGGTGACTTTTGATATTAAATGCCCTGTTGTCTACAATATCATCAAATGGACCCAAATACTCTCCCAATTATCTGTTCTAATGCACTTCAATTTCTTCCCAGTTTGTCTCTCAACCAAAGCATGAAATTGTTAAACACCTCCAACATTGTATAACGCGCGACTTTCTTGGATGATCATCTGTGAAGGTTACAAACTAAGAAGCTCTAAGTGTTTTTCACTTCATGTTCCACAAACATCGGAATGCACACCAATCAAGAATACCTTGTTTTCTTGAAATAGGGGAATTCTTGAAGGACACTCTATTCTATTTCTTGCCAAGCAATGAATACATCTTTTCAAATTTGCACTTTTCTTCCAGAGAGAAGATTCTTCTTAGCCATATTGCCAGCATTCCTTTTTCACTCTGTGGCAAGTCTCTTATGCCACAAGCCTACTGTAAGTCATCCTCCATTGCATAATAATGCCTTCGGAAAGTCTTGCTTGTATATATATAAAGTAGAAAGCTTTTGCTTCCTCACCACAACCATTACTAGAAGTGTTGCAAACCCCTCATCATCAGTCTGCCTGAGATCAAATCAGACGCTGTCAGAATTACTTCACATCTCTATGTAGTAGACATACCATTATCCATTTCCAAACACAACTACCAATACCAATGACCTTTGCTAGACCATCATTGCCTATCTTTATTGTCCCAAAGTTTGTTTGCGATTAATAGAATAGGCACATAGAATAGATCTATTTCTTAGACCTGCTAGAGACAGTGACCAGCACTCACAATCAATTACCTATTTGGTTCTCTTGGCTTGCATACGTTTATCAACACTATAGATCAGATATGAAGATATCTCAAGGTACACTATACGTACGTTGTCTTATGTTTCGTAATCATTTTCCTGCTTGTATTTTCGGTTGTTACCTTTTCCATTTAGATGTTCTGAATGCCCAGTTTAATAGTAGATCAAGATTCTGCACTTTGCCTGTTACTCCTGCTTTTACCTCTACCATTTGCCCTGACCTTACTCTGCTTCTCCCTCTGTTTTTAGTGACTAGGATCATCGAATGTGATGATGAAGAACTTCCGTTTCCTGTCTAACCTTCTAATTTAAAACACCACTTGACATATTCCATGGTCACATACCATTAGAGTAGAATTTGTCAAGGATACATGGAAATTTTCCAAGAGTCAGGCAAAGTATAAGCAACCAAAGTCCTTGAATATCCTCATCAAACTTTACACCTATACTAGACAATTGATCAAAGCAGCCTTGGAATTCATTCAAGTGATCCAAAATAGAACTCCCTTCCTTGTATCTCAAATTCTAGCTTTTTAAGCAAGAACAAATTGTTATTTCCTATTTTTGAAGCATACAGTTCTAAAGTTATACCACAAAGTCCTAGCATGAGTCTATTAGCATATGATCATAACATTGTCTTCTACCCATTGCCTATATAGCCACACCTTGTTCGTGCTCAAACTATCATTCTTCGTCACTTTAGAATCAGGTTTTTTCGAAGCAAACATCGGCAAGTGTAGCCTTTTCAAGTAGAAGATCTTTCATTTTCCTTTCCACTTATGAATTGGTTCCATTCTAACAAACCATTTTACTCAAATTTGCCTCCATCATTCAACAATCTACAACGGGCTTGATACCACTTTGAAAGGAAATAATGCACTAACAAAATATTTCTCTTGAATGAATTTGTAAGGAGCAAAACTTGAGTAAATATGCTTGAAACAACAATCAATCCATAGAGACACAAGCACACTTTACGTGGAAAAACCTCTTCGATGTGAAGATTTAAAAAACCATGGGATCGAATGATCCATTTAAATCTACTAATAAAAAGTGTTTACAACAGCCGCAAATCAACTAGTATATTCCACAAAATTTAGAGATTTATCAAAATCTAACAAAGTGAAATCACAAAAGAGTTACAAAACATGGAGAAAATCACAGCAAAGCACCAAAATGCAGTTGTATACTCCAAACTTAGCCGTTAAAATCGAAAACCAACCATCCAGATTGAAGAGCAAAATGTTCCTATGCTTTCTGACCAAAAATCAGGTTGATCAGACCAGAGATGACTTTCCATCATCAGGTTGAAGAAGGATTGATAGACTGAAAATTTTTGCAACTCAACTCTTTGATTTGGTGTCTTTCAAGAGGCAAAACTCCACAAAAAGATGGCTATCACAAAATTGACCATTGGATGTGGATATCTTGCCGCCAACACAACACTCTGAAATTTGAGTAAAAATGGAGCAAGATTCACTGTTGGATTGTTGTTGAAAACCTAGTTGGCTGCCCTCTTTTCTCCCTTTTGCAGATTTTTGATGCTGCTGGAACAGTACCCATGTTTTTTTCACTATTCACCCTCTAAAAAATCAAATAAAAAAACTGCACCTTTTTTTCCTTCATCTTTTTTCTTTTTTTATTCTTGGGCTTAGGATTTTGGGCCATCTTCCACATGAGGGAAACCCAAGCTAATAGCATGTGGCATCGTTTTACACCGGAAGCGTGCCTAGAAGTTATATTACAGCAAAAATTTGGTGATAGAGGAAGCCAAATTTCCTGTTGTGAATGTAAAAAAATAAAAAAATGTTTAGGAGCCAAAGTTTAGGATTGATTGTTTGAAGACTTGAAGATCAGTTAGGAGGAGATTGTAACGCCCACATTGAGGTACGTAGTTAACGTTTCTCTCTTTGCTCTATTTGAGTTGGTTTATTAGTATTATTGTTTGGTTGACCTTGATTGAGTGGTGTGTTGATCTTCTCCTGAAATTGGTTGAAATGAAGAAGTTCCATGTTCCATTCTTCGCTAGGGCAAAGAAGAATTTCGCCGCGGCGAGAGGTGTTGAAGCCACGGGAAAGCTTACGAATGTTTCACGCGGCGACAGAAGCTTCCTCGCCGCGGCGATGTTCCACCCAAAGGTTTGTTAAGTTTTTTTTTCTTCTAAGGGCAATTTGACCATCTACCCCAATAGCAGGAAAAGTGGGGAGTAAATTGTAAGGAATTTCATGGAGAATTGTTGTTAGGGGGTGTGTTTGTAATGAATCAAAGGATATAGATAGAATTCCAAAGAAGAGTAAGGGCAAAAGGGAATGCTTGTGGATAAATTTCATTAAAAGGAATTTAGTCATTGCAAACCCCATTCTTCTTCTTTATCGCCACTCTCCTCTCTTGCTTCTCTCAATCTCTCTTTCTTTTGATCAAGGAGTTTTGAAGGGCTTTTGGAGTGATTTGGCGTAGAAAATCAATCTAAGGCATCCTAAGGTAAGGATTCTTGCGGTTGTGAAGCTTGTGAGTTTTTGATATATTTGATTTTGAGGGTTTTTGTTCATTTGTTAAGAATAGAGAAAAGTCAAGCAAACCAAGTGAAAGGAAGAGCTAGTGAAATCTTTCATAACAAGGTAAGTAAATCCCAACCCAAGTTGAGATTTGAGAATTTTCTTGATTAGGGTTTTGATAGCAATTATGTATGTATGTTGTATACATGTTATATGTATGTTATTGAGTCTTAAATGGGATTTTAGTGCTTTGTGATTGTTTATACTTTCATATAAGAAGTGAGAGTGGTTTGGAAAGGTAGTTTGAGATGGAATTGAAGGATATGAGGAATCCTTTTTGGAAGTGTCTTTCTTTGGCAGGATTTATGGCTATGTGAGGGGGTTTCTCCCCATTTTGGATGGTTAGAGAAAGACTTAGAATTATTGTGATAGTGAGGTTTTATTATGTACTTGAGTTGTTGATGAAATGCCTAATAGAGGTTTGAGTATGAGTGTGAACCTTATTCTTGCAACATTGCATGTTGGCATTTCATAGTGCATTAGGGAGATGAACCATCCATAGGCATTAATTGTGCATTGAGAAGTGACCTAAGAAAGAGTAGGAAACTTTGTGTATGCACTTGCTCTTTGAGTAGGAACCTGTGGTGCAACTACTCTAAGGTAGAGAGAATGAGAAGTGCTAGAGTAGAGTGATGAGAAGAGTAGTAGAAATGGTTGATGCTTTGGATCATCACCCGACAGTTATGAGAATCGGTTGATGCTTTGTGATCATCACTGTATACACATTAGAAAGGGTTGATGCTTTGTGATCATCACCGATAGGTAGTAGAAAGGGGATGCTTGTGATCATCACCCGGTTAGTTATTGAAAGGGGTTGATGCTTTGTGATCTCACCCGACATTTATTAGAAGTGGGTTGATGCGTTGTGATCATCACTCGACAGAATTAGGACGGGTTAGTGCTTTGTGATCGTCACCCAAAAGTCATAAGGAACGGGTAGGTGCTTTGTGGTCTCCACCGGATGTTACGAAAATCGGTAAGTGCTTCGTGATCCCCACTTGGTATCACTAGAATGGGTTGGTGCTGTGTGAACTCCACCCGACAGTCATGAAGAGTGAGAGGTGCTGTGTGAACGTCATCCGACCGTGCCTCCGGTAAGATGAGGCCATGACGTTTAGTAGGAACAACAGAAAATATGAGGAAAGAATTAAGAGAAATACATACGGGGATAAACAGATAGAGGGTTTACTTACTGAGCATTATTTTGTGCTCACCCCGTTTTTTCCTTGTGGATGCAGGATCTAGGTGATGATGCAGTCGGAGGGGCGTTGGCAAGCGAGGAGCAATAGCTACACTGTTTCCCCTGTTTTTGTCTTTTAAAATGGCTTTTTGAAATGATGCTCTTTGTGTATAAAAGAGTATTATACTAATAAAAAGAAAAGTTTTGGGCCCATTTTCTATTGTTATTATGCATGCATTGTACTAGTTTACAGCAGTTGTTCAGAGATGTTGGGCGAATTGTGAACATCTTCTCTAAATTACTTGAGGATTGAAAACCTTTAGGAACTTCTTCCATTGACATTGTTGATATTTTTTTTCAAACTTATGTTATGGTGGAAAATGAATTGTTGAGCAAATATGTGCACACATGTTCTTCGTGCAGCATCTATTGTCTAACATATTTTGCCAAGTGGCGTTTTTCTCGTTGATGTCTTGCCATCAAGCTTATTTAATTCATGATATTCTTATGAGACCTAACTTTACAAGTGTACAATTTTTATAGGTTCTTAAAAGGTTGTAAGACTTTGTCTGTGGTCCCGCAAGAAAGAGAAAGACATGTTTGTGGTCCAACAAAAGTTGGAATTCTTTTTGTCCTCCATGTGTTTAGCTATGTTAGGCTCATTCTTTGCTTTGCTTTTTCAATTCATGTGTGTGCACAGTGGATGTGTGCTGCACACTGGCGTGCTGTCGTAGCACCCAGAATTAAAACCTTCCGAACCTAACTACTGAACTGTAAATAGGGTAAGCAAGGGTCGACCCACGAAGAGTGTCTAGCAATTTTCTTTGATGTGAAAAGGCTGGGTGGTTTGTGTAAAAACAGAAAACAATTTCAGCAAAAAAAAAAAAAAAAAAACAATTTAATTCGAATTCAATCAAAATGACAAATTGGTCTCTGTCAACATCCACCATCGGAATCTTACAACTGATCATTGACGCAAAGATAATCAATTCACACATTGAATATTCACCGTTGGAACTAATTTCCTATCTCTCCTTAATTGTAATTAATCAGGAAACAAGCGATCCTAATTAATCTTACCCTAAACACCTAGACAAGCGCTAAGATTTAATCTAGTGGCAGCCTTAAGAATTAGAGATCGATGAAGCTAAACAACACAAACACAAGCGGTTGCATTTAATTTAGTTGAATGTTCTTCGTAAGGTTACTAATTCCTGACAATCAAATTTCTAACCCTAATTGCTTCACAAGTTGGAGGGATCAAACAATTACGGATTTGATATCAAACTTAGCAGTAGATTTCAACAAAATTACACTAGTAGGCCTCCTAGTAATTAATGCATCAATCATGAAAATATGCACAGAATAACATTCAATACTCAAACATGAATTTAAAAACTAAAAACGAAAGATCTCACAGTTTATTTGATTCTGAGGTTTCGTTTCCTTCGACAAGTTACAAAAGTTCTAGCCGCTCATGGTCCATACAAAACTCAAGTGAAAGAAAATTTCAGAGACCAAAAGAGAGAGAGGCGTGGTCCCCCAAAACCTAATCTGATCTCCCTTTTAAAATCATTTAAGAATTCAAATCCCACTCAATCTCCTAAAAGAAATATTCTCCTATCCTAAAATAACATTAATCCTAATTAATTATAATTGGAAATAAAAAAAATAGAGTCCTAATAAAAAGGAAGGTGGTGTTTCCAGCTGTAATTTTCGTGCGGCATGGTCTTCAAAAACGTGCAATAATAGACTGACTGCATAACAAGTCAGAACGCTCCAGGACGTCGGTAATGCAGGTGCGCCAACTTCAAGCTCGATTACAACCTTTTTAGTCAGTATCTGTAAAAACGCAAAACATTAAAGTTGTAGATCTCTTTCTTATGGTTCCACACATTTTGAATCATCTCAATCGGAGCTCGGATGAGAGAATTATGCCCAGAATACGAAGCAGTGGCGAAACTGTCCGAATTCCCCTAATTAATTCCGTTTTTCAATTAACACTCCATTTGCTTCCTAAACCAAAATAAGTAATAATGAGTACAATTAGGAAACAAATACGTATAAAAGACTAAACTAAGGGGGTTAAATATGACTTTTGCATTCCCATCAAATTCCCCCACACTTAGCTTTTGACGTCCTCGGGCAAACTAATTCAAACAAACCCACTCAAGTATATCAGAACACCATCATCTCAAGTCATCTCAGAACATCAGCATGATGCAAAGCAACAATATTTAATCCATGCTATTCATAACCTAACTTAGGAAGCAGAAATAAATAAAACAGGTTAATGACATTCATCTCTCTTATCATCTTCCACATTACTCTAATCAGTCAATGCAAACAAGGGAATTAATCACAACAATTCATGGTACAACTCCCTCTCAACTTTTTTTACTGTTCTCTTTACTACTACAAACTGGGTAGCAAACTAAGGATACAATTTTTTTTTTTTTTTTTTTTTTTTTTTTTTTTTTCTGTTTTGAAAAAGAATGAGTGCATTTTATGCTCCATATATTCATGGTGTGTTATGATGTGAGTGCGTTTTACGCTCCATCTCGACTCACCACATACCTTTCTTTTCTTTTTCCCTATTTGCTTAAACCCAAATTTAGGACTAGCTTAAGAGAAACAATTTTTTTTTTCTAGGGTTGTTATATATTCATCAATCATGCTTGTCGCCAGTCCACACAACTTCTCAAGACATATTATTTCAAACTACAAGATTCAAATATGATTAACTCTATTTTATGAAAGATGCTAACATCCTAAGTAAGGAATATGTTCAACAACAAAGTCAGTTACTATTATGCATCACTAGATGTTCAAGAATGACTTAAAGCAGAAACCTTCCTAAAAACAAATGCGGGGAATTTCGTTTAAGGTGTACGTGGCATTGTTATACACGACGGTTGCCAATACTGCTAGGCAGTGTTTTAAGGCGTGTTTTCTGGTTTCCAGCCGATATTACCCTTAAACTAGGCAGATTTTTTTTATTTTTATTTTTATTTATTTCTTTTTAACGTAACTTAAACACAACCTAAACAAAACCTAAATCCCCTCCCCCACACTTAAAGCTTACATTGTCCCCAATGTAAGATGAAATGCAAAGAAAAGGCAAAAAATAACCAAATTCAAAACGCGAGAAAAAGAAAACAACTCCGCTTGGTGCCTCCCAAGCAGCGCCTTTGTTTTTGTCGTTGGCGTGACTCAAGGCTTTTGTTCTTGCGATGCACTAAGTAACATTCTACCATCTCCCAGGAACACGTTCTTGAGGTAACTAGGAAGAGGCTTCAAATCTGGAACGAGAACCTGCAAAAGAAGGTAAAGGCCTCTCGTTAGAAATGGTAATGCAATATAAGGAACGTTACCTGACTGCTGCTGTAACTTCGGAAAATCATGCAATGCTGCAACTGTTCCGAATCAATACTCACGCTAACTCCTCATTCTCTTCCTCAATATGCTTACTACATGGCAACTCCAATCCATCTTTTCCATCAAGTTCAAAAACTCATGTGCTAAAGAATCAACCACATCAATAAATAAACATGATCATCATCATCATAGATATTTCATGCATCAAAATATTAAACTTGACAAGTTCAGCATCAAATTCCATGGTAAATATGCCACGTGAACATCTATCTATATTGGATGTTTTTAAGAAGGATTCCTACAAAATGGAGAAGTCTTTGATCACCATTTCCTCTCATGTCACAACATAAAAATCAGTAGGGAAAACTAAGCCATTAACTTGTACCCAAACATCCTCAAACCACCTAGGATAGGCATTAGATCCATCAGCTAATTGAATTACAACACCATTTTTATTCAAAGGTCCAAGTTTCAAAGAAGCTATATGGAATATGGCATGACATTAATAGAAGCTTCTAAGTCTATCATGGCCCTCCTTCAAACATAGTGTTACCTGACTACAAGGGATGTAAACATCCGGATCCTTGCACTTTGCTGGAAGTTTTCTCTGAATCACTACAGAAACATTCTCTCCACTCTCACCTTTTCACACCCTTAAGTTTTGTTTCCTTTTAAGGTGACAATTCTTTCAAGAATTTAGATAACGAGGTACTTGTTTATATAGCAATCAAAAAGTGGAAATATTACTCGCATCTACGAAAAGTCTCATACACATCTCTGTTTTGCTAATCTCTTCTAGAATATGCTAAAGCTTGAGGAAAAGGTGGTACCGGTTTATAGTCGTGACAGAGGCGGAAACTTACGCTTAGGAACACCATCGTCGTTGGAACGTGCTGTCTACAACTACATCTGTCTCTTTTTCTTCCTTCGATCGATGCAGGGGCGCCTTTATTGGAATATCACAACCCTTTTACCACTTCTCTAAACGATCGCAACTTCTTCTCGGAGTGACCACCGTTGAGAGGGTAATTTCCCCGAACTTTGCGCCTCCAGCTTACTGATTGCGGTTGCCATCTGCCCCTTTGATTCCTAAACTTGAACACTAGCTCTCGTCTCCTGTTGAAATTGCAAGTATTAGTTTGCAAGAGACTTAACAATATCTTCTAAAGACATACCAGAATTAGCCATTTGTGTCCGTTGTTGTCTAGGGGGTATGGGCTTGTACTGCTGGTTAATTTGGGCAGTTGTGAGGGTAGGGGACTCATTTGTTGATTCCCATAGCCAAGTAGGTGATCCCTATCCTAGGGTATATGTGCTCGAAAGGATCATACTTCCTTGCGGTTGTCCAAGGAAACCACTGCTGCATTCACTTGCTCAACAGAGCTCCTCTTGAAGTTGGGCACATACAGTGGTGCCCTATACCAAAACAATCCGCAAGCCTTCACTATTTGCATGTTACCTACAGCCATTTGACAGAACAAGAGAGTTAGACTAGAGATTTGTTATTCTAGGGAAGAATATTTACCTCATTATACGCCTAGATGGAAGGTCAAGCCTACTGCCAAACTGTTGAGAAGGTTCCGCCATATTTGCAATAAGTTCCTCGCGGCCAAGGGTCTTATCACCAAAGCTCACCACTTGCAGCATCAATCATGCTCCTATAGTGTTATGTAAGGCCCTCATAGAAGTACTCTGGATCAGTAACTGCTCACTAATCTGATGATGGGGGCAGCTTGCACACAATTTTTAAAGCGTTCCAGTATTCAGTAAGGACTCTCCGTTGTGCTGCCTTACACCAACATTTCTTTTGAATGTTGGTCTGCCCTCGAAGCTGGGAAATATTTCTCCAGAAATAATCTTTTCATCTCGTTCCATGTGGTTATAGTTCGGAGGGTAGATAATAAAGCCAATCCTTAGCCGAATCCTTCAAAGGAAAACGGGGAAAAGCTCTTATTTAATTTGCTCCTCGGTCACCCCGTAGGTTTCATACTTGTGCAAACCACATGAAGCTCCCTTTAAGCTTATGAGGATTATACCTGCAAGGCCATGAAAAGTGGGCAAGAGAGTGTATTAGTCCAGATTTTAACTCAAAAGTAGTTCGTAGCAGAGCATCTAAAACAGGAAACGTTATGATAAAGGTGTTGATTTAAATCAGGGGCAGCAAGCTCTTTCAAAGTCCGATTTTCCAGCCATGACGTCCTCTCTTCCTCCTATCAGAGTTGCTAGCAAATGGGAATCAAAGCCAAATTGCTTTCCTCATAATTTCTCGAACTTCCTTTAACCTACACAAAGTGCTTCAATTTCTGGATCGAATGTTAATCACAACGGTTAGAGGACCTGGTCATACAACAAAAAACCTAATAAGAATTAGAATGAATGACAAAAATTGAAAACTAACTAGAAAAATAAAAAAGAATTAAATTAAATTGGCCAGAAACACTAAACAGCAAAAAACCCTATCAAAACATTCGAATTTGGCCTCAAGAGGTGGGGTAGAAATCTTCTAGTCTTGCTCCGATGTCGTTTTCTTCGAAACGGATACTCGCAAACTTCAACTCAACCAAAATTTTCCTTAGAATAGTATTACGTTCACCAGGAACAGTGCTACTATCACAGTTTTTTTTTTCTTTTTGCTGCAAAATAAAAAAAATTAACAAAACGAAATAAAAAAAATCAAAAAACAAAAAAATCAACTAGAATCACTCCCCGGCAACGGCGCCAAAATCTGGCGGTGCTGTAGGACACCCAGAATTAAAACCTTCGCAACCTAACTACTGAACGTTAAATAGGGTAAGCAAGGGTCGATCCCACGGAAGAGGTCAGCGCATTTTCTTTGATGTGAAAAAGGCTGGGGGGTTTGTGTAAAAACAGAAACAACAATTTCAGCAAAACAAAAACAATTTAATTCGAATACAATCAAAATGACGAACTTGGCTCTGTCAACATACACATCGGAATCTACAACTGATCATTGACGCAAAGATACTCAATTCACAATTGAATATTCACAGTTCGGAATAATTTCTCCTATTCTCCTTAATTGTAATTAATCAGGAAACAAACGATCCTCAATAATCTTACCCCATAACAACCCTTAGACAAGCGCTCAAGATTTAATCTAAGTGGTGTCCTCACAGCCATGAAGTACGATGAGATCGCTTGAGTAAACAAACACAAACACAAGCGGTTGCTTATTTAATTTAGTTGAAGTTCTTCGTAAGGTTACTATCCGAGCATCAAATTTCTAACCCTAATTGCTTCACAAGTTGGAGGATCAAACAATTACGGATTTGATATCAATTCAGCGTAGATTCAACAAATAATACACTAGTAGGCCTCCTAGTAATAAATGCACAACATGAAAAGATGCACACGATAATACTCACACTACTTCAAACATGAATTTATAAACTACAAACAACAGAGAAGTTCATATTTGATTCTGAGGTTTCCATTTCCTCTCGACACAGTTACAAAGTTCTAGCCGCTCATGGCACCTCCAAAACTCTCAAGTGAAAGAAAATTTCAGAGACCAAAAGGAGAGAGGCGTGGTCCCCCAAAACCTAATCTTCTCCCTTTTATACATCTAATTTAGAATCTCAAATCCCAATCAATCCTAAAAGAAATATTCTCCTATCCTAATATACTTAGTTTCCTTAATTTAATTCTAATGGAATAAAATAAAATAGATCCCTAAAAAATAGGAAGTGGTGGGTTTCCAGCTGTAATTTTGTGCAGCATGTCTTCAAAACGGGCAATAATAGACTGACTTGCATAAAGTCAGAAAACCGCAGGACGTCGGTAATGCGCGGTGCGCCAACTTCAAGCTCCGATTCAACCTGATTCAGTCAGTATCTGTAAAAATCAAAACATGAAAGTTGTAGATCTCTTTCTTAGCGTTTCACAGCATTTGAATCATCTCAACGGAGCGGGATGAGAGAATTATGCCCAGAATACGAAGCAGTGGCGAACTGTCCGAATTCCCCTAATTATTCCGTTTTTTAATGAGTACAATTAGAAAACAAATACGTATAAAAGACTAAACACTAAGGGGGTTAAATATGACATTTTGCATTCCCATCTCACACTTATGTCAGACATTTGCCTGTTGCATTTTATTTTGCGATTTATGTCGTGTGTGCACACACTTTTTTGTTGTGCTAGCTTCGCATGTTTGACTTACTTTTACACATGTTGTGTTTTTTACTTAACAGCTAAGATTTTTTCTTTGCATCTTTTGTGCTGTCATTTGGACCACTTACAGGTGTCCCAATATCCTTTAGTGGTCCAGGGAAAACCAACCTTTTTCCTCCTTTGGTTGTGGTCCTAAACTAAAGCTAAAAACATTCCTATTTTTGGACCAACACATGTCAGCCTTTGTCTACTGACCTGGCCAGAATTGGAGTGCGCAAATTTGGGTTTATCTTCTGCTGACCTAGCTAGAAGAAGATCCTTGGAGCAACAACATGTTAGGGATTTAGAGGGTGGTGCTAATTGTAACTAGAACAGGGAGTTTTTTTTTGCTATAACTTTAATCAACTCCAAGTGATATCTTGTAATGTTTGTTGACTTAGTCGATTAGCTTCAATTTGGATAAGGTCCCATGGATGTAAGCTAAAAGTGGATTTTAGCTAAACCATGTATATGCTTGTGTTGTTTATTTTTCGCACTTGTGTTTGATGTGTTCAAATCGAAAATCTCTTATTCAACTTGGTAAATCTATTTTACTGCACTTAAAAGTAGGTAATCTAACACCAAAGTGAGTTGACCAAACTCCCAACAGACGTGAGTCAATAGCTCTAATTGTGAAGGTTAGGGATTTGAGAGCAAAAATCAAAGAAGAAAGAAGAAAAAGAAACTTTCTTATTGTATTTGATAAAGTGAATAGTGTTACAATTTATTAATAAAGTGTTCACAAAAGTCAGCTTTAATAGCTGATTATTACAACACAAAAACAACGACACTTTAAGCTTTCTAAAAATGTCACTGTTTGTCTAACAGCCCCTGTCAAGCTAAACTCTACTTGCAGTTTCAACTTGGTCATATTTGTCCAACAACCCCAGTTAAGCTAAACTGCATTTACAGTTTCAGCTTGGTAATATGTGTCTTAATAGCCCTTGTCAAATAAACTTTGCTGAAATAAAACTTGCCATTGAGACCAACACCTCATAACAAGTTGATTAGCTATTCACAATTGCAAACTTGCAAATTTTTCTTCATAATTGCACAACTGCAATTTCACATTTTCACAGCTTCACATCTGCACTTCCATATAGCTTCACAATATACTAACTACAAGCCAATTGAGACTAACACCTCACAACAATTTGATCACTTGCCAATTTCTGCTTCACAATAGCACAATTGCAATTTCACATTTTCACAGCTTCACATCGGCACTTTCGTATAGCTTCACATCTGCTCAACTACAATATGCAATTTCACATTTTCACAACTTCACATCTGCACTTTTATACAGCTTCACATTTCACAGCTTCACATCTGCACTTTTATACAGCTTCACATATGCTCAACTACAATTTCTTCACAATTGTAATTTCAGCTAATCAACTTAAAAGAAGTAGCTGCTACTAACAATTCCAACTTCAATGTCACAATGATCTCAACAAACACTGTCAACTTCAGTTGTACAGTTTCATTAACTAAAAAAAACTGCAACTTCACAACTGCAAAGCTATAATTCCAACTTCACAGCAAAACTATAACTGCAACTTCACAGCTTACACAACAATTGTAACTTTCACAGCTTAAGAACTCAACACAAGCAATCTTCATCTTCATAACTACAAGTCTTAATAAGCCAAAATTACTCAACTAAAGCAACTTGATCAACTAATGCTACTTTAACCTTGATCAATAACATTCAATTTTTGCTTTAAAGTAAGAAATTGAGAAATGGACAAAGCTTTTGTTAATTGTAAGTCATCAAGCTACATTTAAACATTTTCTCCAATTATCTTACCCAGAAGACATCACCATACCTTGGGATGAGATGAACCAAACGGTTACTTTCCCCCAAGAAGAGTTCTCGTCCTTTCAATCAGGTCCAACAATCATAGCTTCAATGCTCTCTTCCACCATATCATCATCACGCATCATAGATTCCATGGTAGCAGACATGAGTTACTTTACTTACGAGTTGTTCTATTTTAGAGTTATCTGCTCAAGCTAAAACTTACTTATGTTGTAATACAATGTATACACAATTTAGTCTTTTAGATAAAATCTACAACATCAATTTCTGCATCAATCTTAAGGAATGAAGTAGCGGTAACATATATATCTAATTAAAACTAACGTTTTCAATTATTGTGGTGCATGAATAGTGAGATTAAGTGAGTGAAAGAGAAAATGAGAGAAAGAGTAAGAAAATGAGAGGGAAAATTTCCAGAAAACGCAGTATGTTTTCACTAACTGAATTCGCGCGGTTACAAGCTGTCCTTTTATACAAGGAAAAGTTGAGGTCAACAAGTCAGACCTTTGGTCAACCAGTCAACTTCTACAAACTACTAACTATTTTATATCCTAACATTCTCCCCCAAATCAGACATCCGAACTATCCATAGGATTAGCTACAATTCTTTGAGCACCTTCGTCTCTTACTAACAATCCCTCACAAATTAGACTTCTCTGTTTCTGAAGCTTTGTTCTTTGAGAAGTTGACTTACACCACCCTAGAACTTTTAGATGGTTGTGAGGTAAAGCTGCGATCTCAACCAACAAGAATTACTCCAACACTACCGCTAGCACAACCATAGCAGCTCAGAAAAACCAGCATAAGTAAAACAGACCACAGCATTAGTGACACAGGCAACAACTGCTAACCCGATTGAATCACTCCAATGTTGAAAAACATTAATAACTCTCAAGCAACAATACCAGCTCAGTATCAAATCACAAGTGAAGCAGCTCACAGTACAATAGGCAGCAACACAAATGGAGCAGACCAACAGCAGTAACAAAACTCATAAACTGAAGCAGAACCATAATAACCCTCAAAACAACAAATTATTTCAGTATCTTATCACAGGTGAAATAGACCATAGCATAAGCAAAAACTGAAAATTGCATAGGTTACTGACTACAGCTACCAGAAACAATAGTAGCACTTACAGTAGACATAGGTGCTCTTATGTTGAGATTATCTCTGAGAAATTCAAATTTAGAGGCTGAGAGGGCTTTAGTAAAGATGACTGCCTTCTAATATTCAGTGGGAACATATTGGACCTTTAACTTGTTGGCTATGACTTGTTCTCGAACACAGTGAGCATCTAGCTCAATATGTTTAGTCCTCTCATGAAAAACTGGATTAGAGGCCAGAGAACCTGCACTTTGGTTATCAAACAATATAATAAGCACTTCATTTAAAGATAAACCAAGTTTTGAAAGTAGGTTGCAAAACCAGACCAATTCAGTGGATCCTTGTGCCAATGCCTTATACTTTGCTGCGGTGGAGGATAATGCAACAACCTTTTGCTTCCTTGAAGTCCACTAAAGCAAATTTGACTCCAAAAACACACAACATCCAGTGGTAGACTTTCTATCACGAAGGCTACTGGCCCAATCTGTATCCGTGAAGCATTCAAGATTAAATCTAGGACTTTTACTGAAGTAAACACCAAAGTTGGATGTACCTTTGATGTATCTCAACAACCTCTTAGATGCCTGCCAATGTAGTTGAGTGGGAGCCTTCAAAAATTGGCTCAATTTGTTCACTGAATAGGAAATGTCAAGCCTGGTCATAGTCAAATATTGTAAAGTACCAATGGTGCTCCTTTAGAGGGTTGGATTATCATAAGGTTCACTATCTTCAAGTCTCAATTTAGTACCTACAGCCATGCGTGTAGGATAAGGTTTACATTTCTTCTTATTTGTCTTAACCAGTAGATCCTTAGCATATTTCTCCTGGTTCATGTGTATTCCACAATCACTTCTTGACACTTCAAATCCAAGAAAATACTTAAGGGACCCTAAAGTTTTTAAAGCAAATTGGCAATTAAGTTTTTGAACAATGGTTTGAACCAAACTAGGATCATTGCCTGTCAAAATAATGTTGTCCACATAAACCAATATGTACATGATCTGCTCTTAGTGATGATAAATGAATAAGCTAGGATCTGCCACTGAGTGAGTAAAACCCCAAGCAAGGAAGGCTTTCTTAAGTTTATCAAACAAGGCCCTTGGGGCTTGTTTTAAACCATAGAGTGCCTTAGTCAACTTTCAACTTTTGATTGGCGTCTTTCAAAAGGCAAAACTCTACAAAAAGATGGCTATCACAAAAATGATTGTTGGATGTAAAGATCTTGCCATCAACAACAAGCTTAGAAATTTGACAAAAACGGAGTAAGATTTCATTGGATTGTCGCCAGAATAACCTAGTATGGCTGCCTTTTTCAGTCTTCTTTTATTTTTGGGCTTTAGGATTTTGGGTCACCTCACATTAGGGAAACCCAAGCCAACAAATCTCCCCCTTTCTCGACTATGTGGGGAAATGGACCATACTGGCATAGCTCGAACACTCAAGCTTTCCCTCACCAAAGACTTTGTCACATATCGAGCCATTGTGATCTGTATGGATTTTTCAAGTTCAAATAGGCCATCGTGATGAGTTTCCCTTATCCAATAGTACTTACATCAATATGTTTAGATCTCGATGGAATGTAGATTTCTTCACCGAGATTAGCACTTTGGTTGTCACAAAACAAACATACCGTTGTTTTTAAAACCAAGCTCTCCATGAACTTTTATCCATGCAACTCTTGAAGCTTCTATTATAGCAATAATTCTATTTCTATTTTAAAAAGTGCAACACACTTTTGCAATCTCGACTGCCAAGAAACAGCTCCATTAGCAAAAGTAATTAGATAACCAAAAGTAGACTTACGAGAATCCATGTCTCTGGCTATGTCAGCATCTGGGGAGCCAACCAAAAGGTTTATCACTTCCAAAAAAGTTTTAACTTGGAAGTGCCTTGTATAACCTCGTAATCCACTTCAAGCATCCCAATGCTCTTTCCCTAGATTTGAAAATTTTTTCTAACAACCCCAACTACATAAGCTAAATCTAGTCTTGTACACACCATTGCATACATCAACTTCCTACAGCTGAAGCATAAGGAACTTTTCCATTCCTCTTCTGAATATCTGTAATGGCCTTTGCTTTGCACTTACTTGAAATGAGTAGCTAGAGGAGAAACCTTTTGCCTTACCCATGTTGAACCTTTCAAGCACTTTTTCAATATACTATCCTATGACATATACAATTTCTTCTCTTCTTGTCTCGACAATTCGAATGCGATAGATTTGCTTTGATGGCCCTAAATCCTTCTAGCAATGACTTACTAAATTGCTTCTTAAATCATCAATCTAGAAGAATTATTGCCAACTATTAACATGTCATCAACATAGAGCAATAAAATAATAAAATCATCATCAAAAAATTTCTGGACAATACACAATGATCAGAAGTAGTCTTCTTGTAACCATGCTCCCCATAAAAATCGAACTTCTTGTACCTTGTTAGGTGCTTGCTTCAATCGTAGAGGCTTTTCTTTAAATGACAGACATAGTCTTCTGTTCCTTTAATTTGGAAACCCTCTGTTGTTCCATGAAATCTCTTCTCCAAATCACCATCGAAGATATTTTCACATTCATCTGCTCAACTTTAAGTCCAGGCTAGCCGTAAGCCTAAAACCACACAAATAGAAGATAATTTCACAACAGGAGAGAAAACTCATCAAAGTCAATGCCTTTCTCTGACGAATCCTTGACAACTAATTGGTTTTGTACCATGGCTATGAAGTATGTTCTTCTTGCTTCAACCTGTAGACCCAACTTGTTTTTCAAAGCTCTTTTACCTTTAGGCAACTTTACCAACTCAAAGGTGTGATTGGCATGCAATGACTGCATCTCATTTTCAAACATCAACCCAATTTGCCTTGTTTTCATCTTCCATTGTTTCTGTGTAACATTGAGGCGTCTCCCCTATCAGTCAATAATACAACTCATTTGCAGAATATGCGGAGGACGTCGATCTTTAATAGTCCTTTTTGAGTGGAATCTTTGGTTCTAGAAGTGATAAGTAGTCTGATATATCTGTCTCTCAACCTGCATAGGAGTATCTGCATCATCTAAATCCTGTTGGTCATTGAACATCATATGTAACATTTTTTTGAAAATCTGTGAAAGGTACTGGATCAAAGTCAATCAAACCACACTATACTGAGACACACTTTCTTATTTTCTCAACATTTTGTATAGTTTGATCTTCCATAAACACAACATCATGAATTTTTACTAGTTTCTTCTCAATTAGATCATACAACCTTTAGCCAAATTCATCTAGACCATAACCTATATAAGATGCATTGTCGAGTTTATATCAAGCTTAGACCTCTCATTTTAGGAATAGGCATAAATGCTTACATCCAAAAACAAGTAAGTGACAAAGAAACATCTTGCCACTCCAAACTCTCTCTGGTACATTAGACTGATGAGGGACATAAGGTGTGAAATTAAGAACATGTACAAATATATTCAAAGTTTCACCCTAAAAGGATCTTAGCAGCTGCGCCTGTAAAAGCAAGCATCTCACACTCTCAACTAGTGTTCTATTCATCCTTTCAGCTAACCCATTCAAGTGTGGAGTCTTGGTGGTGACTTTTGATATTAAATGCCCTGTTGTCTACAATATTCATCAAATGGACCAAATACTCTCCCCAATTTATTGTTCTAATGCACTTCAATTTCTTCCCAGTTTGTCTCTCAACCAAAGCATGAATTGTTTAAACACATCCAAAATTGTATAACGCGCGACTTCTTGGATGATCATCTGTGAAGGTTACACAAACTAAGAAGTGTCTACTAGTGTTTCATTCATATGTCCACAAACATCGGAATGCACAAATCAAGAATACCTTGTTTTCTTGAAATAGGGGAATTCTTGAAGGAACTCTATTCTATTTCTTGCCAGCAATGAATACATCTTTTCAAATTTGCACTTTTATTCCAAGAGGAGATTCTTCTTAGCCAATATGCCATGCCTTTTTCACTCATGTGGGCAAGTCTCTTATGCCACAAGCCTACTGTAAAGTCATCCTCATTGCATAATAATGCCTTCGGAAAGTCTGCTTGTATATATATAAGTAGAAAGCTTCTTGCCTCAAACCACAACCATTACTAGAAGTGTTGCAATAACCCTCTCATCAAGTCTGCCTGTAGAGATCAAATTCAGAAGAATGTCAAGAATGTACTTCACACTCTATGTAGTGACTAATACCATTATCCATTTCCAAACACACATCTCCACCAATGCCTTTGCTAGACCATATCATGCCTATCTTTATGTCCCAAAGTTGCCTATAGAATAGGAAGTAGAAAAAAGTCTTTTCTAGATGTAGAGTGAATAGAAGCACCACTATCAATTACCTATTTGGTCTCTTGGCTTGCAACGTTTACAAACATCATCATCATAGAGAATGAAGAAATCCTCAGAGGTAATAGTGTAACTTGATCATATGTGCCGTAATCATTTTCTCTTGCTTGCTATTTTCGGGTTGTTCCCTTTTCCATTTGTAGGAATGTTTCTTGATATCCCAGTTTTACCATAGTAGTGACATTCAAGATTCTTGTACTTTGACCTTGATTTACTCTGCTTTTACCTCTTCCATTTTGCCCTGTGACCTTTACTCTGTCTTCTCCCTCTGTTTTTAGTGACTAGGACTCAGAATGTGGATGGAAGAACCTTCAGTTTCCTGTCTAACCTTCTAATTTAAACACACACCTTGACATATTCCATGGTCACAATACTATAGGAGTAGAATTTTGCAAGGATACATGGAAATTTTCCCAAGAGTCAGGCAAAGTAATAAGCAACCAAAGTCCTTGAATATCCTCATCAAACTTTACACCTATAATAGACATGATCAAAGCAGCCTGGAATCATTCAAGTGATCCAAAATAGAAACTCCCTTCCTTGTATCTCAAATTCATAGCTTTTTAAGCAAGAACAATTTGTTATTTCCTATTTTTGAAGCATACAAGTTCTAAAGTTTATACCACAAAGTCTAGCATGAGTCTCATTAGCAATATGATTCATAACATTGTCTTCTACCATTGCCTAATATAGCCACACACTTGTTCGTGCTCAAACTATCATTCTTCGTCTTTAGAATCAGGTTTTTTCGAAGCAAACATCGGCAAGTGTACCTTTCACAGATAGAAGATCTTTCATTTTCCCTTCATTATGATAATGGTTCCATTTAACAAACCATTTTACTCAAATTTGCCTCCATCCTTAAACAATCTACAACGTGGCTCTGATACCACTTTGAAAGGAAATAATGCACTAACAAATATTTACTTGAATGAATTGTAAGGAGCAAACCTTGAGTAAAATGCTTGAAAACAATCAATCCATAGAGACACAAGCAACTTTACGTGGAAAAACCTCTTCGATGTGAAGATATAAAAAACCATGGATGATGATGATCCATTTAAATCTACTATAATAAAAAGTGTTTACAACAGCCGCAAATCACTAGTATTATCCACACAAAATTTAGAGATTTATCAAATCTAACAAAGTGAAATACACAAAAGAGTTACAAAAACATGGAGAAATCACAGCAAAGCACCCAAAATGCAAGTTGTATAACTCCAAACTTAGCCGTTAAAATCGAAAACAACCATCCAGATTGAAGAGCAAATGTCCTATGCTTTCTGACCAAAAATCAGGTTGATCAGACCAGAGATGACTTTCCAATCATCAGGTGAAGAAGATTGATAGACTGAAATTTTTGCAACTCAACTCTTTGATTTGGTTGTCTCAAGAGGCAAAACTCCACAAAAAGATGGCTATCACAAAATTGACCATTGGATGTGGATATCTTGCCGCCAACAACAACACTCTGAAATTTGAGTAAAAAAGGAGCAAGATTCACTGTTGGATTGTTGTTGGAAAACCTAGTGTGGCTGCTCTTTTCTCCCTTTGCAGATTTTTGATGCTGTGAAAGTACCCATGTTTTTCACTATTCACCCTCTAAAAAATCAATAAAAAAAACTGCACCTTTTTTTCTTCATCTTTTTCTTTTTTATTCTTGGGCTTTAGGATTTTGGGCCATCTTCCCATGAGGGAAACCCAAGCTCAATAGCATGTGGCATGTTTTACACTGGAAGTGTGCCTAGAAGTTATATTACAGCAAAAATTTGGTGATAGGGAAGCCAATTTTGTTGTGAATGTAAAAAAATAAAAAAATGTTTAGGAGCCAAAGTTAGGATTGATTGTTTGAAGACTTGAAGATACAGTTGAGGGGAGATTGTAACGCCCCACTGAGGTACGTAGTTAACGTTTCTCTTTTGCTTATTGATTGGTTGTTTATTAGTATTATTGTTTGGTTGACCTTTGATTGAGTGGTGTGTTGAATCTTGCCCTGAAATTGGTTGAAATAGAAGAAGTTCAGTGTTCCATTCTTCGCTAGGGCAAAGAAGATCTTCGCCGCGGCGAAGAGGTGTTGAAGCCACGGGAAGCTGCTAGACAGTTTCACGCGGCGACAGAAGCTTCCTCGCGCGGGCGATGTTCCAACCAAAATGTTGTTAAGTTTTGATATTTCTTCCTAAGGGCAATTTGACCATCTACCCCTAATTAGCAGGAAAAGTGGGGAGTAAATGTAAGGAATTTTATGGAGAATAGTTTGTATGGGGGTGTGTTGTAATGAATCAAGGTATAGATAGAATTCAAAGAAGAGTAAGGGCAAAAGGGAATGCTTGTGTATAAATTTCATTAAAAGGAATTTAGTCATTGCAAACCCTTCATTCTTCTTCTTATCGCCACTCTCCTCTTTGCTTCCTCTCAATCTCTCTTTCTTTGATCAAGGAGTTTTGAAGGGGTTTTGGAGTGATTGGCGTAGAAAAATCAATCTAAGGATCCTAAGGTAAGGATTCTTGCTTGGTTGTGAAGCTTGTGGAGTTTTGAATATATTTGATTATGAGGGTTTTTGTTCATTGTTAAGAATAGAGAAAAGTCAAGCAAACCAAGTGAAAGGAAGAGCTAGTGAAATCTTTTCATAACAAGGTAAGTAAATCCCAACCCAGTTGAGATTTGAGAATTTCTTGATTAGGGTTTGATAGCAATTATGTATGTATGTTGTATACATGTTATATGTCATGTTATTGAGTCTAAATGGAGATTTCTAGTGCTTTGTGATTGTTTATACATTTCAATATAAGAAGTGAGATGTGGTTTGGAAAGGTAGTTGAGATGGAATTGAAGGATTTGAGGAACTTTTTGGAAGTGTCTTTCTTTGGCAGGATTTATGGCTATGTGAGGGGGTTTCTCCCCATTTGGATGGTTAGAGAAGACTTAGAATTATTGTATAGTGGAGTTTTATTATGTACTTGAGTTGTTTGATGAAATGCCTAATAGAGGTTTGAGTATGAGTAGTGAACCTTAATTCTTGCAACATTGCATGTTGGCATTTCATAAGTGATTAGTGGGATGAACCATCCATAGGCATTAATTGTGCATTGAGAAGTGACCTAAGAAAGAGTAGGAAACTTTGTGTATGCACTTGCTCTTTGAGTAGAGAACCTTGTGGATGCAACTACTCTAAGGGTAGAGAGAATGAGAAGTGCTAGAGTAGAGTAGAGTGAATGAGAAGAGTAGTAGAAATGGGTTGATGCTTTGTGATCACACCCGACATATGAGAACGGTTGATGCTTTGTGTCATCACTCGACTAGCCATTAGAATGGGTTGATGCTTTGTGATCATCACCCGATAGGTAGTAGAAACGGGTGGATGCTTTGTGATCATCACCCGTTAGTTATTAGAAGGGGTTGATGCTTTGTGATCATCACCCGACATTTATTAGAAGTGGGTTGATGCTTTGTGATCATCACTCGACAGTAATTAGGAAGGGTTAGTGCTTTGTGATCGTCACCCAAAAGTCATAAGGAACGGGTTAGGTGCTTGTGGTCTCCACACCGAAGTTACGAAACGTAAGGTAAGTGCTTCGTGATCCCCACTGGTAGTCACTAAGAATGGGTTGGTGCTGTGTGAACTCCACCCGACAGTCATGAAGAGTGAGATGGTGCTGTGTGAACGTATCCGACCGTGCCTCCGGTTAGATGAGGCCATGACGTTTAGTAGAAACACAGAAAATATGAGGAAAGAATTAAGAGAAATACATACGGGGATAAACAGATAGAGGGTTTTACTTACTGGCATTATTTTGTGCTCACCCCGTTATTTTCCTTTGTGTGATGCAGGATCTAGGTGATGATGAGCAGTCGGAGGGGGTTGGCAAGCGAGGAGCAATAGCTACACTGTTTCCCCTGTTTTGTCTTTTAAAATGGCTTTTTGAAATGATGCTCTTTGTGTATAAAAGACGTATTACTAATAATAAAAAGAAAAGTTTTGGGCCCATTTTCTATTGATTATGCATGCATTGTACTAGTTTACAAGCGTTGTTACAGAAGTTGGCGGAATTGTGAAACATTTTCTCTAAATACTTGAGGATTGAAAACCTTTAGGAATTCCATTGACATTGTTGATATTTTTTTCAACTTATGTTATGGTGGAAAATGAATGTTGAGCAATATGTGCACACATTTTTTTCTGTGCAAGCATCTATTGTCTAACTATTTTGCCAAGTGGCGTTTTTCTCGTTGATGTCTTGCCATCAAGCTTTTTTAATTCATGATATTCTATGAGACCTAACTTACAAGTGTACAATTCCTTATAGGTTTTTAAAAGGTTGTAAGACTTTGTCTGTGGTCCGCAAGAAAGAGAAAAGACATGTTTTTGGTCCAACAAAAAGTTGGAATTCTTTTTGTCCTCCATGTGTTTAGCTATGTTAGGCTCATGTCTTTTGCTTTGCTTTTTTAATTCATGTGTGTGCACAGTGGATGTGTGCTTGCACACTGGCGTGCTGTCGTAGGCACCCAGAATTAAACCTTCCGAACCAACTACTGAACTGTAAATAGGGTAAGCAGGGTCGATCCCACGAAGAGTGTCTAGCGTTTTCTTTGATGGTGAAAAAGGCGGGTGGTTTGTGTAAAACAGAAAAACAATTTCAGCAAAAAAAAAAAAAAAAAAAACAATTTAATTCGAATTCAATCAAAATGACAAACTTGGTCTCTGTCAACATCCACCATCGGAATCTTACAACTGATCATTGACGCAAAGATAATCAATTCACACATTGAATATTCACCGTTGGAACTAATTTTCCTATCTCTCCTAATGTAATTAATCAGGAAACAAGCGATCCTAATTAATTACCCCTAAAACAACTAGACAAGCGCTCAAGATTTAATCTAGTGGCAGCCTTAAGAATTAGAGAGATCGATGAAGCTAAACAACACAAACACAAGCGGTTGCATTTAATTTAGTTTGAATGTTCTTCGTAAGGTTACTAATTCCTGACACATCAAATTTCTAACCTAATTGCTTCACAAGTTGGAGGGATCAAACAATTACGGATTTGATATCAAACTAGCAGTAGATTTCAACAAAATAATACACTAGTAGGCCTCCTAGTAATTAAATGCATCAATCATGAAAATATGCACAGAATAACATTCAATACTCAAACATGAATTTAACACCTAAAACAGAAAGATCTCACAGTTTATTTGATTCTGAGGTTTCCGTTTCCTTCGACCAAGTTACAAAAGTTCTAGCCGCTCATGGCCATCACAAAACTCAAGTGAAAAGAATTCAGGACCAAAAGGAGAGAGGCGTGGTCCCCAAAACCTAATCTGATCTCCTTTTAAAATCATTTAAGAATTCAAATCCCACTCAATCTCCTAAAAGAAATATTCTCCTATCCTAAAATAACATTAATCCTAATTAATTTCTAATTGGAAATAAAATAAAATAGAGTCCTAATAAAATAGGAAGGTGGTGTTTCCAGCTGTAATTTTCGTGCGGCATGTTTGTCTTCAAAACGTGCAAAATAGACTGACTTGCATAACAAGAGAACGCTCCAGGACGTCGGTAATGCAGGTGCGCCAACTTCAAGCTCGATTACAACCTTTATTAAGTCAGTATCTGTAAAAACGCAAAACATAAAGTTGTAGATCTTTCTTAGTGTTCACACATTTTGAATCATCTCAATCGGAGCTGGATGGAGAATTATGCCACGAATACGAAGCAGTGGCGAAACTGTCCGAATTCCCCTAATTAATTCCGTTTTTCAATTAAACACCTCATTTGCTTCCTAAACCAAAATAAAGTAATAATGAGTACAATAGGAAACAAATACGTAAAAAGACTAAACATTAAGGGGGTAATATGACATTTTGCATCCCATCAATTCCCCACACTTAGCTTTTGACGTCCTCGGGCAAACTAATTCAAACAAACCCTACACAAGTCATATCGGAAACACCATCATCTCAAGTCATCTCAGAAAATCAGCATGATGCATAAGCAACAATTTTAATCCATGCATATTCTACCTAACTTAGGAAGCAGCAAATAAAATAAAACGAGTTAATGACATTCATCTTCTTTATCACTTCCACAATTACTCTTAATCAGTCAATGCAAACAAGGGAATTAATCACAACAATTCATGTACAATCCCTCTCAACTTTTATTTTACTGTTTCTCTTTACTACTACAAACTGGGTAGCAAACTAAGGATAC
Source organism: Pistacia vera (assembly GCF_008641045.1). Classification (NCBI taxonomy): domain Eukaryota; kingdom Viridiplantae; phylum Streptophyta; class Magnoliopsida; order Sapindales; family Anacardiaceae; genus Pistacia; species Pistacia vera. The sequence goes on from NW_022196811.1 coordinate 453,884, forward strand.
AATTTTTTTTTTTTTTTTTTTTTTTTTTTTTTGTTTTGAAAAGATGAGTGCATTTAGCTCCATCTCATTTCATGGTTGTGTTTATGAGTGAGTGCGTTTTACGCTCCATCTCGACTCACCACATACCTTCTTTTCTTTTTCCTATTTGCTTAACCCAAATTTAGGACTAGCTTAAGAGAAACAATTTTTTTTTCTAGGGTTGTTATACATCCCAATCATGCTTTGTCGCCAAGTCACACAACTTCTCAAGACATATTATTTCAAACTACAAAGATTCAAATATGATTAACTCTATTTATGAAAGATTGCTAACATCTAAGTCAAGGAATATGTTCAACAACAAGTCAAGTTACTATTCATGCATCACTAGATGTTCAAAGACATGACTTAAAGCAGAAACCTTCTAAAAACAAATGCGGGGAATTTCGGTTAAGGTGTACGTGGCATTGTTATACCCGAGGTTGCCAAGTATCGCTAGGCAGTTTTTAAGGCGTGTTCTGGTTTCCAGCCGTATACCCTTAAACTAGGCAGATTTTATTTTTATTTTTATTTTTTATTATTTCTTTTTAACGTAACTTAAAACACAACCCTAAACAAAAAACTAAATCCTCCCCCACACTTAAGCTTACATTGTCCCCAATGTAAGATGAAATGCAAGAAAAGGCAAAAAATAACCAAAATTCAAAACGCGAGAAAAAGAAAACAAACTCCCCTTGGTTGCTCCCCCAAGCAGCGCCTTTGTTTATTGTCGTTGCGGACTCAAGGCTTTGTTCTTGCGATGCCTAGTAACATTCTACCATCTCCCAGGAACACGTTCTTGAGGTAACTAGGAAGAGGCTTCAAATCTGGAACGAGAACCTGCAAAACAGAAGGTAAAGGCCTCTCGTTAGAAATTGGTAATGCAATATAAGGAACGTTACCTGATGCTGCTGTAACTTCGGAAAATCATGAATGCTGCAACGGTTTCCTGCAATCAATACTCAACGCTAACTCCTCATTTCTTCCTCAATATGCTTATAATGGCAACTCCCAACCATCTTTCCATCAAGTTCAAAAAATTCATGTGCTAAAGAATCAACCACATCAATAAAAAAACATGATCATCATATCATCAGGAATTATGGCATCATAATATTAAAACTGACAAGTTCAGCATCAAATTCCATGGTAAATATGCCAGTGAACATCTATCTTAGTCTTGGATGTTTTTAAGAAAAGCTTCCTAACAAAATAGGAGCAAGTTTGATCACCATTTTCCATATCAAGTACATAAAAATCAGTAGGGAAAACTAAGCCATTAACTTGTACCAAAACATCCTCAACTACACCTTAGGATAGGCATTAGATCCATCAGCTAATTGAATACAAAACCAGTTTTATTCAAAGGTCCAAGTTTCAAAGAAGCATTAGGAATAGGCATGACATTATAGAAGCTTCTAAGTCTATATGGCCTTCTCAAACATAGTTTTACTACGTACAAGGGATAGTAAACATACCTGGATCCTTGCACTTTGCTGAAGTTTTCTTGAATCACACAGAAACATTCTCTCCCACTCTCCCTTTCACACCCTTAAGTTTCTGTTTCCTTTTAAGTGGGCACAATTCTTTCAAGAATTTAGCATAACGAGGTACTTGTTTAATAGCATCAAAAAGTGGAATATTTACCTCGCATCTACGAAAAGTCTATACACATCTTGTTTTGCTATCTCTTCTAGAATCTGCTAAAGCTTGAGAAAAGGGGGTAACGGTTTATAGGGCAAGAGGCGGAAACTTCGTTAGGAACACATCGTCGTTGGGAATTGCTGTCTACAACTACATCTTTTCTTTCTTCCTTTCGAGATGCAGGGGCTGCTTTATTGGAATCTCAACCTCTTTACCACTTCTCTAAACGATCGCACTTACATTCTCTCTTGGATTGACCACGTTTGAGAGGGTAATTCCGAACTTTGCGCTCCAGCTTACTGATTGCGGGTGCCATCTGCCCCATTGATTCTCTAAACTTGAACACTAGCTCTCGCTACTGTTTGAAATTGCAAAGTATTAGTTGCAAGAGACTTAACAATATCTTCTAAAGACATACCAGAATAGCAATTTGGTCCGGTTGTTGTCTAGGGGGGTATGGCTGCTGTACTGCTGGTAATTTGGGCAGTTGTGAGGGTGGGCTGACTCAATTGTTGTTCCCATAGCCAAGATTAGGGTGATCCCTCCATCCAGGGTTATATGTGTCGAATAAGGATCATACTTCCTTTGCGGTTGTCCAAGGAAACCACTGCTGCATTTCACTTGTCAACAGGCTCCTCTTGAGAGTTGGGCACATATCAGTTGGATGCCCTACTACCAAACAATCCCGCACGACCTTCACTATTTGCATGTTACCTACAGCCATTTGACGAACAAGAGAAGTTAGACTAGAGATTGTTATTCTAGGAAGAAATATTACCTCATTCAACGCTAGATGGAAGGTAAGCCTACTGCCAAACTGTTGAGAATTGGCCGCCATATTTGCAATCAAGTCCTCGCGGCCCAAGGGTCTATCCACCAAGCTCCACCACTTGCAGCATCAATCAGCTCCTATCAGTGTATGTAAGGCCCTCATAGAAAGTCTGGATCGTAACTGCTCACTAATCTGATGATGGGGGCAGTTGCACACAATCTTAAAGCGTTCCTAGTATTCATGTAAGGACTCTCCGTTGTGCTGCCTTACACCACAAATTTCTTTCTGAATGTTGGCTGCCCTCGAAGATGGGAAATATTTCTCCAGAAAAATCTTTTCATCTCGTTCCATGTGGTTATAGTTCCGGAGGGTAGATAATAAAGCCAATCCTTAGCGAATCCTTCAAAGAAAACGGGAAAGCTCTTAATTTAATTGCTCCTGGTCAACCGTAGGTTTCATACTTGTGAAACCACATGAAGCTCTTTAAATGCTATGAGGATCTTCACCTGCAAGGCCATGAAAAGTGGGCAAGAGATGATTAGTCCAGATTTTTAACTAAAGTCGTAGCGAGCAGCATCTAAAACAGGACGTTATGCATAAGGTGCTTGATTTAAATCAGGGGCAGCAAGCTCTTTCAAAGTCCGATTTCACCGCCATGAAGCCCTCCTCTCCTATATCAGAGTTGCTAGCAAATTGGGAATCAAAAGCCAAATTGCTTTCTATAATTCTCCGAAATTCCTTTTAACTACACAAAAGTGCTTTCAATTTCGGATCGAATGTTAATTCACCAAGGTTAGAGGACCTGGTCATACAACAAAAAACCTAATAAAAGAATTAGAATGAATGACAAAAATTGAAAACTAACAGAAAAATAAAAAGAATTAAATTAATTGGCCAGAAACACTAAAACAGCAAAAACCCTATCAAAACATTCGAATTTGGCTCAAGAGGATGGGGCTAGAAATCTTTCTAGTTTGCTCAGAATGTCGTTTTCTTCGAAACGGATACTCGCAACACTTCTAACTCAACCAAAATTTTCCTTATGATAGTATTACTGTTCACCAGGAACAGTGGCTACTATTCACAGTTTTTTTTCTTTTCTTTTTTCTGCAAAATAAAAAAAATTAACAAAAACGAAATAAAAAAAATCACAAAAACAAAAATCAACTAGAATCACTCCGGCAACGGCGCCAAAATCTGGCGTGCTGTCGTAGGACCCAGAATTAAAACCTTCCGAACCTAACTACTGAACTGTAAATAGGGTAAGCAAGGGTCATCCCACGAAGAGGTCTAGCCGAATTTTCTTTGATGTGAAAAAGGCTGGGGGTTTGTGTAAAAAAGAACAAACAATTTCAGCAAAAACAAAAACAATTTAATTCGAATTCAATCAAAATGACGAACTTGGCCTCTGTCAAAATCCACATCGGAATCTACAACTGATCATTGACGCAAAGATAATCAATTCACACATTGAATATTCACCGTTGGAACTAATTTCCATCTCTCCTTAATTGTAATTACTAGGAAACAAACGATCCTAATTAATCTTACCCCTAAACAACCCTAGACAAGCGCTCAAGATTTAAATAGTGGCAGCCTTAAGAATTAGAGAGATCGATGAAGCTAAACAACACAAAACACAAGCGGTTGCATTTAATTTAGTTGAATGTTCTTCGTAAGGTTACTAATTCTGACGCATCAAATTTCTAACCCTAATTGCTTCACAAGTGGAGGGATCAAACAATTACGGATTTGATATCAAACTTAGCAGTAGATTTCAACAAATAATACACTAGTAGGCCTCCTAGTAATTAAATGCATCAACATGAAAATATGCCCAGAATAACATTCAATACTCAAACATGAATTTAACACTAAAAACAGAAAGATCTCACCGTTTATGATTCTGAGGTTTCCATTTCCTTCGACCAAGTTAAAAGTTAGCCGCTCATGGCCACACAAAAAACTCAAGTGAAAGAAAATTTCAGAGACCAAAAGAGAGAGAGGCGTGGTCCCCCAAAACCTAATCTGATTCCCTTTAAAATCTAATTAAGAATTCAAATCCCATCAATCTCCTAAAGAAATATCTCCTATCCTAAAATAACATTAATCCTAATTTAATTCTAATTGGAAATAAAATAATAGAGTCCTAATAAAATAGGAAGGTGGTGTTTCCAGCTGTAATTTTCGTGCAGCATGTATGTCTTAAAACGTGCAATAATGACTGACTTGCATAACAAGTCAGAACGCTCCAGGACGTGGTAATGCAGGTGCGCCAACTTCAAGCTCGATTACAACCTTGATTCAGTCAGTATCGTAAAAACTCAAAACATGAAAGTTGTAGATTCTTTCTTAGCGTTCCACAGCATTTTGAATCATCTCAATCGGAGCTCGGATGAGAGAATTATGCCCAGAATACGAAGCAGTGGCGAAACTGTCGAATTCCCCTAATTAATTCGTTTTTCAATTAAAACCTCCATTTGCTTCCAAACCAAATAAAGTAATAATGAGTACAATTAGAAAACAAATACGTATAAAGACTAAACACTAAGGGGGTTAAATATGACATTTTGCATTCCCATCTCACATTATGTCCGACATTTGCCTGTTGCATTTTATTTTGCGATTTATGGCGTGTGCACACACTTTTTTGTTGTGCTAGCTTGCATGTTTGACTTACTTTTACACATGTTGTGTTTTTTACTTAACAGCTAAGATTTTTTCTTTGCATCTTTTGTGCTGTCATTTGGACCACTTACAGGTGTCCCAATATCCTTTAGTGGTCCAGGAAAACCAACTTTTTCTCCTTTGGTTGTGGTCCTAAACTAAAGCTAAAAAAAAATTCCTATTTTTGGACCAACACATGTAGCCTTTGTCTACTGACCTGGCCAGAATTGGAGTGCGCAAATTTGGGTTTATCTTCTGGACCTAGCTAGAAGAAGATCTTGGAGCAACAACATGTTAGGGATTTAGAGGGTGGTGTAATTGTAACTAGAACAGGGAGTTTTTTTTGCTATAACTTTAATCAACTCCAAGTGATATCTGTAATGTTTTGTTGACTTAGTCGATTAGCTTCAATTTGGTAAAGTCCCATGGATGTAAGCTAAAAGTGGATTTTAGCTAAACCATGTATAGTTGTGTTGTTTATTTTTCGCCACTTGTGTTTGATGTGTTCAAATCGAAAATCTCTTATTCAACTTGGTAAATCTATTTTACGCACTTAAAAGTAGGTAATCTAACACCAAAGTGGTTGACCAAACTCCCAACAGACGTGAGTCAATAGCTCTAATTGTGAAGGTTAGGGATTGAGAGCAAAATCAAAGAAGAAAGAAGAAAAAGAAACTTCTTATTGTATTTGATAAAGTGAATAGTGTTACAATATTAATAAAGTGTTCACAAAGTCAGCTTTAATAGCGATTATTACAACACAAAAACAACGACACTTTAAGCTTTCTAAAAATGTCACTGTTTGTCTAACAGCCCCTGTCAAGCTAAACTCTACTTGCAGTTTCAACTTGGTCATATTTGTCCAACAACCCAGTTAAGCTAAACTGCATTTACAGTTTCAGCTGGTAATATGTGTTAATAGCCTGTCAAATAAACTTTGCTGAAATAAAACTTGCCCTTGAGACCAACACTCATAACAAGTGATTAGCTATCACAATTGCAAAATGCAAATTTTTCTTCATAATTGCCAACTGCAATTTCACATTTTCACAGCTTCACATCTGCATTCCATATAGCTACAATTACTAACTACAAGCCAATTGAGACTAACACCTCACAACAATTTGATCACTTGCCAATTTCTGCTTCACATAGCAACAATTGCAATTTCACATTTTCAAGCTTCACATCGGCACTTTCGTATAGCTTCACATCTGCTCAACTACAATATGCAATTTCACATTTTCACAACTACATCTGCACTTTTATACAGCTTCACATTTCACAGCTTCACATCTGCACTTTTATACAGCTTCACATATGCTCAACTACAATTTCACAATTGTAATTTCAGCTAATCAACTTAAAAGAAGTAGCTGCTACTAACAATCCAACTTCATGTCACCATGATCAACAAACACTGTCAACTTCAGTTACAGTTTCATTAACTAAAAAAAACTGCAACTTCACACTGCAAAGCTATAATTCCAACTCACAGCAAACTATAACTGCAACTAGTAGAAAAGGGTGGATGCTTTGTGATCATCACCCGACAGTTATTAGAAGTGGGTTGATGCTTTGTGATCATCACTCGACAGTGATTAAAGACGGGTTAATGCTTGGTGATCGTTACCCGATAGTTATGAGGAACGGGTAGGTGCTAGGTGGTTTCCACTCGATAGTTACGAAAATCGGGTAGGTGCTTCGTGATCCCCACTCGGTAGTGACTAAGAACGGGTTAGTACTGTGTGAATTCCACCCGATAGTCATGGAGAGTGAGATGGTGCTGTGTGAACGCCATCCAGCCGTACCTCCGATAAGATGAGGCCATGATGTTTAGTAGAAACAGAAATAGAAACAGAAATAGTGTAAGGAAAGAATTAAGAGTAATACATACGGGGACAGACAGATAGAGGGTTTTACTTATTGAGCATTATTTTGTGCTCACCCCGTTATTTTTCCTTTGTGAATGCAGGATCTAGGTGTTGATGCAGTCGGAGGGGCATCGGCAAGCGAGGAGCAATAGCTACACTGTTTCCCCTGTTTTGTCTTTTAAAATGACTTTTTGTAAACAATACTCTTTGTGTATAAAAGACATATGACTTATAATGAAAAGAAAGTTTTTGGGCCCAATTTTCTATTGTTATTATGCATGCATTGTACTAGATTACAGTAGTTGTTACAAAACACAGCATTCAACATGTTGAAACAAAGAAAATAGAGTAAAGATCTCCCCTATTTGATGAATTCACAAGGTTAAATCTCAAATCTTCTCTCCTTTTCTCCCAAAATGTCAAAGCTGCTCTAAAACGAAGACGAACCCTTCTCAAAATGGCTAAGTTTTTCATATATAGTGGGTCCAAAAACCTAAAAACTTTCCTAAAATAAAACTGTGTGTTTTGAATAAAACTGGAAATCGCAGACTTCGCCGCGGCGAAGAATTTTCTTCGTCACGGCAATGTGCTAAGTTGGAATCTCATGTCGAGCGTCTATCGCCGCGACGAAGAAAGAACTTCGCCACGATGAACCTTCCTGAACAATTCTAAATTATGAAATTGCCCTCTGCTTGCTTCCTTGCTTGAATCTTCAATCTTCGATGCTTTCCCATGGGAACAAGCTTTATAGTGCTTCAAATCCGCTTCAGAACTTCCCCGAAGTCTGAGATTCGCTTGCTTCTGGGTCTAGAAACTCCAGTCCGCTCATTATTTGCTCAAAGTACACGTTTTGGCCTGAAACATAAAACGTGTGAAATTAAGTTGCAATTCAGATACAAACGAAATAAGAAGTATCCAAAATTCGGCCAAAAAGCCTAAATAAAACAGTATAATCCTCGGATTATCACAACCTTCTTCAGAGCATATTTACTAACTGAGACCTGCATTCAATAGTAAAAAAATGTACATTGACCAATGTACAAATCATAATAATGCTTGTAGAAAACGGTTAAAACATACAGTAAGCCTAATTCCCTTGTTAGGGAAAGGATCACCTAGATCTTCTGTCGTTCCATTTCAAGAGTTTGGGACTTCTTTTGAAATTTCTTTAACAATGTCCTTAAGAAACTTTGCCGATTCTAATGTTGTATTTAGCCTTCTTTTTAGTGTCTCCTACAAGTTAAGAATATAACAGAAACAACACTCTCTTAGATAGCATTTTAGTGGAAAACGGAAAGGATATATATATATAAATAACATTTCAATGAAGTACTCCTACTTGAATGTGCTTGAATTAAGGCAACACCAATCAAGTAACAAGACATTTTAACTTGTAGATGATGGCTAAAGAACAACTTGAAACTTGACTCGTTAAATGGCTAATACTACACAAGAGCAGTGCTAGTGTTCTACAAATTGGTACGATGCAGGTTTATGTCGTTGCATGGAGTTAATATTGGAACTGGTTGCGCCAATTAATGATATGACATAATTTCCCGTCGTGTTCTAATTTCGAACATTGACGCAGCTTTTGGTGCCGCGATACATGTACAACGACTAATGTAATACAACATATTAATAGGGCAGTGTGTGAAAGGAAATAATGCACTAACAAAATATTTCCTACTTGAATGAATTTGTGAGGAGCAAAACCTTGAGTAAATATGCCTGAAACAACAATCAATCCACAAGAGACACAATCAATTTTATATGGAAAAACCTTTTCGATTTGAAGAGATTAAAAAACCATGGGATCGAATGATCCACTTAAATCCACTATAATAAAAAGTATTTACAACAGCCACAAATCACCAATAATATTCCACACAAAATTTAGAGATTTATCACAACTCTAACAAAGTGAAATACACAAAAGAGTTACAAAAAGATGGAGAAAAATCACCAGCAAAGCACCCAAAATGTAGGCTATATAACTCCAAACTCAACTGTTAAAATAAAAAACCAATCGTCTAGATTGAGGAGCCCTCTGCATTTTGACAAAAAATAAGGTTGATCAAGATAGAGATGACCTTCCGATCGTCAGGTTGAAGAAGGACCGATGGACTAAAAAATTCTGCAACTCAACTTTTTGATTTGGCTGTCTTTCAAAAGGCAAAACTCTACAAAAAAGATGGCTATCACAAAAATGATTGTTGGATGTAAAGATCTTGCCATCAACAACAACGCTTAGAAATTTGAACAAAAACGGAGTAAGATTTCCATTGGATTGTCGCCAGAATAACCTAGTATGGCTGCCTTTTTCAGTCTTCTTTTATTTTTGGGCTTTAGGATTTTGGGTCATCCTCCACATTAGGGAAACCCAAGCCCAACAAATCTCCCCCTTTCTCGACTATGTGGGGAAATGGACCATACTGGCAATAGCTCGACAAACTTCAAGCTTTTCCCTCACCAAAGACTTTGTCAACATATCTGAGCCATTGTGATCTGTATGGATTTTCTCAAGTTCAAATAGGCCATCGTGATGAGTTTCCCTTATCCAATAGTACCTTACATCAATATGTTTAGATCTCGAATGGAATGTAGATTTCTTCACAAGATGAATAGCACTTTGGTTGTCACAAAACAAAACATACCGTTGTTGTTTAAAACCAAGCTCTCTCATGAACTTCTTTATCCATAGCAACTCCTTGCAAGCTTCTATTATAGCAATAAATTCTATTTCTATCTTAAAAAGTGCAACACACTTTTGCAATCTCGACTGCCAAGAAACAGCTCCATTAGCAAAAGTAATTAGATAACCAAAAGTAGACTTACGAGAATCCATGTCTCTGGCTATGTCAGCATCTGTGGAGCCAACCAAAACTGGTTTATCACTTCCAGAACAAAGTTTTAACTTGGAAGTGCCTTGTATATACCTCGTAATCCACTTCACTGCATCCCAATGCTCTTTCCCTAGATTTGAAAATTTTTTTCTAACAACCCCAACTACATAAGCTAAATCTAGTCTTGTACACACCATTGCATACATCAAGCTTCCTACAGCTGAAGCATAAGGAACTCTTTCCATTTCCTCCTTCTGAATATCTGTAAATGGCCTTTGCTTTGCACTTACTTGAAATGAGTAGCTAGAGGAGAACTCACCGCTTTTGCCTTACCCATGTTGAACCTTTCAAGCACTTTTTCAATATACTACTCCTATGACATATACAATTTCTTCTCTTTCTTGTCTCGACAAATTCGAATGCCAAGAATTTGCTTTGATGGCCCTAAATCCTTCATAGCAAATGACTTACTAAATTGCTTCTTCAAATCATCAATCCTAGAAGAATTATTGCCAACTATTAACATGTCATCAACATAGAGCAATAAAATAATAAAATCATCATCAAAAAATTTCTGGACAAATACACAATGATCAGAAGTAGTCTTCTTGTAACCATGCTCCCCCATAACAGATCGAACTTCTTGTACCATTGTCTAGGTGCTTGCTTCAAATCGTAGAGGCTTTTCTTTAAATGACAGACATAGTCTTCTGTTCCTTTAATTTGGAAACCCTCTGGTTGTTCCATGTAAATCTCTTCCTCCAAATCACCATGAAGAAAATAGTTTTCACATTCATCTGCTCAACCTTTAAGTCCAGGCTAGCCGCTAAGCCTAAAACCACACAAATAGAAGATAATTTCACAACAGGAGAGAAAATCTCATCAAAGTCAATGCCTTTTCTCTGACTGAATCCCTTGACAACTAATCTGGTTTTGTACCATGGCTATGAAGTATGTTCTTCTTGCTTCACCCTGTAGACCCACTTGTTTTTCAAAGCTCTTTTACCTTTAGGCAACTTTACCAACTCAAAGGTGTGATTGTCATGCAATGACTGCATCTCATTTTCCATAACATCAACCCAATTTGCCTTGTTTTCATCTTCCATTGTTTCTGTGTAACATTGAGGCTCTCCCCTATCAGTCAATAATACATACTCATTTGCAGAATACTATGCGGAAGGACGTCGATCTTTAATAGTCCTTTTGAGTGGAATCTTTGGTTCTAGAAGCTGATAAGTAGTCTGATAATCTGTCTCAACCTGCATAGGAGTATCTGCATCATCTAAATCCTGTTGGTCATCCTGAACATCATATGTAACATTTTTTGGAAAATCTGTGAAAGGTACTGGATCAAAGTCAATCAAACCATCACTATACTGAGACACTACTTTCTCTATTTTCTCAACATTTTGTATAGTTTGATCTTCCATAAACACAACATCATGAATTTTTACTAGTTTCTTCTCAATTAGATCATACAACCTTTAGCCAAATTCATCTAGACCATAACCTATAAAGATGCATTGTCGAGTTTTCATATCAAGCTTAGACCTCTCATTTCTAGGAATAGGCATAAATGCCTTACATCCAAAAACAAGTAAGTGATCATAAGAAACATCTTTGCCACTCCAAACTCTCTCTGGTACATTAGACTGATGAGGGACATAAGGTGTGAAATTAAGAACATGTACAAATATATTCAAAGTTTCACCCTAAAAGGATCTTAGCAGCTGCGCCTGTAAAAGCAAGCATCTCACACTCTCAACTAGTGTTCTATTCATCCTTTCAGCTAACCCATTCAAGTGTGGAGTCTTGGTGGTGACTTTTGATATTAAATGCCCTGTTGTCTACAATATTCATCAAATGGACCCAAATACTCTCCCCAATTATCTGTTCTAATGCACTTCAATTTCTTCCCAGTTTGTCTCTCAACCAAAGCATGAAATTGTTTAAACACATCCAACAATTGTATAAACGCGCGACTTTCTTGGATGATCATCTGTGAAGGTTACAAACTAAGAAGTGCTACTAAGTGTTTTCATCTTCATATGTCCACAAACATCGGAATGCACCAAATCAAGAATACCTTGTTTTCTTGAAATAGGGGAATTCTTGAAGGACACTCTATTCTATTTTCTTGCCAAGCAATGAATACATCTTTTCAAATTTGCACTTTTCATTCCAGAGAGAAGATTCTTCTTAGCCAATATTGCCATGCCTTTTTCACTCATGTGGGCAAGTCTCTTATGCCACAAGCCTACTGTAAAGTCATCCTCCATTGCATTAATAATGCCTTCGGAAAGTCTTGCTTGTAATATATATAAAGTAGAAAGCTTCTTGCCTCAAACCACAACCATTACTAGAAGTGTTGCAATAACCCTCATCATCAAGTCTGCCTGTAGAGATCAAATTCAGAAGAATGTCAAGAATGTACTTCACATCTCTATGTAGTAGACTAATACCATTATCCATTTCCAAACACACATCTCCAATACCAATGACCTTTGCTAGACCATCATTGCCTATCTTTATTGTCCCAAAGTTGCCTATAGAATAGGAAGTAGAAAGATCTTTTCTAGATGTAGAGTGAATAGAAGCACCACTATCAATTACCTATTTGGTCTCTTGGCTTGCAACGTTTACAACATCATCATCATAGAGAATGAAGAAATCCTCAGAGGTAATAGTAGTAACTTGATCATTATGCTTGCCGTAATCATTTTTCTCCTGCTTGCTATTTTCGGGTTTGTTCTCCCTTTTCCATTTGTAGGAATGTTTCTTGATATGCCCAGTTTTACCATAGTAGTGACATTCAAGATTCTTGTACTTTGACCTTGATTTACTCCTGCTTTTACCTCTACCATTTTGCCCTTGACCTTTACTCTTGCTTCTCCCTCTGTTTTTAGTGACTAGGACCTCAGAATGTGATGATGAAGAACCTTCAGTTTCCTGTCTAACCTTCTAATTTAAAACACCACTCTTGACATATTCCATGGTCACAATACCATTAGGAGTAGAATTTGTCAAGGATACATGGAAATTTTCCCAAGAGTCAGGCAAAGTAATAAGCAACCAAAGTCCTTGAATATCCTCATCAAACTTTACACCTATACTAGACAATTGATCAAAGCAGCCTTGGAATTCATTCAAGTGATCCAAAATAGAAACTCCCTTCCTTGTATCTCAAATTCATAGCTTTTTAAGCAAGAACAATTTGTTATTTCCTATTTTTGAAGCATACAAGTTCTAAAGTTTATACCACAAAGTCCTAGCATGAGTCTCATTAGCAATATGATTCATAACATTGTCTTCTACCCATTGCCTAATATAGCCACACACTTGTTCGTGCTCAAACTATCATTCTTCGTCACTTTTAGAATCAGGTTTTTTCGAAGCAAACATCGGCAAGTGTAGCCTTTTCACAGATAGAAGATCTTTCATTTTCCCTTTCCACTTATGATAATTGGTTCCATTCTAACAAACCATTTTACTCAAATTTGCCTCCATCATTCAAACAATCTACAACGTGGCTCTGATACCACTTTGAAAGGAAATAATGCACTAACAAAATATTTCCTACTTGAATGAATTTGTAAGGAGCAAAACCTTGAGTAAATATGCTTGAAACAACAATCAATCCATAAGAGACACAAGCAACTTTACGTGGAAAAACCTCTTCGATGTGAAGATATTAAAAAACCATGGGATCGAATGATCCATTTAAATCTACTATAATAAAAAGTGTTTACAACAGCCGCAAATCACTAGTATTATTCCACACAAAATTTAGAGATTTATCAAAAATCTAACAAAGTGAAATACACAAAAGAGTTACAAAAACATGGAGAAAAATCACCAGCAAAGCACCCAAAATGCAAGTTGTATAACTCCAAACTTAGCCGTTAAAATCGAAAACCAACCATCCAGATTGAAGAGCAAAATGTCCTATGCTTTCTGACCAAAAATCAGGTTGATCAGACCAGAGATGACTTTCCAATCATCAGGTTGAAGAAGGATTGATAGACTGAAAATTTTTGCAACTCAACTCTTTGATTTGGTTGTCTTTCAAGAGGCAAAACTCCACAAAAAAGATGGCTATCACAAAATTGACCATTGGATGTGGATATCTTGCCGCCAACAACAACACTCTGAAATTTGAGTAAAAATGGAGCAAGATTCACTGTTGGATTGTTGTTGGAATAACCTAGTGTGGCTGCCTCTTTTCTCCCTTTTGCAGATTTTTGATGCTGTGAACAGTACCCATGTTTTTTCACTATTCACCCTCTAAAAAATCAAATAAAAAAAACTGCACCTTTTTTTCCTTCATCTTTTTCTTTTTTTTATTCTTGGGCTTTAGGATTTTGGGCCATCTTCCACATGAGGGAAACCCAAGCTCAATAGCATGTGGCATCGTTTTACACTGGAAGTCGTGCCTAGAAGTTATATTACAGCAAAAATTTGGTGATAGGGAAGCCAAATTTCCTGTTGTGAATGTAAAAAAAATAAAAAAATGTTTAGGAGCCAAAGTTTAGGATTGATTGTTTGAAGACTTGAAGATACAGTTGAGGAGGAGATTGTAACGCCCCACTTGAGGTACGTAGTTAACGTTTCTTCTTTTGCTCTTATTTGAGTTGGTTTATTAGTATTATTGTTTGGTTGACCTTTGATTGAGTGGTGTGTTGAATACTTGCCCTGAAATTGGTTGAAATAGAAGAAGTTCAGTGTTCCATTCTTCGCTAGGGCAAAGAAGAATCTTCGCCGCGGCGAAGAGGTGTTGAAGCCACGGAAGCTGCTAGACAGTTCACCGCGGCGACAGAAGCTCCTCGCCGCGGCGATGTTCCAACCAAAATGTTTGTAAGTTTTGATATTTTCTTCCCTAAGGGCAATTTGACCAATCTACCCTAATTAGCAGGAAAAGTGGGGAGTAAATTGTAAGGAATTTTCATGGGAATATGTTGTTATGGGGGTGTGTTTGTAATGAATCAAAGGATATAGATAGAATTCCCAAAGAAGAGTAAGGGCAAAATGGGAATGCTTGTGTATAAATTTCATTAAAGGAATTTAGTCATTGCAAACCCTTCATTCTTCTCTTTATCGCCACTCCTCTCTTGCTTCCTCTCAATCTCTCTTTCTTTGATCAAGGAGTTTGAAGGGCTTTTGGAGTGATTTGGCGTAGAAAATCAATCTAAGGCATCCTAAGGTAAGGATTCTTGCTTTGGTTGTGAAGCTTTGTGAGTTTTTGATATATTTGTTTGAGGGTTTTTGTTCATTTGTTTAAGAATAGAGAAAAGTCAAGCAAACCAAGTGAAAGGAAGAGCTAGTGAAATCTTTCATAACAAGGTAAGTAAATCCAACCCAAGTTGAGATTTGAGAATTTTCTTGATTAGGGTTTGATAGCAATTATGTATGTATGTTGTATACGTTATATGTCATGTTATTGAGTCTTAAATGGAGATTTCTAGTGCTTTGTGATTGTTTTACATTTCAAAATAAGAAGTGAGATGTGGTTTGGAAAGGTAGTTTGAGATGGAATTGAAGGATATTGAGGAATCCTTTTTGGAAGTGTCTTCTTTGGCAGGATTATGGCTATGTGAGGGGGTTTCTCCCCATTTGGATGGTTAGGAAAGACTTAGAATTAGTGTATAGTGGAGTTTTATTATGTCTTGAGTTGTGTGATGAAATGCCTAATAGAGGTTTGAGTATGAGTAGTGAACCTTAATTCTTGCAACATTGCATGTTGGCATTTCATAAGTGCATTAGTGGAGATGAACCATCCATAGGCATTAATTGTGCATTGAGAAGTGACCTAAGAAAGAGTAGGAAACTTTGTGTATGCACTTGTCTTTGAGTAGAGAACCTTGTGGATGCAACTACTCTAAGGGTAGAGAAATGAGAAGTGCTAGAGTAGAGTGAATGAGAAGAGTAGTAGAAATGGGTTGATGCTTTGTGATCATCACCCGACAGTTATGAGAATCGGGTTGATGCTTTGTGATCATCACTCGACTAGCCATTAGAAATGGGTTGATGCTTTGTGATCATCACCCGATAGGTAGTAGAAACGGGTGGATGCTTTGTGATCATACCGGTTAGTTATTAGAAAAGGGTTGTGCTTGTGATCATCACCCGACATTATTAGAAGTGGGTTGATGCTTTGTGATCATCACTCGACAGTAATTAGGAACGGGTTAGTGTTGTGATCGTCACCCAAAGTCATAAGGAAGGGTAGGTGCTTTGTGGTCTCCCACCGATAGTTACGAAAATCGGGTAAGTGCTTCGTGATCCCCTTGGTAGTCACTAAGAATGGGTTGGTGCTGTGTGAACTCCACCCGACAGTCATGAAGAGTGAGATGGTGCTGTGTGAACGTCATCGACCGTGCCCCGGTAAGATGAGGCCATGACGTTAGTAGAAACAACAGAAAATATGAGGAAAGAATTAAGAGAAATACATACGGGGATAAACAGATAGAGGTTTTACTTACTGAGCATTATTTTGTGCTCACCCCGTTATTTTCCTTGTGGATGCAGGATCTAGGTGATGATGCAGTCGGAGGGGCGTTGGCAAGCGAGGAGCAATAGCTACACTGTTTCCCGTTTTTGTCTTTTAAAATGGCTTTTTGTAAATGATGCTCTTGTGTATAAAAGACGTATTACTAATAATAAAAAGAAAAGTTTTGGGCCCATTTTCTATTTATTATGCTGCATTGTATAGTTTACAGCAGTTGTTCAGAGATGTTGGGCGAATTGTGAAACATCTTCTCTAAATACTTGAGGATTGAAAACCTTTAGGAACTTTTCCATGACA
Source organism: Pistacia vera (assembly GCF_008641045.1). Lineage (NCBI taxonomy): Eukaryota > Viridiplantae > Streptophyta > Magnoliopsida > Sapindales > Anacardiaceae > Pistacia > Pistacia vera. Next base: position 470,504 of record NW_022196811.1, read on the forward strand.
TTGTTGATATTTTTTTCAAATATGTTATGGTGGAAAATGAATTGTTGAGCAAATATGTGCACACATTGTTCTTCTGTGCAGCATCTATTGTCTAACAATTTTGCCAAGTGGCGTTTTTCTCGTTGATGTCTTGCCATCAAGCTATTTTAATTCATGATATTTATGAGACCTAACTTCAAGTGTCACAATTTCCTTATAGGTTCTTAAAAGGTTGTAAGACTTTGTCTGTGGTCCCGCAAGAAAGAGAAAAGACATGTTTGTGGTCCAACAAAAGTTGGAATTCTTTTTGTCCTCCATGTGTTTAGCTTGTTAGGCTCATGTCTTTTGCTTTTGCTTTTTCAATTCATGTGTGTGCACAGTGGATGTGTGCTTGCACACTGGGGTGCTGTCGTAGGCACCCAGAATTAAAACCTCCGACCGAAAACTACGAACTGTAAATAGGGTAAGCAAGGGTCGATCCCACGAAGAGTGTCTAGCCGAATTTTTTGATGTGAAAAAGGCTGGGTGGTTTGTGTAAAACAGAACAATTTCAGCAAAAAAAAAAAAAAAAAAAAAACAATTTAATTCGATTCAATCAAAATGACAAACTTGGTCTCTGTCAACATCCACCATCGGAATCTTACAACTGACATTGAAGCAAAGATAATCAATTCACACATTGAATATTCACCGTTGGAACTAATTTCCTATCTCTCCTTAATTGTAATTAATCAGGAAACAAGCGATCCTAATTAATCTTACCCAACCAACCCTAGACAAGCGCTCAAGATTTAATCTAGTGGCAGCCTTAAGAATTAGAGAGATCGATGAAGCTAAACAACACAAAAACAAGCGGTTGCATTTAATTTAGTTGAATGTTCTTCGTAAGGTTAATAATTCCTGACACAAAATTTCTAACCTAATTGCTTCACAAGTTGGAGGGATCAAACAATTACGGATTTGATATCAAAATTAGCAGTAGATTTCAACAAATAATACACTAGTAGGCCTCCTAGTAATTAAATGCATCAATCATGAAAATATGCACAGAATAACATTCAATACTCAAACATGAATTTAACACTAAAAAAAGAAAGATCTCACAGTTTATTTGATTCTGAGGTTTCCGTTTCCTTCGACCAAGTTACAAAAGTTCTAGGCTCATGGCCATCACAAAAACTCAAGTGAAAGAAAATTTCAGAGACCAAAAGAGAGAGAGGCGTGGTCCCAAAACCTAATCTGATCTCCCTTTTAAAATCTAATTTAAGAATTCAAATCCACTCAACTCCTAAAAGAAATATTCTCCATCCTAATAATAATCTCCTATTTAATTCTAATTGGAAATAAAATAAAATAGAGCCTAATAAAATAGGAAGGTGGTGCAGCTGTAATTTTGTGCGGATGTATGTCTTCAAAACGTGCAATAATAGAATGACTTGCATAACAAGTCAGAACGCTCCAGGACGTCGGGAATGCAGGTGCGCCAACTTCAAGCTCGATTACAACCTTTATTAAGTCAGTATCTGTAAAAACGCAAAACATTAAAGTTGTAGATCTCTTTCTTAGTGTTCCACATCATTTGAATCATCTCAATCGGAGCTCGGATGAGAGAATTATGCCCAGAATACGAAGCAGTGGCGAAACTGTCCGAATTCCCCTAATTAATTCCGTTTTTCAATTAACACCTCCATTTGCTTCCTAAACCAAAATAAAGTAATAATGAGTACAATTAGGAAACAAATACGTATAAAAGACTAAACATTAAGGGGGTTAAATATGACATTTTGCATTCCCATCAAATTCCCCACACTTAGCTTTTGCAGTCTCGGGCAAACTAATCAAACAAACCCTACACTCAAGTCATATCAGGAACACATCATCTCAAGTCATCTCAAGAACATCAGCATGAGCATAAGCAACAATATTTAATCCATGCCTATTCATACCTAACTTAGGAAGCAGCAAAATAAAATAAAACAGAGTTAATGACATTCATCTCTCTTTATCATCTTCAACATTATCTTAATCAGTCAATGCAAACAAGGGAATAATCACAACCAATTCATGTACAAATCCCTCTCAACTTTTATTTTACTGTTTCTCTTTACTACTAAAAACTGGGTAGCAAACTAAGGATACAATTTTTTTTTTTTTTTTTTTTTTTTTTTTTTCTGTTTTGAAAAGAATGAGTGCATTTTATGCTCCATCTCATTTCATGGTTGTGTTTATGAGTGAGTGCGTTTTACGCTCCATCTCGACCACCACATACCTTTCTTTTCTTTTTCCTTGCTTAAACCCAAATTTAGGACTAGCTTAAGAGAAACAATTTTTTTTTTCTAAGGGTTGTTATACATTCCTCAATCATGCTTTGTCGCCAAGTCACACAACTTCTCAAGACATATTATTTCAAACTACAAAGATTCAAATATGATTAACTATTTTATGAAAGATTGCTAACATCCTAAGTCAAGGAATATGTTCAACAACAAAGTCAAGTTACTATTTCATGCATCACTAGATGTTCAAGACATGACTTAAAGCAGAAACCTTCCTAAAAACAAATGCGGGGGAATTTCGTTAAGGTGTACGTGGCATTGTTATACCCGAGGTTGCCAAGTACTGCTAGGCAGTTTTTAAGGCGTGTTCTGGTTTCCAGACTATACCCTTAAACTAGGCAGATTTTATTTTATTTTTATTTTTTATTATTCTTTTTAACGTAACTTAAAAAACAAACCTAAACAAAACCTAAATCCTCCCCCACACTTAAAGCTTACTTGTCCCCAATGTAAGATGAAATGCAAAGAAAAGGCAAAAAAAACCAAAATTCAAAACGCGAGAAAAAGAAAACAAACTCCCTTGGGTTGCCTCCCAAGCAGGCCTTGTTTATTGTCGTTGGCTTGACTCAAGGCTTTTGTTCTTGCGATGCACTAAGAACATTCTACCATCTCCCAGGAACACGTTCTTGAGGTAACTAGGAAGAGGCTTCAAATCTGGAACGAGAACCTGCAAAACAGAAGGTAAAGGCCTTCGTTAGAAATTGGTAATGCAATATAAGGAACGTTACCTGATGTGCTGTAACTTCGGAAAATCATGCAATGCTGCAACGGTTTCCTGCAAATCAATACTCAACGCTAACTCCTCATTCTCTTCCTCAATATGCTTACTAATGGCAACTCCAATCCATCTTTTCCATCAAGTTCAAAAACTTCATGTGCTAAAGAATCAACCACATCAATAAATAAACATGATCATCATCATCATCAGGATATTTCATGGCATCATAAATATTAAAATTGACAAGTTCAGCATCAAATTCCATGGTAAATATGCCACTGTGAGACATCATCTTAGTCTTGGATGTTTTAAGAAAGGTCTTCCTAACAAAATAGGAGCAGTTTGATCACCATTTTCCATATCAAGTACATAAAAATCAGTAGGGAAAACTAAGCCATTAACTTGTACCAAAACATCCTCAACTACACCCTTAGGATAGGCATTAGATCCATCAGCTAATTGAATTACAACACCAGTTTATTCAAAGGTCCAAGTTCAAAGAAGCATATATGGAATATGGCATGACATTAATAGAAGCTTCTAAGTCTATTCTGGCCTTCTCAAACATAGTGTTACCTATCGTACAAGGGATAGTAACATACCTGGATCCTTGCACTTTGCTGGAAGTTTTCTCTGAATCACTACAGAAACATTCTCTCCCACCTCACCTTTCACCCCTTAAGTTTCTGTTTCCTTTTAAGTGTGCACAATTCTTTCAAGAATTTAGCAAACGAGGTACTTGTTTAATAGCATCAAAAAGTGGAATATTTACCTCGCATCTACGAAAAGTCTCATACACATCTCTGTTTTGCTAATCTCTTCTAGAATCTGCTAAAGCTTGAGGAAAAGGTGGTAACGGTTTATAGTCGGACAGAGGCGGAAACTTACGCTTAGGAACACCACGTCGTGGGAACGTTGCTGTCTACAACTACATCTTTCTCTTTTTCTTCCTTCGATGATGCAGGGGCTGCCTTTATTGGAATCTCAAACTCTTTACCACTTCTCTAAACGATCGCACTTACATTCTCTCTTGGATTGACCACCGTTGAGAGGGTAATTTCCCCGAACTTTGCGCCTCCAGCTTACTGATTGCGGTTGCCATCTGCCCCATTTGATTCTCTAAACTTGAACACTAGCTCTCGTCTCCTGTTGAAATTGCAAAGTATTAGTTGCAAGAGAATTAACAATATCTCTAAAGACATACCAGAATTAGCAATTTGGTCCGGGTGTTGTCTAGGGGGGTATGGCTGCTTGTAATGCTGGAATTTGGGCAGTTGTGAGGGTAGGGCTGACTCATTGTTGATTCCCATAGCCAAGATTAGGGTGATCCCCCCCTCCAGGGTTATATGTGCTCGAATAAGGATCATACTTCCTTGCGGTTGTCCAAGGAAACCACCTGCTGCATTCACTTGCTCAACAGGCTCCTCTTGAAGAGTTGGGCACATATCAGTTGGATGCCCTACTACCAAACAAATCCGCAAGCCTTCACTATTTGCATGTTACCTACAGCCATTGACGAACAAGAGAAGTAGACTAGAGATTTGTTATTCTAGGGAAGAAATATTACCTCATTATCACGCCTAGATGGAAGGTCAAGCCTACGCCAAACTGTTGAGAATTGGCCGCCATATTGCAATCAAGTTCCTCGCGGCCTCAAGGGTCTTATCCACCAAGCTCCACCACTTGCAGCATCAATCATGCTCCTATCAGTGTATGTAAGGCCCCATAGAAGTACTGGATCAGTAACTGCTCACTAATCTGATGATGGGGGCAGCTTGCACACAATTTCTTAAAGCGTTCTAGTATTCATGTAAGGACTCTCCGTTGTGCTGCCTACACCACAAATTCTTTCTGAATGTTGGCTGCCCTCGAAGCTGGGAAATATTTCTCCAGAAATAATCTTTCATCTCGTTCCATGTGGTTATAGTTCCGGAGGGTAGATAATAAAGCCAATCCTTAGCCGAATCCTTCAAAGAAAACGGGAAAGCTCTTAATTTAATTTGCTCCTCGGTCACCCCGTAGGTTTCATACTTGTGCAAACCACATGAAGCTCCTTTAAATGCTTATGAGGATCTCACCTGCAAGGCCATGAAAAGTGGGCAAGAGATGTATTAGTCCAGATTTTAACTCAAAAGTAGTAGCAGCAGCATCTAAAACAGGAAACGTTATGCATAAAGGTGCTTGATTTAAATCAGGGGCAGCAAGCTCTTTCAAAGGTCCGATTTCCAGCCATGACGTCCTCCTCTCCTATATCAGAGTTGCTAGCAAATTGGGAATCCAAAGCCAAATTGCTTTCCTCATAATTTCTCGAACTTCCTTCTTTAACCTACACAAAGTGCTTTCAATTTCTGGATCGAATGTTAATCACCAAGGTTAGAGGACCTGGTCATACAACAAAAAACCTAATAAAAGAATTAGAATGAATGACAAAAATTGAAAACTAACTAGAAAAATAAAAAAGAATTAAATTAAATTGGCCAGAAACACTAAAACAGCAAAAACCCTATCAAAACATTCGAATTTGGCCTCAAGGGATGGGGCTAGAAATCTTTCTAGTCTTGCTCAGATGTCGTTTCTTCGAAACGGATACTCGCAACACTTCTAACTCAACCAAAATTTTCCTTATGAATAGTATTAATGCACCAGGAACAGTGCTACTATTCACAGTTTTTTTTCTTTTCTTTTTTCTGCAAAATAAAAAAATTAACAAAAACGAAATAAAAAAATCACAAAAACAAAAAATCAACTAGAATCACTCCCCGGCAACGGCGCCAAAATCTGGCGTGTGTCGTAGGCACCCAGAATTAAAACCTTCCGAACCTAACTAATGAACTGTAAATAGGGTAAGCAAGGGTCGATCCCAAGAGAGTGTCTAGCCGAATTTTCTTTGATGTGAAAAAGGTGGGGGGTTTGTGTAAAAACAGAAAACAATTTCAGCAAAAACAAAAACAATTTAATTCGAATTCAATCAAAATGACGAACTTGGCCTTGTCAACATCCACCATCGGAATCTTACAACTGATCATTGACGCAAAGATAATCAATTCACACATTGAATATTCACGTTGGAACTAATTTCTATCTCTCCTTAATTGTAATTAATCAGGAAACAAACGATCCTAATTAATCTTACCCCTAAACAACCCTAGACAAGCGCTCAAGATTTAATCTAGTGGCAGCCTTAAGAATTAGAGAGATCGATGAAGCTAAACAACAAAAACACAGCGGTTGCATTTAATTTAGTTGAATGTTCTTCGGAAGGTTACTAATTCCTGACGCATCAAATTTCTAACCCTAATTGCTTCACAAGTTGGAGGGATCAAACAATTACGGATTTGATATCAAACTTAGCAGTAGATTTCAACAATAAAACACTAGTAGGCCTCCTAGTAATTAAATGCATCAACATGAAAATATGCACAGAATAACATTCAATACTCAAACATGAATTTAACACTAAAAACAGAAAGATCTCACCAGTTTATTTGATTCTGAGGTTTCCATTTCCTTCGACAGTTACAAAAGTTCTAGCCGCTCATGGCCATCACAAAAACTCAAGTGAAAGAAAATTTCAGAGACACAAAAGAGAGAGAGGCGTGGTCCCCCAAAACCTATCTGATCTCCCTTTTAAAATCTAATTTAAGAATTCAAATCCCACTCAATCTCCTAAAAGAAATATTCTCCTATCCTAAAATACATTAATCCTAATTTAATTCTAATTGGAAATAAATAAAATAGAGTCCTAATAAATAGGAAGGTGGTGTTTCCAGCTGTAATTTGTGCAGCATGTATGTCTTCAAAACGTGCAATAATAGACTGACTTGCATAACAAGTCAGAACGCTCCAGGACGTCGGTAATGCAGGTGCCCAACTTCAAGCTCGATTACAACCTTGATTCAGCAGCAGTATCTGTAAAAAACTCAAAACATGAAAGTGTGTAGACTCTTTCTTAGCGTTCCACAGCTTTTGAATCATCTCATCGGAGCTCGGATGAGGAATTATGCCAGATACGAAGCAGTGGCGAAACTGTCCGAATTCCCCTAATTAATTCCGTTTTCAATTAACACCTCCATTTGCTTCCTAAACCAAAAAAGTAATAATGAGTACAATTAGAAAAACAAATACGTATAAAAGACAAACACTAAGGGGGTTAAAAGACATTTTGCATTCCTCTCCCACTTATGTCAGACATTTGCTGTGCATTTTATTTTGCGATTTATGTCGTGTGTGCACACACTTTTTGTTGTGCTAGCTTCGCATGTTTGACTTACTTTACACATGTTGTGTTTTTACTTAACAGCTAAGATTTTTTCTTGCATCTTTTGTGCTGTCATTTGGACCACTTACAGGTGTCCCAATATCCTTTAGTGTCCAGGGAAAACCAACCTTTTTCCTCCTTTGGTTGTGGTCCTAAACTAAAGCTAAAAACATTCCTATTTTTGGACCAACACATGTCAGCCTTTGTCTACTGACCGGCCAGAATTGGAGTGTGCGCAAATTTGGGTTTATCTTCTGCTGACCTAGCTAGAAGAAGATCCTTGGAGCAACAACATGTTAGGGATTTAGAGGGTGGTGCTAATTGTAACTAGAACAGGGAGTTTTTTTTTGTATAACTTTAATCAACTCCAAGGAGTTCTTGTAATGTTTGTTGACTTAGTCGTTAGCTTCATTGGGTAAGGTCCCATGGAGTGAAGAAAAGTGGGATTTTAGCTAAACCATGTATATGCTTGTGTTGTTTATTTTTCGCACTTGTGTTTGATGTGTTCAAATCGAAAATCTCTTATTCAACTTGGTAAATCTATTTTACTGCACTTAAAAGTAGGTAATCTAACACCAAAGTGAGTTGACCAAAATCCCAACAGACGTGAGTCAATAGCTCTAATTGTGAAGGTTAGGGATTTGAGAGCAAAAATCAAAGAAGAAAGAAGAAAAAGAAACTTCTTATTGTATTTGATAAAGTGAATAGTGTTACAATTATTAATAAAGTGTTCACAAAAGTCAGCTTAAAGCTGATTATTACAACACAAAAACAACGACACTTTAAGCTTTCTAAAAATGTCACTGTTTGTCTAACAGCCCTGTCAAGCTAAACTCTACTTGCAGTTTCAACTTGGTCATATTTGTCCAACAACCCCAGTTAAGCTAAACTGCATTTACAGTTTCAGCTTGGTAATATGTGTCTTAATAGCCCTTGTCAAATAAACTTTGCTGAAATAAAATTGCCATTGAGACCAACCTCATAACATTGATTAGCTATTCACAATTGCAACTATATCTTCAATGCACATGCAACATTCACATTCCATACAAACACTTCCATAACTATTGACATCACTAATCTACATTTAATAGCCATATACTATAGCAATGACCATAACACATCCACAATCAATTGTCACATTGCCAATTCTGCAACTCATCAACATCTGCATATTCAATACATTTTCACAGCTTCACATCGGCATTCGTATAGCTTACATAGCTCAACTACACAATTCACTTCACATTTCACTCACTGTGCATCTTTAACTCATACATTTCACAGCTTCAATCATGCTCAATCTTATTCAAGCTTCACAATGCTCATTCCAATTCTCACAATTGTAATATTCAATAATCAAATTAAAAGAAGTAGCTGCTACTAACAATTCAACTTCAATGTCACAATGATCTCAACAAACACTGTCAACTTCAGTTGTACGTTTCATTAACTAAAAAAAACTGCAATTCACAACTGCAAAGCTATAATTCAACTTCACAGCAAAACTTAACTGCAACTTCACAGCTTACACAACAATTGTAACTTTCACAGCTTAAGAACTCAACACAAGCAATCTTCATCTTCAACTACAAGTCTTAAAAGCCAAAATTACTCAACTAAAGCAACTTGATCAACTAATGCTACTTTAACCTGATCAATAACATTCAATTTTGCTTTAAAGTAAGAAATTGAGAAATGGACAAAGCTTTTGTTAATTGTAAGCATCAAGCTACATTTAAACATTTTCTCCAATTATCTTACCAGAAGACATCACCATACCTTGGGATGAGATGAACCAAACGGTTACTTTCCCCCAAGAAGAGTTCGCTCCTTTCAATCAGGTCCAACAATCATAGCTTCAATGCTCCTTCCACCATATCATCATCACGCACTAGATTCCATGGTAGCAGACATGAGTTACTTTACTTACGAGTTGTTCTATTTTAGAGTTATCTGCTCAAGCTAAAACTTACTATGTTGTAATACAATGTATACACAATTTAGTCTTTTAGATAAATCTACAACATCAATTTCTGCATCAATCTTAAGGAATGAAGTAGCGGTAACATATATATCTAATTAAACTAAAGTTTTCAATTATTGTGGTGCATGAATAGTGGATTAAGTGGTGAAAGAGAAATGAGAGAAGAGTAAGAAAGAGAGGGAAAATTTCCAGAAACGCAGTATGTTTTCACAACTGAATTCGCGCGGTTACAAGCTGTCCTTTATACAAGGAAAAGTTGGGTCAACAAGTCAGACCTTTGGTCAACCAGTCAACTTCTACAAACTACTAACTATTTTATATCCTAACATTCTCCCCAAATCAGACATCCGAACTATCCATAGGTTAGCTACAATTCTTGAGCACCTTCGTCTCTTACTAACAATCCTCGCAAATTAGACTTCTCTGTTTCTGAAGCTTTGTCTTTGAGAAGCGACTTACACCATCCTGGAACTTTTAGATGGTTGAGGGAAGCTGCGATCTAACCAACAAGAATACTCCAACACTCTGCTAGCACAACCAAAGCAGCTCAGAAAAACCAGCATAAGTAACAGACCACAGCGTTGAACAGCACAAACTTAACCAATGAATCAATCATGTGAAAACATTAAACTCTCAAGCAACAATACCGTCAGTATCAACACAGTGAAGCAGCTCCAGACAATGCAGCAACACAATGGAGCAGACCAAAGCAGTAACAACAATATAAACTGAAGCAGAACCATCCATCCCCCCACCACTCCCCCAACCCAAAACAACAAATTGTTTCAGTATCTTATCATAGGTGAAGTAGACCATAGCATAAGCACAAACTAAAAATTGCATAGGTTGCTGACTACAGCTACCAGAAACAACAGCAGCAATTACAGTAGACATAGGTGCTTATGTTGAGATTATCTCTGAGAAATTCAAATTTAGAGGCTGAGAGGGCTTTAGTAAAGATGACTGCCTTCTAATATTCAGTGGGAAAATATTGGACTTTAACTTGTTGGCTATGACTTGTTCTCGAAACAGTGAGCATCTAGCTCAATATGTTTAGTCCTCTCATGAAAAACTGGATTAGAGGCCAGAGAACCTGCACTTTGGTTATCAAACAATATAATAAGCACTTCATTTAAAGATAAAACCAAGTTTTGAAAGTAGGTTGCACAAACCAGACCAATTCAGTGGATCCTTGTGCCAACGCTTATACTTTGCTGCGGTGGAGGATAATGCAACAACCTTTTGCTTCCTGAAGTCCACTAAAGCAAATTTGACTCCAAAAACACACAACATCCAGTGGTAGACTTTCTATCACGAAGGCTACTGGCCCAATCTGTATCCGTGAAGCATTCAAGATTAAATCTAGGACTTTTACGAAGTAAACACCAAAGTTGGATGTACCCTTGATGTATCTCAACAACCTCTTAGAGCCTGCCAATGTAGTTGAGTGGGAGCCTTCAAAAATGGCTCAATTGTTCACTGAATAGGAAATGTCAAGCTGGTCATAGTCAAATATTGTAAAGCACCAATGGTGCTCTATAGAGGGTTGGATTATCATAAGGTTCACTATCTTCAAGTCTCAATTTAGTACCTACAGCCATGCGTGTAGGATAAGGTTTACAGTGCTACATATTTCTTAACCAGTAGATCCTTAGCATATTTCTCTGGTTCATGTGTATTCACAATCACTTCTTGACACTTCAAATCCAAGAAAATACTTAAGGGACCCTAAAGTTTTAAAGCAAATTGGCCATTAAGTTTTTGAACAATGGTTTGAACCAAACTAGGATCATTGCCTGTCAAAAATATGTTGTCCACAAAACCAATATGTACATGATCTGCTCTTAGTGATGATAAATGAATAAGCTAGGATCTGCCACTGAGTGAGTAAAACCCCAAGCAAGGAAGGCTTTCTTAAGTTTATCAAACAAGGCCTTGGGGCTTGTTTTAAACCATAGAGTGCCTTAGTCAACTTACATACATGATGAGGTTATTGAGAATTAAGAAACCCTTTAGGCTGAACCATGTAAACTTTTTCAGCCAAATCGTTGGTTTTTGGATCATTTACGCAGTGGAAATAAAAAAATTTTTGATCATGAAAACCATAAATATAACACCCAACGATTTAAATTATGTTGTATAGCCCTTAGTTAAATTTTGTTAGAACTATTTTTAGGAATTTGAAGAAAATGCCTAAATTTGCATTAAGGGTAAAATAGTCTTTTCACTCAAAACTAGTTGATTTTGTGGGAGTGAAAAGAGATAGAAAATCATAGAGAATTCAATAAAAGTGAAGGCATTTTGGTAATTGACTAAGGGACAAAGATGAATTGCCTTCTAAGGGACAAAGATGGAATTTTTAGGAAAGAGTAAGGGCAAAATGGGAAGTGAGTTTATAAACTAAAATGTTAAGGGTTTGAAACCCTTATTTCGTTCATACCACCCCACACTCCTCCTTTTTCTCTCAAATTTTCATTCACTTTTCCAAGGAATTTGAATCTTTTGAGTAGATTTTCATAGGGTTTTGATTCAAGGCATCAAAAGGTAAGGATTCATACTCTTTATCAGATTTATTTGTGTAAAGGTTGAGTTCTTATGAAGTTATGCTTAGGGTTAAGAGAAGATTGGAATCCAACAAGAGTAGAGAGTTTAGGAGAGACTACTCAAGCACAAGGTAAGTAAATTCCACTCAAATCCAACTCAAGCTAAAATTTAAGAATTCAAGTGAGAGAGATTTATTTTATATGCATATGTTGTGATTATTGAGAAATTGAGATGAGAGAGTATGATGTATTATGCATTGTTGGTATATTTGAGTATGAGAGTAATGTGATGATTTGGATGGGTTGAAATGATGGAAGAATTGGAGAAATTTTTTTGGGAGTGTGTTTGCCATGTAGGATGTGATGCTACAAGAAAGTTTTTCTCTCATTTTGATGGTTTGAGAAATAAATAGAATGATAAATGAATTAGGGTTTGTGTGCAACACTAATGTTTGATGAAATGCCTAAGTGAAAAAATGTTACCAAACTGCCTGTCACAGCCGTGACTTTCTAAGTGATTTTTGGGCATCTTACGGATTGAACTGGGTTTAGACCAAAACATAAAAGTTGTAGCCCTGTCTCTAGATTTAAAACGAGACCAAACCGATCAATCCGATGTGTATAACTCAAGTTATGTCTTCTGAGTGTGACCTGTGCAGAATGACTGTTTTGATGCAATATTGCTTGTGCATTTCATAAGTGCATAAGTAAGAAACTTTAAGCATGAACCATCCTTATGCATTAATTGTGCATTGAGAAGTGTTTGAGAAAGAGTAGAGAACTTTGTGAATGGGCTACTCTAAAAGTAAAGAGAATGAGAAAAATCTAAGAACGGGTTGGTGCTTTGTGAACTCACCCGAAAGTTATGAAGAATGGGTTAGTGCTTAGTGAACTCCACCTAGAAGTCACGAAGAGTGGGTTGGTGCTTTGTGAATCCACCCGGCCGTGCCTCCGGTAAGATGAGGCCATGACATTCAAGTGAGAAAGAATGAGAAAATAGAGAAAGAAGAGAAAAACAGAATGAGTAGAAGTCACAAAGAGTGGGTGGGTGTTTGTGATCTCACTCAGCCGGCCTCCGGTAAGATGAGGCTGTTGACATACAACAGAAAGTTAATAGAAAAGAGAGCTATGTGAAGAGAAACATAAAAAGAAAATAAATGAGAGGAGAAGAGTGTAGGAAAGAATAGAGAAAGAGTTACGGGGATAGACGAGTAGAGGACTTACTTACTGAGCATTATTTTGTGCTCACCCGTTGTTTATCTTTGTGTTTGCAGGATCTAGGTGAGGACGTGGTCGGATGGGCGTTGGCAAGCGAGGAGCAATAGCTACACTGTCCACTGTTTTGATAACTTTTACAAATGAACCTTACTTTGTATAAAGAATGATTATATGTATTAAAAGAAAAATTCGGGCCCATTTACTTTTGCTAATATAAATGCATTTTACTTTATGTATTTCTATGAGTAACCTAGTATGAAGCAGTTATTACATAAAACCAATGATCCAATTACGGATCTACATTATTTTAATACAAGAAAAATATTTAAATCAAGTTAAATGTCATACCAACGTTTGGAGGCTCCTCCGATTGATGTGATTCGCTCCCACTCCAAGTTAGGACTGAATTCCTGGTATCCACACAAAGATGGGACAAATGTCGTTGAGGAACTATTAGGCTAGGTAATTCACTCAACTAAAAGAATAAAATCTACAAAATTTTTCTTGAGAAGAAAAATTCTTTCTCACAAAAGGGGTTCACGTTTTGGGAGAGGGAGAGAGAAAGGGTGGCTAGGGTTTATTTTAATAGAATGAATTATTTCATTTTAATTTTAGTTGCACTTAAATAGTGCACACTAAAACCCTATTCCAAATTGGAATAGATTACCCTTGCAACCAAACATGGCATCTTTCAATTCAAATTTAAAAACCAAATTTGAATTCACATTATCAATATTAATATTGGATAATGTCCATTATATTTAAATATACATACATATATTAACTAAATATTTAAATATATATAATCTCACTAATTTAATTTCCATATGAAATTAAATTTAGGTAACAACCTCAGTAAATTTAATTATACTGTGAGATTACCAAAATGCCATTTTATCTTAAAAGACGAAAATGCCCTCCGTCTTTTATGTGTGCGACTCGAATGCCCTCATCATATCGGTTGTGAATCGTATCACGATTGACAATCAATCAATCATTCCACTAGACACAGACCAAGATTGACCTCTAGTTAGGCATCATGGCCACTCGATAGATTCGGATTCAGCGAAACTGCTACCTATCAATGATATGGTTCCCGTTCAATTCGATCCTTTCATCATCTATTATCTCATTAAGGCCGAGGCATAGAAGTAGTGTCAACCTTAGATACCTTTGATATCTCGATATTCGATTATTGGACCACCGACCAGAAAAATTGGGTTGAGCTATAACTCAATGCCACTATGGTCACATATTTAATGTCGTTACCATCTATCGAATTACTCAGTGAGATAATTTCTCTCGTACCCGAGAGTGATGAATCCTCTGTTGATCCACCATAATCTCGATACACTTTTCAATGCAGCCAACCACGATCGTGCTGATAGTCCTGAATAGAACTACGTTGGGCTAGTGTCAAACTACACTAATCAGTGCGTTAGATGAAGTCCATCTAAGATTTCATGGCTTCAAGCCATTTAATGGAATCTGGATCCGATATAGCGTCTTTGTAGGTTCTGGGTTCATCATCTTGGTAGACTAGTACGTCACCATGTTGAGTCATGAGATAACTGTATCTCTCGGGCTTATGGAATACTCTCCCAAATCTACGTAGCTCCTGTGTTACTTGAGGTGGTTCACTTTAATCCACAAGTTGTGGAGTAACCTCCTCCTGATGTTCAACCACTTCCTGTGGCACATCATCCCATTCTATGTCTAGTATATCTTGTGGCTCTAGAACTTCATGGAGTTCAACTTTTCTCCCACTAGTACTTCTTAGATAAAATTCCTTTTTTAGGAAGACACTAGTACGAGCAACAAAAATTTTGCACTCACTCGGATGGTAGAAATAGTATCATTTGGTCTCCTTAGGATACCGTACAAATATACATTTGTAGGATTTTGGGCACAGCTTGTTCAAAGTCAATTTCTTGACATAAGCTTCGCAACCCCAGATCCTTAGATAAGACAAATTGGGCTAATTTCTGAATTCTTTGAACTTAAGTATGGAGGTGTGAGTTGTGATATTATCCCACAATCCTTCAAGTATGCAGAAAACCCTGAGCTTAAGTATTCACCTCCTCGATCCGACCGAAGAGCCTTAATACTTTTGCCCAACATATTCTCTACTTCATTCCTGAATTCTTTGAACTTATCAAAGGCTTCAGATTTATGTCTCATAAGGTACACATAATCATATCTACTGAAATCATCAGTAAATATGATGAAGTAGGAATATCCACATCTGGCTTCAACTGTTAGTGGACCACATGCATCACTATGGATGATGCCTAATAGTTCAGTAGCCCTTTCCCTTTGTCCTGTGAAAGGCAACTTAGTCATCATGCCTAACAGGCATGATTCACATACCTCTAATGACTGGAAGTCAAAAGGGTCCAAAACTCCATCCCTTTGAAGTTTTGCAATGCGGGTTTGATTAACGTGACCCAATCTACAATGCCAGAGGTATGTATGGTTTTGTTCACTATGTTTAGCTTTCTTAGTTTCAACGTTGAGAATATCCTTATTGTTTAAATCAAGAACATATAATCTGTTATATAACCTTGCAATTCCAAATAGAATACCATTCAAACTAAAGGACAACAATCCATTAGAAATCTCAAAACGATATCCTATATTATCCAAAGCGGATACTAAAATAATGTTTCTAGAAATTGCAGGTACAAAATAATAAGCTTTGAATTCCAATAATAAGCCTGTAGGCAAAGATAAACAATAAGTCCTTATAGCTAATGTAGCCACATGTGCTCCATTTCCAACTCGTAGGTCCACTTCTCCCTTGGTAAGCACTCTACTCTGCCTTAGTCCTTGCACATCAGTATAAATGTGAGTACCACACCCTGTGTCAATGACCCAAGATGTTGAAGGAGAGAAGTTAATCTCAATCATAAATATACCTAAAGTTGAAGCATCTGACTTCTTCTTGTTTTCGAGGAAAGCCTGGCTGTGTTTCCTCCAATGGCCAGGCTTGCCACAATAGAAGCAGACTACCTTCCCACCTTTTCCAACACCACCCTCAGGCTTGAGAGCATCCTGTCCTTTGGGCTTGGGCTTGGGCTTGGGATTGGCCTTGGCCTTTCCCTTGCCTTTATTGGCAGCTACCAGTAAAATAGGCTTGGACTTCTTCAAGTCCTGCTCTGCAGTCCTTAGCATGTTCAAAAGCTCTAACAGGGTTTTTACCATTGCGTTCATATTGAAGTTCATTATGAATAGTGCATAAGAGTCAAACAAGGATTGCATAATTAAATCCACTTGTAATTCTACAACCAACTCAAACCCCAAAGTCTCAAGCCTCTCCATGTGCTCGATCATTTTTAGCACATGAGGGCCAACTTAGGCTCTCTCAGTCAGGCGACTTCCAAACAGTGCTTTTGACACCTTATACCTCTCATGTCGAGCATTCCTTTCGTAAAGCTCCTTGAGGTGTAGAATAATGGCAGCAACGTCCATATTCTCATGCTGCTTTTGCAGCACTGGTGTCATCGATGCTAACATTAAGCATTGAACGCCATCATCATCATCAAGGAACTTTTGATAAGTATCCTTTACTTCCTGAGTGGCATCAGGATTAGGATCAGGCTCAGTCATGTATGGCTTATCAATGATATACAATTTCTTTTCGAACTTGAGTATAATCCGAAGATTATGATACTAGTCCGAGAAATTGGATCCATCCAACCTGTTTTCTTTGTCGATTATCAATCACAGGTTCATAATGCTCATTTTTAAGTGAATCTACAATTCAGAAAAGTTTTATTTTGTCACGGCCAGATCCATTTTTCGCATCTCGCCGCGACTAACGACTCAAAATAGTGAATCACACAGTAACTACTTTTGACGACACGGATCCAAATCAAATCGAATGCATAAACATTCAATCAGGACACCAACCAACCAATACACATTCAATCAACACATTATTTAATCAATTGATTAATTAAAACATTCAACATTTAGAATTTTCTAGATTTAAAAACCTTCAAATCATGCAATAACATGTTATCAAGCAAATACACATGTTATCAAACATCAATTAAACAACATAATCTAATACTCGAGGCTCTGATACCATTGTAAGTGATTGATCTTGAGAAGGCAGTGGCAAAACACAAATTAAAATAGAAATCAATCACTTTCTACGCCAAGATCCGGGTATAGATCAAATTGCTTACATGTTAATAAACAGAAAATCTGTACAATATAAATCATAGTAAATAATCCATACAAGGATTAAGAACACATTACCAAGGTTTGGAGGCTTCTTCAATACTTCGTTTTCGCTTGTCGATTCAAGAAGAGAATCGCACGAACGTTGTCCACACGAAGATAATCTGCAGAACCTACTATAGTTTTGCTAGAACTAATAGAAGGCTTCAAGAATCAAGTCTTGTTCACACACTATGAAAAACGTGAGAGAGAGAAGAAATATGTGGCTAGGGTTTTCTTTTTATTTTCAACCAATGAATGAAAAATTATATCTTATGTTTTAATTAAGTTTCACTTATATAGTGTCACTTAATTAAAAATCCTAATCCCAATAGGAATAGCCATGGACTCTTAAGTTAATCCATCCTTGCAACTAAACAAACCCTTTATGGTATTTTTAATTTTAATTGATTGTTAATATAATTAAAATCAATTAATATATATATATATATAATATTAACATTTACTTATTAATAATAATCCATTTAAATATATGCGCATATATATTTAAATATAATCTCACTAATTTTAATTTTAATACTAAAATTAAATACATGCAACAGCCTCAGCAAATTTAATTTCACTATGAGATTACTAAAATATGCTTTCATCCTAAAAGACGAAAAATACCCCTTTCACCAAAAAAAAAAACGATTCTTAAATTATCTTCTAAGTGTGTGACCTGTAGGCTCCTTAACATATCGGTAGTGAGTAGTATTGTGATTAACACCAATTAATCGTCTCACTACTCACAGACCAAGATTGACTTTTAATAAGGCATCATGGCCACCCAATATATTCGGATTTAGCGAAACAGCTACCTGTCAACGATATGGCTGCCGTGTAATCAACAACCTTGACAAGTGAGATCAGTCATTACTTGTCGAGAGGTTTGTTCAATACTATGATAGCCTTATTGTATTATCTGTGTCCTTGGTCAAAATAATACTTGGGCTATGGACATTTCTAGAATGGTCACCATATATGATCAGAGGGTTCTCACTATCAATATTTGAAACACTTGATACCCTCATCATGGTTCTACCATCCTAAGGACATATATCATTACATACACGATATAGAAGAATATGCCTTTTATTGATAAATAAACATTTATTACAGAGTCAATTTTGCAATGATTGATTGGCTCTAGGGCACCTACTCTAACAAAACTCCCCATTCCTTCATGCCTTACAACAATTTTCACTTTTCTTTTTCAGCATAGAAGATAAAGATTTGATGATTTTCTTTTCATTTTGAATAAAGGGCAAATAACTCTCAAAACATAACCAAAATGTAGCTTTCACACTTGCAAGAAGGGGTCTTTACAAATCAGAAAATTACTCAAAAACGATTGTCACACTTCAGGCAAGGTAGTTCTTTCATAATGGTGACAAGAATGGACAAACAACTCATGATGAGACAAGGTTATGCTATGGAGAGAGTCATAGTGGACATAACAAATTAGAGTTAGCTCACAGACAAGCGAGAAATTACAATTAGAATGTTAGCACAGATCAACGGACTTGACAAGCAAAAATAAAAGTAGCATGTTCATGCTTTATTCATCAATAATAATGAAAAATTATTGAAGTTGTAGTCCAATGGACTTTCTCAGGAAATCAAAAGAATCATAGTTAAGTGCTTTTGTAAAGGGATCAACCAATTGAGATTTTGTGTTCACATATGCAAGTGCAATGATGTTCTCCTCAACTACATCTCTAGTGATGTCTTATGTCAATGTGCTTAGTCCTAGAATGTTGGACTAGATTCTTAGAGATTTTAATGGCACTCGTGTTATCACAAAAAATAGTCACACAATCTTGGTCAACACCATAATCATACAACATTTGTTTTAACCATAAAATTTGAATGCAACAATTCCCTACGGCAATATACTTAACCTTGGTAGTGGATAGGGAGATGGCATTTTGCTTCTTGCTGTGCCACATACAAGATTGTTTCTAAGATAGAAACATCCACTCGAAGTGCTCTTTCGATCATCCAAACTTCTTGCCCAATCAGCATCACTATATCCAATCAAGCAACTGTTAGAATCAAAAGAGTACCCAAGACTAAAATCACACGTACCTGAAACATATTTCATAATTCTTTTCATTGCATTCAGGTGCAACTCAGATGGGTTAGCTTGAAACCTAGCACAAGCACTAACACTAAAACAAAGATCAAGCAGGTTTGCAGTCAAGTAAAGAAGGCTTCCTATCATGCTTCGGTACATTTTAGTGTCTACCTTTTTACCATTTTCATCTTTGGATAGCTTAAGGGTAGCACTCATAAGGGGTTCTAGCATGTTTTGCACTCTCTAAACAAAACCTTTTCAACTTGTTTCTAGCATACTTAGATGAGGAAACAAACATGCCATTTTCCAATTGTTTAATTTGAAGACCAAGAAACATATTTAATTCTCCTACCATACTTATCTCAAACTCATTTTTCATCAAACTAATGAATTCAAGTGCATGTAAGTGAGAGGTAGAGCCAAACACAATATCATCAATGTAAATCTGTGCACACAAGATTTCATCGTTAACGCGCTTGATAAAGAGGGTTTTGTTGGCATTACCTTGTTCATAGTTATGCTTAAGGAGAAAAGTTGTCAACCTTTCATACCAGGCCGCGGGGCTTGCTTCAGCCCATAAAAAGCTTTCTTCAATCTGAACACATGATTGGGTTTGTTGGGGCCTTGAAAGCCAATTGATTGTTCAACATACACTTCTTCGGTTAGCATCCCATTCAAGAAAGCGCTTTTGACGTCCATTTGGAACAATTTGATCTTGAGGCAGTAGGCAATAGCAAGCAGCAAGCGGATTGACTCAAGTTGGGCAACATGGGCGAAGGTTTCATCAAAGTTGATTCCCTCCACTTGAGTATACCCTTGGGCTACAAGCCTAGCTTTGTTCCTGACAACATTACCAAACTCATCAGTTTTTATTTTTAAAAATCCATTTGGTACCTATTATGTTGATTCCTTCAAGCCTCAGCATCAGAGTCCACATATCATTCTTTTCAAATTGTTCTAATTCCTCATGCATGACTTCAATCTGTTAGGAAACAATCAAGTTATGGCAGCGGAAACAAAAACATAAACATCATAGATCGTTCCTTTGAACCAAGATCAGGGCACAAATTTACAGTTTATACAACATATTAGAATCTGCAGAAAAATCAGAGTAAAGTTTAAGAAACCATACACACGTTTGGAGGCTCCTCCAACTTGTCTCTGAATGGGTTTCGCTATCGACCCAAGAGTAGGATCGAACCAGCGGTAGTCCACATGAAGACAATCCCCAACAAACTAAAGAGGGATTTGCTAGATCCTCTTTAGCCTTAAGAACCAAGAACAAAATCAAATTAAATATTTGATTCAAGCAAAAAGAAATCTGGCGTGGGAGAGAAGAAAGGGGGCTGAAATTTCTCTTGAAAATGATTGAATGAATTAATTTTAATAATCTCACAAAGTGTTGCACTTACAAGTGCACACTTTGCCCTATTCCATTATGGAATAGGCTTGGGCACCAACCCAAACAGCCCCTATATCCAAACAACCTCAATTAGATATTTTATTATTGTTATTATTTCAATTAAACTCAATTAATATATATTTCATATATTAACATTTATCAATAACAATAATTCATTTAAATATATGCGAACATATATTTAAATATAATTTACTTATTTAATTTTATTAACAAATTAAATAAAGGCTATGACCTCAGCAAATTTAATTACCCTGTGAAATTACCAAAATACCATTTCACCTAAAAAGACGAAAACGCTCTTCTTATAAACAGTTCTTAAATTATCTTTTATGTGTGTGACCCGTAGGCTCCTTATCATACTGGCAGTGTGTAGTATCGCGATTAACACCAATTAATCGTCTCACTACACACAGACCAAGATTGGCCCCTAGCAAGGCATCGTGGCCACCCTATAGATTCGGATTCAACGAAGCAGTTACCTATCAACGATATGGTTACCGTACAATCCAATCCTTTCATCATCTGTTATCTCGACGAGACCGAGACATAGAAATAGTGTCAACCTTAGTTACTCTCGATATTATATATTCAGTTACTGGACCAATGACTTGAATTATAAACTGAATAGAGCAACAACTCAATCCCACTATGGCCACAGTTTTAATGTCATTGCCATTTACTGAATTGCGCCATTATATAACTTCTCTGTACCCAGGAGTGATGAATCCTCTATCAATCCACCATAGTCTTGATATACTCCTTGATGAAGCCAATCACCACCGTATTGACATCTCTGAATAGAATCGCTTTAGGTTAGTGTCAAACTACACCAATCGGTGCACAAGGTGCTCCAGTGATCTCAAGTCTAAGGATCACATGCACCACCATTCGTTAGAGGATTTGTCTCATAAACACTGGGGTTACCATCCATATGGAATCCTTTGGTGGGTCAGTCTAGTGAACTTGCCTATAGCAAGCACCCATGTGTTGCACTAGGTTGTCACCAAACAACCTTGACAACTAAGATAAGTCATTGCCTTTTGACAAGGTCGTTCAACACTATGATAGCCTTACCGTATCATCTGTGCTCTTACTTCAGAATAATACTAGGGCTACAGATGTTTCTAGAATAGCCACCGTATGTGCTCATAGGGTTCTCACTATCAAGATTTGAAACACTTGATACCCTCGTCACGGTTCTACTATTCTAAGGACATATATCAATACATACAATGATGATTTATGCGATATAGAATTAAATGCCTTTTATTGATCAATGAACATTATTGCAAAGAGTCAATTTTACAATAATTGATTGGCTCTAGGGCATCTACTCTAACAATCTCCCACTTGCACTACAGCCAATCATTCATATATTTAATACCAAATGATCTCAAGTTTCTTTCATGTTGCTACTGCGATAGAGGCTTTGTTAGTGGATCTGCGAGATTGTCATTAGTATGCACTTTACTGATCTGCACATCTTTCCTCTCAATTATTTTTCTAATGAGATGGAATTGTCTAAGTATGTGTTTGGACTTCTGATGAAACTGTGGTTCCTTGGCTTGAGCAATTGCTCCATTATTGTCACAATAGATGTCCATTGGATCAACAATCGTGGGAACCACACTAAGTTCAGTGACAAACTTCTTAATCTAGACAGCCTCCTTGACCGCATTTGATAATGCCATATACTCAGCCTCCATTGTAGAGTCCGCTACAGTGCTTTGCTTAGAGCTCTTCTAGCTCACTACACCCCTATTGAGACAAAATACAAACCCTGATTGCGATCGATAATCATCTTTGTCTGTTTGGAAACTAGCATCATTGTATCCTCTTACAGTGAGCTCATCTTCCCTCCATAAACCAAGAACATATCATTAGTCCTCTTCAGGTACTTAAGAATATTCTTGACAACCATCCAGTGACGCTCACTTAGATCTAATTGATATCTACTACAAGTGCTCAAAGTACATGAGACATCAATTCGAGTACATAGCATGACATACATGATGGATCCAATTGCTGATGCATATGGGATTCTCTTTATCCTATCTCTCTCATCTTGTGTTCTAGGACACAATTCCTTAGAGAGATAAACACCATGTCACATCGAAAGAAATCCTTTCTTGGATTCTTCCATACTGAATCTTTTTAGTACTTTGTCAATATATGCACTTTGACTTAGGCCAAGCAACCTGCGCGATCTATCACGATATATCTTTATTCCAAGGATGTAGGTTGCTTCCCCTAAGTCCTTCATGGAGAAGCACTTGGATAACCAAGTCTTTACTGACTGCAAGTTTGGTATATCATTCCCGATAAGAAGTATGTCATCGACCTACAACACTAGGAATGCCACTGCGCTCCTACTCACTTTCTTGTAAACACAGGGCTCATCTTCATTCCTGATAAAACCGAATTCTTTCACGGCTTTATCAAAACGAATGTTCCAGCTCCTTGAAGCTTGCTTGAGTCAATAAATGGATCTCTGCAACTTGCATACCCTATCAGCTTGCCTATCAAGAATGAAACCATCGGGTTGTGTCATATACATATCCTCTTCAAGGTTTCCATTCAGGAAAGCTGTTTTGACATCCATTTGCTAAATCTCATAGTCATGATATGTAGCAATCGTAAACATAATCCGGATGGATTTAATCATGACAACCAGCAAAAAGGTTTCTTCATAGTCAATACCATGAATTTGTTTAAAACCTTTGACAACCGGTCACGCTTTATAAGTATGCACCTTGCCATCCATGTCAGTCTTTTTCTTGAAGACCCATGTACACCCTATGGGTTTTACCCTTGTAACGCCCAACATGGAGGTACATGATTTAAATTATGTTTTATAGCCCTTAGTTAATTTTTATTAAAGTTATTTTAAGAGAATATGAAGAAAATGCCTTAAACTTGCATTAAGGGTAAAATGGTCTTTTCACTCAAAATTAGTTGAAAAAGTGGGGAGTGAAAAGAGGTAGAATTTCATAAAGAATACAATAAAAATGAGGGCATTATGGTAATTGACTAAGGGACAAGGATGGAATTTTCACAAAAGTGTAAGGGCAAAATGGGAAAGTGAGTTTATAAAATAAGATGATAAGGGTTTGTAACCCTTATTTCCTTCATTCCACTGCCACACTACTCCCCCAATTTCTCTCAAATTTTCATTCAATACTCCAAGGATTTTGAGGGCTTTTGAGTGATTTTTAATAGGGTTTTGATTCAAGACTTCAAAAGGTAAGAATTCATGCTCTTTATCTATGATTTATTTGTGTAAAAGTTGAGTTCTTATGAAGTTTATGCTTAGGGTTAAGAGAAGATTTGAATCCAACAAGAGTAGAGAGCTTAGTAGAGAAGACTCAAGCATAAGGTTAGTAAATTCCACTCAAAATCCAACTCAAGTTAAAGTTTAAGAATTCAAGTGCGTAGAGATTTCTTTTAAGTATGCATATGTTATGGTTATTGAGAAATTGAGATGAGATTGATGATGAATTATGCTTGTTGTTGGATATATTTGAATATGAGAAGTGTATGTGATGGTTTGATGATGGGTTGAAATTGGAAGAATTGAAGGAAATTTTGGGAGTGTGTTTGCCGTGTAGGTATGGTGATGCTACAAGAGAGATTTTCTCTCATTTTTGGATGGTTGAGAAACAAATTGAATGATAATTAAATTAGGGTTTGTTTATGCACAAGTAATGTTTGATGAAATGCCTAAGAGAAGTATAAGTTTGAGTAGAAACCTTAATTTTATGCAACATTGCATATTTGTATTTCATGAGTGCATCCAAGTAAGAATTTCAAGCATGAGCCATCCATATGCATATAATTGTGTATTTGTAGAAATTTAAGAAAGAAGAAAGAATAAAACACTCTAAGAATAAAGAGAAAGGAAGAATAAGCATTAAAGAATTAAAGAGTGTTAAAGAAGAGAAAAGAATAGGTTGTTGTGATGGGGAACCGTGAGTGCTAAGAAGAAATTCTCACATACACGCCACCTTAATTGAGTGGCATAAGAAGAAGAAGAATTGTACGACCCGTAAGAGTGTATGTGGATGAGGGTTGTACCAAGAATAATTTCCTACATGCACGCCACCTTAATTGAGTGGCCTAAGAAGAAAGAAGAATTTGTACGGTCCGCAAGAGTGCATGTAGATGAGGACTGTACTCACTCACACAGCCAAGGTTCCAAATCCATACATCAACCGAGATCGATCGACAAAGAATAAGAAAAGAAAGAATAAGAGAGAAAAAGAAAGAATAAGAATGAGAAAAGAAAGAATAAGAAAGAATGAGAATAAGAAAGAATGAGAAGGCTTGAACAAGCCAAGAGAAGAAACGAAAAGAAAAGAGAAACAAGAGAAGAAAAGAAAAGAAAAAACAGGAAAGAAAAAAAAAAAGAATAGAAAGAAAAAGAAAAGAAAAGAAATAGAACAAGAAAATGGAAATAAGAAAGAAAAAGCATTTTATGCATTATTGCATATGCATTTTATTCATGCATATTGCCATGAATTTCATCATAGTTAGGAAGAATAGAAAGAATAAGAAAGAAAGAATAGAGAGAAATAGAAAGAAAGAAAAGAACATTGAGAGTAAGAAACAGAGGAAGAAATAGTGAAAGAAAAGAGAAGGAATTAAGTAAGGAAAGAACCAAAGAAGGAGAAGAGTTAAGGGATTTACTTACTGAGCATTTTTATGCTCACCCCGTTGTTTTTCCATGTTTTTGCAGGACATAGATGAGCAGCGGTCGGAGGGACGTCGACAAGCAGAGAGGATTGGCATTACTGTCCACCGTTGCTAAGTTTTTGTACTGGTTATTTTGATATATGTAAAGAGTTATGTTTTGTATGTTTTATTGTATATGTTATAAAGAATACTAGTAGAAAGAAGTCATTACATTCCTTCAGGTGGTTCCACTAGAGACCATACTTGGTTCTGGTACATGGAGT
This sequence comes from Pistacia vera, assembly GCF_008641045.1. NCBI lineage: Eukaryota > Viridiplantae > Streptophyta > Magnoliopsida > Sapindales > Anacardiaceae > Pistacia > Pistacia vera. The sequence goes on from NW_022196811.1 coordinate 496,228, forward strand.
CCATCTCAGATTTTATGGCTTCAAGCCATTTAACGGAATCTAGATCTGATATAGCGTCTTTGTAGGTTCTGGGTTCATTATCTTGGTAGACCAGTATGTCACCATGTTGAGTCACGAGATAACCGTATCTCTCGGGCTTATTGCGTACTGTCCCAGATCTACGTAGCTCCTGTGCTATCTGAGGTGGTTCACTTTGATCCATAGCTTGTGGAATAACGTCCTCATGATGTTCAACCAATTCCTGTATGGATTATAGATTAACTTGGCATGAGTTGTTGCCATTGGTGGAGTTCGCCTATAATAATAGCTATTAGTCTACAATTAAGATGGCTCCTTATGAAGCCTTGTATGGTAGACGATGTAGATCTCCATTCCATTGGGATGAGGTAGGAGAAAAAGATGAGTTACAGATAGCTCTTGGGCCAGAGATGACTCAGAAAATGATAGAAGATATCCAGCTAATCAAGTGCAGAATGAAGCAAGCCCAAGACAGACAGAAGTGTTATGCAGATTTAAAAAGAAGAGATGTGGAATTTGAAGTGGGTGATAAAGTATTTGTTAAAGTTCCCCCCTATAAATTTGTAATACGTTTTAGCGGTAAAGCAAAGTTAGCACCGAGATACATTGGCCCCTTTGAGGTGTTGCAACGAGTTGGAAAAGTAGCTTATAAGTTGGCGCTACCACCTAGTATGGATAAGGTGCACAATGTGTTCCATGTTTTGATGCTTTGACGTTATGTCAGTAATCCCTCCCATATATTAAGAGCAGAAGAAGTGGACTTAGAAAAGAATCTAGTGTATGAGGAGTGGCCAATGCACATACTGGATAGAAAGACTAAAGAACTTTGGAACAAGAGTATTCCACTAGTGAAACTTTTATGGAGGAATCATAAAGTTGAAGAAGCAACATGGGAGGTAGAGCAAGATATGCGGAATCGCCATTCGGAGTTGTTCATTTGAATTTCGGGGATGAAATCCTCTTAAAGGGGGGGGGGGGGGGGGGGGGTGGGGGGGGGGGGGGGGGGTGGGGGGGGGGGGGGGGGGGGGGGGGGGGGGGGGGGGGGTGGGGGGGGGGGGGGGGGGGGGGGGGGGGGGAATTGTAACACCCACATTGAGGTATGTAGGTTCCCTTATGCCTTTATTTCAAGTTGAAATGCATGAAAATGTGGTGAGAAAAATTTTACAGCCTTCGTCGCGACGAAGGAAGTTCGTCGCCGCGGCATTATACGTTCTGCCCAAATTCGTGGCAGAAACAAGCATCTTCGCTGGGGCAAAGAACATACTAAATTATTAGTGATTTCTAGGGGCAAACTTGCTCAAGGGCAAAATGGTCTTTCCACCAACGATTAGTTGAAAGTGTGGGGAGTGAAAAGAGGTAGAATTTCATGGAGAATGCAATGGAATGTGAACTTTTTGGTAATTGACTAAGGGACGTAGATGGAATTTCATAGAAAGTGCAAGGGTAAAATGGGAAGTTATGGCTAATCATTTGTTTTATTAAGAGATAAAGACTAAACCCTAGCCATTTTCTTCTCCTCTTTCACGCCACTTTCTACCCAATTCTCTCAATTTTCTTCAATAAATTTTCAAGGGAAATTCCTAGATTTTGGTCCAAGTTGGGTAGATTTTCAATTCTAAGTCTCAAGGTAAGACTCTTACACCAAGATTTGAGTTTTAGTTTTAGTTATTTGGTGAATTCTTATGCTTGTTGGTTAAAGGGTGAAAGAGAAAGAAAGAGTTGTGTCAAGAGAAGATTAGAGTGTTGAGTTGCTCACTTTCAAGGTAAGTAAATCCAACCCTAAGTTTGATTTGAGCTAGTGTGTAGAGAATTTGTACATGTATGTATGTGCTTATGCTTTTGAGAAGCTTTGATAAGATTGATGCTTGATGATAATTAAAATTCAGCCATAAGAATGTAAAATTTGCCTTTGTGGTGATTGATGGAAGTTTAGTTGAATTTAGAATGAGTTTGAGTAGAATTATGAAGTGTATTTTTTTGGCCAGGTTTAGTGTTGATTTAAGGGAATTTTACTCCAAATATTGGTGGTTGAGAAAGAAATGGAAGTATAGCCAAAGTAGAAGTTGAGTGTGCATGTAACGTGTTTGATGAAATTTCCAAGAGAGGGCATGCCTGAGTTTATTCATTTATGATCTTTATATGAGCTTGTAGATGGTAGAGAATAACTTATTTATATGCCACATTGCATTCTTGCGTCTAAACATATGCATTTAGAAAGAATAACAAGCATGAGCCCTCTACATGCATACATACATATACATATGTATGAGAACTTAAAGAATAAAGAGAAAGAAAGAAAAGTTATTAAAGAATGCTTTAAAGAAGAAAAGAGTAGGTTGTTGCGATGGGGAACTCGTGAGTGACAGAATAGCATAGCCCCACATGCACACCGCCTTCAGTGAGTAGCCTCAGAATAAAAAAGAAATAAGCGTACAGTTCATTAGAAGTGTATGTGGATAAGAACTGTATCAACAAAATTTCCCTACATGCATGCCACCTTTAGTGAGCGGCCTCAGAATTAGAAGAAGAGTTGTACAGTCCGATAGAAGTGTATGTAGATGAGGACTGTACCCACTCACATGGCTAGGGCTCCGAATCCATGCCTCAACCGAGTCTGAGCAATTAGTGCTCACCCCATTGTTTCTAATGTTTTTGCAAGTAATAGGTGAATTGCGGTCGGAAGGAGCGTCAGGATGCGGAAGGGTCGGGCACCACTGTCGAGTTTTTTGAGAAATTTCTTTACACTATGTATAGTTTTGTATATAAAGAAAAATGGGCCCATTATTTTCTACTCAGCTACATGTATAATTTCTTATATATATATTAGTGAGTTTTATTGTTTATTTATAAGTATATTAGTTAGAAAGAAAGTGTTACATCTGAATTAAACTGCGTTAGGCTAGTATCAAACTACACCAATCGGTGCACAAGGCGCTTGGGTGATCTCAAGTCTAAGGATCATATGCACCACCATTCGTTAGAGGATTTGTCCCATAGACACTGGGGTTACCATCCATATGGAATCCTCTAGTGGGTAAGTCCACTGAACTTGCCTACAACAAGCACCCATGTGTTGCACCAGGTTGTCACCAAACAATCTTGACGAGTGAGATCAGTGACTACCTTTCGACAGGGTCGTTCAACACTATGATAGGCTTACCATATTATCTGTGCCCTTACTTTAGAATAATACTAGGGCTACGGACACTCCTAGAATGGCCATCGTATGTGCTCATAGGGTTCTCACTATCAAGATTTGAAACACTTGATACACTCGTCACGGTTCTATCATTCTAAGGACATATACCGATACATACAATGATGATTTACGTGATATAAAATAAAATGTCTTTTATTGATCAATGAACATTATTACAAAGAGTCAATTTTACAATAATTGATTAACTCTAGGGCATCTACTCTAACACAATCCAATTCTCATTTTCCAATGCATGCTTGACATTCTTCGGCTTTGCAAGAGACGCATAACAAAGATGGTTAATTTTATTTTGTCTTCTCTTTTTTGTAACCATTACCTCATTTGGATCTCTAATCATTGTTGATGGAGGATGAGCTTTTTGTATCAATGTTCGAGGATCTTTTCTTCTTGAGTTCTTTCCTTGAACAATCTCATTAGAGAGATCAACTACCAGTTCAATCCCTTCATTTTGCAAAGATGAATTAGAGGATGAATCTTTGCAAGGAGCAGATCCAATTGTTGCAGCACCAGAAGTGGGTGGTAGTACATTTGAAGAAGACTTACGTTCAGGTGATTCAATTGTGTTCACACCATTTTGTGTGGGCACATGAGGAGCAGACATGTCTTGAATTTCACATTCTTGAGAATATTCTTAAAAATCTTCTGCATCACTAAACACAACATTAATAGATTCTAAAACTTTTTTAGAACGCATGTTGTAGATCCTGAATGCATGGCTATTGGAAGAATATCCAATGAAAACTTCTTAATCACTTCTAGAATCAAACTTAACTAAATTCTCTTTATCATTCAAGATGTAGCATTTGCATCCAAACGCATGAAAGTAAGAGAGATCAGGTTGCTTGCCTTTCCACAGCTCATAGGGAGTTTGAAGGGTACCTTTTGTGAGGTAAACTCTATTGGAAATATGACAAGCCATGTTAATAGCTCCAACCCAAAGTCTAGTAAAAGTTTTTTTGCATTAAGCATCACCCTAGCCATTTCTTGCAACACTCGATTTTTCCTCTCCACAACACCATTTTGTTGTGGTGTTTTTGGGGCTGAGAATTCATGGAAGATACCCTACAATTCACAAAAGTTATCAAAATCAGCACTCTCAAATTCCTTACCATGGTCACTCCTAATTCTTACAATCTTTGTAGCCTTGGAACTCTTCTCAACAAGAAACCTCTTAGCCAAATTTTGAAAAGCATTAAAGGTGTCAGATTTCTCACATAAAAAATCAACCCAAGTAAACCTTGAAAAATCATCAACACAAACAAACACATACCCCTTACCTCCCAAACTCTCGGTTTGCATTGGACCTATTAGATCCATATGGACCAATTCCAAAACACATGAGGTATTGAGATTAGATAAAGCTTTATGAGATATCTTAGTTTGTTTACCTTGTTGACATGGATAACACACATTACTTTAGAGGTTCAAGTTTCGGTAGCCCTTTAACCACTTCCCTTTTTGAAAGTCTTACCAAGTCCTTGAAGTTTCTATGACCAAGTTTCTCATGCCACAAGTTAGTGGAATAAGTCTTTGAGCTAAAACATGACACACGGTTAGAAAGAAGTAACAATTGTCATTGGACCTTTTTCCTTTAAGTAGAGAGACACCTTTTCCATTCAAAATTTGACATTTTTCCTTGGAAAATTGAACCACAAATTTTTTATCACAAATATGACTAATACTAATCAGATTAGCTTTCAAACCATCAACAAGTAAGACATCTTTCAAAACAGGAAAATCAGGTAGAACAATTGACCCTTTACCAAGAATTTTACTTTTCTTTCCATCACCATAAGTGACATGCCCACTATCAACTGATTCATGTTTAGTTAAGCGAGATTTATTACCTATCATGTGCCTCGAACAACCACTATCTAAATACCAAAGATCATTTTGAAATGCAAGCAAAGAGGTATGAGACACAAAATAATTTACATCAGTCTCAGGTTTCCAAGTTCTTTTGGAAGAAAAACCATTGTTAGACTTATGATTCACAATAGAGAGCAAACTATGATTTTTAAAACTTTCTTTAAATAAACAATAAATCTGAAGCATTTGGGTCTAATGTGACCTTTTCTGTTGTAAAAATGACAAATTAGAATGAATTTCAATACCTTCATAGTTTGTCTCACATCAACACCTTCACCAGGAGTCTCGATGGCTTTAATAAACATGCTTGCATTAGCTTTCGATGTGCTAGCACCAAGACTAAAACCTAAGCCAAACCGATCTCTGACGGATTTTCCTTGACCAAGAACTTCATCAAGCTTAAGAGAACCTACATTCAACTTATCAATAGTGGCTTTAGCCTTAGTTAGTTTATTGGTTAGAAAAACAATTTTCTTTCAGTCAAATCTTTCTTTTGCTTCAACAAGGTTGCATTCTTAATTCAAAGGGATTGTAACTTCTTAATCGACTTTAGCCTTGACCATACATCTTATCATATGCTTCTTGTTGTTCAGCATAGATATTAACAGTGTCATTTGAAACCTCACTTTACCATCTTCTTGATTCATAATGAAGGCAAGAACACTTTTGTCATCACCCGAATCATCTTCATCACTCTCATCTTGTTCACTCTCACTCAAAGTGGCAAACATGGCCTTACCTTTCTTCTTTTCATTGTGTTATTGGTCATAAGACTTTTTGACAAAAGGTTTTCGGCCATTTCCATTCTCAAAAGGCTTTTTCATATTTTTCTTAAGAAACCTAGCAAAGGTTTTTGGTAAGTAAAGCGCAATTTTTTTCATTCAAGCTACAAAAATCACATTTATCAAAGGGATAAAAATCAACCTCATGTTTGAGAGCCAAACTTTCGCTCGGTTTCTTATTATCCCATCGTTTCAGATTTAGTTCATAGGTTTAGTGAGAGCCAATGAGTTATCAATATCCATGGCATCAATATCAGGACATTCTTCAATAGTGGTCACCTGTGACATAAACCCCCAGGGTAGAGAGCAAAAAACTTTCCTGGCAAGTTCAACATTAGAATAAGTTCTTCCTAAGGCAAAACATTCAATAGAAATATCACAAACTTTACCGTAAAAGTCAGTTATAGAAATATCACAAACTATGTTAGAGTACGTGCCCTAGAGCCAATCAATTATTGTAGGATTGACTGTTTGTAATAATGTTCATTGATCAATAAAAGGCATTTCATACTATATAATATTGATATATGTCCTTAGAATGGTAGAACCGTGACGAGGGTATCAAGTGTTTCAAATCTTGATAGTGAGAACCTTATGAGCACATATGGTGGTCATTCTAGAAACGTTCGTAGCCCCAGTATTATTCTAAAGTAAGGGCACAGATAATACGGTAAGCCTATCATAATGTTGAACGACCCTGTTGAAAGGTAGTCACTGATCTCACTCATCAATATTGTTTGGTAACAACCTGGTGCAACACATGGGTGCTTGTTGTAGGCAAGTTCAGTGGACTTACCCACTAGAGGATTCCATATGGATGGTAACCCCAGTGTCTATGGGACAAATCCTCTAACGAATGGTGGTACATGTGATCCTTAAACTTGAGATCACCGGAGCGCCTTGTGCACCGATTAATGTAATTTGACACTAGCCTAACGTAGTTTTTTTCAGAGCTATCAATACGGTGGTGATTGGCTGCATCAAGGAGTGTATCAAGACTATGGTGGATTGACAGAGGATTCATCACTCCCGGGTACGGGAGAAGTTATCTCATGGCTCAATTTAGTAAATGGCAATGACACTAAAATTGTGGCCACAGTGGGATTGAGTTGTTGCTCTATCCAGTTTATAATACAGGTCATTGGACCAGTAACTGAATACATTATATCGGGAGTAACCGAAGGTTGACACTATTTCTATGTCTCGGTCTCATTGAGATAACGGATGATGAAAAGATTAGATTGTACGGTAACCATATCATTGACAGGTAGCTGCTTCGCTGAATCCAAATCTATCGGGTGGCCATGATGCCTTGCTAGGGGCCAATCTTGGTCTGTGTGTAGTGAGACAACTAATTGGTGTTAATCGCGATGCTACATACTTCTGGTATGATGAGGAGCCTGCGGGGTCACACACATAGAAGATAATTTAAGAGCCAGGATATAAGAAGGGCGTTTTCATCTTTTAGGCAAAAAGGTATTTCGGTAATCTCACAATGCAAGTAAATTTGCTGAGGTCGTAGCCTTTATTTAATTTGATATTAAAATTAAATAAGTGACATTACGTTTAAATATGTGTTTGCATATATTTAAATAAATTATCATTATTGTTAAAAGTTAATTTATTAAATATATATTAATTGATTTTAATTGAGATAATGATAAATTAAAATTAAAATATACAAATGGGAGTGTTTGGATATAAGGGGTGTTTGGGTTGATGCCCAAGCTTATTCCATAAAGGAATAGGGCAATTACACTTGCACTATATAAGTGTAAGTTTCTTTGTGAAATTCAGAGATATTCATTTTTCTCATTTTCACAAAAATTCCAGCCCTTTTCCCTATTCTTCTCTCACGCCAGTTTTGTACTTTTTGATTGAAATCAAATTTATTTGATTTCTTCTTGGTTTTTAAAGGCTAAAGAGGATCTAGCAAATCCCTCTCTAGTTCCTTGAGGTTATCTTCGTGTGGACTACATCGGTTCGATCCTACACTTGGGTCGATATCGAAATACGTTCAGAGACAAGTTGGAGGAGCCTCCAAACGTGCATATGATTTCTTAACTCTAGACTGATTTTACTGCAAATTCTTATTTTTTATATAAACTGTAAATTTGTATCCTAATCTTGGTTCTAAGGAACGATCCATGTTGTAAATATTTTTGTTTTTCCGCTGCGCAACTTGATCGTTTCCTAACAAACTATACCATAAAAGCCTATTTCTTTTAATAGTACTAGTGCCTTCATTTTTTACTTGAAGCCTATCCCAGGCATCCTTAGCAAGCTCACAATTAGCTATCACTTTCATTTGGTTCACATTAACGGCATTGAAAAGAGCATGAATGACTTTAGAGTTATAGTTTGCAAGAGTTAACTCATCAGTAATCCAGGCAGCAACTGGTTTTGGTCCAAACACTTCATTTTCAACAATAACTAGAGCTGTCCAACCATTCACAGCTGTGGACCAGACTCTTTCATCAATAGACTTAAGAAAAGCACATATCCTAGGTCTCCATGTATAGTAGTTAGGACCTTTTAACAGAGGTGGTCTATAAGCAGATCCTCCTTTAGTAAAGAAACTCATGATGTAAAAACAATCAAACAGATGCTAACATAGCAAATGGAAGTGCACACACAAACACGCAGCAGATCTAAACAAAGTGCAACAATAGATTAGATTTCATCCAAATACAAGACCAATTAGATGCACATGAAAACAAGCAAAATGGATAAGGATCAACTGAAGCAACTTATTAGAACAAGCTCTGATACCACTGGTTAGAGTTGGTTAACTCACTTTGGTGTTATGTTACCCATTTTTAAGTGCAGTGGAAAATTTTTACCAAGTTGTTTAGGAGATTTCAGGTTTGAACATATCATCCACAAATGCATAAAGTAAAGAACACAACCATATTCATGGTTCGGCTAGAATCCACTTTTAGCCTACATCCATGAGACTTTGTTCTGATCGAAGCAACCCACTAAGTCAAAAACACATTACAAGACAATGTTCAAAGTTGATCTAAGATATAGTAAAAAGAACTCCTTGTTCAACTTTACACTTAGCACCACATTCTGAATCTTTAACGTGTTGAGATTCCTTGGATCTTCTTCACACTAGGAACACACTTGAGCACAACTTGAGAACCATCTAAGCTTCAAGCACCGACTTCACATACCAGTATCAGTAAACGAACCACGTTCCAATAGCCATTCAAACAAGTATGATATGGTGAGGGTTTGGCATAAGTGAAAATGAACCTTTGAACCTTTGAAGAGAAATATACTCTAAAGAAATTTCATAGTACAAAGAAGAATGACAATATCAAAAGGTTAGATTCATAAACGAAAGAGATGATATTATATAAGGTAGGGTTTCTTGCTCAACACTTTGCCACGTCAACCAACAAGGGGCTGACCCATGTCTGTCCAAATAAGGAAATGATTCCTTCTTTTGGTTTGGAGTACCACAAACAAATTGGGAATAATCATCTTTATTCCCTAAGACCACTTAAGGATAAAGTGACACTTGTAAAAGGTCATAAAAAGGTAACAACAAAGATAAACAAATATCTTTGTTACTTTATTAGAAATGCGACTCGTGCTAGGTTGCAAATATCTAAAGAGAGTGTGCAAGCACAAACTGTTGTTCACACATACGTGATATGAAATAAGCCAAGACACAAGTCTGACAACCTGTGTGCACACACAATTGTTGTACACACACAAGATAAAAGAAACAAGCCAAATCATAAGATTGGCAACCAGTTGATTATTTCCTCTCTCCAAATTCCTGTCGCTATAGTTTTTGCAGCATGGATCATATGAAGAAAAGAGTGCAACCAAAAAAAAGTTCCAAATTATCAGGTTATAAAGTTGTCAATTTAATTAGCTATAACTCATAACTTAAGAAGTTCATTGTTGATCACCTAATATTATGGCAAAGCTTATCTAAAATTTAAACTTAATGGCAAAGCTTATCTAAAATTTAAACTTATCTGTGAAAGAGAAGGATATAGAAGATTTAACTAGCAGAGGACCATCAAACAAGCTTATTTTCCCGTTCATGGTACTTATGGCTGGGATCTTGGGTGGACTTGTTGTAATTGGAGGTGGTATATATGCTAATAAGCCCACTTATTCTTCATGTTGGGATAGAGCTTAAGGTAATTTTTATGTTTTTAGCTTTTCATTGCAATTCATCTTCTTATGCAGAATTTGACCTGAGCTATTGTTTTATTTGGTCATAGGTAACAGCGGCCACTTGTTCATTCATGGTTTTCTTCTCATCTAAAATGTCAGCATTCTAGTACTGAGGCTATTGTTTTAGTTGGTCTTAGGTAATAGCGACAACTTGTTCATTCATGGTTTTCTTCTCATCTACAATGTCAGCATTCTAGTACTTGCTACTGGAATGAAGCACACAGACACTGCCCTCATCTTTGCCATGATTTGTTTTTTGAATTACTTCTTGGATTGTTGGTGTTATAGAGAGCTATACAAAAATTTTGAAGGGCTTTGATGATCATATTTTCGGTCAGTGTAGTTATAGCTTTAAGTGCTGATTTGATGACCAGCTTTGGAGCTCTTGATGTTTAGAGAGATTACAGATTGCAGAAATATGGGGTTCACAAATAAAGAAGTTAGCTCATGAAACAGATCATTTTTCAATAATACTTGTACAAATTCAGCAGCAATGTTGAATGTTAAGCCATTGGATATTCTTTTGGGTGAGGTTATGACTTGTTGAGTATTCATAAATATATTTAGTTTTGTTTGTAACTTGATTTAAATTGGTATGCTTGTGCTGCATGAAAATTAGCCATATAAATTAATGTTGAGAATTGAAGCCAATTAGTAAAACAGGTTTGACCAGTATTATTATATATGCTTTTACCCTAATAAAAAGTTAAACAACCAAACCAGTGAGGCAGTATTTGTGCCGCTTCACAGCCCTTCATAATATCCATAGACCACTTAACAACGACACCGAATGATGTCACAACTCCCCTGTGCGTCAAGACTTTGTCGCATACAAGCTGCGACACATGAATGGCATAGTTATAGATGTGAGTATTGAATACAACGATCCCATTGATGTGTCGAAGGATAGAAGACATGTCTAGATTTACTCCTTTTCCCTTTTTTTTTTTAATCATATATTAATTTGTAAATTACGAAAAATTACATTGTTATTTTCTCTTGTAATAATAGTTCTAGACATTAATATATTCTCTGTAAGAAAAATTTCTACCACGTGGAAATCATTAATATTACTAAACAAAGAAAATTTATTTAATTATTACAACAAAATATATACTTGTAATAGGATATTGAAAGTGAAACTTAATATGGATGTGAACTATATTGTGATGATGTGGCTTCTCATTTACACAGTGGAAGTACAACCTATTTTGTTAAGAGAAAAAATGTGGGGCGACGACGTTTGGCTAAGTCCAATTAGTTATTGCATTTATTCGACTATCACACTTTGAAGCAACCTCCAATTTCTCCTCTTTGTTTGTTCGACAGCTCATGACCCAAAGAGAAGTTCTAGAATCGATTTCATCTTACGATTATGGAGGAATCAAAGATAGGTGGATGACAATCAAGGAAAGGAGCATGTGTATTTAACACATGCTGATGTTGAAGAAAGAGGCAGATCTCATATTACAGAAAACCTAGGGTTTTCGGATTTGGGTGTGTTCTTCCTTATTGTAATCTTTTACTTTTGATTGATCATTTCTCTGTACTGTTTTGATTGATAATGGAATACCCTATTGTGAGCTGTGAGGAAACGACCCAGTTGCGCAGCGGAAAACAAAAATTTTACAACCACGGTCGTTCCTTAGAACCCAAAATCAAGGCACAGATTTTACAGTTTATGCATAATATGAATCTGCGAAAAATAAATCAAAGGTTTAGATTTATACCCACGTTTGGAGGCTCCACAATGTTGTCTCGAATGTGTTGCTACCGATCAAGTGTAGGATCGAACCAAGAAGTCCACACGAAGCACACACACCAAGAGCCAAGGAGGGATTTGCTAGATCCTCTTGGCCTTAAGAAATCAAGAAGAAGATCAGTATTTGATTTTTCAATCAAACAGTGAGATTGGCGTGGGAGAGTTTTAATAGACTGCTGTGGGTGTTTGTTTTCTTTCAAAGGGCAAAATGAATTAATTTTTAAATCACACAAACACTATTCCTTATAGGCAAACCAAGTTGCCCTATTCCCACATGGAATGGGCTTGGGCTCCAACCCAAACACCCCATGTTGCCAAACACTCCAATTTGATATTTAATTTAATTCATCATTATCTTAATTAAAATCAATAATATTTAATTAACATTTAACAATAATGATGATTTAATTAAATATGTGCGAACAAACATTTAAACCGTAATTTCACTTATTTAATTTTAACAAATTAAATAAAAGGCTACGACCTCAGCAAATTTAATTGCACTATGAAATTACCAAAATACCCTTTCGCCTAAAAAGACGAAAACGCCCTTCTTTCTCTTGGCTCTTAAATTATCTTCTATGTGTGTGACCCATGGCTCCTCATCATAACGGTAGTGTATAGTACGTGATTAACACCAATTAACGTCTCACTAATACACAGACCAAGATTGGCCCCTAGCAAGGCATCATGGCCACCCGGTAGATTCGGATTCAGCAAAGTAGCTACCTGTCAACAATATGGTTACCGTACAATACGATCCTTTCATCATTCGTTATCTCGACGGACGAAGGCATAGAAATAGTGTCAAACTTCGGTTACTCTCGATATTATATATTCAGGTTCTGGACCCATGACCCGATTATAATCTGGATAGAGCAACAACTCACCACTGTGGCCACAGTTTTAGTGTCATTGCCATAACTGAATTGCGCCATGAGATAACTTCCCGCACCGGGAGTGATGAATCCTTTGTCAATCCACCATAGTCTTGACACAATCTTGATATAGCAATCACCACCGACAGACAGCTGAATGAAAATGCGTTAGGTAGATTCAAACTGTACAATCGGTGCACAAGGCGCTCCGGTGATCTCAACTCTAAGGATCACATGCACCACCATTCGTTAGAGGATTTATTCCATAGACACTGGGGTTACCATCCATATGGAATCCTTGGTGGGTCAGTCCAGTGAACTTGCTGCGGTATATCCGCCTAAAAAAAAACGCACCCATGTGTTGCACCAGGTTGTCACCAAACAACCTTGACAAGTGAGATCAGTCACTGCCTTTCGACAGGGTCGTTCAACACTATGATAGCCTTACCGTATTATCTGTGCCCTTACTTCAGAATAATACTGGGGCTACGGACGTTTCTAGAATGGCCACCATATGTGCTCATAGGGTTCTCACTATCAAGATTTGAAACACTTGATACCCTCGTCACGGTTCTACCATTCTAAGGACATATATCAATACATATTGCAATAATAATGATTTACGCGATATAGAATAAAATGCCTTTTATTATTGATTAATGAACATTATTACAAAGAGTCAATTCTACAATAATTGATTGGCTCTAGGGCATCTACTCTAACACCTTGGAGAGTGGATGTAGGCTACAAAGCTGAACCACTATAATAGCTGTGTCTTCATTGTGCTTGGTTGATTCTTTCTCTTCATTAGTTTATATCTCTGGTTATTGAATTGATAACTGATTTATTGATTTAGTAGAACTAAGTAAACCCTAGAAATCTAACAAATTGGTATCAGAGCCTGATTGAAGTTCCAGTTAGCGTTTCATTGGTTTAATCGTGCCTCAATTCAGTTTTGGGTTTTCTTAATTGATTACCTTTCTATTGCTGTGTGTTTTTCGAATCTGTGAGCAAAACATGTCTACTAAGTTTGAGCTTGAAAAGTTTACAGGTGAAAACGATTTTGGATTATGGAAAATGAAGATGGAAGTAGTGTTGATTAACGAGGCTTGGCTTTAGCTTTGAAGGGAGAAGTCGAGTTACCTGATACCTTAACCACTACAGAAAAGCAAGATAAGCTAAACAAGGACAAAAGCTCAGTGATCCTCAGCTTTGGTGACAAAGTGCTTCAAGAAGTCAAGAAGAAAAAGACTGTTGTAGAGATATGGAACAGGTTAGACTCACTTTATCAGTCAAAGACTGTTCCTAATCGATTATTTTTAAAACAGAGTTTATTTGGGTTTAAGATAGATGAACAAAAATCACTAAAGGATAATAAGAATGATTTTCTTAAGATTATACAAGATTTAGAAAGTATCTCAATTGAAATTGGTGATGAGGATCAAGCTATGATCCTGTTAAATTCTTTACCCAAAACCTACTCAAACTTTGTAGAAACTTTGAAATATGGCAGACAGACTCTGAAGTTAGAAGAAGTAGTAGAAGCTATCTCAGCTAAGGACACTAAAAATAGGATTAAAGAAAGAAATATGAGTAATTGTGAGGGTCTTATAGTCAGAGGAAGATTTGAGAAGAAGAACTGGAAAAAATGAGGGCAGAATAGACATAGGTCTAAATCTAAAACTGGGAAATGGAAGTGTTTCTTCTGCCATAAGGAAGGTCACCTTAGGAGAGACTATCTTGAGAGAAAGAAAAAGAAATATGAGAAAAAGGATGATGGAGGTAGTGCAGGGGTAGTATCAGAGGGTTATGAGCGTTCAGAGGTCTTAGTTATTTCAGAAGGCAAGACTATTGATGAATGGATTTTAGACATTGGTTGCACCTATCATATGACACCTAATAGAGAGTGGTTTAGCTCGTTTCAACCCTTAGATGGTGGGAAAGTGATGATGGGGAACAATGTTGTTTGTCATATTAAGGGAATATGATCTATTAAGTTGAATCTCCATAGTGGATTGACTAAAACTCTTACTGATGTTAGATATATCCCTGACCTCAAAAGAAACCTTATCTCTCTTGGAACTTTAGACTTTATAGCTCTAAGCTATAAGGCTGCTAATGGGAGTCTTAGTGTTTTGAAAGGGTCTTTGATTGTTATGAAGGCTGAAAAAATGAATGGTCTGTATGTGTTGAAAGGTAGGACTGATAGTGGAGTGGCTAATATTGGGTCAACTGAGGAGCTAGATAGAACTACCTTGTGGTACCAAAGACTTGCTCATGTTAGTGAAAGAGGTCTAAGAGAACTTAGTAAGCAAAATGTACTGTGTGGGGATAAAACAGGGAACCTGACATTCTGTAAGCATTGTATATTTGGAAAAATGTGCAGAGTGAAATTTGGGACTGGACAACACTACTCAAGGTCACCACTTGAGTGTGTGCATTCTGATGTATAAGGGCCATCTAGGCATTATTCACTTGGAGGATGTAGGTACTTTATGAGTCTTGTAGATGACTACTCTAGGTATGTTTGGATTTATTTCCTAAAAACCAAGGATGAAGTTTTTCCTAGATTTAGGGAATGGAAAACCATGGCGGAAAATCAAAGTGGAAAGAAACTAAAGAAGTTGAGAAC
Source organism: Pistacia vera (assembly GCF_008641045.1). Classification (NCBI taxonomy): domain Eukaryota; kingdom Viridiplantae; phylum Streptophyta; class Magnoliopsida; order Sapindales; family Anacardiaceae; genus Pistacia; species Pistacia vera. The sequence goes on from NW_022196811.1 coordinate 511,592, forward strand.
TGATAATGGTTTGGAATTTGTTAATGAAGAGCTCAATAATTACTATAGAGTCCATGGGATAGTTAGACATAAGACAGTGAGACACACTCCACAATAGAATGGTCTCTGTGAAAGGATGAATAGAACTATTCTAGAAAAGGTAAGAAGCATTCTATCATGTTCTAAACTTTTGGTTAAGTTCTGGACAGAAGTAGCCCATACTGTGGTCTACTTGATAAATAGAACACCTTCTTCAGCTATAAGTTTTAGGGTTCCACTTAAGAGATGGACTGGTCACCCTGTAAACCTGAAAAATCTTAGAGTTTTTAGGTGTCTTGCTTATGTTCATATAAAGGATGAAAAATTAAAACCTATAGCCATTAAATGCATTTTCTTAGGATATACAGATAGGGTTAAAGGCTATAAGTTCTGGAATTTAGAATCCAAGAAATGTATTGTGAGTAAAGATGTCATTTTCAGAGAAAATATCCTACCTAGTTTAGGAGGTAAATCTGATGAATCTGAGGGTTGCCGTCCAGGAGTAGAACACTTAGAACTAGAAGTGAGGGACTACAGTTTCAGTCCAAGTTTGAATCAAGGTGGAGTTGAGGAATTAAATACTCATGAGGATGAACCAATTGCTGATCATGAAGTAGGTCAGAATACTCCAGGTGTAGATGCATCAAATTTGACATATTATCAATTATTAAGAGAAAGAATTAGGAGAACAATCAAACCTCCCAATAGACTAGGCTATGCAGACTTGGTTGCATATGCACTTCAGGTGGAGGGAAAGATGAATGATGAACCTAAGACATTCCAAGAAGTAGTTTCAGGATCTGAAAAGTTAGAATGGAAGAGAGCCATTAAAGAAGAATTTGATTCTTTAATGAAGAATAATACATGGATCTTGGTTGATAAACCAAAAGATTGTAGAGTGGTCAAATGCAAATGGATTTTCAAAAGAAAACCAGGTTTAACAGCTTAGGATGCACCTAGGTACAAGGCTAGGTTGGTTGCGAAAGGATTTACACAAATAGAGGGGGTTGATTATAATGAAATCTTTTCTCCAGTGGTCAAACATACATCCATCAGGGTACTGCTCTCTCTTATAGTTCAATTCAACCTGGAATTAGAACAACTCGATGTGAAGACAACTTTCTTGCATGGGGATTTGGAAGAAAGCATCTTAATGGAACAACCTGAAGGATACAACAGTGCTACAGGTAAAGTTTGCCTATTAAAAAAATCATTATATTGTTTGAAACAGTCACCATGACAGTGGCATAAGAAATTTGATTCTTTTATGATAGAAATTGGGTTTAACATATGTAATTTTGACAGCTACTTTTATTTTAAAAGAATCTCTGAACTGACTCAAATTTTTTTACTATTGTATGTGCATGATATGCTTGTGGCATGCCATGATAAATCTGAGCTCTGTCAACTGAAGAGGTTACTGAACACCAAGTTTGAAATGAAAGAGCTGGGCTAGGCTCAAAAAATTCTTGGTGTTTCTATTATCAGAAATAGAACCTCTGGAAGTCTGAAGTTAGTACAGCAGGACTATACTGAGAAAATCCTGAAAAAATTCAATATGCAAGATGCTAAATCTGTTTAAACTCCTCTTGGTGCTCACCTGAAGCTTTCACATGAGCAGAGTCCATAGACTGAAAAAGAGAAGTTGGAGATGCAGAAATTCCTTATGCAAGTGCATTAGGAAGCTTGATGTACTTGATAGTGTGTTCAAGACCAGACTTAGGCTTCACTGTAAGTCTGGGAAGTAGATTTATGAGCAATCCAGGAAAGTCTCACTGGATGGCTCTTAAATGGATTATGAGATCTTTGTAGGGAACCAAATCAGTGGGCATTGTTTTTAAGAAAAATCAGAGTTATGATGCTCGTATTGAGGGTTTTTGTGATTTAGATTATGCAGGAGATGTAGACAGAAGGAAGTCTACATCTGGATTTGTTCTCACTTTGTGGGGAAATATTGTCAGTTGGAAATCCAAGCTGCAACATATGGTTACTTGTCTTCAATAGAGTTAGAATATGTAGCATTAACCGAGGTAGCAAAGGAAGCTACCTGGTTGAAAGGTTTGATAAATGAGCTGGGTATTGAGCAACAAACAGTGAAGATAAACAATGATAGCCAGAGTGCAATCCACCTCTACAAAAACCAAATATTCCATGAAAGAACCAAACACATAGATGTTCATCTTCATTTCATTAGGGAAATGATCGAAAGAGGGGAAATCGAGATTGAAAAAATTCATGGTTCTCGTAATCCTGCAGATATGTTCACAAAACCTGTCCCATTTGAAAAACACAGGCTCTGTATGAGCCTCCTTCAAGTTCTAGAGTGAACATATGAATTCCAAGGCCACATGGGGTGATAAATCAAGAAGCCAAGGTGGAGAATTGTGATGATGTGGCTTCTCATTTGCCACAGTGGAAGTCAGCCTATTTTGTTAAGAGTAAAAAATGTGGTGCGACGACGTTTTGGCTAAGTCCAATTAGTTATTGCATTTGTTCGACTATCACACTTTGAAGCAGCCTCCACTTCTCTCCTCTTTGTTTTTGTTCAACAGCTCATGACGTAAAGAGAAAGTTTCGGAATCGATTTCATCTTACGGTTATGGAGGAATCAAAGACAGATGGATGACGATCAACGAAGGGAGCATGTGTATTTAACACATGCTGATGCTAAAGAAAGAGGCATATCTCATATTGCAGAAAACCTAGGGTTTTCGGATTTGGGTGTGTTCTTTCCTTATTGTAATCTTTTACTTTCTGATCTGATCATTACTCTGTACTGTGTTGATTGATAATGGAATACCTTATTGTGAGCCTTGGAGAGTGGATGTAAGCTGCAAAGCCGAACCACTATAATAGCTGTGTCTTCATTGTGCTTGGTTGATTCTTTCTCTTCATTAGTTTATATCTCTGGTTACTGAATTGATAACTAATTTATTGATTTAGTAGAACTAAGTAAACCCTAGAAATCTAACATATACTATTTGTAATATAGAACATTATCCATATAATAAATTGTATCAATGATTATTAATACCTAAAAATGAACACTTTTTTTTATTAGAAATGTTGTTCAATTATTTGGCTTTTTGTAGTAAAAATATATAGAGAACCTAGATAATATTTGTAATATTACTATAGAACAGTGTTTTGCGACCGGTCATTTCTCCAGTTTGGGGTACATCCTAAACCCGGTTATAGTAGTTGGACTGACAAAATAGTGCCAAATTGCCGGGTCAGAGAACTACACTCATCACTATCGGCATCGGCCATTTTAACAAGTTTTTTGTTGGATTTTTCCTAAAATTATTAGAAAACATCACACTGACACCGTTTCTAGCCATTCCCAACCTTGATTCAATGATTTTGACTAGATTTTGCACAATTCCCATCACCTTTATCAACTCGCTCGATTTTCATTTGAGGTCCGTTCTGACCTGATTCCGACACCTTTTGACCTCTATGACACCACCATTAGCTTCACCTTCACCTCTTTGACAAAACCCTGCCATTTTCAATCTTAGTGCAGTTGCAATTCATCGCTCTCCATCCACTTCTTGTTTGTGAAATCGGTTGTCTTGCTCCATGATTCAATTGAAATTACGCATAATATACCTCCATATGAATGAGTGAGTGAAAATAAAAAGTCAATTTATTAATTAAAGATGAATGATATGTTAATTAATGACATTACTTTATGGGGGTGTTTGGTTGGGGGTTAAGAGGGATTACTAGGGTTATATCATCTTATATTACTTGATTACCACGTTTGATTGTCAAGAAATATAAGATTCTGGTAATCTTCAAATACCAATAGTAGTTACTGTTGGTAATATTGGAGGTAATCTGATAACATCAATTTTCTTAGGTATTGTAAGATTACCGAGGTAATCTTTTTTTGTTACAATTCTATCCCTTATTAATATAATTTTAGGACGATAATACCTTTATGTTTAAATTTATTTACATGAATCTTGCTTTTACCATTTCACCCCAATTAATTAACTTTTTGGACAAAATTACCCTTGAAATCAAAACAAATTTTAGCTTACCCAAGCCACCACCCCCACCCCCACCCCCACCCCCACCCCCACCCACACCCACCTACCCCCGCCGCCAGCCAAACCACTGTTGACCGCCATGGGAAGTCACTTGGAGTCGTCAAGAGTAGCCCACCATCACTAGGAGGCTTCGCTATGGCCGTTTCTGGCCATATTGATTACCGAAAAGGCCATATCAGGAGTAGGCCTAGCCGGAAATGGCCAGATCTATTCTGGCCATTTTCGGCCAGACCCATGGCCTTTATTGGCCATATTTGAATGAAATATGGCCATTAACAGTAATATTTTATTTAGATATGGCCGATAAAGGCCACATGTTTGGCCGCTAATGGCCAGATCCATCAATCTGGCTTGAAATGGGCATAATAGATCTAGCCATTTCTGGCCAGATCTACTCCTGATATGACCTTTTTAGCCATCAATATGGCCATAAACGGCCATATTGGAGCCTCCTGGTGATGGTAAGTTACTCACGGTGACTCCAAGTGACTTCTGGTGACTTCCCACGGTGGCGGATAGTGGCTTATGATGGTGAGGGTGATTTTTATATAAATTAAAGTTTTATATAAGCAGGGGTGTTTTAGCTAAATCTTAAATGTTGGGGGTTAAAAAAATTATTCAAAAATTAATAATAAAAATATTATTATATTAATATTTAAAAAGAGGGCAATTTAGTAATTTAAATAACATACCCACCAATTTATTCCTCTTAACCAAACACATTAATATAACATACCCACCCATTTATTCCAACTAACTAAACACATTTTCCTAAAGATTCCCAGTAATCTTCAAGGTAATATAAGATTCCAGTAATCCAACATTTCCAATAATCCAACATTCCCTGAATCAAACGCACGCTATATACTTAATTTTGTATACAACATTTATATGTGTTGTAGTACTTATAATGCGTCATGTGTGCATCGAATGTGCATGTAGTTATACCAATAAGAATAAATTAAAAGTTCATATGGTCTTTGCAATGGAAACTCCTATATTTTACATTTCCATATGGTTGAGTCATTAGATTTTTTGAAATATTTGAACCGAGCCTATTCCTAAAATGTCGAGGCTAAATTAAAGTAGTTCTCTTTAATTAGACTATGAAAACTAGAATTACATGATAGTTTGCTAATATTAAATGAAAAGTGATACATAATATGGAAACTTAATTATTATATTTTTACAAAATGCAAAACACATTTTTTATCTCTACAGAAGCTACCAATGAGTTACAACAAAAAAACAATTAAGGATATGATATTACATAACAATTAAAAGATTGGTTTGCAAGCATAAATAAATTAATGACTTGGGCTTGAAAGTGATACATATTAACATGGAAGAGTTGTAATGGCAAGCTAGTAAACGCATATTGAGATACATTACAGGTACCATTTCTCATGGACAATGGTTTAAGCCTGTTGTTAAACTCAATGTAGAATGTTATGCAAATCCTTTTTTCACTCAGTTTTCTTCAGCCTATATTTTTTGTCGATTATGGGTGAGAGGAGGAATCCTTTTGAATCTTTTTCACCACTATATAATCGATATTGAGGTTTGGTAGATAGCATACTTGAGCATCCCAAAAACTGTGGTTAAAACGAGCAAAAAAGTCGCATAGTCCTTGTACATTTTTTTACTCAGTATTTTCCTAGCTTTTAGTGGATCTTGATTACGGCTAAATCGAGGAGTCTTTTTGAATCTTTTCCTTCACTGTCTAATCGATAATAAGGTTAGGTAATCAACATGCTTGAGTGTCTCGAAAATTGTGTTTAAAACAAATAGAAAAGTTGCATACTCCTAGGACCTTTTTTCACTTAGTTTTTTCCTAGCTTGTAGGGGATCTTGATTATAGGTGTCGATGAGTCTTTTTGAATCTTTTTTTTGCTATCTAATCAATACTGAGGTTTGGTAAAAGCATGCTTGAGTGTCCCAAAAACTGTGTTTAAAACAAGCAGAAAAGCTGCATCATCCTAGTACCTCTTTTCACTAAGTTTTTTCCTAGCTTGTAGTGGATCTCGATTATGGGTGAATCTAGGAGTCTTTTTTAATCCTTTTTTGGCTGTCTAATCAATACTAAGGTTTGGTAAACAGCATGTTCGAGTGTCCCGCAAACTATGTTTAAAACGAGTAGAAAAGTTGCATAATCTCAGTACCTCTTTTCCCTTAGTTTTTTACTAGCATGTAGTGAATCTCGATTATGGGTTAATCAAGGAGTTTTTTGAATCTTTTTTTTGCCATCTAATCAATACTGAGGTTTGGTAAACCGCATGCTTGAGCACCTTGAAAACTATGTTTAAAACGAGCAGTAAAGCCGCATAGTTCTAGTACCTATTTTTACTCAGTTTTTTTCAGCCCATATTGTTTATCGATTATGGGTGAATTTTTTGCTATCTACTCAATACTGAGGTTTGGTAAACAACAAGCCTGAGTGTCCTAAAAACTGTGTTTAAAACGAACAAAAAAGCTGCATTATCCCGTACCTTTTTTCACTCAGTTTTTTCCTTGCTTGTAGTGGATTTCGATTATGGGTGAATTGAGGAGTCTTTTTGAATCTTTTTTTTTTTTTTTTTCCATCTAATCAATACTAAAGTTTGGTAAAAAACATGCTCGAGCGTCCCAAAAACTGTGTTTAAAATGAGCAGAAAAGCTGCATAGTCCTAGTACCCTTTTTCACTCAGTTTTTTGATAGCTTGTAGTGGATCTTGATTATGGGTGAATCGATGAGTCTTTTTGAATCTATTTTGTGCCATCTAATCAATACTAAGGTTTGGTAAACAGTGTTGGTAAATGATCCAGTTGCGTAGCAGAAAAACAAAAAATATTTACAACATCTATCGTTCCATAGAACCAAGATCAGGGCACAAATTTACAGTTTATATATAACAAAGAAGAATTTGCAGAAAATCAGTTTAGAGTTTAAGAAATCATACGCATGTTTGGAGGCTCCTCCAACTTGTCTCTGAACGTATTTCGCTATCGACCCAAGTGTAGGATCGAACCGATGTAGTCCACATGAAGATAACCACAAGGAACTGGAGAGGGATTTGCTAGATCCTCTTTAGCCTTTAAGATCCAAGAAGAAAAATCAAAGTAATTTTGATTTCAACCCAAAAGGCAATCTGGCATGGAGTGTTTCAAGGGGCTAGAGTTTTCTTTTCAATGAATGAAATGAGTGAAAAAGTATTTCTCTTCATTTTTTTACAAGGAAACTTACACTTATATAGTGCAAGTGTAATTGCCTTATTCCCTTATGAAATAGGCTTGGGCTCCAACCCAAACACCCCTTGTATCCAAACACTCCCATTTAGATATTTTAATTTTAATTTATCATTATCTCAATTAAAATCAATTAATATATATTTAATATATTAACATTTAACAATAATGATAATTTATTTAAATATATGCGAACACATATTTAAACGTAATCTCACTTATTTAATTTTAATATCAAATTAAATAAAGGCTATGACATCAGCAAATTTAATTACACTGTGAGATTACCAAAATACCCTTTTGCCTAAAAACACGAAAACACCCTTCTTATATCCTAGCTCTTAAATTATCTTCTATGTGTGTGAGCCATAGGCTCCTCATCATACCGGTAGTGTATAGTATTGTGATTAATACCAATTAATCGTCTCATTACACATAGACCAAGATTGGCCCCTAGCAAGGCATCATGGCCACCCGATAGATTCAGATTCAGCGAAGTAGCTACCTATCAACGATATGGTTACCGTACAATTCAATCATTTTATCATCCGTTATCTTGACGAGACCGAGGCATAGAAATAGTGTCAGCGTTCGGTTACTCTCGATATGATGTATTCAGTTACTGGACCAATGACCTGTTTTATAAACTAGATAGAGCAACAACTCAATCCCACTGTGGCTATAGTTTTAGTGTCATTGCCATTTACTAAATTGCACCGTGAGATAACTTCTCCCGTACCTGGGAGTGATAAATCCTCTGTCAATCCACCATAGTCTTGATACACTCTTTGATGAAGCCAATCACCACCGTATTGACATCTCTGAATAGAACTGCGTTAGGCTAGTGTCAAACTACACCAATCGGTGCACAAGGTGCTTCAGTGATCTCAAGTCTAAGGATCACATGCACTACCATTCATTAGAGGATTTTTTCCATAGACACTAGGGTTACCATGCATATGGAATCCTCTGGTGGGTCAGTCCAGTGAACTTGCCTACAGCAAGCACCTATGTATTACACCAGGTTGTCACCAAACAACCTTGACAAGTGAGATTAGTCACTGCCTTTCGACAAGGTCGTTCAATACTATGATAGCCTTACCGTATTATCTATGCCCTTACTTCAGAATAATACTAGGGCTGTGGACACTTTTAGAATGGCCATCATATGTGCTCATAGGGTTTTCAATATCAAGATTTGAAACACTTGATACCCTCGTCACGGTTCTACCATTCTAAGGACATAGCATGTAGTGGATCTAGATTATCGGTGAATAGAGGAGTCTTTTTGAATCTTTTTTTTCGCCGTCTAATCGATACTGAGGTTTGGTATGCAACATGCTAGAGTATCCTGAAAACTGTGTTTAAAACGAGCAATAAATCCGAATAGTTTTAGTATCGATTTTTACTCAATTTTTTTCAGCCCATATTGTCTATCGATTATAGTTGAATTGAGGAGTCTTTTTGAAACAGCATGCTCGAGCGTCCAAAAACTGTGTTTAAAACAAGCAGAAAAGTTGCATAGTCCTAATACCTTTTTTCACTTAGTTTTTTTTCCTAGCTTGTAGTGGATCTCCATTATAGGTGAATCGAGAAGTCTTTTGAATCTTTTTTTTTTTTCCATTTAATCAATACTGAGGTTTGGTAAACAACATGCTTGAGCATCCAGAAAACTGTGTTTAAAACGAGCAGTAAAGCCTCATAGTTCCAGTACCTATTTTTACTCAGTTCTTTTCAGCCTATATTGCTTATCGACTATGAGTGAGTTGAGGAGTCTTTTTGAATCTTTCTTTTTGCTGTCTAATAAACACTGAGGTTTGGTAAACAACATGGTCGAGTGACCCACAAACTATGTTTAAAACAAGCAGAAAAGCTACATAGTCCCTATACCTCTTTTCACTCAGTTTTTCCCTACCATGTGGTGGATCTCGATTATGCGTGAATCGAGGAGTATTTTTGAATCTTTTTTTTCACCGTCTAATCAATATTAAGGGTTGGTAAAAAACATGCTTGAGAATCCTAAAAATTATGTTTAACACAAGCAGTAAAGCAGCACAGTTCTAGTACCTATTTTTACTCAAATTTTTTTAGCCTATATTGTTTATCGATTATGGGTGAATTGAGGTGTCTTTTTAAATCTTTTTTTTTCCGTCTACTCAATATTGAGGTTTGATAAACAGTATGCTCAAGCATCCTGAAAACCGTGTTTAAAACAAGCAAAAAAGCTACGTTGTCCCAGTACCTTTTTTCACTCAGTTTTTTCCTAGCTTGTAGTGGATCTCAATTACGGATGAATTGAGGAGTCTTTTTGAATCTTTATTTTTGCTGTCTAATCAATACTAAGGTTTGGTAAACAGCGTGCTTGAGTGTCCCAAAAATTTTGTTTAAAATGAGCAGACAAGCTACATAGTGTACTTTTTTTCAGTTAATTTTTTCCTAGCATGTAGTGGATCTCGATTATGGGTGTATCGAGGAGTCTTTTTGAATATTTTTTTTGCCATCTAATCAATACTGAGGTTTGGTTAATGGCATGCTCGAGTGTCCCGAAAACTGTGTTTAAAACAAGTAGAAAAGATGCATAGTCCCGGTTCCTCATTTCCTCAGTTTTTTCCTTGCATGTCGTGGATCTTTATTATAGGTGAATCGAGGAGTCATTTGGAACCACTTTTATGCCATCTAATCAATACTGAGGTTTGGTAAACAGCTTGCTTGAGCATCCCGAAAACTATGTTTAAAATAAGCAGCAAAGCAGCATAGTTCCAATACCTATTTCTACTCAGTTTTTTCAGCCCATATTGTTTATCGATTATGGGTGGATTGAGGAGTCTTTTTGAATCTTTTTTCTGCCTTCTAATCAATATTGAGGTTTGGTAAACAACATGCTCAAGCATCCCGAAAACTGTGTTTAAAACGAGAAGAAAAGATTCCAAATCTGAGTACTTTTTTTCTCTAAGTTTTTTCCTAGTTGCAGTGGATCTCGAATATGGGTGAATCGAACAGTCTTTCTTAATCTTTTTATTTCCATCTAATCATGCCGAGGTTTGGTAAACAACATGCTTGAGCATCCCAAAAACTATGTTTGAAAGGAGTAGTATATCTGCATAGTTCCAGTACCTATTTTTCCTTAATTTTTTTCAGCCGATATTGTTTATTGATTCTGAGTGAGGTGAGGAGTCTTTTCGAATATTTTTTTTGTCGTCTAATCGACACTAAGGTTTGGTAAACAGCATGCTCAAGTGTCCCAAAAACTGTGTTTAAAACGAGCTAAAAGTTGCATAATCCCAGTACCACTTTTCGCTCAGTTATTTTCCTACCAAGTAGTGGATCTCGATTATGGGTGAATCGAGGAGTCTTTTTGAATCTTTTTCTTTGCCGTGAAATCAATACTGAGGTTTGGAAAACAGCATGCTTGAGCATCCTGAAAACTGTGTTTAAAACGAGCAATAAAGCCGCATAGTTCTAGTACCTATTTTTACTCTGTTTTTTTCAACCCATATTGTTTACCGATTATGGGTGAACTGAGGCGTCTTTTTGAATCTTTTTTTTTTTTGTTGTCTATTCAATACTGAGGTTTAATAAACAGCATGCCCAAGCATCCTAAAAACTGTGTTTAGAATGAGCAGAAAAGCTGCATAGTCTTGATACCTCTTTTCCCCAATTTTTTCCTTGCATGTAGTGGATCTAGATTATCGATGACTCGAATGGTCTTTTTGAATCTTTTGTTTTTTGCCGTCTAATCAATGCTGAGGTTTGGCACACAACATGCTCAAGTGTCCTTAAAACTGTGTTTAAAACAAGCAGAAAAGCTTTATAGTCCCAGTACCTCTTTTCCTCAGTTTTTTCCTTGCATGTAGTGGATCTTGATTATAGGTGAATCGAGGAGTCTTTTTGAATCTTATTTTTGCCATCTAATTAGTACTGAGGTTTGGTAAATAGCATGCTCGATTGTCCCGAAAATTGTGTTTAAAATGAGCAGAAAAGCTACATAGTCTTGGTACCTTTTTACACTTAGATTTTTCCTAGCATATAGTGGATCCCGATTATGGGTGAATCGAGGAGTCTTTATTAATATTTTTTTTAATCATCTAATCGATATTGTGGTTTGGTAAATAGAATGCCTTAGCATCCTAAAAACTGTGTTTAAAATGAGCAGTAAAGCTGCAGAGTTCCAGTGCCTATTTTTACTTAGTATTTTTCAGCCCATATTGCTTATTGATTATGGGTGAATTGAGGAGTCTTTTTTAATTTCTTTTTACCTTCTAATCAATACCGAGGTTTGGTAAACAACATGCTGGAGTGTCCTACAAACTGTGTTTAAAATGAGCAAAAAAGCTGCGTAGTGCCAGTACTTTTCACTCAATTTTTTCCTAGCATGTAGTGGATCCAGATCATTGGTGAATCGAGGAGTCTTTTTGAATCTTTTCTTTCTACGTCTAATCAATACTGAGGTTTGGTGAACAACATGCTTGAGCATCCCGAAAACTATGTTAAAAACGAGCAATAAAGTTGCATAGTTTCAATACCTATTTTTACTCAGTTTTTTCAGCCCTTATTGTTGAACGATTATGGGTGAATTGAGGCGTCCTTTTGGATCTTTTTTATTTTTTGTCTACTCAATAATGAGGTTTGGTAAACAGCATGCCCAACCATCCCGAAGACTATGTTTAAAACAAGTAGAAAAGCTGCATTGTCTAAGTACCTTTTTTCACTCAGTTTTTTCCTAGCTTGTGTTGGATCTCGATTATGGGTGAATTGAGGAGTCCTTTTGAATCATTTTTCTTGCCATCAAATCAAAACTAAGGTTTGGTAAATGGCGTGCTTAAGTGTCCAAAAAACTGTGTTTAAAACGAGCAAAAAAGCTATATAGTCTTGGTACCTATTTTCCTCAGTTTTTTCTTTGCATGTAGTGGATCTCGATTATGGTTGAATGGAGGAGTCTTTTTGAAACTTTTTTTGGCCTTCTAATCGGTATTGAGATTTGGTAAACAGCATGCTTGAGCATCGTAAAAGTTGTTTTTAAACGAGTAGAAAAGCTACATAATCCCAATACCTTTTTTCACTCAGTTTTTTCCTTGCTTGTAGTGGATCTCGACTGTGGGTGAATCGAGGAGTCTTTTTGAAAATTTTTTTCATCATCTAATCAATACTGAGGTTTGGTGAACAGCATGCCTGAGCATCCCAAAAACTGTGTTTAAAACGAGAAGAAAAGCTGCATAGTCCCCGGTACCTCTTTTCCTCTATTGTCTCCTTGCATGTAGTGGATCTTGATTATGGGTGAATTGAGGAGTCTTTTTCAATCATTTTTTTTGCTGTCTAATAAATACTGAGGTTTGGAAAATAGCATGCTTGAATGCCCCTAAAACTGTGCTTAAAGCGGGCAAAAAAGCTACATAATCCCAGTATCTCTTTTCACTCAATTTTTTCCTAGCATGTAATGGATCTCGATTCTAGGTGAATTGAAGAGTCTTTTTCAAAAAAAAATTCACCGTGTAATCGATACTTAGGTTTGCTAAAAAGCATGCTCAAGTCACCTAAAAACTATGTTTAAAACGAGAATAAAAGCTGCATAGTCCCAATACGTTTTTTCGCTCAGTTTTTTCCTGGCATGTAGTGGATCTCGATCATAGGTGAACCGAGGAGTCTTTTTAATTGTTTTCTTTGCCGTCTAATCGATATTGAGGTTTTGTAAACAACTGGCTTGAGCATCTCGAAAATTGTGTTTAAAACGAGTAGTAAAGCCTCATAGTTCCAATACCTATTTTTACTTAGTTATTTTCAGCCCATATTGCTTATTGATTATGGGTGAATTGAGGAGTCTTTTTGAATTTTTTTTGCCATCTAATCAATAGTGAGGTTTGGTAAATAGCATGCTCGAGTACCCCGCAAACTGTGTTTAAAATGAGCAAAACGTTGCATAGTCCCAGTACCTCTTTTCACTCAGTTTTTTCCTAGCATGTAATGGATCTCGATTATGGGTGAATCAAGGAGTCTTTTTGAATCTTTTTTTTTTTGCCGTCTAATCAATACTAAGGTTTGGTAAACAACATACTGTAGCAACCTGAAAATTGTGTTTAAAACGAGCAATAAAGCTACATAGTTCTAGTACCTATTTTTACTTAGTTTTTTTTTCAGCCCATATTGCTTATTGATTATGGGTGAATTGAGGAGTCTTTTTGAATCTTTTTTTTTTCGTCTAATCAATAATGAGGTTTGGTAAACAGTATGCTCGAGTGCCCCAACAACTGTGTTTTAAACGAGCAAAAAGCTGTATAGTCCCAGTACCTCTTTTCACCCAGTTTTTTCTGAGCATGTAGTGGATCTCGATTATGGGTGAATCAAGGAGCCTTTTTGAATCTTTTTTTTTTTTTTTTTTTTGCCATCTAATCAATACTAAGCTTTGGTGAACAACATGGTTGAGCATCCCCAAAACTGTGTTTAAAACAAGTAGTAAAGCCACATAGTTCCAGTACCCATTTTTACTTTGTTTTTATTAGCCCATATTGTTTATCGGCGTCTTTTTGAATCTTTTTTCTTGCTGTCTACTCAATATTGAGGTTTGGTAAACAACATGCCCCGAATCCCAAAAACTATGTTTTAAATGAGCAAAAAAGTTGCATTGTCCCAACACTTTTTTTCACTCAGTTTTTTCCTAGCTTGTAGTGGATCTCGATTATAGGTGAATCAAGGAGTCTTTTTGAATCTTTCTTTTTTCCTCGTCTAATCAATACTGAGGTTTGGAAAAATGCATGCTCGAGTGTCTCGAAAATTGTGTTTAAAACGAGCAGAAAAGCTACATAGTCCTAGTACCTTTTTTTGCTCAGTTGTTTCCTAGCATGCAGTGGATTTCGATTGTGGCTGAATCGAGGAGTCTTTTTTTTTTTTTTTTTTTTCCGTCTAATTGATACTAAGGTTTGGTGAATTGCATGCTTGAGTATCGTCAAAACTGTGTTTAAAACGAGCAGTAAAGCTGCATAGTTCCAATACCTATTTTTACTCAGTTCTTTTCAGCCCATATTGCTTATTGATTATGGGTGAGTTGAGGAGTCTTTTTGAATCTTTTTTTTCTGTCTAATCAATACTGAGGTTTGGTAAACACCATGCTCGAGCGTCCCAAAAATTGTGTTTTACACAAGCAGAAAAGCTGCATAGTACCAGTACCTTTTTTCACTCAGTTTTTTTCGTAGCTTGTAGTGAATCTCGATTATGGGTGAATCGTGGAGTCTTTCTAAATTTTTTTTTGTGCCATCTAATGAATATTGAGATTTGGTAAACATCATACTTGAGTGTCTCGTAAACTATGTTTAAAATGAGTAGAAAAGCTACATAGTTGCAGTACCACTTTTCACTCATTTTTTTCCTAGCATGTAGTGGATCTCGATTATGGGTGAATCAAGGAGTCTTTTTGAATCTTTTTTTCTGCAGTCTAATCCATACTGAGCTTTGGTGAGCAACATGCTTGAGCATCTTGAAAACTGTATTTAAAACAAGCAGTAAACTCGCATAGTTCAAATACCTATTTTTACTCAGTTTTTATCAACCCATATTGTTTATCAACGTCTTTTTGAATCTTTTTTTCTTGCAATCTACTCAATACTGAGTTTTGGTAAACAACATGCTAAGAATCCCAAAAACTATGTTTAAAACAGGCAGAAAAGCTGCATTGTCCCAGTACCCTTTCTCACTTTGCTTTTTCCTGGGTTGTAGTGGATTTCGATTATGGGTGAGTCGAAGAGTCTTTTTGAATCTTTCTTATGCTATCTCATCAATACTAACGTTTGGTAAACAACATGCTCGAGCATCCCAAAAATTGTGTTTGAAATAATCTGAAAAGTTACATAGTCCTAGTACCTTTTTTCACTCAGTTTTTTTCCTAGCATGTAGTGGATCTCGATTATGGGTGAATCGAGGAGTCTTTTAGAATCTTTCTTTTCATCCTCTGATCGATACTGAGGTTTGGTAAACGGCATGCTTGAGTGTCCCGAAAGCTGTGTTAAAATGAGTAGAAAAGTTGCACTATCCTGGTACCTTTTTTTACTTAGATTTTTCTCAGACTGTAGTGGATCTCGATTATGGGTGAATCAAGGAGTCTTTCTGAATCCTTTTTTTGCCATGTAATCAATACTGAGGTTTGGTAAACAGCATGCTCGAGTGTCCAAAAAATTGTGTGTAAACAAGAAGAAAAGCTACATAGTCCCTGCACCTTTTTCCACTCTATTTTTTCTATCATGCAGTAGATCTCCATTATGGGTGAAACGAGGAGTCTTTTAAATTTTTTTTTTTTTTTTTGCCCTCTAATCAATACTGAGGTTTTGTAAATAGCATGCTCAAGTGTCACGATAACTGTCTTTAAAACGAGCAGAAACGTTGCATAGTGTTGGTACCCCTTTTCCATAGCTTTTTCCTTGAGGAGTCTTTTTTATTCTTTTTTTTTTTTTTTGTTGTCTAATCAATACTGAGGTTTGGTAAATAGCATACTTGAGCATCGTAAAAACTCAGTAAAGCTGCATAGTTATAGTACCTATTGTTCCTAAGTTTTTTTCAGCCCATATTGCTTATTCATTATGGGTGAATTGAGGACTCCTTTTGAACCTTTTTTTTTTTTTTGTCGTCTAATCAATACTGAGGTTTGGTAAACAGCATGCTCGGGCGTCCCAAAAACTATGTTTTAAACAAGGAGAAAAGTTGCATAGTCCTAGTACCTTTTTTCGCTCAGTTTTTTCCTAGCACTTAGTGGATCTCGATTATGGGTGAATCAGATTTTTTTTTGCCATCTAATCAATACTGAGGTTTGATAAATAGCATACTTGAGTGTCTCGTAAATTGTGTTTAAAACGAGCAAAAAAGCTACATAGTTCCAGTACCTCTTTTCACTCAATTTTTATCAGCCCATATTGTTTATCGGTGTCTTTTTGAATATTTTTTCTTGCTGTCTACTCAATATTTAGGTTTGGTAAACAACATGCTAAGAATCCCAAAAACTGTGTTTAAAACGGGCAGAAAAGCTACATTGTCCCAGTACCCTTTTTCACTCAGTTTTTTCATGGCATGTAGTGGATCTCGACCATGGGTGAATCGAAGAGTCTTTTTGAATCTTTCTTTTGCCGTCTAATCAATATTGAGGTTTGGTAAACAGCATGCTCAAGTGTCCCAAAAATTGTGTTTGAAACAATCTGAAAAGCTACATAGTCCCAGTACTTTTTGTTAGGAAACGACCCAGTTACGCAGCGGAAAACAAAAACATAAACTCTATGGATCGTTCCTTAGAACCAAGATCCGGGTACAAAAATCACAGTTTACATTAAAATAATCAAATCTGCAAAAATCAGTTCAAGGTTTAAGAAACCATACCCATGTTTGGAGGCTCCACCAATATTGTCTCTGAACGTATTTGCTACCGATCCAAGTGTAGGATCGAACCGTAGAGGTCCACACGAAGACAATCAACAAGAACCAAAGAGGGATTTGCTAGATCCTCTTTGGCCTTAAGAAATCAAGAAGAAAACAAAAAGGTGTTTGTTTTTCAATGGAACAGTAAAAGTGGCATGGGAGAGTTTTGAGGGTGGAGGTTTCTCTCTTTTCAAATGAAGAATGAAAATAATAAAATAACACACACTCATTTCTTTCAACTAAAACCTTTTCTTTTATAGTCTTATCTTAGTTGCCCTATTCCCATATGGAATGGGCTTGGGCTCCAACCCAAACACCCCCAAATTTGCCAAACAATCCCATTTAGATATTTTAATTTAATTCATCATTATTTTAATTAAAAATCAATTAATATATATATTAACATTTAACAATAATGATAATTTATTTAAATATATGCGAACATATATTTAAACGTAATTTTACTTATTTAATTTTTCTAACAAATTAAATAAAGGCTACGACCTCAGCAAATTTAATTGCACTGTGAAATTACCAAAATACCCTTTCGCCTAAAAAGACGAAAACGCCCTTCTTTCTTCCTGAGTCTTAAATTATCTTCTATGTGTGTGACCCATAGGCTCCTCATCATACCGGTAGTGTATAGTATCGCGATTAACACCAATTAATCGTCTCACTTATACACAGACTAAGATTGGCCCCTAGCAAGGCATCATGGCCACCCGATAGATTCGGATTCAGCAAAGTAGCTACCTATCAACGATATGGTTACCGTACAATACGATCCTTTCATCATACGTTATCTCGACGAGACGAAGGCATAGAAATAGTGTCAACCTTCGGTTACTCTCGATATTATATATTCAGTTTCTGGACCAATGACCCGTATTATAATCTGGATAGAGCAACAACTCAATCCCACTGTGGCCACAGTTTTAGTGTCATTGCCATATACTGAATTGCGCCGTGAGATAACTTCTCCCGTACCCGGGAGTGATGAATCCTTTGTCAATCCACCATAGTCTTGATACACTCCTTGATATAGCCAATCACCACCGTACTGACAGCTCTGAATAGAACTGCGTTAGGCTAGTGTCAAACTGTACCANCGGCTGTCTAATCAATTTTGAGGTTTGGTAAACTGCATGCTTGAGCATTCTGAAAACTATGTTTAAAACGAGCAGAAGGGCCGCATAGTCCTAGTACCTATTTTTACTTAATTTTTTTCTGCCTATATTATTTATTGATTAGGGGTGAATTGAGAGTCTTTTCAAAACTTTTTTTTTTCCATCTAATCGATGCTAAGGTTTGCTAAACAACATGCTTGAGCAACCCAAAAATTGTGTTAAAAACGAGTAGAAAAGCTGCATAGTCTCAGTACCTATTTTTACTTAGTTTTTTCAGCCCATATAGTTTATCGATTATGGGTGAATCGAGGAGTCTTTTTGAATCTTTTTTTTCTCTATCCAATCGATACTGAGGTTTGGCAAACAGCATCCTTGAGCATCCCAAAAACTGTGTTTAAAACGAGAAGAAAAGCTGCATAGACCTAGTTATTTTTTTACTCAGTTTTTTTCCTAACGTGTAGTGGATCTCGATTATGGCTGAATCGAGGAGTCTTTTTGAATAATTTTTTTTGTCACATAATCGATGCTGAGGTTTGGCAAACAACATTCTTGAATGTCTCAAAAACTATGTTCAAAATGAGCAAAAATGCCGCATAGCCCTAGTACCTTTTTTTGCTTAGTTTTTTCCCAACTTGTAGTGGTTCTTAAGTGTGGGTGAATCGAGAAGTATTTTTGAATCTTTTTTTGTCATTGAATCAATTTTGGGGTTTGCTAAATAGTTGCTTGAGCATCTCGAAAACTGTGCTTAAAATGAGCAAAAAAACCGTATAGTCTCAATACTTTTTTTAGTTAGTTTTTTCCCAACTTGTAATGGATCTCAATTATGGGTGAATCAAGGAGTTTTTTGAATCTTTATTTTCGTTATCTAATCGATACAAAGGTTTGGTAGCCATCATTATCGAGCATCTCAAAAATTGTGTTTAAAACAAGCAGGAAAGCTGCATAGTCCCAGTACTTTTTTTACTCAGTTCTTTCCTAGCTTGTAGTGGATCTCAATTATGGGTGAATCAAGGAGTCTTTTTGACCTTTTTTTCCATCACTAATCGATAATGAGGTTTGGCAAAAAGCATGCTTGAATGTCTCGAAAACTTTGTTTAAAATGAGCAGAAAAGCCACATAGTCCCAATACCTTTTCTTGCTCAGTTTTTTCCCAAATTGTAGTGGCTCTCAATTGTGGGTGAGTTGAGGGGTCTTTTTGAATTTCTTTTGCCGTCTAATCGATATTGAGGTTTGGTAAATAGGATGCTTGAGCATCCCAAAAACTGTGTTTAAAAGGAGCAGTAAAGCCGCATAGTTCCAATACCTATTTTTACTTAGTTTTTATCAGCCCATATTGTTTATTGGTGTCTTTTTGAATCTTTTTTTTTTTTTTTTTTTTTCCCGTCTACTCAATACTGAGGTTTGGTAAATAGCATGCCTGAGCATCCCGAAAACAATGTTCAAAATGAGCAGAAAAGTTGAGTTGTCCAGTACCTTTTTTCACTCAATTTTTTCCTAGCTTGTAGTGGATCTTGATTATGGGTGAATCGAGGAGTCTTTGTGAGTCCTTTTCTTGGCGTTCCAATCAATACTGAGGTTTGGTAAATGGCTTGCTTGAGTGTCCCGAAAACTGAGTTTAAGACGAGCAGAAAAGCCGTATAGTACCGGTACCTCTTTTCCTCTCTTTTTTCCTTGCATGTAGTGGATCTCGATTATGGGTGAATTAAGGAGTCTTTATGAATCATTTTTTTTCTATTTAATCAATACTGAGGTTTGGTAAACAAGATGCTTGAGTGTCCCAAAAATCGTTTCTAAATTGACTAGAAAAGCTACATAGTCCAAGTACCCTTTTTCACTTAGTTTTTTTCCTAACATGTAGTGGATCTCGATTGTGGGTGAATCGATGAGTCTTTTTGAATCTCTTTTTTGCCATATAATTAGTACGAAGGTTTGGGAATGACATGCTCGAGTGTCCCAAAAACTGTGTTTAAAACGAACAGAAAAGCTGCATAGTCCTAGTCCCTCTTTACATCTAATTTTTTTCCTTGCATGTAGTGGATCTTGATTATGGGTGAATCTAGGAGTCTTTTGGAATTTTTTTTCCACCCTCTAATCAATACTGAGGTTTAGTAAACGGCATGCTCGAGTGTCTCGAAAACTGTGTTTAAAACGAGTAGAAAAGCTGCATAGTCTCAGTACCCCTTTCCCTCAGTTTTTTTGTTGCATGTAGTGGATCTCGATTATGGGTGAATCAAGGAGTCTTTTTGAATCTTTTTTTTTTTTTTTTTTACCGTCTAATTGATCCTGAGGTTCGGTAAACAACATGCTTGAGCATCCCGAAAATTGTGTTTAAAACGAGCAGTAAAGCCGCATAGTTCCAGTACCTATTTTTACTCAGTTTTTTTTAGCCTATATTGCTTATTGATTATGGGTGAATTGAGGAGCCTTTTTGAATCATTTTTTTTGCCATCTAAGCAATACTAAGGTTTGGTAAACAGCATGCTCAAGTGTCCTAAAAACTTTGTTTAAAACGAGCAGAAAATTTGCATAGTCCCAATACCTTTTTCACTCAGTTTTGTCCTAGCTTGTAGTGGATCTTGATTATGGGGGAATCAAGGAGTCTTTTTTAATCTTTTTTTTCCATCTAATCGATATTGAGGTTTGGTAAGCAGCGTGCTTGACCATCTTGAAAACTGTGTTTAAAATGACCAGTAAAGCCGCATAGTTCCAATACTTATTTTTACTCAGTTTTTTCAGCCCATATTACTTATTGATTATGGATGAATTGAGGAGTCTTTTTGAATCTTTTTTTTTTTCCATCTAATCAATACTAAGGTTTGGTAGACATCAAGCTTTTGCGTCCTGTAATGCTTTCTTTCTAGCTAGTATACTCATAAAATAATCACTAAAACTCATTAAAAATATATATAAGAAAATACACATATATATACGAGTAATAAAGTATGGGCCCATACTTAATTTTTCTTTATATACAAATATTTACAAAATATTCTCAAAAATAGAAACTTGACAGTGTAGCCTGACCTTTCCACTGCGTGATGTTCAGAGTGACCGCAACTCACCTATTACCTGCAAAACATTAAAAACAACGGAGTGAGCACTAATGGCTCAGTAAGTAAACCCACTATGCTACCCTTCTCTCTCTCTGTTGCTTAAAATTTCGAATTTTATTTCCTTACATCACATTTCTCGATTATTCTTTATTCTTTCCCTGTTCTTCTCTCTGTTCTTTCTCTATTCTTTCTCTGTTTTGCTCTCTGTTTTCTAAATTTTTCACTACCCATGATAATGAGCATGGTATTATTTATATTCATGATGCAAATGCACAAATGCATAAATTATGCATTTTCTTTTCTATTTTTCTTATTCTGTTTTCTGTTTCTGTTTCTTTATTTATTTCTTTCTTTTCTAGTCTTTCTAATTTTTTTTTCTTTCTTTTCTCTTCTTTCTTTCTTTTATATTCTTTCTATTCTTGTCGATCGAACTCGGTTGAGGCATGGATTTGGAGCCTTGGCTGCGTGAGTGAATTCTCTAATTCTAGGTATAGTCCTCATCCACACATAGTTCTAACGGACTGTACATTTCTTCTTTTTGAATTCTCAGGCTGCTCACTAAAGGTGGCGTGCATGTGGGACTATGTCACTCATGGCTCCCCATCACAACAACCTTCTCTTCTTTTATCTTTTTTTTACACTTCTTTAAGAAAAATTTAGATTTGAATATCTTTAATATTCCTATTTCTTTCTATTTTCTCTTTAACATATTTTAGGGCATTTTCATGCTCTTATGAATATGTATGCATGTAGATGGTTTCATGCTTATAATTCTTTCTAAACTCACATATTTAAATGCAATTATGCATTATGGAATGCAAACATGTCATTCTCTACCATCTACAAATACATCCCAAGGTAACACATAATCATACTCATACATGCACTTCTCCTTGGCATTTCATCAAACAAGTCATGTTCACAAACAACACTAATTTGGCTACACTTCTATCTCTATTTTAGGCCACCAAAAATTTGGAATAAACTCCTCCATAATTAAGAACAAATTGCTGGGTGGTAAAGCCAACCTATAGGCTACCTTTCCCACTCGCTATAATACTTCAAAAGGACCAATGTATCTCGGTGCTAACTTTCCCTTGCTATCGAAACGCATCACCCATTTGTAGGGGGCAACTCTTTAGAAACACTTTATCACCTACTTCAAATTCAACATCTTTCCTCTTCAAGTCTGTATAGCTTTTCTGCCTGTCTTGGGCTTGTTTCATTCTACTTTTGATTAACTTGACATCTTCTATCATTTTCTGATTTAGTTTTGGCCCAAGAGTTGTATTCAACTCATCTTTCTCGCCTATCTCATCCCAATGTAGTGGAGATCTACAATGTCTACCATACAAAGCCTCTAATTGTAGACTGATAGCTATTATTATAAGCAAACTCCACCAAGGGTAACATCTCATGCCAGGACATCTTGTAATCCATGCAACAAGCCCTCAACATATCCTCAAGTATCTGATTTGTTCTCTCTATCTGGCCATCTGTTTGAGGATGGTAGGCAATACTAAAAGCCAATCTGGTACCCAAGTTCCTCTGTAAACTAGTCCAGAAAGCTGAGACAAATCTGGAATCTCTATCTGATACTATTGTCTTAGGTACTCCATGTAGTCTCACTATCTCTTTAATGTAAATATAGGCTAGTTGATCCGAAGTAGTGCTCTCCTTTACTAGAAGAAAATGGGCTAACTAGGTCAGTCTGTCTACTATCACCCATATAACATTAAACCCTTTCTGCACTCTAGGGAGACCTATAATAAAATCCATCGAAATACTGTCCCATTTCCATTTAGAAATACTAAGCGGTTGAAGCAACCCTGATGGCCTTTGGTGTTCTGCTTTCACTTGTTGACAAACCAGGCACTTAGTTACAAAATCTCCAATATCCTTCTTCATACCTGGCCACCAATAGCATTTCTTTAAGTCTTGATACATCTTGGTTGCTCTAGGATAAGCAGTGTATGGTGTGTCATGAGCCTCTGTAAGAATTCTCTTCTTTAACTCATCATCTTGAGGAATGCACAAACGACTCCTGAAACGAGGACACCATCTAACAGATGGAACTCTGGTATTTACCCTTAAGCACTTGTTGACTTTTTTTTTGACAACACTCATCGGCAGCTTGCTTTCCTCTGATTTCTTCCAGTAATGTAGACTGAACCTCTAACCTGGCAATCCTTCTTGGTATGACCTTAATCTGTTCTTTGCATAATTCTTCTATTAATTCTTTATGCCTTGTGAGTTGGGACAAGTAAGCTTTTCTATTCAAGGCATCAGCTACTACATTGGCTTTCCCAAGTTGATACTTAATTTCATAGTCATAATCTTTAAACAACTCTAACCATCTCCTCTGTCTCATATTCAACTCTCTTTGGGTGAAGAAATACTTCAAGCTTTTATGATCTGTATAAATGTTATTCTTTGCTCCATACAAATAATGCCTCCATATTTTCAGTGCAAAAACTACAGCAGCCAACTCTAGATCATGTGTAGGGTATCTTGTCTCATACTTTTTTAACTGATGAGAAGCATAGGCTATTACTCTACCCAACTGCATCAATATTGCACCAAGTCCCTGAAATGAAGCATCTGTATAAATGTCATAATCTACACCCTCTTGTGGTAACGCAAGAATAGGAGCTGTGGTCAATCTTCTTTTTAACTCTTGAAAACTTTCTTCACAAGCATTCGACCAAATGAAAAGAGTTCTCTGCTTGGTGAGAGCTGTAAGCGGTTTGGCCAACTGAGCAAACCCTGCTACAAACTGCCTATAATAACCTGCTACCCCTAAAAAACTTCTAACTTCCTTTATTGTCTTCGATTGTTGCCATTCCAGAATTGCTTTTACCTTACTTGGATCCACTGATACACCATCCTTTGAGATGGTATGGCCCAGAAAGATAACTTGATCTAGCCAAAACTCAAATTTGGCAAACAACTTTTTATCTTGCAATCGCTTTAGCACAAATCTTAGGTGTTCTTCATGTTCCTTTTCTATCTTAGAATACATCAAGATATCATCAATAAACACCACTATAAATCGATCAAGACAATCCTGAAACACCCTGTTCATTAAGTCCATAAAGATTAATGGGGCATTGGTTAACCCAAAAGGCATCACCACAAACTCATAATGCCCATATCTGGTCCGAAAAGCAGTCTTAGCAATATCTTGCTCTGCAACCCTTACTTGATGATAACTCGACCTCAAATCAATCTTTGAAAAAACTGCCGCTCTTTTGAGCTGATCAAACAAATCATCTATACGAGGTAACGGGTATTTATTCTTCACTATCACTTTATTTAACTCCCTGTAATCTATACACATCCGTAGAGATCTGTCTTTCTTTTTTAGAAACAAAATTGGAGCACCTCAGGGAGAATGTCTAGGTCGAATAAAACCCTTGTCTAAGAGTTCTTGAAGCTGCTTTTTCAATTCCTTAAGCTCTGCTGGGGCCATCCAATTAGGGGCTTTAGAAATGGGTGTAGTCCTTGGTGCCAGTTCAATACTGAATTCTACTTCTCTTTTCGGAGGTAAACCCGACAAATCTTCTGGAAATACATCTAAGAACTCCCAAACTACTGGCACATTCTAAATCTTTGGTTGTGGGACATCACTACTGTGCACTACATGAACAATATATCTTAAGCACCCTTTTCTTAACATCTTTCTGGCCTTCACACTGCTGATTAGCATGCTAAGCTGGTGACCCTCGCCAAAATTAAACTTATGTCCATCATCAAGATTAAATCTTGCTTTCTTTCTCCGACAATCAATCTCTACTCCAAACCTCCCCAGGAAATCCATGCCTAAAATAACATCAAAATCCGGCATATTAAACACGATCAAATCCATTGGCAACTCCCTTCCATGGATCACTATGGACTCCCCTAGAAGCATCTCTTAAGTTACTACACTAACACCATCTGGTAACTCTATCTTAATGGGACAATCCACTCTAATAGGTTTTAAACCTAATCTCTCTAAAATCCCATGTGTAATGAATGAATGTGTGGTTCCAGAATCAATTAATGCATAAAGAGGAACTGAATGAAATAATAACTTACCAATAACTGCGGATGGGCTAGCTTCAGCTTCATCTGGGCTACTGTAAACACTCGAGCATTGGTACCTCTAGATGTCTGCGTTGCAAGTGTAGGAGGGGCTTTACAATCTTTCATCATATGCCCTTGCTGCCGGCATCTGTAACATATATTTCGGCCTAAATCTTTAGACACTCCCCATAATGATTTCTTCCACACTTCTGGTACTAGGGAACTTCACTAGTTCTCGGCTTTTTATTCTGCCAATCCCTTTTTTTCTTCTTAGGTTAAAACTTTTTCTTATTTCTCACCTCTCTATTAGTAGGGGCATCAGGTTTATCTCTCTGTGGAGCAGGAGGTGGAACACTAGGGCCTATTGCTGATAGAGTTGCAGGGGTTAGCTTATTCACAAATATTTATGCCCGTAAAGCTCGTTCCAAAGCTTCACTATATGTTTAAGGGGGCTGGGCATCGGCCATCACATCTCGGGCTATTTCTGGTTTTAGCCCATGCACGAATTTATCTCTCCCCAACTCTGGTGTACTCACTACTCCTGGAGTGAACCTTGCCAGGGAATTGAATTGCACCGAATATTCTTTCACTGAATTAGCCCCCTGTTGCAAACTAATAAACTTCTGAATCTTTTCATGGACTCAATCAACTGTTCTATATTCTGCCTCAAACAATCTCCTGAAATTCCAGGTCATCAAAGTTGTATCATGAGTATCCTCCATCAATTCCCACCATATACGGGCATCACCCCTAAATAAAAAACTAGCATATTGAATATTCTCCTGGTCTGTCATAGGGAAAAGTGTCGGCGTATGCTCCACTGATCTGAACCACTCATCTGCCACTAATGGGTCCACTGTACCCCTAAATTTTGACGGCTAGTGTTGACTAGGCAACCCATAAATCGGCTCAATATGATTCTGCACTACTGGGGGTACCGGCATCTCTCTTTCCTCTCTAGGGGTCAGTACAATCACCGAGGTCTCAACTCTCTCTGGTATGGAGCCTCCCTGATTTTCTGCAAAGACTTGCTGTATAATATTACGAATCCTCGCTTCATCGAGGACAGGGGGAGTAGATTCTGGAGGGCTGGAATGTTCCCCTGTGCTCATTTCCTTCCTATACTGCTTCCTCGGGTTCTACGTCTCATCTGCATAAACCAACACTTTTAGTCAACTCAATTAGCTCATCTACTACAAGTAAGGAAAGAATTAACTTACAACGGTCAGCTATGGAACATCAACGTGGCAGGAGAGGCACACTGTCAAATCCCAAAACCTTTGCTTTGATACAAAAATGTAATGCTTTCTTTCTAGCTAGTATACTCGTAAAATAATCACTAAAACTCATTAAAAATATATATAAGAAAATACACATATATATACGAGTAATAAAGTATGGGCCCATATTTAATTTTTCTTTATATACAAATATTCTCAAAAATAGCAATTTGACAGTATAGCCCGACCCTTCCACTGCTTGATGTTCCGAGCGACCGCAACTCACATATNAATCTCTTTTTGGTAGAATTTCCTCCTTCTCAAACCCTAAGCATATACAACCACAAGAATTCGATACTTTAAAATTTAATCTCACTTCTTTGTGCAAGAATCTTACCTTTGGATACTTAGGATTGAAAATCTATCAAAAGTTAGCCAAAATCCTATGAATTTCCTTGGAAATTTAATGAAGAAATTTGAGAGAATTTGGGTAGAGAATGGCTTGAATGGAGGGTAGAGTGGCTATGGTTTCTCTACTTCAACTCTTAATATCATAAAACAATATATATATTCCCATTTTACCCTTGTACTTTCTAAAAATTCCATCCATGTCCCTTAGTCAATTACCAAAATGCCCTTATTTTTATTAACTTCTCCATGTTATTCTATCTCTTTTCACTCCTCACTTTTTCAACTAATTATGAGTGAAAAGACCATTTTACCCCTAATGAAGTTTTAGGGGATTTTCTTCACACTTATTCAAGATAACTTTAATAAAATTCAACTAAGGGTATTAGGGCATAAATAAAGCTACGTATCTTGATGTGGGCGTTACAACCCATGCACGAATTTATCTCTCCTCAACTCTGGTGTACTCACTACTCCTGGCACGAACCTTGCTAGGGAATTGAATTTCACTGAATATTCTTTCACTGAATTAGCCCCCTATTGCAAACTAATAAACTCCTGAATCTTTTCATGGACTCAATCAACTATTCTATATTCTGCCTCAAACAATCTCCCAAAATCTCCCGGGTCATCAAAGCTGTATCATGAGTATCCTCCATCAATTCCCACCATATACGGGCATCACCCCTAAATAAAAAACTGGCATACTGAATCTTCTCCCGGTCTGTCATAGGGAAAAGTGTTGTCATACGCTCACTGATCTGAACCACTCATCTGCCACTAGTGGGTCCACTATACCCCTAAATTCTCATGGCTGGTGTTGACTAGGCAACCCATAAATCGGCTCAATATGATTCTGCACTACTGGGGGTACCGACCTCTCTCTCTCCTCTTTGGGGGTCGATACAATCACCGGGGTCTCAACTTTCTCTAGTACAGAGCCTCCCTGATTTTCTGCCAAGACTTGCTGTATAATATTATGAATCCTCGCTTCATCCAGGATAGGGGAAGTAGATTCTGGAGGGTTGGAAAGTTCACCCATGCTCATTTCCTTCCTACTACTTCCTCGGGTTCTACGTCTCATCTACATAAGCCAACACTTTTAGTCAACTCAATTCACTCATCTACTACAAGTAAGGAACGAATTGACTTACAGCAGTCAGCTACGGAACATCAACGTGGTAGGAGAGGCACACTGTCAAATCCCAAAACCTTTGCTCTGATACAAAAAATGTAATGCTTTCTTTCTAGCTAGTATACTCGTAAAATAATCACTAAAACTCATTAAAAATATATATAACCAAAAATGTAATGCTTTCTTTCTAGCTAATATACTCGTAAAATAATCACTAAAATTCATTAAAAATATATATAAGAAAATACACATATATATACAAGTAATAAAGTATGGGCCCATATTTTTTTTTTTTTTATATACAAATATTTACAAAATATTCTCAAAAATAGCAACTTGACAGTGTAATCTGACCCTTCCACTGCATGACGTTCCGAGTGACCGCAACTCACCTATTACCTAGAAAACATTAAAAACAACGAAGTGAACACTAATGGCTTAGTAAGTAAACCCACTATGCTACACTTCTCTCTCTTCGTTGCTTAAAATTCTGAATTTTCTTTCCTTACATCACATTTCTGGATTATTCTCTATTCTTTCCCTGTTCTTCTCTCTGTTCTTTTTCTATTTTGCTCTCTATTTTTTTCTCTCTGTTTTCTAAATTTTTCACTACCCATGATAATGAGCATGGTATTATGCATATTCATGATGCAAATGCACAAATGCATAAATTATGCATTTTCTTTTCTATTTTTCTTATTCTGTTTTCTTTTTCTTTTTCTTTATTTCTTTCTTTCTTTTCTAGTCTTTCTTTTCTTTCTTTCTTTTCTTTTCTTTCTTTCTTTCTTTCTTTTCTATTCTTTCTTTCTTTTCTATTCTTTCTTTCTTTTCCATTATTTCTTTCTATTCTTGCCGATCGGACTCGGTTGAGGCATGGATTTGGAGCCTTGGCTGTGTGAGTGAATTCTCTAATTTTGGATACAGTCCTCATCCAAACACACTTCTAACGGACTGTACATTTCTTCTTTCTGAATTCTGAGGCCGCTCACTAAAGGCGGCATGTAATATACTATATAGCTAGTAATTCTGTAAGAAATATAAGGTAAAATTTACTAGATAACGTTTACAAACATATATACATAATGTAAATCCAAAAATTCTAATTTCTAATTCATAAATATATATATACACATAACATTGATATACTTTAGTAACATAAGGTAATCTTGAACAGTGCCGCCAAACTCCACCACTTCTTGACGTCCCACCCGATTGCAAATCATCTAGTACCTGGAAAATAGTAAATTAACGGAGTAAGCATTAATTGCTCAGTAAGTAAACCAAACTACACTATTGTTTTTCCTCCATTACTCATATTCCGATTTTTCTTTTCTCACTTTATTCTTTGATTATGCTCTTCATTCCTTTCTATTTCTGTTTCTCTTATGTTGTAATCTCTTTCTTTTCTGTTAGGAAATGACCTGATTGCACAGCGGAAAACAAAAATTTTATACAACCGTAGATCGTTCCTTAAAGCCCAAAATCTAGGCACAAATTTTACGGTTTATGTATAATATCAAGAATCTGCAGAAAATAAAATAAATCTAAAGTTTAGATTCATACCCACGTTAGAGGCTCCACCAATATTGTCTCTGAACGTGTTTGCTACCGATCCAAGTATAGGATCGAACCGTAGAGGTCCACACGAAGACAATCAACAAGAACCAAGGAGGGAATTGCTAGATCCTCCTTGGCCTTAAGAAATCAAGAAGAAAAGGAGTATTTGATTTTTCAATCAAAAGGATGAAAGTGGCGTGGGAGAGTCTCCAAAAGGCTGCTGTGTGTTTATCTTTTCTTTAATCAAAAAGGCAAAAAATTAATTAAAAATTAATCACACAAACACTATTCTTTTTATAGGCAAACCAAGTTGCCCTATTCCCACATGGAATGGGCTTGGGCTCCAACCCAAACACCCCATGTTGCCAAACACTCCCAAATTAGATATTTTATTTATTTCATCATTATTTCAATTAAAAATCAATTAATATATATTTATTATATATATTAACATTTAACAATAATGATAATTTATTTGAATATGTGCGAACACACATTCAACCGTAATTTCACTTATTTAATTTTTAAAAAATTAAATAAAAAGGCTATGATCTCAGCAAATTTAATTGCACTGTGAAATTACCAAAATACCCCTTCGCCTAAAAAGACGAAAACGCCCTTCTTTCTTCTTGGCTCTTAAATTATCTTCTATGTGTGTGACCCATAGGCTCCTCATCATACCGGTAGTGTATAGTATCGCGATTAACACCAATTAATCGTCTCACTAATACACAGACCAAGATTGGCCCCTAGCAAGGCATCATGGCCACCCGATAGATTCGGATTCAGCAAAGTAGCTACCTGTCAACGATATGGTTACCGTACAATACGATCCTTTCATCATACGTTATCTCGACGAGACGAAGGCATAGAAATAGTGTCAACCTTCGGTTACTCTCGATATTATATATTCAGTTTCTGGACCAATGACCCGTATTATAATCTGGATAGAGCAACAACTCAATCCCACTGTGGCCACAGTTTTAGTGTCATTGCCATATACTGAATTGCGCCGTGAGATAACTTCTCCCGTACCCGGGAGTGATGAATCCTTTGTCAATCCACCATAGTCTTGATACACTCCTTGATATAGCCAATCACCACCGTACTGACAGCTCTGAATAGAACTGCGTTAGGCTAGTGTCAAACTGTACCAATCGGTGCACAAGGCGCTCCGGTGATCTCAAGTCTAAGGATCACATGCACCACCATTCGTTAGAGGATTTGTTCCATAGACACTGGGGTTACCATCCATATGGAATCCTCTGGTGGGTCAGTCCAGTGAACTTGCTGCGGTATATCCGCCTACAACAAGCACCCATGTGTTGCACCAGGTTGTCACCAAACAACCTTGACAAGTGAGATCAGTCACTGCCTTTCGACAGGGTCGTTCAACACTATGATAGCCTTACCGTATTATCTGTGCCCTTACTTCAGAATAATACTGGGGCTACGGACGTTTCTAGAATGGCCACCATATGTGCTCATAGGGTTCTCACTATCAAGATTTGAAACACTTGATACCCTCGTCACGGTTCTACCATTCTAAGGACATATATCAATACATATTGCAATAATAATGATTTACGCGATATAGAATAAAATGCCTTTTTATTATTGATTAATGAACATTATTACAAAGAGTCAATTCTACAATAATTGATTGGCTCTAGGGCATCTACTCTAACATTTTCTTCTCTGATTCTCTTTCTTTTATTTCTTCTTTCTAGTTTGCCGATCAAACCAGGTTGATGCACGGATTTGGAACCCTAGCCATGTGAGTGGGTACAGTTCTCATTTACATGCACTACTCACGGACTGTACAAGTACTATATCTCTCCGATGTGGCCTCTCACTCGTGGCGGCGTGCCTGTAGGTATGCTCTACTGGGTACAGTCGTCATCCACATACACTACTCACGGACTGTACAAATACTATATCTCTCTGCTGATGCCGCTCGCTCGTGGTGGCGTGTATGTGGGCATCTCTATCACTCACGGGTTCCCCATCGCAAAAACCTTATATCATAGTATAATATATAAAGAGAATATAAAGAGATACTATGCACATTTCAACATGACTTTCCAAGCTATGGAAATTCTACAGTTGCATTCTTTAAAAAAAAACATACACTTTCGATATATGAACATAGCCTCCATGGTCATTCATTACATCAAACATATATGTTCATACAATCATTAAATAATCACAAAGACCACTCATTCAAACATGCTTCACAACCCTTTAAGCATCATTTTCATACTTGGAATCAATTATAGATTATTAGACTACAAATAAACTAGTAAAGTGGAAGCACTCTTGAGATAATCATTCTACACATGTCATATTAAAAAAGGCATATCTCCAGTTATACACATCCGATTGCTATGATCTTGGTCTCATTTTAAAGCTTAGAGAAAGGGCTACAACTGTTATGTTTATGACTCAACCCAGTTTGAAAGATAAGATGCCCAAAATCACTCAGAAATTCACGGGTTTGACAGGGCAACCTTGGTAACATGCCTACTTTAAGGCTTTTCCATACC
This sequence comes from Pistacia vera, assembly GCF_008641045.1. NCBI lineage: Eukaryota > Viridiplantae > Streptophyta > Magnoliopsida > Sapindales > Anacardiaceae > Pistacia > Pistacia vera. Next base: position 543,394 of record NW_022196811.1, read on the forward strand.
TATTTACCTCCACTTACTCCCTAACCTTTCCTAACCGTTCTACCCTGTGAAAACAGGTTAAAAGATCAATAATATACATTCAAACTTTAAGTCTTACCTTTCTCTAACCCTTTCCTCATTAGGGTTTAGCCAACTCATGCATGCACTTTCTCTTTGGATTTTCATCAAACACTTCATATGCACATGCAACTACCTTGTTCGCTACACTTCCACAACTCTCTAATTCAATCAACTTGTGAGCCAAAAACTCACTAATTATAGCATCAAACCTGTCCATTTTCAATAATTCTCTACACTTCAAAAATTTCAACACCAAATCTTCCACAACTTCACCAAATCTTCACATAACCGTACACTACTTCTCATGGCTAGAATTAATACATCAATAAACATCAAGAACAGCCCACAATTCTCTTATACCATCACATACAAACATACAAAAATTCATTCAACACATGTTTTGCTCAAATTAAGTTTCAAAGTAGGTTTACTTACCTTGAATATGTGAGATCACTTCCCTTTTTCTCCAAATCTCTTCCTCTTGGATCTAAATCATATAAAAACCATAAGAACTTAAAACTTTAAAGTTTAATCACACTCGTTTTGCTAGAATTTTACCTTAGGATGCTTGAAGATTGAAAATCTCCAAAAATCTAGACCAAATCCTATGATTTTCCTTTGAAGTTAGTAAAGAAAATTGAGAGAAAAAAATGGGGTAGAGTGGCGTGAACAAGGGCTGGATATGGGTTAGGGTTTCTTCAAATAAAGCCTTATATCAATTAACATAAGCATGTGTTCCCATTTTGCCCTTACACTTTCTCTAAAATTCCATCTATGTCCCTTAGTCAATTACCAAAATGCCCTCATTTTATTACATTCTCCATGAAATTCTATCTCTTTTCACTCCCCACAATTTCAACTAATTTTGAGTGAAAAGACTATTTTACCCTTAATGCAAGTTTAAAGCATTTTCTTCGCATTTTCTCAATATAACTTTAGGAAAAACCAACTAAAGGTATAAGAGCATAAATTAAATTACTTACCTCCATGTGGGCGTTGTAATTCTTCCCCTCTTATAAGAATTTCGTCCCTGAAATTCATACAAACAACTCCAGGTAACGATTCTGCATATCTTGCTCCACCTCCCATGTAGCTTCTTCAACTTTATGATTTCTCTAGAGAACTTTCACTAAAGGGATACTCTTGTTTCGAAGCTCCTTAATCTTTCTGTCCAATATCTGAACTGGACGCTCCTCATACACAAGGTTTTATTCTAAGTCCACATCTTCTACACTTAATCTATGGGAGGGATCACTTACATATTTTCGAAGCATCGAGACATGAAATACATTATGTACTTTGTCCATGCTACGTGGTAGAGCCAACCTATAGGCTACCTTTCCCACTCGTTGTAATACTTCAAATGGACCAATGTATCTCGATGCTAACTTTCCCTTGCTACCAAAATGCATCACCCCCTTGGAGGGGGCAACTCTTAGAAACATTTTATCACCCACTTCGAATTCAACATCTTTCCTCTTCAAGTCTGCATAGCTTTTTTGCCTGTTTTGGGCTTGTTTCATTCTACTTCTGATTAACTTGACATCTTCTATCATTTTCTGAGTTAGTTCTGGCCCAAGAGTTGTATTCAACTCATCTTTCTCACCTATCTCATCCCAATGTAGTGGAGATCTACAACGTCTACCATACAAGGCCTCGTAAGGAGCCATCTTAATTGTAGACTGATAGCTATTATTATAAGCAAATTCCACCAAGGGTAACATCTCATGCCAGGATATTCTGTAATCCATGCAACAAGCCCTCAACATATCCTCAAGTATCTGATTCGTTCTCTCTGTCTGGCCATCTGTTTGAGGATGGTAGGTGGTACTAAAAGCCAATCTGGTACCCAAGTTCCTCTGTAAACTAGTCCAGAAAGCTGAGACAAATCTGGAATCTCTATCTGATACTATTGTCTTAGGTACTCCATGTAGTCTCACTATCTCTTTAATGTAAATCTGGGCCAATTGATCAGAAGTAGTGCTCTCCTTTATTGGAAGAAAATGGGCTAACTTGGTCAATCTGTCTACTATCACCCATATAGCAGTAAACCCTTCTGCACTCTAGGGAGACCTGTAATAAAATCCATCAAAATACTTTCCCATTTCCATTCAGGAATACTAAGCGGCTGAAGCAACTCTGATGGCCTTTGGTGCTCTGCTTTCACTTGGTGACAAACCAAGCACTTAGCTACAAAATCTCCAATATCCTTCTTCATACCTGGCCACTAAGAGCTTTTCTTTAAGTCTTGATACATCTTGGTTGCTCCAGGATGAGCAGTGTATGGTGTGTCATGAGCCTCTGTAAGAATTCTCTTCTTTAACTCATCATCTTGAGGAATGCACAAACGACTCCTGAAACGAAGGACACCATCTAACAGATGGAATTCTGGTATTCTACCCTCAATAACTTCTTGACTTATTTTCTCACACCACTCATCGGCAGCTTGCTTTCCTCTGATTTCTTCTAGTAAAGTGGACTGAACCTCTAACCAGGCAATCCTTCCTGGTATGACCTCAATTTGTTCTTTGCACAATTCTTCTATTAATTCTTTCTGCCTTGTGAGTCGGGACAAGTAAGCTTTTCTACTCAAGGCGTCGGCTACCACATTGGCTTTTCCTGGTTGATACTTAATTTCACAGTCATAATCTTTAACCAGCTCTAACCATCTCCTCTATCTCATATTCAGCTCTCTCTTGGTGAAGAAATACTTCAAACTCTTATGATCAGTATAAATATTGCTCTTTGCTCCATATAAGTAATGCCTCCATATTTTTAGTGCAAAAACTACTACGGCCAACTCTAAATCATGCGTAGGGCATCTTGTCTCATACTCTTTCAACTGCCGAAAAGCATAGGCTATTACCCTACCCAACTGCATCAACACTGCACCAAGTTCTTGAAGTAAGGCATCTGTATAAATATCATAGTCTACACCCTCTTGTGGTAATACTAGAATAGGAGTTGTGGTTAATCTTCTTTTTAACTCCTGAAAACTTTCTTCACAAGCATTCGACCATATGAAAGGAGTTCCCTATTTGGTAAGAGCTGTAAGTGGCTTAGCCAGCTGGGCAAATCCTGCTACAAACTGCCTGTAATAACCTGCAAGCCCCAAGAAACTTCTAACCTCCTTTATTGTCTTTTGCTTTTGCCACTCTAAAATTGCCTTCAGCTTACTAGGATCCACTGATATGCCTTCCTTAGAGACAGTATGGCCCTGGAAGATAACTTGATCTAGCCAAAATTCACATTTAGAAAATTTGGCAAACAGCTTCTTATCTCTCAATCGCTGTAGCACAAATCTCAAAATGCTCTTCATGCTCTTCATGCTCTTCTCTTGTCTTAGAATAAACCAGGATATAATCAATAAACATTACTATAAAGCGATCAAGACAATCATGGAATACCCGGTTCATTAAATCCATAAAGACTGCTAGGGCATTGGTTAACCTATAATGCCCATATCTAGTCCGAAATGCAGTCTTGGCAATATCTTGCTCTGCCACCCTTACTTGGTGATAACCTGACCTGAAATCAATCTTTGAAAACTCTGTTGCTCCTTTTAACTGATCAAATAAGTCATCTATGCGAGGTAACGGGTACTTTTTCTTCACTGTCAATTTATTCAACTCTCTATAATCTATACACATCCGTAGAGACCCATCTTTCTTCTTCACAAATAGGATTGGAGCTCTCTAAGGAGAATTGCTAAGTCGAATGAAACCCTTATCTAGGAGTTCCTGAAGTTGCTTCTTCAACTCTTGTAGCTCAACTGGGGCCATCCGGTAAGGGGCTTTAGAAATAGGTGCTGTCCCTGGTGCCAATTCAATGTTAAACTCCATTTCTCTTTCTGGAGGTAAACCTGGTAAATCATTTGGAAATACATCTGGAAACTCCCGGACTATTGGTACATTCTGGATCTCTGATAGAGGGACATCACTGCTTTGCATCACATGGGCAATATATCTGGAGCACCCTTTTCTTAACATCTTTCTGCCCTTTACACTGCTAATTAACATAATAAGTTGATGGCCCTCTTTGAAACTAAACTTATCACCGTCATCAAGATTAAATCTTGCTTTCTTTTTTCGGCAATCAATTTCTACTCCATATCTCCCTAGGAAATCCATGCCCAAAATAACATCAAAGTTAGGCATGTCAAACACAATCAAATCTACCGGTTACATTCTTCCATGGATCACTACGGACTCCCCTGGAAGCATCTCCTGAGTTACCATACTGTCACCATCTGGCAATTCTATCTTAATGGGTTGATCTACTATAATAGTTTTCAAACCCTATCTCTCTATAATCCTATGTGTAATAAATGAGTGTGTGGCTCCAGAATCGACTAATGCATAAAGGGAAACTGAATGAAATAATAACTATCCAGTAACTGCTGATGGGCTGGCCTCAAGTTCACTCTGTGCAACAGTAAATACCCGAGAATTAGTACCTCTGGATGCCTGTGCTATGGATGCAGGAGGGGCCTTACAATCTTTCATCATATGTCCGGGCTGTCGGCATGTAAAACACACACCTTTGAGACACTCTCCCGGATGATATTTCCCGCATTTCTGACATTGGGGAGACTCAATAGTTCTTGGCCATTTGTTCTTCCCTTCCCTCCTATTCTTCTTTGACTGAAATCTTTTCTTATTCTTCCCTTCTCTACTGCTGGGTGTATCAAATCTGTCTCTCTGTGGAGCAAGAGGTGGAACACTAGACACTGATGTTGATGGAGTCAATGAAGTCAACTTATTCACAAATACTTCAGCTCGTAAAGCTCGCTCTAAAGCCTCACTATAAGTATGAGGGGGCTAGGCACCTGCCATCACATCTCGGTCTATTTCTAGATTCAACCCATGCACAAACTTGTCCCTCCTCAACTCTGGTGTGCTCACTATACCTGGTGCAAACCTCGCCAAGGAATTAAATCTAATGGAGTATTCCTTCACTGAACTGATTCCCTGACGTAGGTTAATAAATTCCTGTATCTTTTCATGCATTCTATCAGCTGTCCTATATTCTGCCTCAAAAAGTCATCTGAAATCTCCCCAAGTCATCGTGGTTACATCATGAGTCTCCTCCATTAGTTACCACCATATTCGGGCATCACTCTTAAACAAGAAACTTGCATACCAGATCTTCTCCCAATCTGTCATGGGAAAAAGTGTTGTCGTCTACTCTAAAGATCTAATCCATTCTTCTGCCACTGATGGATTAGTTGTACCCCAAAATTCTAATGGCTGATGTTGACTAGTAACCCATAAATGGGCTCAAGATGACTCTGTACTATCGGAGGTACCGGCCTTCCTCTCTTCTCTCTAGTGGTCAGTGGTACAACAACTGGGGTCTCAACTCCCTCCGATATAGGTCTCACCTAGCTCTTTACCAATACTTGCTGAATAATAGTATGAATCCTCGCCTTATCGAGGACAGGGGGAGTAGATCCGGATGGGTTGGATGGCTCACCCGTACTCATTGCATTCTTCTTACCGATCGAGTCATCCGTCTCATCTAAAACACATAGCATCAATACCATTTGTCAGCTAATACAAGTGAGAAAAGAAATAACTTACAACGATCGGCTACGATAAGTCAACGCGGCAGGAGAGGCGTACTGTCAATTTCCCAAAATCGACGCTCTGATACCAAAAATGTAATATACTATATAGCTAGTAATGCTGTAAGAAATATAGGATAAAATTTACTAGATAACGTTTACAAACATATATACATAATGTAAATCCAAAAATTCTAATTTTTAATTCATAAATATATATATATATACACATAACATTGATATACTTTAGTAACATAAGGTAATCTTGAACAGTGCTGCCAAACTCTACCACTTCTTGACGTCCCACCCGATTACAAACTACACTACTGTGTTTCCTCCGTTACTCATATTCTGATTTTTCTTTTCTCACTTTATTCTTTGATTATGCTCTTCGTTCCTTTCTGTTTCTCTTTCTCTTATGTTGTAATCTCTTTCTTTTCTTCTCTGATTCTTTTTCTTTTATTTCTTCTTTCTAGTTTGCCGATCGAACCAGGTTGATGCATGGATTTGGAACCCTGGCCATGTGAGTAGGTACAGTCCTCATCTACATGCACTACTCACGGACTGTACAAGTACTGTATCTCTCTGATGTGGCCACTCACTCATGGCGGCTTGCATGTAGGTATGCTCTATTGGGTACAGTTGTCATCCACATACACTACTCACGGACTGTACAAATACTATATCTCTCTGCTGATGCCGCTCGCTCGTGGCGGCGTGTATGTGGGCATCTTTATCACTCACGGGTTCCCCATCGCAAAAACCTTATATCATAGTACAATATAGAAAGAGAATAGAAAGAGATACTATGCACATTTCAACATGACTTTCCAAGCTATGGAAATTCTACAGTTGCATTCTTTAAAAAAAAACATACACTTTCGATATATGAACATAGCCTCCATGGTCATTCATTACATCAAACATATATGTTCATACAATCATTAAATAATCACAAAGATCACTCATTCAAACATGCTTCACAACCCTTTAAGCATCATTTTCATCCTTGGAATCAATTATAGATTATTAGACTACAAATAAACTAATAAAGTGGAAGCACTCTTGAGATAGTCATTCTGTACATGTCATATTCAAAAAGGTATATCTCTAGTTATACACATCCGATTGCTATGATCTTGGCCTCATTTTAAAGCTTAGAGAAAGGACTACAACCTTTATGTTTATGACTCAACCCAGTTCGAAAGATAAGATAAAAATCACTCAGAAGGTCAGGGGTTTGATAGGGCAACCTTGGTAACATGCCTACTTTAAGGCTTTTCCATACCTATTTACCTCCACTTACCCCCTAACCTTTCCTAACCATTCTACCCTGTGAAAACAGGTTAAAAGATCAATAATATACAGTCAAACTTCAAGTCTTGCCTTTCTCTAACCCTTTCCTCATTAGGGTTTAGCCAACTCATGCATGCATTTTCTCTTTGGATTTTCATCAAACACTTCATATGCACATGCAACTACCTTGTTGGCTGCACTTCCACAACTCTCTAATTCAACCAAATTGTGAGCCAAAAACTCACTAATTATAGCATCAAACCTGTCCATTTTCAATAATTCTCTACACTTCAAAAAATTCAACACCAAATCTTCCACAACTTCACCAAATATTCACATAACCGTACACTACTTCTCATGGCTAGAATTAATACATCAATAAACATCAAGGACAGCCCACAATTCTCTTGTACCATCACATACAAACATAAAAAAATTTATTCAACACATGTTTTGCTCAAATTAAGTTTCAAAGTAGGTTTACTTACATTGAATATGTGAGATCACTTCCCTTTTTCTCCAAATCTCTTCCTCTTGGACCTAAATCATATAAAAACCATAAGAATTTAAAACTTTAAAGTTTAATCACACTCGTTTTGCTAGAATTTTACCTTAGGATGCTTGAAGATGAAAATCTCAAAAAATCTAGACCAAATCCTATGATTTTCCTTTGAAGTTAGTGAAGAAAAGTGAGAGAAAAAAATGGGGTAGAGTGGCGTGAACAAGGGCTGGATATGGGTTAGGGTTTCTTCAAATAAAGCCTTATATCAATTAATATAAGCATGTGTTCCCATTTTGCCCTTGCACTTTCTCTAAAATTCCATCTATGTCCCTTAGTCAATTACCAAAATGCCCTCATTTTATTGCATTCTCCATGAAATTCTATCTCTTTTCACTCCCCACAATTATAACTAATTTTGAGTGAAAAGGTACATTTTACCCCTAATGAAAGTTAAGGGATTTTCTCACATTCTTCTCAAAATAACTTTAACAAAGGGCTAACCAACCAAAAATAACAACATGCAAGCTCAAATGAGAACAAATCAATAAAAATTCAAGCAATGCAACAATAATTTAACTAATACCTTAAGTGGGGTGTTACATTTAATACCAAATGATCTCAAGTGCTTGTCATGCTTCTACTGCAACAGAGGCTTTGTCAATGGATCTGCGAGATTGTCGTCAATATGCACTTTACTAATTGCACGTCTTTCTTCTCAATATCTCTCTGATGAGGGGATCGTCTGAGTATGTGTCGGATTTTGATGAGATCGTGGTTCCCTGGCTGAGCAATGCTCTATTGTTGTCAAATCGATGTCTATAGGATCAAAATTATGGGAACCACACCAGTTAGAACGAACTCTTAATCTAACTGCCTCTTTAGCGCATTGACAATGCAATATACTCAGCCTCCATTGTAGAATCCGCTCTAGTGCTTTTCTTGGAGCTCTTCCAGCTCATTGCACCGCCATTGAGACAAAATACAAACCCTGATTGTGATCGATAATCATCTTTGTCCTTGGAAACTAGCATCCTTTATCCTTTTACAGTGAGCTCATCTTCCCCCATAAACAAGAACATATCCTTAGTCTCTTTCAGGTACTTAAGAATTTCTGACAACCATCTGAGTGACACTCACCTGGTGATTGATATCTATACAAGGCTCACAAGCACATGAGACATCAATCCGAGTACATAACATGACATACATGAGAGATCCAATTGCTAATGCATATGGGATCCTTTTATCCTATCTCTCTTATCTTGTGTTTTAGACACAATTCCTTAGAGAGATAAACACCATGTGACATCGGAAGAAATCCTTCTTGGATTCTTCCATACTAAATCTCTTCAGTACTTTGTCAATATATACACTCGACTTAGGCCAGCAACCTAACGATCTATCACATAGATCTTTATACCAAGATGTAGGCTGCTTCCCCTAAGTCCTTCATGGAGGAGCACTTGGATAACCAAGTCTTACCGACTAAAGTTTGGTATATCATTCCCGATCAAAAGTATGTCATTGAACTAAAAACTAGGAGTGCTACTAGCGCTCCCACTCACTTCTTGTAACACAGGGCTCATCTTCGTTCTTGATAAAACCAAATTTTTATGGCTTCATCAAATATTGCTCCACTCCTTGAAGCTTGCTTGACCATAAATGGATTCTGCACTTGCATCCTTATTGCTTGACTATCAAGAAGAAACCATCAGGTTGTGTCATTAACATCTCTCCTCAAGGTTTTAGTTCAGGAAGCAGTTTTAACATCCATTTGCCAAATCTCATAGTCATGATATGCAGCAATTCAAGCATATCGGATGGATTTAATCATGGCAACAGGCAAAGTTTCTTATATCAATGCCATGAATTTGTTTGAAACCTTTGGCAACCAACCGTGCTTTAAAGTATGCACGTTGCCATTCATGTCATCTTTTCTTGAAGACCTTTACACCTATGGGTTTTACCCCTTCAGGTGGTTCCACCGAGGACCACACTGGTTTGGTACATGGAGTCCATCTCAGATTTCATGGCTTCAAGCCATTAATAGAATCGGATCTGATATAGTGTCTTCGTAGGTTTGGGTTCATCGTCTTGGTAGACTAGTACATCACCATGTTGAGTCACAAGAAAACCGTAGTCTCTCGGGTCATGGCGTACTCTTCCAGATTTACGTAGCTCCTGTGCTACTTGAGTTGGTTCACTTTGATCTACAAATTGTGGAGTAACCTCCTCATGATGCCAACTTCTGTGGCACATCATCCCGTCCTTGTCTAGTAATCTTGTGGTTCTAGAATCTTATCAAGTTCTACTTTTCTCCTACTAGTACTTCTTAGAAAATTCCTTTTCTAGGAAGACACCAGATCGAGCAACAAAAATTTGCGCTCTTCTAGGTGGTAGAAAATAGGATCCTTGTCTCCTTTGGATACCCCACAAATATACATTTACAGGATTTTGAGCCTAGCTTGTTAAGTCAATTTTAACATAGATTCACAACCCCAAATCCTTAGATAAGACAAGTTGGGCTTTCACCCATCCATAGCTCATATGGAGTCTTATCTATAGACTTTGACGGCACACGGTTCAAAAGTGAGTCGGAGTCTCTAGGGCATAACCCCAGAACGATGCAGGTAAATCACTAAAACTCATCATGGACCTAACCATGTCAAGTAAGGTCCTATTCCTCTTTCGACATCCATTGTGTTGGGGGGTATAAGGAGGGGTGGTTGTGATACTATCCCACATTCCTTCAGGTACTCTGAAAACCCTAAGCTTAAGTATTCACCTCCTCGATCCGACGAAGATCTTTACATTTTGCCCAACATATTTTGTACTTCATTCTGAATTCCTGAATTTACAAGGCTTCAGATTTATGTCTCACAAGGTAGACATAACCATATCTACTGAAATTCAGTAAAATGATGAAGTATAAATTCCACCTCTGGCTCAACTGTTAGTGGACCACATACATCATATGGATGATGCCTAACAACTCAATAGCCCTTCACATTGTTGTGAAGAGAGACCTGGTCATCTTGCCTAACAGGCATGACTGCTACCTCAAATGACTGAAAGTCAAAAGGGTCCAAAACTCCATCCCTTTGAAGTTTGCAATGGGGCTTAATAACATGACACAATCTACAGTGCCAGCGGATATGTCTGGTTTTGATCGCTATGTTAGCTTTCTTGGTTTCAATGTTGAGAATATCTTTATTGTTTAAATCAAGAACATATAATCCATTATATAACCTTGCAATTCCAAATAGAATACCATTCAAACTAAAGGACAACAATCCATTAGATATCTCGAAATGATACCCTATATTATCCAAAGCGGATACTGAAATAATATTTCTAGAAATAAAAGGTACGTGATAACAGTATGTATTTCCAATAACAAGCCCATAGGCAAAGATAAACAATAAGTCCATACTACCAATGTGCCACATGTGCTCCATTTCCAAATGTAGGTCCATCTCTCCCTTGGCGAGCACTCTACTCTGCCTTAGTCCCTGCACATCAGTACAAATGTGAGTACCAATCCTGTGTCAATGACCTAGATGTTGAGGGAGAGAAGTTAATCTCAATCATAAAATACCTGAAGTCGTAGCCTCTGACTTCTTCTTGCTTGCGAGGAAAGCCTGCAGTGTTTCCTCCAGTGGCCAGGCTTGCCACAAAAGAAGTAGACTACCTGCCCTTCCTTCTGCCACTCTCAGGCCCAAGAGCAACCGTCCTTTGGGCTTGGGTTTGGGTTTGGCCTGGTTTACCTTGCTGTTACCTTTGGTATCGGCAGCAACTAGTAAAATAGGCTTGGACTTTTTCAAGTCCTGCTCTGCAGTCCTAAGCATGTTCAGAAGTTCTGACAAGGTTTTCTCCATCGTGTTCATGTTGAAATTCATTATAAAAGGAGCATAAGAGTCAGGCAAGGATTGCAGAATTAAATCCATTTGTAATTTGCATCCAAGCTACATCCCAAAGTCTCAAGCCTCTTTATGTGCTCAATCATCTTGAGCACATGAGGAACTAAGGGCTCCCTCAATCAAACGACTCCCAAACATGCTTTCGACACCTTGTACCTCTCATGTCAAGCTTGTTTGTTAAGCCTTGAGGTGTCGAATAATGGAAGAAGCATCCAATTCTCATGCTGCTTTTGCAGCACAGGTGTCATCGATGCTAGCATCAGATAATGCTATCGCATACAAGGAACTTTGATAAGTATCCTTAACTTTGAGTGGCATCAGGTAGGCTCACCCATGTATGGCTTTTCAAGGATGTACATTCTTTTCTGACTTGAGTATAATCAGAAGATTATGATACCAGTCTGAGAAATTGGATCCATCCAACCTGTTTTTTTCTCGATTATCGGTTGCAGGTTCATATGCTCATTTTGGTGAATCTACAATGCAGAAAAGATAAGTTATTATAAAGTTCATTATTATTATACGGTCTTTTATAAACGATGCTCCCACTATTTTACTCAAGCCATAGTCTTCACTATTAACTCGGGAAAGCCGTGACTTTCCTAGTGGACCGAGATCCCATCCTTCCCATTTCAAACCTTCGCTTGGCGAACAAGCCAAAATGAGTTGATTAGGTAGGCCCAAAAACTTAATCCACACCAGTTGATAGCTCCCACTATCAACCTTAAATGTGAAAAAGCCAACAAGCCAATCACACAATCCAATGGCTCCAACCATTGTCCTCAAGTGTGATTCTCAGTACAGTAGAGTGGACACTACATGTCACCACGTACACATAAATGTGTACTGCTCTACTATGCCTATGACGCTTTTATCAACCTTCGCTTTGGCGAACAAGCACAAACCGTCATTTTAAGTCGACCCATACACCATTAGGAAAACTCCAATGGATTTTAACCTCCCACGAGAAGTGTACCCTTGCTATGGCACAAGGTTTCGACGAACAGTGGTTTGATTAAACCTGGATGGAAGGCTTACGTGACTAATATACTTTAGTGAGGGGTTTGTTATTTAATGTCCATCAGATTATTATCTTTGTAGAATGATATGTTTGGCATGTTATTCAACATTCAACGTTAGCATGCATTCTAAAACAACTATACAAATAAAAAACGATTTCCTCGAGGCTAAAGGAATCGGTGGGTCACCTAGGGGTCCTGTAATAAACATCTTAAGTCTTCAAGTATGGTTGCCTCGTCCTTTACTCTATCTTCAAGTACATTACAAAAAATATCGTTCTAAATTTACAAAAATAAATTATACAAATTCTTTACATCAATAAATTTAGAAACTCGATTTACATTCGAGGGGAATGAGATGAGAAGAGAATGTACATTGAGATAGGAGAAAGGCAGGACACGCAGCCCTATTTAATAAATTATACAACCATACATACCCAAAAATAATTTAAAACATTCACCCTTAGGTCTAAGGCTCGTGTAGCGGGCACCATGCCATACACAAACAAGTAAGTAGCATACATTTAAAAACAATCAATTTTTGAAATTAGTGGGGTAATACCATTTACCCCTGACAATTTACAGAAATTGTTGGTCTAAAAGTTTTGAAACTTACTTTTAGCTCCCTAGTACTCGGAAGTGAGTGCGTGGGCCATGAGTTAGATCGTCGCGGCGGTGTGTGATTACTTGACGTTCATGCTTAATGTATCTTCGTCGCGGCGATTTGGTACAGCGCTTGTCCTAAGCGATCGCCGCGGGTGAGGGCTGGTGTTCATCACTAGCGTGAGTGTAAACAATGCTCACTGCAGCGATGGGTTATATCGCCGCAGCAAGCGTACACAGAGTTGTAGCTTCGGATCTGTTCATACAGTAACCATATACACTTTAACGGATTTTGCAATCAATCAAACACATTGATCTAAACAAAATCCATCACCCATTATACCAAACCAGCAGATCATCAACAAATTAAAATTAATCGATTAATAATTTCTAAAACATGTTTTAAGGCAGATCTTATGTAGATTCAATATGGCAACATATTATCATCAAACATGTATCAACCATACACATAAAAACTGTAAAATTTAGTACCCTAGGCTCTGATACCACTGTTAGTAAACGGTTCCATATACGCAGCGAAAACAAAAAAAATATAATACAAGGATCGTTTACATGAGTCAAGATCAAGGGTATAATTTTTCAATTATATTAAAGTAAAATCTGCACAAAGGTTAATCATGAGTTAAGAGAATCTTATGCATGTTGGAGGCTCCAACACTTTTGTCTTTGAATTTTGTATCGACCCAAGCGTAGGATCGAACCAACATAGTCCACACGAAGACAATCACAAAGAACCAAAGAGGGATTTGCTAGATCCTCTGGCTTTAAAATTAATGAAGAAAGATGTATTTGATTTTGGCTAAATCAAAAACTGCCATGAGAGATAGAAAATGGGGTTTCTTGTATTTGGTTTTACAATGAAAAATGAGCTAATCAAATTAATTGTCCCATTTTACAAATAAACATTTCTTTTAAGTAAAAGTTTAATGCCCTATTCCCATATGGATAGGCTGTGGGCAACCCAAGCACCCCATGTACCAAACACTCCCTAATTCGATATTTTATTTATTTCATCATATCTCAATTAAACTCAATTATATATATTAATCTATATATTAACATTAACAATAATGATGATTTAATTAAATATATGTGAACATATATTTAAACGTAATTTCAATTATTAATTTTTCTAATTAAATAAAGGCTACGACCTTCAGCAAATTTAATTGCACTGTGAAATTACCAAAATACCCTTTCGCCTTAAAAAGACGAAAACGCCATTCCTCCTTCTTGGATCATAATATCTTCTATGTGTGTGACCCATAGGCTCCTCTCATACTGGTAGGGTATAGTATCGCGATTAACACCAATTAATCGTCTCACTGTAACAAACCAAGATTGGCCCCTAGCAAGGCATCATGGCCACCCGAAGATTTGGATTTAGCAAAGTAGCTACCTGTCAACGATATGGTTATCGTACAATTCGTGTAATACCCAAGATGTCAAAGGAATGTTCCTAACTCAAAATAGTCCTCTATATGTTAATTTTATGTTAAAAAGCATAAAATTAACTAAGGGCAAAATAGTCAATTCATTTGGAACGGCATGAATCAATTACATAGAAAGGTATTAAGGGAAAAATAGTCGTTTTGCCTATGGATAAGCATTGAAAAAGTCAAGGATGAGTATGCTTAATTGCATTTAATGGCATTATTAAGTAATAATATGTCTAGTGCGAAATGACCAAAATGCCCTTATATGAAGAATTAAGGACTTATAGGTTATACAATTAAAATACTTGGGCCAATAGCAAATTTTGGAAAATAAATGAAATATTTTCCTATAAAAGAGATGAATTCGTTCAAGCCAAGGGAGAGAACATTTCTTCAACATTTCTTCCATTTCTCTCAAATCTTCCATGAAACAAGTTCTTTCTCTAAGTTTTAAAGGAGTTTTGCTTAATTTTTCAAGGAGAACAAGATAGAAGCCTTGGATCTTCAATTTCAAGGGTTTAAGGTAAGGATTAAAAACTTTTTTGATGTGATTTGAAGATTTGAGGTGATGTGAGGTATAATGTTATATGTAGGATCAAGGTGTAAAAGAAGTCAAAGGCAAAGGATTTGTTGGAGGACATCTTTAAAAAGGTAAGGAAGAACCTCCCATGACTTTAGGGTTTATGCTAGGGTTTGTAGATTTGTATGAAACCTTAAATTAAGGCTTTAAGGCATAGAATTAGTTGATGGCAGTGTTTGAACTCATTTATTCTACTTATTGCCTTGAATTCATTATACATGAAGTTATTGCATTTATGTTTTATGAGTTGTTATGTTTGATTGAAGAAAATGAAGTGTGGATACTGATTGTGGCAAAATTTGTAGTATTGGAGGCCACATGGTATTGAATGGTTGCTATTGGAAGTGTTGATGTGTTGTTTGCATTAGTGCTGCAATGTATAGCAATAATGGATGATTATGGGAATGAGATTTTACACTTCCTTTAAGATGTTAAAGATATTAAGGGGAGGTTATTGATCATAAGTTGACCTATTGGTTAATGTCAATAGGAATTGATGTGGCTAGTTAATATGAAAATTCGGATTTAGTGAGCTTAGGGGTTTTGTTAACCCTGCTTCAGTATTTCGACCATAAATGAGTTGTAAAAATAGAAATAAGATGATTCTTGAAGCATTAGAAATCTAAGACACAGACCTATAACTTTTATGTTTATTCCAAGAGCATTCGTTTGATAAATGGATGGAAAATGGCCGAAGTATAAACTGGTTATTAAGGTTTATGATTTAACATGATCAATTCATGATTATGAATGATTATTAATGTATTATTGTAATTATGCCATGTACTAATGTTTACCCAAGTAGATGATCTCTGAAAGATTAACATGGTCATGATGTCAATGCATGATTAATATTATGAAATGGCATGAAGATGCAATGTATACATGTTTTAAGATGATGTATGTGAGCAAGAGGTAATGTAAATGGGATGATAATCCATAGATGAATTAAAGTATTAAGCTCACCAAAATATGTATTTTACATGCCATAAGATGTTAGAAATGCAAATAGACATGATAGAGATGCATATAGACATGATGGAAAACGCGTAAGCATGTCCTCGTATACCAGTTTAGGAAAGATGAATAATGCTTTAGATGCTAAGTAACGTAAGCACGCCTCTCGTGATGTATGAGCTCTAGATGAATTTGAGGCTAGAGAGAGGAAAGATGAATATATGCTTTAGATGCTATTAACGCATTAGCATATCCTCGTATTCTGGTTTGAGGAATGATGAACATATGCTTTAGATGCTAAATAACGCGTAAGCATGCCTCCCGATGATATGAGCTCTAGATGAATTTGAGGCTAGATGAGAGGAAAGATAAATATATGCTTTAGATGTTAAATAACACATAAGCATGCCTCCCAATGATATGAGCTCTAGATGAATTTGAGGCTAGATGATATGAAGTGCTTAAGATGCTAAGAAAAGTCTGATCGGCTAGACGTTAAATGGTTCATATGCATTTAGTTGCATTACATGAATTATGATGCTATTTACATCATGAGATGATTTATACTCATGTTAGATGATTTTAGATATTATGCCATGACATGTGATGTGTGTGTACTATGTTTACATACTGATTTGTATGCGTACACATTGATGTTTATATACCCATGGGATAAAATGAAGAAAGGCATATGAGTTATTAAGAAAAGGGAAGCATACCTAGATGTAAAAAATAAGTGGTGTGTTAACAAATATGTTTAAATGAGGGTCAAATAGCACATTTAGAATAAAATAGATCATTCCTTACTGAGCAATTAGCACTCACCCTTTCATTGTTGATTGTTTTACAAGTAGACTAGAAGCGAAGGATGCTAGAGACAGCGGAGCTACACGTGAGGGGAGATGATTTATTGTCATCTTGATGTTTTTATTTGTGAAACACCTTTTGGAAGCTTCCACCTTATAAATATATTTTGATTGTGTAACTTCTGTATAAAGTCGTAAAGTTTCTGAATTATAAATTTGGATCCTGCGTGACATCTTATAGACATATGTTGGATATTATCATTATTATCTATAACGGCCCCACACAAGTGGCCGGCCATGATCACACAGCATGGCAGGATATCTCTCCCCCCCTTAAGGAGATTTCTTTTGCCTCCCTCACCACTCGAACCTAAGACGAAGGGACTATAGTCAATTGGGAAGCATGGTGAGTACCATCAGGCTAGCTTCCCAATTGACTATAGCCCCTTGGTCTTGGGTTTGAGTGGTGAGGGAGGTGAAAGAAATCTCCTTAAGGGGGGGGGGGGAGAGATATCCTGCCATGCTGTGTGATCATGGCCGGCCACCTGTGTGGGGTCGTTACATTATCTTTACACAAGTTTTTCTAAATACAACTCGTTCTTCAGACATGTATCCCTGGGATTCTCGTTGAGGGATATTCAGAGGATACCTGACTTGAGGGGGGTTTTACAATTCGATCCTTTCATCATACATTATCTCAACGAGACGAAGGCATAGAAATAGTGTCAACCTTCGGTTACTCTCGATATTATGTATTCAGTTTCTGAACCAATGACCTGTATTATAATCCGGATAGAGCAACAACTCAATCCCACTATGGCCATAGTTTTAGTGTCATTGTCATATACTGAATTGCACCGTGAGATAACTTCTCCTGTACCCGGGAGTGATGAATCCTCTGTCAATCCACCATAGTCTTGATACACTGCTCGATGTAGCCAATCACCACCGTATTGATGGCTCTGAAAAGAACTGTGTTAGGCTAGTGTCAAACTACACTAATCGGTACACAAGGCGCTCTGGTGATCTCAAGTCTAAGGATCACATGCACCACCATTCGTTAGAAGATTTGTTCCATAGACATTGGGGTTACCATCCATATGGAATCCTCTGGTGGGTCAATCCAGTGAACTTGCTGCGGTGTAATCGCTTACAGCAAGCACCCATGTGTTGCACCAGGTTGTCACTAAACAACCTTAACAAGTGAGATCAGTCACTGCCTTTCGACAGGGTCGTTCAACACTATGATAGCCTTACCGTATTATCTGTGCCCTTACTTCAGAATAATACTGGGGCTACGGACGTTTGTAGAATGACCACCATATGTGCTCATAGGGTTCTCACTATTAAGATTTGAAACACTTGATACCCTCATCATGGTTCCACCATTCTAAGGACATATATCAATACATATTGCAATAATAATGATTTACGTGATATAGAATAAAATGCCTTTTATTGATTAATGAACATTATTACAAAGAGTCAATTCTACAATAATTGATTGGCTCTAGGGCATCTGCTCTAACATGAATAATCATCCAAAAAGCAATAGTACGCATGTCCTTCCAATGTCTCCAACATCTGATCAATGAACAGCAATGGGAAACGACTCTTCCTCGCTACCTCATTCAACTTTTGGTAATCTATGCATACACTCCATCTAGTGATTGTCCTTGTCGGTATCAATTCATTACTTTCATTCTTCACCACTATGATACTGCCCTTCTTGAGAACCACTTGCACCGGACTAACCCATAGACTATCTGAAATGGGATAAGTGATTCTAACGTCCAAAAGTTTTACCACTTCCTTCCTTACCACATCCTTCATAGAAGGATTCAATCTATGTTATGGTTGAACCTGGCTTGAAATTATTCTTCCATCAAGATTTTGTGCACACAAAATGAGGGACTAATACCTTTTATATCCAAAATAGTCCATCCAATAGCATATTTGTGTTCTCTCAACACCCAAATCAACTTATCTTCCTCTTCCTTACTCAAATTTGCATTGATAATGACCGGAAAAGAGTTGGATTCTCCCATATAAACAATTTGAGATGAAAAGGCAATTGTTTAAGCTCAAGCTTAGGAAACTTTTATGACTCATCCTCATCTTTCTCGTCACTCACATCCAAGTCTTCAAATTTTGGAGTTTGAATGAGTTTGAATGGCATTCATCGGTTTTAATGCTTCTAAAAGCCTTGCACATTCTTCTTTCTCCGGTTCATCTGCACTTATAGTCTTGGATTGAGTGATACATGCTTCAAGAGGTAATGTAAGATTGTCCTCTCTGAATTATTCAACTAACAATGTATCCACAACATCAATTCCAAAGCATGAATCCATTTCAAATGGAAACTTCATCGCTTCAAACACATTGAAGGTCACCGTCTCATCTTGGATACTCAATATCAACTTTCCTTGTTGAACATTAATCAATGCTCTTCTAGTAGCCAGGAATGGTCTTCCCAAAATGAGTGGTATCTTTTTATCTTCCTCCATGTCCAACACCACAAAATGCTGGAAAGATAAACTTATCCACTTCTACCAAAACATCTTCAACAATGCCCCATGGATGCTTAATCGATCTATCCGCAAGATGAAGAGAAACCATGGTTGGTTCGACTTCATCAATCCCCAATTTCCTGAAAACAAAAATAGGCATTAGATTTATACAACCTAAACCACAGAGAACCCTATCAAACTGAATATCTCCTATAACATAAGGAATAGTGAAACTCTCTAGATCTTTAAGCTTTAGAGGTAGCTTATTCTAGATTATGGTGTTGCATTCTTCTATGAGCATCACAGTTTCATCCTCTTCGAACTTCCTCTTGTTTGAAAGAATTTCCTTTAGAAATTTGGCATGACTCGACATTTGCTGCAATGCATTTTCCTAAAGGAATGTTAATTTGCAATTTTTTAAATACAACAAGGAATTTAAAGATCTGCTTACCCTGATTGGGCTTTCTGAGCCTCTAAGGAAATGGCAGTAGAGGTGTGTGATGTGTAAGCCTCTGTGGAATCTAAGGAAAAGGTAGTTTTCCCTTTCATGTCCTTGGCACATTCTCGTCCTTCGAATCTTCTTTTTGTGGTTCACTTGGTTGCTCTTCCACAATGATTTTTTCTTCAACCTCTCTGTCAGATTCTTCCTTCTTTTCTAGTCTTTTCTCCTCTTTCTTCTTTGGTTCACTTTCTTCCAACACTGTTCCACTTCTTAGCGAGGTTGCATTTTCTTGCTCTCTTGGGTTGGTCATAGTACTACTTGGCAAAGAACCTAGTGTTCTCTCATTTAACTTTTCAGAATTGTGACCCATTTGAACTTCCAAGTTCTGAACAGAAGCTCCTTGATTTTTGGAACTTGCTCTTGACTCAATCATGAATTTCTCAAACATATCTTCCAACTTTAACACTTTTTGTTCAACTGGTTGAAGATTTACCAATGGTTGTTGATTCACCACTTGTTGATGATTCATCATCGGTCTTTGATTCCCTTAATTTTCGTGGCTGCTTTGATTGCTTTAGGATAGATTCAGATGATTTCTCCAACTAGGATTATAGGTGTTGGAATTGTTCCGAGGTCTTTGATTTCTAGCCAAGAAATTAACTTGCTCTCCTGATGATGATGATGAGGCGAAGTTGTTACCAACTTGGCATTCAAAACTTGCATGGTTATCTTGCACAAAATTCACAAGTTAATTGAGGTATTTGAATAGAATTAACTTGCATACCTCCTATTTGTTTCTGAAGTGATGCAAGTTGAGCATAAGTTACGGTGTAAGCATCAACTTCATGTAGACCCATGCTTTTTTTTTTGGAATCACTCTCTCATTTGACCTTTGATAGTTGTTACTTGCCAAGACCTTAAGTAACTCATAAGCTACAATTGGTCTCTTGTTTTTCAATGCTCCCCCAGATTCTGCATCTACCATTGTTTGCACATCTAGAAGCAACCATTATAGAAAGTTTGGACTTGCATCCAAATAGGCAAGCAAATGTGTTGGGCACTTCCTCATTAATTCCTTGTATCTTTCCCAGGCTTCATACAAGGACTCACTGTCACTTTGTACAAATGAAGTGATGTTGTTTCACATCTTTGTTGAAAGAGCCGGTGGGAAATATTTGGCAAGGAACTTTTGTGCTATCTCATTCCAAGTTGTGATAGTTCTAGCAGGTAGTGACATTAGCTATCCCTTTGCCTTATCTCTCAACGAGAATGGAAATAATCTTAATCTGATAGCATCATCTATCACAAATCTCCAAGAAATTTGCTATGTGGAAATTTGGATCTTTGATGTGTGTCGAGTGCAACCAAAAATTAAATTACTCTACTCACAACTTGTAATCACAGTAAGTACACATCGATCCACAGAGACTAGCTAATCAGATTACCCAACTTAATATCACAATGAATTAATGAAAAAAAGGGGGAAATTTTACTTCGAAAATTAATTAACAAAAGAGTAATTACTAATAATAGGAATTAAGTACAGAGAATTTAATCAAAAATGATTTCGCAAAATTACCCATGGTTGCAAACTGATCACTGACTTCTGATATATATTATTCTTTAATTGAATATTTAACCAAAGATTATCAAGAAGCCAGACAATCTTTATCTTCTGTAAGTTCAGTAATCTGAGCCCAACACATAAATTAATTCTTATCAATAAACCACTTGATATTATGCAATCCTTATGAATTTACTGATAGCATTACGAATTAGGAAGTAGTTAAAGATGAATAACAATCGAACAAGCGTCAGATTATTCAATTCATGCCATGTTTCTTTTAAACAATCAACAAAAGCTTGGATCACAATTGTTTTGCTTAATTACTGCTCTAACTGAATATTATAACCATTACGGATTACAAATTCAATTTAGCAATCAATCAATTCGTAGGCATCTTTAATCAATTAAATCATGCAACCATAATAAATAAAACAAAGAAACACAGATATACGAATAGAAAAATAACTAAGATTAAGAACAAAGTCTCACAATCATGCTAACTAGATTAGAGTTTACTTGAATCGAACTAAAAAATTTAGCCCGACATGATGAGATGAAAGGCACAAGGAAAAGGAAAAATAAAAATTGCATTCTGTCTCCAACCTCCAAAACCCTAGCAACCTAAAAGTTCTATTTTATATCTCAAAGAAACGTGTAAAAACTTCCCTTTAAAAGCCAACTCCTAAAATTAAGGCAAATAACTAAACCCTTTTAGGAAAACTCTTCTTTCTCTCTCTTCAAACCTGCCCTTAATTTGTGCAAGTGAAATTCCAGCTCATACACACAAATTTCCATCCCTCAAGACTTGTATTGAACTCCCTCTTGAATTTGGACCAAGTCTTTATACAAGCCATACAAAAATAATCCAAATCAGCTAAGGATTAATGCTTCTGGGCTGAAGCTGTAACTTCCAGGCCAGTTTTGGATAAGACAATGAGCTTTCTGGACTTCGTCACCTTCATAAGAATTGTATTTCAGGATGCCTAATTCAATTTGGGTTTTGAATCGTCTCATTTGAGTTTCGGAAGCTCCAGTTATGCCCTTTTAAAGCTCCAGTGGTCGGACAGAAATCCTACTCCAATTAGGATTCGATTTCAGTTTTCAGCTCTGACTTTACACCAACAATTGGAGGCCCAAACGAAGTCATCTCTGGACGTGCCATCCCAAATTGGAAAGCTTGAGATGTCTACTTTAATTTCATAGATGGTCCAAAAACCAAACTGTAACTCCAAGTTCATCAAAAATCAGCAAATAGCCCAAAACATCCAAAAGTAAAAATGCTGGAAACTTTTGATTTTAAGTATATTTTACTAACTCTTACCCACAAATGCCTTATACATAAAAATAATCACGAATAGGCACCATAACATATTAAACATGCCAAATAAACTAAATGCAAGGATAATAAAAATATAAAATTATAAGTCTATCAATCATCTCTTGTATCTCCCCTAAATTGAACAGATTGTTAAATCATTTAAATGATAGCCAGCTTGATGTCAAAATTATTTTCTTGAACAGGTGGTCTCATTATGCTCGGACTACATCCCTCAACTTGTAGAAGTGCAAACTCTCTCAAAGTTCAATTATGGGCATTAATCTTGGTGGTGTCTCTTCTCTTTCTCTTCTTTCTCTAATGAGTCTTCTTGTTGTCCTTTCAATCTCAGGATCTATAGGAACCACAGTCTGATTTCTTGTTCTTCGCATAAACTACACAAAAAAGAAATAGAGTGTGAGACAAAACAAAAAATTCAAATAAAACTAAAATAAAGTAAAATTTAAAATTAAAATTTCAACTTAGCGAAAACTAGATATTATCAATATCAACACAAACAATCCTCGGCAACGACGCCAAAAACTTGATGTGTGTTTAACTAAAGCACAGGCAAAATAACAAGTGCACTAGTCGCAAAAAGTAATAAAGTAGTGGAGTGAGTATCGTTCCCAGAGAGATTGCGTATTAACTACCAATATGTCTAATCTATCACAAATTGAAAAACATAAACTAAATAAATAAACTAAAAACATAGTATAAAAACTTGCAAGAAATTAAAACAACACTAATTTAAAGCATATGGATTAAAAAATGCACTTAAGACAAAGATGTTATGGCGTTTAACTTCACCAAGCTAAACTTACCTAACCTATGAATTCCAATTGTTCAAATTATATTGTTATGACTAAAAATCAAACTCCCTAAGATGTTTTGCACTCCCTCTCCAGTTATACCATCCCACTTATTCCTATTAAGTCTTTGCACAAAAAAATTGAGACTTAATAGTTCAAGGCCTCTTAAGCGTTGTGGAATCCTATCCAGATTACCAAGGTCATGTTTATCTACCTCTAGTTTTCGTTCAACCAAAAGTATATCCCTAGAAGCCATACATGAATCGCTTCTTAGCCTCAACATGTTCAATAGTTCATTTAAATGAAAACCCAACATCCAAACATAATAAAAATGGAGATAAATACTTAATCACAACAATAGAACTTAAAAACAATAGGAAATTCATAGATTAAGCAAGTATAATCAAGAATCCATCAAAACCCTAACTAAAACAAATTAGTTCATGATAAAAATGAAATCTAACATAAACAAAATGGAAATATTTGAGTTCAACATATAAACAAATGAAAAGAAAAAGAAATCTTCTCTAATTTGGAGCTTAAATCTTCAAAAACTCTTCTTCTCTTCAAAAACCCTTTACAAATGATGAGCTTCTCCTAAAATGTCTAACTTTTCTTTTTATACTAACCTTAAACCCTAGGACAATAAGCCTTAGATGCAAAACGCACTGCTTAGAAAAACATAAATTTTCCAATTTCGTTGGGGTGAGCTTTATCTTCGCCACAATAAAGTAAGTTCTCTCGGAACACCCAACGCTCTAGGAGAATCTTTACCATGGCGAAAGAAAAACCTTGCACGACGAAGTTCTGTTTTAAGACCTGAATTTACAGAACTGCCCTTAGTTTGCCTTTTTACTTGAATCTTCAATCTTCTTGGTTTCCAGTCTGATCAAGCTTCAAGGGTGCTTCCAGTCAACCTCAGAACTTCTCCAATCTTCTATGCTACAATCAAAACTGGGTCATCGAGCTCATGTTTGCTCTGTTTCTCTCCAAAAATAGGATTTAGGCCTAAAACATATAATAGATTAATCATTAAGTAACAATTCAGGCCAGAATCCAATAAGAAGTATTAAAAATCCTAATAAACTCATAAGAAAAACAATATAATCTTAGGATTATCAAAGGCCGTGTAATTTCCAATAGATCTCACGAGTGTGGTTCCGACGTTTGCAATAATCATAATATAACCTGCCCTTTTTTTTATTTTACAAATCCAGGCCCATTAGGCCCTATAGGCCCATTAAGCAGTGACGTGGCAACATGAGATCCATTGGATTGTTGGATTAAAGCTAACAATTTTTGGACGTCAGATGATGGAGACTGATCCAGACCGTTCATGTGGGCATATAAATTGGGCCTTTTATTCATTTGGAACCCTAGTTGCCCAGTTTCATTTTGTGCAAACACTAATTGTTAGAGTAGGTGCACTAGAGCTAACATTGTAGCTCTTGTAAACTCAAATTTTATATGAATAAAAGGTAAATGCTTCTTTATAAGCAATATACTATAGTATCTATTTACTGAAGAAAATAGTATATGTCCTTAGAAAGGATGAAACTAGTGACGAGGATATTAAGTGTTATAAATCTTAATTGTAAGAACCCTATGAGCACAAATGGTGGCCCTTCTTAAACCGTTCGTAGTCATAGTATAAATCTGACCTAGGACACAAATTATACAAAGAGACTATCATCACGTTGAACGATCATATCAAAAGATAGTGATAGGTTGCACATGTCGAGGTTGTGAGCATCAACCTGGTGCAATGCATGGGTGCTTGCTTGTGCAAGTCCACTGGACTAACCCATCAGAGGATTCCATACAAGATGGTAACTTAGTGTCCATGGAATATATCCTCTTACGAATGGTATTGCATGTGGTCCTTTGACTTGAGATCACCAGAGTGTCGTGTGTAAAGATCAATGTGATTTGACACCAACCTAACATCGTCTCTCTTTGGGATTACCACAACGATGGTGATTGGTTACATTGGGAAGTACCTTATGGCTATGGTGGATTAACAAAGGATTCATCACTCCTAGTTACTGGAGACCTTATCTTGGTGAGATATTTGGTTAAAGTACTACGACTACAAAGCCATGGCTACGGGGGAATTGAGTTGGTGCTCGAATCCAATCTCATATAGTCATCAGATTCAAGAACCAAATATAGAACATGTGAAGGTAATAGTTTTGAGGTAGACACTACTTCCATACCTCAAACCTTGATGAGACATAAGATGATGAAATTGATCAAATTGCATGGTAACCATACCATAGACAAGGAAAGCTTGATCGCTGAATCTTTGCTTACCGGGGAATCATGATGCCTTGCTAAAGGCCAATCTTGATTGGTATATGAAAACACTAATTAGTTGATACCTAATTAGTTACCGGGACACTGCCGGCAAAGTAGAGAGCCTTCGGGTCACACACATAGAAGATATTTAAGTGAAGGATTGAAATGGAAGGACAATCTTGTCCTTGGGCTAAAAAGGGTCTTTTGGTAATTTGGGAGTCCAGGGCATTTTTCGTCATTATGGGCAAAAAGGGCACTTTGGTAATATAAATATATATATATTAAAAACCCAAATATAAAATTATATATATGGATTAAACAAACATATTTATTTAATTTGTTTATATGTATTTATTGAATTAAATAAATAATTTTATTTGTTTATTTAATTTACTATTTAATATTTAAATGGGATAATATCTTTAAGAGATATTATCCTTTCCTTATGGATTGGTGCAATCCTTTCTTGATAGGAAATCTAGGATTTCAATCCTTATTTGAATTCCTTTTTGGATTGACACTATATAAAAGTAGGAGGGTTCTAGATGGACATAAGATTTATCATTCAAAGAAAAATTGGAAGAAAAATAAACCTTTTCTTCTCTCCCAAACGTGTAAACCCTAGGATGATCCCAAGCTTGCCTTCGTGTGGATACCGACGGACTCAATCCTGCGTTAGGTTGATAGCGATTGATCGGAGACATCCAGAGAAGGAGCCGCCAATGAAGGTATTAGATTGAACCTTGTATGGTTTTTGATTTAATTTATGTTGATTATCATACTAAAATCATGATCTTGGGTAAAAGGGATCATGCCCTGGCAAGATTTTTTTTTTTTTTGTTATTCCGCGCTTGCCATGACACGATTCCTTCACTAACCTCATTTTTTTTTTCTCTGCAGGTTGAAGAAAATGCACCGATTGAGAGCGAAGGAATGCCATGGCCTCACTTTGCTGGTTTGTTACCGTGATGAGTTGCTATTGACTTTCGTCTTAAGCGGCTAACTGGAAGGTCTGGCAAAGTGACAGCAGCAGCGAGGTTGCAAACATCTGAGTTTTGAAGGGGAAAAAGCCATCGTTGAGACCAAAAAGAGAGCAACTTAGATGTTTTCGGTATTGGATCTGATGGAATTTTGGGAGAGTCACCAACGACCATTCAAGGGTTTCTTGGACAGCATCCAAATTGTTCCAAATGGCTGAAAAGGCGTTGAAATATGTCGTGACAGTTTGGTTGCCTTGCTGAATGTTGATTAATTTTTGTTGAAGAGTAAATTGCTTTGCTAAATCCAATCTTCCATATATTTCCTTTATGTTAGCCCACATATCGGCGGCGATTTTCATTAGAGGAAGTTCGACAGTGACTTCTTGTGACAAGCAGTTGCTTATCCATGACCAAACTAGCATATTGCACCATTTCCAGTGACGGTCGAGGTGGACTTTGATGCGTAATGAAAAGTTACCATTGATAAAACTTTATTTGTCCTTAGTGATAAGAGCACATTGGAAATCATGGGCCCAGGTGCTGTAGTTATCGGATCTGGTCAAGATTTGTTTGATTAAAACAAGTTCCAATCCATCGGAGGCTGGGGCATAGAGAATATCACCTGGTTCAAGGTGGTGGCCGGTGACCAGTATCATTTGGAAGGTGAAAGGCGTCGGGTTTGGATTGGAAGTTGTTGGGTTTGAGCCTATTGGGATTGGATCTGATATTGGGTTTGGACCTATTGGGTTTGGATCTGATATTGGGTTTGGGCCTGTTGGTTTTGGATCTGATATTGGGTTTGAATTGGGCGAAAAAGGTAAAAATGTCCTTATGAGCTCTCTTTTGATTCTCCTAATTTTCTTCTTCGGTTTTACAAAGAGAAAAGGAAAAATTGAATTGGGTGAAGAAGGGAAAAATTGAATTGGGTGAAGTGAGCTGCCTTTGGTCTCTTCTTTTCTTTGTAAAATTGAATTGGGAAAACCAAATCTAAAAGAAGAAAAATAAAAAGCACTAAAAACTAAGAATAAAAATAAAGATTTGCCATTGTGAAGAAAAAATGAATTGGAAGCAAGGTGCTAGACAAAAGGCAAGAAGAAGAAGAAGAAGTAGAGAGAAGGGACAAACACACTCTAAAACGATGTCGTTTCTCTCATACTTTAGCTGTGAGTTTGTCTTTCTAGATAGATATAAACAAAATAAATATATATAATTAGTAAGGAAAAAAAAAAAACAAATGAGCAAGTGTGCCTGAGTGGTTAAGGGGAAGACTTGAGAGAAGAGTGCATGGTTGGAATCCCACAGTCTTACTTTGGAAAAAGAAACCAATGATCTTTGCATGTTATTTACTCTTAATTTGGAAAAAGAAAAGAAAAAATAAAAAAACTCACTTTAGTGTATTAGCATATATATCCTAATCCAATAAAAATACAATGATGACTCATGGTTTAGGCTTCTTATATAGACTTACAAGTTATCCCAATTCCTAATCCTAAAAGGATTCTAATGGTATAATATAATGAGTAATATTCTTAACCATACCTAGCAATACTTAATCCTAGTACTACTCCAACTTCTAATAATAACTCTAGACTAATAAAACTTGACTAAATTAATTAATATCAGAAAAAGACCTTATAACCAGTATTTGACCATACAGGTGGTTGTCTCGTCCTCTTTGGAACACTTTCATTCTTTTGGGTTGCCACGTACTAAAGTATATATAGCATATGATCATATGAAAGTAGAAGATTGGGGTGAATTATGCAATTCAAGCTACCCTTGAGGTGAGTGTTTGATATGTGGTTTAGTTAATGCTCTACTTTATTTAATGTGTCATTTCTAATTTATTGCAATTAGGACTTCGTTGAATGATTGATTTAAACTTCTAATTTTATGGGGTGAGTGAGAATATATATTGCATGTAAATGATGAATATGTATTAGCTTGAAATTATAACAAAAATTTTCAATTACAGCATTTATGGCTATGACAAATAAGAATATATATTTTATATATTAAAGATAGACATTTTTTTATAAGCATAAGTAATTGAGTAATTAAACAAATATAAAAACCTGAAAAAAGCTTAATTGAAAAGTTCGGGTCATTAAATCAATCCAATACAATAAGCACATATAAAGTAAGTGGAACAAAAAAACTATAATCCAAACGTGAAAAGAGAGTATAAATCGTAACAAAATAAAATTATTTTATTTGCTATTTATGCATTGAATTTTGTTCTTAGCCCAACACTAAGTAGTTATTATTAAAAAAATGAATAACAAGCTCATCTAGTTTTATTAATTCATATTTACTTATTCAAATAATTTAATCATGAATTTGATTAAGTCAATGAACATTTTATATTTTAATCAAGAGAATTATATTTTCTTTTATTTTGAGGGGGCCATGTAAAAATCTATAAAAATTATGAAGAGCCAAATAATATAATTTGTGTTGAATATGTTGAATACTTCTCTTAGCCTTGACGGATTGTCTGCATAAAACGACTCATTCGGGGTTGGGCGACAGTCCCTCACTATAATATCTCACTAGGCAAGTATTCCCTGAGTATCTCATAGAGAAAATCTAGAGAATTGTTAGCTTAAAAAGAAGTGTTCATCTAAATTTTTTATCCTTAATCCAGTTATAACATACTATTACACAATGACTATTTCTCACATATATAAATCCACATTAAAATTCTTCACTGAGACAGTGTGTGCAATCCTCTCGCTAGCTTGATGTCTCCCGACCACTACAATCTAATACCTGCAAAAATAAAGAAAGCAACAGGGTGAGCTATAAATGCTCAGTAAGTAAACCAAATCTAACTATGCTCTTACTCCGCTGTACTCGTTTTTGCTATACTGCTTCTAAATTTCTACTTGCTTTCTCTCTTTATTCTCAGGCATATTACCGAGCCGTCTTCTATTTTTCTCAAATCTTTCTAAATCCTTCTAGTGTTGTGCTATTCTTTATCATTTTATTTCTCTTCTCTACTAGATTATAGCTTTCTATTTCTTTCTCTACTCAACGAATTTCTAAGTTTCCTTGCTATTTGTCATGTTCCTAATTTATGTTCTTTTCTAGTATGTATCTAATTTATGTTCTTTTCTTGTATATCTCTAATTTCTTTTCTATTCTCGTAGGCTTCTATTTTCTGTTCTTTTCTATTCTCATGGGTTTCTATTTTATTTTCTTCTCTTCTCTATTCTCATGAGTTTCTATTTTCTTTTCTTCTCTATTCTCATGGGCTTCTATTTTCTTTTCTTGGCTAGTCAGACATGCAATAATAAAATAAACTCTTTAATATATGCATAAATGCATAAGATTCAATGCACATAAAATGTCTAATGCATATGCAAATGATCATGTCTGTGTTCTTTCTGATAATTATTTTCCAATTCTTTCTGAAATTCTTTTCCTTTCTTTCTGGAATTTTTTCTAATTTCTATTTCTTATTCTATTTTTCTTTCTTTTTGAAATTCTTTCTGTTTTTTGTTCTGGTTTGCCGAACGGACTAGGCTGAGGCATGGATTTGGAACCCTGGCTGTGTGAGCATATTCTGAATTTCTTTCTGGGTACAGTCCTCATCCACATGCACTTCTAGCGGATTGTACAGTTCTGTTTTCTATTCTGAGGCCGCTCACTGATGGTGGCGTGCATGTGAGAAACTTCTGCATCTTTGTCGCCACTAGCTAACGCAGCGAATGCTCACAGGTTCCCCATCGCAATAGCCATTTGAAAACATACTCTGTAAATCTGCAAAATAACTAGCTAGACATTGTCTAATCATTTTAAAATTTCTGAAATATATGCTATGCTATGTCATGCATTTATATGATGTCTATGCATGATCCCAAAATACGTGTCTGACTCTGGCATGTATTCTATTAATTCTAAGGCTTTTATTTCTATACTTTTCTTGAAAGCCCAAAGTTCTATTCTAGTAACACACTTAAATTAAACATTTTCTATTTTATTCTTTATTTCTGAATTCTATGCATCATGTGTACGTACGCGATTCTATAATTTCTACATAATTATGTAATTCTTCAATTCTACCATGCTATGTAAAATGTACATGTACACAAGTACATTATCTCTCACAAATTCTACTCTTCTATAATTCTATTAGTGAGATATTAAAATGGCACAATTCAACTAGGGAATGAATTCTACATTTTGGGCAATCTAATTTCTTTTATAAAAACTATGCCACAACTTAGGTATTAAGTCTACTAACTTGCCCAATTATGCTACTAGATTTTCTCAAACTTATATATCACATAACCATGTCATTAAACAAATCTCTAATATTTTTCTAATGTAACAAACATGCCTTTGTACAACTTTCTAAATAAAAATCTTAATGCCATAAATTTGCATTCTCTTACATGACCATCAACTTCAATTGTTATACATGCCCTTCTTTCTTTTTTTCTTTTGGCTACATTCTATACATTAATCTATATTGTCATATTAATCATTGTAAATTCAATCTAACATATGGCACAACATATATATTTTGGCTAAATTCTAATTTCTTTCTAACATTCTTAACTAAACTTTTGGTTAATACAATTTATTCTCAAGATTTTCTAGCACAATTCTATAGCTTGTAATATATAATAAGGCATGAAAACTATACTCATACCAATCAATTTCTAAAATGGTCATGTATTTAATACACAAACTAAACTTCTATTTCTTTGATGTGTATTTGATATTTATACTTAGGAAAGCTTTGCTATTCTTTATACAATAAAATCACTTATTACATATTGTTTATAACTAATCTCAAAACAAGAAGCAACAATATACTCATTTGGCCAAGCCATTCTTTGAATGATCTTTCTAATTTCAAGAATACAAGCTTGACAATTTATTGTGGCATATTGTAATATTATAATATAATCACCCATCTTTTACTATCATCAATACTACACTATTGCAACAATTTAATATGCAATTCTTGCCATCGCTTTTCTAAAGTCATAAATTTCAAAACTCATAATTCAACGACTAAATACAATATGCCATTCAAACTAATGCTGAAAGTTCAAGCAACTTGAACCATGCACTAAAAGTCATTCATTTCATTGAACTAACATGACCAACTGATATTCTAAATTTTGGCATAACAAAATGCACTCTTGAATACTAAAACTTACACTTGGTTAAGCCTAACATAACCTTTCAACTCCAATTCTTTCCTTTCTCAAACAATTTCTTGAATAAGATTTAGCAAACTCATGCATATATTTCTCTTTGAATTTTCATCAAACAATTCACATGCACATGCAAATACTTGGTTGGCCACACCTCCACATCTCTCCAAATCCACCAAAATTGGAGCAAAATCTCACCAAACTTAACTTCAGTTCTGGCCGGATTCAACACTTCCAAATTCCAACATCAACTCTTCAAAATTTCATCCAAAGTTCAACCAAAACATCACATCTACATAACTACTCTTCTTGGCTGAACTTCTATACATTATTCTCCATCACATAAGCATCTAAACAGCCAATACTGCTTATCATACATCATACACAAACACTCAAGAATCAACTTACACATATACTACTCAAATTAAAGCTTAGATTGGGTTTACTTACCTTTTTCTTGCAAGAATCCTTTTCTTTGCTTCCTTTGATCACTTTCTCTAGGGATTCATGCTAAAACACATAAATTCATGAGAACTCATACTTATAAAACACAAATCACAAACTTTTGCTAAAATTCTTACATTAGAAAGCCACAAAATGAACATATATTCACTTAGGCATGAATTCTCATGGAAGACTTTGAAGAAATGGAGGAGAAATGGGGGAAGAAGGTGGCGTGCCCAAGGGATGAGAATGGCTAGGGTTTTGTCAATTGAAGCCTTATATATATATATATATATTTTGGCCTTGCACTTTTATGATAATTCCAATTATGTCATACGTTCATTTACCGATATACCCTCACTTTCAATGGATTTAACACATGTTCTTGGTCATTTTCACTCCCTAATTTTTCATCTAGTTGTGAGTGAAAAGACCATTTTACCCTTATTCTTTAATTTATTTCTATTACTTTACAAACACGTATTTATCTCGGCATCACACCACATGTATTTTCCATAATATTTCTACCACTCTATTATCATGGCTAGCACACTTAATACATTATATTTATCATACTCACTTTTCACTTGAACACATGATTCTGTGTGAAATGATCATTTTGCCCCTATTGAAACTTTTATGGAATTCCTCTATAAAATTAGTTAAATATATTCACTCTGACTATAAAATAATCCCTACCGTATTTCTGAATGTGGGTATTACACTCACTCACCTCCTGAACATATATATCAATTAATGTTACCAAAAAAATTGTCATTAATTTTAACATATATTATACTTTTTATAAAGATTTTCGATTACATCAAAGTATTTAATTTACTTTCACAGATAAACACAGTTCCCATTAATGTTACCAAAAAAAAATTGTCATTAATTTTAAGAAATATTTTTAAGATATATGGTCAAGGCAATCTATTAAAATAGAAGGTATAATATTATATTTTCTACATTTTTTTTTTTAATGAGTTGATGTTACATGAAAAGACATTATAGTTATTACTTGGGATGATAATTTTAGTATAAGATATAAAATGTAATATCATAAAGATCTAAATTGTTTCTAAAAATTATAACAAGAAAAATGAATATTTCGAGTATATTCTTGTATGTGCAAAAAGTCTCACCTTGTTTTTATCAAAAAATTTAAATTAAAGTGTATATATGGTAACAGTTGTTATAGGTGGACCAATGGAAACTTTATATAAAAAAATATCAATACTCATCTCTTTTCAGTGTAATAAATGAATTTGTTTTGGACAAGGATGGCATTATCATAGTATTAAGAAAGAAGCAAGGGTAAAATGAAAATATAAATAAAAAAGGTATACAGAAGAAGAAGACAAATACGGTTTGAGTAGAATTAGGAAGTAGAAATAAAAAATAGACATCAGAAATTTTTTGTTATGCAAAAATGAAATAAGAAATACACGTTCAAAAAATAAATAATACAGCGTATCCAACGCTGTAAAAGTTCTGGCATGTCGCAATCACCACCTCATCTCGTTTATGCCTCGTACTCTTCTTCTTTCTTTTCTTTTCTCAATGATATTAATTTGTATTAACTTAATTTTAAGTTTTAGGTTTAATTAGTATTATCATTATTGAAGAATCTTTTTCATGGTAGTTCAACTTGTTAAACCAATGTTCTATTACATAATAACTTGTTTACGGTGAACTCGACTGCTATATAAATATTAATAAAACTCCGTAATTTATTCATTTCTTATAAATCATGATTGAAACGACTGCAAAACATAAAAATTAAATATAACTGTTCTTAGTGTTTTGTAAGAGATGAAATTGTTGGAGTGGAAAAATTTTTGGAGGCAACTTATAAGGAGGCGGTAATTTTATTTTTTAATTCCTTCCTAAACATATAAAAATTAAAACTCTAAACTATTTTTAAGTATCTTTCCTATTTTAAACATTTTTTCTACTTCAATTTAACTATATATGTATCATTAAAACTCTAAACAATATTTAAGTATGTTTTCTATTATAAATATCTTTATTAAGTCAATTATATATATACAATTAAAAATTGAATTCTATTTTTAAGTATATTTCCTAATCAACTCTTTACTAACCCTTCATCTTCTTTTGTTTTTTAGTTTTTTATTTTTTTTATTTCAGCATTATCCCCGATGAAGTCTTTACTCACAGCATCGAAACTCTCAACTCACCATTTTCTTTTTCTTCTTCTCTCTCTCTCTCTCCCCCTCTCTCCCTCTCTCTCTTTGATTGGGGACATTTAAGTATATATTTACATAATGAATTACCTAATTACCTCTTTTACTAACCTTCATCTTCTTTCGTTTTTTCTCTTTCTATTTCAGCATTGTTGTCAATCTTTCTTCATTATACAAACAATCATGGCACTAGTCGTAGGGAGAAAACTACTTTACCATCGAACATTCGTCTTAAACAAATTGAGTCGAACTCAATAAGATTATCTATTGAGCAGATAATGAGATGAAGAGAAGTCTGTTTTGAGGGAAGATATTGAGCAGAGAATGAGATGAAGAAAAGTTTGGTTTGAGGGAAGATATTGAGCAGGGAATTAGCTAAAAGCACTAACTTGTTACTGTTCTCATGTTTGTAATACGCAGCGTTTTAGACAAAGTCTTACAACACTGCGTTTTGTTTTACTCTGATTTACAATGCTTCTATAAAAGCAAATATGTATAGCTTAGTTTGTTTAGTGAAAAAAACATAACAAAATTCAGTTACCCAGTCACGTATTCTTTCTTCTTTCTTCTTGATTCTTCTTTAATTTTTCTTCAAATACACAAATCCTTTCATGGTATCAGAGCCCTAGACATATGTCTATGGTGAATCCAAACTCTGATTTAGCTAATTCATCCTCAGTTTTAGGAATAATGGACTCCATTTTTACGAGTTGTGCAGCTACGATTGCTACTCCTACTTTACCTTCAATCTCAGTCAAGCTGTTGGAGAGGAATTATACATTCTGGAGGTCGCAAATTCTACCAGCTTTAACCTCTCACGGATTGGATGATTTTGTTACAGGAGAGAAAGCTTGTCTTTCAATGTTTTTGATAGAGAAGTTAGATGAATCAGGGGAGACAGTAAAGAAACCAAACCCTAACTATTTTACTTGGAAGAAATTTGATCAATTCCTTGTTGGTTGCTTCTTTTCCACTATCTCTGAATCAATTTTTAGACACGTAGCTAAATGCAATACTGCTTATGAAAACTAGAACATTTTGAAATTTCACTTTCAATCAGTTTCTAAAGCTAGGATGCTACATTTAAGAAACTTACTACAAACCACTAAGAAAGATTCATGTAGTATTAGTGAATATGTATTGAAGATGAAAGAATTGGGGGATGAATTGGTTGCAAGTGGAGTGAATATAAATGATGAGGAGTTGTTGTTGTACATTCTTGATGGGTTAGGACTAGAATATGATGTCGTGGTTGCTAACCTTACTTCCAACAGTAGTAGCACTACGTTACAAGAGGCTTAGTTTCTACTTCATAAGCATGAGATGCGACTGAGAGACAACATAATGCCTACAATTGTATTCATGATCAGCTTGGTTCAGCCTTTGTAGCTTCTAAACAAGGATTCAGTCAAGGAAGCAATGATGTGTCTTTGGTATCTCAGAACAAAAATATACAACCTGTACCAGATATGAATGGAGGTGTGAATTTTTCAAATCAGACCTTCATGCCGTCTAATGTACCGTTATCTTCTAACATGTCGATGCACTCTTTTGCACCAATGGTTTCTAATGTGTCTAATATGCCTCAGCTTGTTGGAAATCCTATGCGTCAAAGAAGTCCCTGTTAGAGTAGATGCCCTAGAGCTAATCAATTATTATAGAATTGGCTCTTTGTAATAATGTTCATTGATAAATAAAAGGCATTTTATTCTATATCACGTAAATCATCATTGTATGTATTGATATATGTCCTTAGAATGGTAGAACAGTGACGAGGGTATCAAGTGTTTCAAATCTTGATAGTGAGAACCCTATGAGCACATATGGTGGCCATTCTAGAAACGTCCGTAGCCCCAGTATTATTCTAAAGTAAGGGCACAAATAATACGGTAAGGCTATCATAGTGTTGAACAACCCTGTCGAAAGACAATGACTGATCTCACTTGTCAAGGTTGTTTGGTGACAACCTAGTGCAACACATGGGTGCTTGCTATAGGAAAGTTCACTAGACCGACCCACTAGAGGATTCCATATGGATGGTAACCCTAGTGTCTATGGAACAAATCCTCTAACGAATGGTGGTGCATGTGATCCTTAGACTTGAGATCACCGGAGCACCTTGTGCACCGATTGGTGCAGTTTGACACTAGCCCAATGTAGTTCTAATCAGAGTTGTCAATACAGCAGTGATTGGCTGCATCAAGGAGTTTATCAAGACTATGGTGGATCGACAAAGGATTCATTACTCCTGGGGTGGGGGGGGGGGGGGTGGGGGGGGAAGTTATCTCTCAATGCAATTCAATAAATTACAATGACACTAAAACTGTGGCCACAGTGGGATTGAGTTGTTGCTCTATTCAGTTTATATTTTGGTCATTGGTCTAGTAACTGAATACATACATATTGAGAGTAACTGAGGTTGACACTATTTCTATGCCTCGGTCTCGTTGAGATAACGGATGATGAAATGACTGATTGTATGGTAACCTATCGTTGACAGGTAGCTGCTTTTCTAAATCCGAATCTATCGGGTGCCATGATGCCTTGCTAGGGGCCAATCTTGGTCTATGTGTGTGAGATCATTAATTGGTGTTAATCGTGATACTACACACTACCAGTATGATGAGGAGACTACGGGTTACACACATAAAAGATAATTTAAAAACCAGTTTAAAATGGTTGTTTCGTCTTTTTAGGCAAAATGGTATTTTGGTAATTTCACAATGCAATTAAATTTGCTGAGGTTGTAGCCTTTGTTTAATTTATATTAAAATTAAATAAGTGATATATGTCTAAATATGTGCTCGCATATTTTAAATAAATTGTCATTATTGTTAATGTTAATATTAATATATATATATATATATATATATATATATATATATATATATATATATATAATATATATATATATATATATATATATATATATATATATATTGAATTTAATTGAGAAGATGATAATTAAAATTAAAATATCTAAATGGGGATGCTTGGATATAAGGGGTGTTTGGGTTGGAGCCTAAGCCCATTCCATGATGGAATAGGGCAAAGTGTGCACTATATAAGTGCAACACTTTGTGAATTAAACTAATTCTTTCATTCAATGATTTAGACTAAAATTCTAGCCCCTTTATTCTCTCTTCCATGCCAGTTTGCATTTTTGCTTGAAATCAAAGTTTGCTTGATTTCTTCTTGGTTCTTAAAGGCTAAAGAGGATCTAGCAAATCCCTCTTTAGTTCCTTGAATCTTCGTGTGGACTACATTGGTTTGATCCTACTCTTGGGTCGGTAGAGAAATACGTTCAGAGACAAGTTAGAGGAGCCTTTAAACATGCGTATGATTTCTTAAACTCTAAACTGAAAATCTGCAGATTCTTATTTAATGTTTAAACTGTAAATTTGTACCCTGATCTTGGTTCTAAGGAACGATTCATGTTATAAATAATTTTTGTTTTCCGCTGCCATTACTTGATCGTTTCCTAACAGTCCCAAACCTGAATTTTCTTTACCTTACCAATCTTAGTTTATACCAGCAAATAACTCATTTAGTAACTTTGACTCTAGCATGTTTCAGTATAATCCATATATGATGAGAAATAGGGGTCGAGGCAGAGGCTATTTTAGGCCTAAACTAATCTGCCAAGTCTATGGTAAAGGAGGACATTCTGCGGTACAGTGCTATCACAGGTTCGATCAAGGATTTCAAGGTTTTCCTGTACCTGTTACTAGTCCCTTAATGCCATCTCATAATAGTCAGAATCTTGGAAAATCAAGTGAATCAGCTCAAGCCATGTTTGCAGCAAAGAATCTGCCTAGACAAACAGTGCAACAATTACCTTCCACTTACTCGAATCCTTCAAGTTTTCAAGAGAGTTCTCCTACTGTCAAGGTTTTCAAAGCCTTCAGGGCTCTAGTTCAAGAAACTTTTAGAATTGTTGTTCAAGTCTTACAGGATCTAATCATGACTATGCAGAGAATGTTCTTTCAGGACAGCTTAATCAATTGTGCATAACTACTCCACAAACTGTTAATGACCAAACCTGGTATGTGGATTCAGGCGCCACAAATCATATGAATGTCGATGCCACTAATCTGCTTCTTAAAAACAATTATCAAGGTGGCTCCACAGTCCAAGTTGGGAATGGCCAATCTGTCCCTGTTACACACACATGTGAGTCATTTTTACTTTCTAAGTCATCTTCAAGGTTATTGCATCTTAGAAGCATGTTATATGTTCCACATATAGCCAAGAATTTATTGAGTATATCTCAACTAACCAAAGATAATGGTGTAATTGTTGAGTTTTATTCTCATCAATGCCTTGTTAAGGATAAACTATCCAAAGAAGTACTACTCCAAGGCTCCCTGAAGAATGGTTTATATCAGCTTCAACTCTCACTTCCTAGTATTGCTTCCCTTTCACCTGGTGCTAGCACTAAAGCATGGGATGCACACTGCCATGTTGCTATTTCGACCAACTATGATATCCCCTCTAGTAATAATAGTAGTCTACATGTTGAGAATCACAATAGTGGTCATAACTGTATGAATAAAGATTGTTTGGATGTTGCTGTTAGTCTTCCAAATCTGTGGGATGCTCGGTTAGGGCACCCACAGGAGAAAACTTTAAAGTTGATACTGAATAAAGTTCATGTATGTGATTCTAATAAGAATAAAAGCTTGAATTATTGTGAAGCCTGCCAATTTGGCAAAATTCATCAGATTTCTTTTCCTGCCTTTAACCTTCAAACCAATGGTCCACTTGAATTGGTGTATTCTAACTTATGAGGACCTGCACCAGTTTATTCTTCAGAAGGGTTTCGATACTATATGTTGATTGTAGAAGATTATAGTAGGTACATATGGATTTATCCATTGAAATTAAAATTTGAAGCTTTCAAAGTCTTTACTCGGTTTCATTGCTTTGCTGAAAATCAGTTGAATGCCAAAATGAAGTGTCTACAAACTGACTGGGAAGGTGAGTTTAGACCTTTTGCTGGTTATCTTCAACAACATGGTATCCATTTTAGGCATCCTTGTCCATACTTACACCAGCAGAATGGAAGAATAGAGAGGAGACATAGGATTATCACTGAATTTGGGTTAACTTTACTAGCACATGCTGGTATGCCTCTTTGTCTCTAGTGGCAGGCCTTTAACACAGCAACCTATCTTGTCAATAGACTGCCTTCAGCTCCAATTGCAAATCTGTCTCCTTTTCAGAAGTTGTTCAAGCAAGAACCAATTTATACTAATCTTAAGGTCTTCGGATGCTATTGTTATCCTTTTATCATACCATACCAGTGACATAAACTATCATATCACACTGAAAGATATGTGTTTATAGGTTACAATAGTGCCCATAAAGGATATAAGTGCCTTTTAGCTTCAGGGACGTTTTATATTGTTCAACAGTGCAAATTTAATGAAACAACATTTCCTTTTATAGATGGATTTAACTGTTTTCTTTTCAAAGATTCTGATATTGCAGGCTTAAGTTCAAGTTTAGAGTCTAATGTAACAGGAGATGTTTCATCATGGACCCTTAATCACTGCATCAGCTCAAGCTCTAGTCCAGATTCTTCTCCTAATGATTTAGCAGAAATCTGTAGAGAAACCATCAATATCTCTACTAACACCATACCTTCTTCATCAGTACCTCACCTCGCCTCTCATGACATTCCCACTGGAAGCAAACCTGTAGAAACAAAAACTACTGATATGGCAAATTCCACTCACTTAAGTGTGCCTCCTGACTTTTGTTCACCTAGAATACAATTGGAACTAGTGCTACCTTTTACAAAAGAAAACGTGCCTACTGCTAATCACATTATCAGTCCATCTTCAGTGCCTCATTCTACTTTTGATGCAGTTCCAACCACTGCTGCGATGTTTACAACTGTCTCAAATGGTTCTCCAGATCCTTGTTCTCCTGGATTACAACTTGAAATGGTGCTACCCTTTCCAAAGGAAACCACAACTGCTAATCATCACCCTATAATGACTAGGTCCAAAACTTCATAGGCTTCAACAAGCCACACTATAAGTCAGGCTTATTTAACCACTCAAACTATTCTTTTTTAACCAAAAACTGTTGCTGAAGCCCTCACCATTCCAGAATGGAAAACAACAATGGAAGAAGAATTTCAAGCTCTTCTTCATAATAACACCTGGGAGCTAGTTCCTTCTACTTTAGAATGAACTCAGTAGGCTGCAAATGGTTTAAAACTAAGTCAAAACCTGATGGCTCACTTCAAAAGTGCAAGGCCTGATTAGTAGCCAAGGGGTTTCAACAAACCCCAGGCCTTGACTACTTTGATTACATTTTCTCTAGCAGTTAAACTAGCCATAATCAGGATCATTCTATCACTAGCTGTCCACAATCAATGGGAAATTCAACAGCTAGACATTAACAATGCTTTTTTGAATGGTGAACTAACAAAATCTGTTTCATGATATAGCCTGAAGGTTTTGCTGATTTGTAGTTCCCTCATCATGTTTGCAAGCTCAACAAAGCCTTTTATGGACTCAAGCAAGCCCCCAGAGCATGGTTTGACAAGCTGAAGAATTCTCTGATTGGTTGGGTTTCATTAGCTCTATTTCAGATACAAGTGTGTTTTACTTCAAACAAGGCAACCAAATTATCTACTTGCTTGTATATGTGGATGATATACTCATCATAGGTACTGATCCCTCCTTGATTGCTCAGATTATGGAAGATCTCAACAAGAAGTTGGCTTTGAAGGCTTTAGGTGCATTGAATTATTTCCTTGGGTTTGAGGTTAACAAAAATAGTTCAAGGTTACTACACACTCAGTCTAAGTATGCTCAGGATCTACTTCTAAAGGCTGGAATGGCAGATTGCAAACCTTGCAATACTCCCATGGCAATAGGGACTAAATTAGGCAAAGAAGATAGTGATTCTTTTGATTAGCCATCAGTTTATAGAAGCATTATAAGGGGTTTACAATACTTAACTCTTTCATGGGCTAACTTAGCTTTTGTCGTAAACAGACTAAGCCAATTCTTACAATACCCCACGGTTGCTCACTGGACAGCTTGTAAGCGAGTTCTCAGGTACATTAAGGGCACTGTTCAGCATGGTTTAATCTTTACAAGAAACCAGAATTTTGTCTTAGAAGGGTTTACAGATGTTGACTAGGCAAATGACTTGAATGACAGACGATCAACTACTGGCTACAGCATCTATCTTGGTGGAAATTTGGCTCAATGGCCCTCTTGCAAGCAGAAGGTTGTTGCCTTGTCTTCAACAAAGGCAGAGTATAGAGCCTTAAGTCAAGCAGCCACATAATTGGTATGGATTCAGAATCTCTTCAGAGAACTTGGAATTCTTATAAATAAAACTCTTGTGCTATGGTGTGAAAACATGAGTGTAGGAGCTCTCTCTTCAAATCCCATCTTTCACGCCAAGGACGAAACACATTGAAATAGATGTTCATTATATGCGGAGTTGGTTGCTAAAAAGAAATTGTGTGTTCAATATGTAGCTTCAGAGTATCAAATTGCTGATGCTCTTACAAAAGCTTTGCCTGGACAAAGGTTCAATATTCTTAGAGAAAAGTTGAATATGACTGATTCTCTAGAAAGGACAAGTTAATTTTTTTGCAAGTTAAAAGCATGTTGTATAGTGCTCCTTTGATTTACCTTCAGGTTTGATTACAGTAGATAAGGAAGTCTGTTTTGAGGGAAGATATTGAGCAGATAATAAGATGAAGAGAAGTCTATTTTGAGGGAAGATATTAAGCAGATAATGAGATGAAGAGAAGTCTGTTTTAAGGGAAGATATTGAGCAGATAATGAGACGACGAGAAGTCTGTTTTGAGGGAAGATATTGAGTAGATAATTAGACGAAGAGAAGTCTATTTTGAGGGAGGATATTGAGCAGAGAATGAGATGAAGAGAAGTTTGTTTTGAGGGAAGATATTGAGTAGGGAATTAGCTAAAAGCACTAACTTGTTAATGTTCTCATGTTTGTAATACGCAACGTTTTAGACAAAGTCTTAAAACATTGCGTTTTGTTTTACTCTGTTTTACAATGCTTCTATAAAAGCAGATCTATATAGCTTAGTTTGTTTAATGAAAAAATAGAACAAAATTCAGTTACCCAGTTACGTATTCTTTCTTCTTTAATTTTTCTCCAAATACACAAATCCTTTCACCAAGAATAACAAGAGGCGCGTCGAACTCAAAAAGAATATCTCCAAGAATATCAAGTGCCACCTCACTACCCACATCAATTGAGATTGATGATTTGACCCTTACACCAAATGAACCTATGAGATCTGAATCATTAAATACTAGAGGTAGATTGTTTGTTTTTTGTTTTTTTATTTAAATTATAATATTTCATTTTTCTTATTATTTGTATAGTAATTTATGTGAAGTTTAAAATTAAATCAATAATTTTTAATTAATTTTATAAAATATAGGAGCAAATGGAACCCCATGGTCCCCCCTGATTGAAGCCGATCATTCATCTACACTAGATGACTTGCCGACAACTAATAGTGAAGGTACGCTTTTATTTATATTTATTTTTCAATATATAAATCATCATTTGTAATTTATTAATTTTTGTTTAATAAATTTCTTTAATTTATGATTTATTAATCATGACAGTTTCTATAACAATGAAAAGAGGTCGTGGTGTGGCTAGAGGATTTGAAGTTAAGAAATGACTTAAAGAGGGTCAAAAAATTTGAGGTATTATAATTAAACAAGGACCACATCTGCCCGTTGGTCCAACTGAAATAATATTTAAAATGGAAGTAGGTATTGTCACTTGATTGCATGCACCAATGTTTAAACTTCATTGGAAAAATCTGATTGATACAAATACGAAACCCCTTTGGGACAAACTTGGTGAGATATGTCAAATTTTTTTATTTTTCTCAAAAAAATTATTAGTAGAGATTTTTATATTATATAATAACTAATTTTTAAATAAAATATTTGTAGAGTGAATTTGATATATCTAAAAGTGCTCCACTTACAAAGAGTGTAGTTAAGAAAGTCCTGGCAAAGCGTTTCACAGCATATAAATATCATTGTCATATGCTCTTTACCTGAGGAGGCTCGTGCAAATCCATCTGATCATATGAAATTAGAAGATTGGGGTAAATTATGTGGCCATTTTGAAAGTGAAGAATTTAAGGTAAAAAATTGTTTTTT
The DNA here is from genome assembly GCF_008641045.1 of Pistacia vera. Taxonomy (NCBI): domain Eukaryota; kingdom Viridiplantae; phylum Streptophyta; class Magnoliopsida; order Sapindales; family Anacardiaceae; genus Pistacia; species Pistacia vera. The sequence goes on from NW_022196811.1 coordinate 587,106, forward strand.
ATTATAATCGTCAATAAATGTATTATGCAATACTTAAAGTGCACACAATATAATAATTAAATGTAAATCTTATGTATAGGCTAAAAGCACAGCAAACACAAGCAATCGAGAGAAGGTGAAAATTCCACATACCACAGGTTCAAATTCATATTGTCAATGATTGTATGCAATGGTATGATTAATTGTTTGCTATACTTTTAATTGCCCATGCATTTATTTTTGTTATTTATAATTGTTGACACAGAGACTAGAGAATGAGGCTACTTATTATCATAATGTTAGCTTTGGATATATTTGTCACTACACCTTAAATTGTTTTTGTTTGGTCTGACATGATTTTTGAGATGGGCATCCACCAATAGTACTTAAATTTAAAATTTGTGATTGTAAACATCAATTAATATATCAATATAATATATTTATTGTCATATTTAGATTTATATTGAATTTCAATAATTATAATTTAAATGTCAATTTTAAAAAAAGGAAAATATAGAGAGATCTGTGGATGAAAATTTGGAAAAACATGTAGAAGAAAGAGATGAGGAACCTATTGAAATGAAGGTTTACTATGAAACACATCAAAAGAATGATGGCACATGGATCCACCCACAAACCCAAGAAAATTATGTAAGTAATTTCAGACTATACTATTTTTTTTTTTAATAGATTATTTTTAGGCCCTCTTCAATAATTATAGAGTTGTTATAAAGAATTATTATTATCTTTTTTTTGTGTGTGTGTGTGTTTAATAGGAGCAAATGAAAGTAATTCACTTACAAGCGATAGAGGAGAGTATTGATATGACTGGACGTGAAATTCTAAACAAAGTTTTGGGGGTAAAACAAAATAGAAGTTCAAAATTAGAGTCTCTTTTACATGTTGAAAAAATCGAATTCGAACAACTAAATGGTCAATTGAAATAGCAAATACAAGATCAACATGAGCAAATACAAAATCAACAGGCGATAATCAATGCTTTACAAGAATCTCATAAAAACCTCATGTCAAAAGTTGATGAATTGATAAGCCAACAAAGGAGTGGATGAGATGGTTCTATTTCCCTTGAAGGTAAAATCATATCTTAATTAATAGGTCTAAATAATTTTTTTTGTTTTCTTCTTCATGTACTTTTTGATATAATGAATGTAATATAGAAAATTATGTTTTAATTAAAAGCCTTTCTAGTAATTATATATATTCCTATGACATTTTTTTTTTCAAAATCAAAAAATGTTCAAGAAGAGACCATCAGCACAGGGATGCTTTTATATTTTTATCAATAAAATAGGCGTAGTAGACTATCTTTAGCTTTTATGTGTTAAGTGTACATAAAGGGTATTAAAATTTTAATGTTGCTGACTTTATATATTTTAATAATTTTTTCCTTGATAATTTCATCTTAAGCTGAAAGTGGTATATGGATTTATAGTAATAGATGCATGTTCCATTGTGGGAAAAAAAAAGAAAAAGGCAATTCTTTATAATTTTATTTATTAAATGTAAAACGTATATATAAAATTGTTAGATCAAATTGTTATAAAATAACTTTTGTTATTCTTTTAAATTATTGACAAGATACTTTTGTCACTTTTAATATTAACAAAAAATTATATAAGGTCTTAAAATTTAATGACTTAAATTTTTTGTCACTACACTTTTCACATTTTTGACAAAAATATTTTTGTCGCTATTAACAAAGTTTGATAAATATATTTTATCATGATTTTAATCTCCACATAAATTATTTTCTTCACTTGAATATTCTTTTCACGTAAAAGATTTGTCACACTTTTGAAGTATAGACATGAATATTTTTATCATTATTGAGATCACAAAAAATATTTGTCACACCTATATTATTTTGACAATAAAAAATCTATCATGTAAAAACATTTGTATCAAAAATTATTTGTCATGCTATTAAATATTTTACAAAATTATTTCTGTCACTATACAATTTTTGGCAAATAATATTGTCATATAAACAAACATGTGACAAAATAAATGTTGTCACAATAAAGTCAATGACAAATAAATTTCTGTCACTATTAAAGTTATGACCAAATAATTTAGTCACCATTCACAATTTTGACGAAAGCAATTTTGTCATAATATATGATTTTCTCACCATAAAGCTTATCATTTAGTCTTTAAATGTAAATCAATTGTGACAAAATATTACTTGTAGTGATAAAAATTGTCTTCTATTGTCACAAATAATTTATCACAATAAACTGGTATAAGGTAACAAATTAGTATTGTCACAATAAAAAATTAGGCTATGGTGACCAAATGCTCTTTCGTCATCATACACTTAAGAGTACGAGCTTAATGTGACCAACCTGATGACCAATATAATTCCTCACATTAGAAAAATGGTCAAATTTTTTATATTTATAGTGACAAATTATTTTGTTGCGAGAAGCCTACATTTTTGCTGTGTGGCTCAGATATTTCATGAGTCTGATCTGAGGGATTGGAAGTGACAAAAAATTAACTGAGTTTCTGTTTGTTTGCAGGGACAAAAGGAGAGGTTGGAAGAAGCTAGTTGAGTATCTGTAAAATTAGAAGAGAGAAGCTAGTTTGGATTTGTAAGTATTTTGGTTTTGTCAACTAATTCATTTGGACTAGTGCATAATCTATTTAGTTTCAATTTAAAGGTGTTCACAATAGAATCGTAGTAATCACAACACATCAGGCAGATTTTATTTTAATATTCATGCATATCGCACCTGTCTTAATTAAATATGATTATATTTCCAATTGTGGGAAAGATTTTTTGTGGACATTATATATTATGTGAGTTGGAAAAGATTTTATTTAATTATGATTTCAAGAATCCTTTTCCAAAAAGAAGATTATGATTTCAAGAATTCTTTTCTCATAAGAAGATTATAGATTAAGAATCCTTTCTAATAAAGGAGTCTAGGATCTCAAGAATCCTTTCCAAGACGGGTTTGGTTTATTGTTTTTCCTTTCAACGTCACTCAAGTATAAATAATCCTTTTATTATTGTGACTTTCTTAAGGAAGCCATATTATTTATCTCCATGATTCTCTGAATATTTTCTTTGAGGTTGTTTAGTTTTTGTAGGTTTTCGATATGCTTTGGTAGGCTTTGAATTACCGTGTTTTATCTCTTGCTTGCATGAGTTGATTCTGGAACGTTGTTTCGTGTTGAAATCTGGACGTGTTTGAGCTTCTGCTACCGAAGTAATTCGTCATTGTTGAAACTTAAGAGGAGCTCAAGTGCGACATGGTGGTCTTGTGGAGGAGAAGCTAGACTATGAAGGATTGAGGTTCAACCAAAGAGCGAAGATTGATGTGTTGTCCAACCAGGGAGTTTTTACAATTGATACTTATTCTTGTCTTTGTAATTGAACACATAATTATTTCATAGTGGATTAGCTTATTCTGGACTTGGTCCCATGGATGTAGGCATGTTGCCAAACCATTTAAAATTGAGTTGTGCGCTTTATTTTATGTTGTTAATGGTTTATATGTTTAATCATTAGTTTAGCAACTCATTAAGCACAATGTGAACAAGTAATCTTAATTCTGCATAAGTTTTAATCAACATGATAAGGGTTTAAAACTTTCAATTGATATTAGAGCATGAAGAGTTGATTTAGTAGATCCTTGCTTGTTTTTTTGTGCTTAAATCTTGATTTGGTGGCTGTTGCTTTTTTGCTTTTATTTTGCGTTTTTTTAACAATGTTCTCGCTACTGACCTCGTGTGGCCACATCTGTGTTCTGTGTGACCACATCAATCTTGTGTGACAACCTTTGCTGTTTTGTTTACTGAGTTTGTTTAGTAAATGAGGGTCTACCAATAGACCACCCTTGTTAGAGGGAACTAATTATGCTTTTTAGAGACCTAGGATGCATGCCTTTTTTAAATCCATTAATAAGAGCGCTTGGAGGGCTTGTATTGTTGGTTGGAAAGAACCTAAAGTTGAAGAAGCAAGTGGAAGCAAAGGAAAAACTATAGATTAATGGACTAAGGCTGAGTTAGAAAAGTCTAATTTTAACTCAAAAGCACGTCATGCTATTTTTAATGCTGTTAGTATTAATCAAATGAAAAATATAGCAAACTGTGAAATAGCTAAGGATTTTGGGGATAGACTCCAAGTAAAAAATGAAGGAACAGACACTATGAAAAAGACTAGGCTTAGAAGATTAATAACTGATTATGAAAATCTTGTTATGCATGATGATGAAACTTTTGCTGATTTTCATGGAAGATTGTGTGATGTTACAAATGAATGTTTTGCTTTGGGTAAAATATATACTGAACCTAAACTTGTTAGGAAAATGTTGTGCTCTTTACCCAAGAGACCTCTATTGAAGAATGTCGTGACCTCAATGAGATGCAGCTAGATGAACTGATTGGATCCTTGCAAACCTTTAAGCTAAAACTGAAATGATGGGATAAGAAATCAGGCAAAGGACTTGCGTTGAAACATGAGGTAATCTCTTAATCCCCTGCTTATGTTGATTCAAGTGACATTGATGATGATGATTGTGCCTTGCTTGCTAAAAACTTTGCAAAGTTCTTGAAGAAGAATATGAGGAAATTGAGTGAGGGTAAAAAGGGAAAAAACCCTTTGTGAAAATATTTTCTGATCAAATTGACTGAGAAGGCTTCTCGAAATTTTTTTTGAGAGATTATGAAAAGAAAAACAAGGGTATAAAATATTTTGAGTGTGAGGGGTATGGTCATATTCAGTTTAAGTGAGCCAACACTCTGAAGAAAAAGGGTAAAGCTATGGCTGCCACCCTAAGTGAGAGTGATGACAATGAAAGTGGAGGTGATGACTCTAATGAAGATGATAATTACTTGACCTTTGCGGTGAACCAAGAGGATAGTGATAGTGTGTCCTCAGATGGCTCATGTGATGCTACAAAGATCAACAGGAGGCTTATGACAAGATGCATGAGTCATGGTTAAAGGCTATCAAGAATATTAAATTTCTTGAATCTGAAAAATGCATCTTGATAGAAGATAAGAAAATTTTGAATGATATGTTGAAAGTCTTATTTTCTGATTTGTCTAACAAAGAAATATTGTTAAACCAAGCTTTAAATGAACTATCTAAGGCTAAGGCCATTGTTGAGAGGTTAAATGCAGGTTCATGCAAGCTGGATGAAATTCTTGCACAAGGGAAAACTTTCGGTAATAAAGCAAGTCTACGTTTTACTCCTAAAGCAAGCACCTCAAAACCCAATGTGACCACCTTCGTTAAAGTATCTTAATTAGATTCAAAAGTTATTGAACCATGTGAGTAGATTTTGAAGGTAAAAAATTTCACACCAATATGTCATTTTTGTCACAAGAAAGGACACATTAGACCAAATTGCTTTAAACTAATTTCGTATTTAAAAAGATGCATTAGAAATCACGAGTTTTCTTCTTTAAAGTCACCACATCAGTCTCTTAAGTCACCACACTAGAATAATTTTTCAAAAAATAGAAAAGTGTAGAGACCTAAGTTAGGTGCTAATTGTCTAGTTACTCGTACTTCATTACTTGCTTTTCAAAATGACCAATGGTACTTTGATAGTGGTTGTTCAAGACACATGATAGGTAATAAATCTTTATTGGCTAATCTTGAATTTGGGGAAGTTGGTCATGTAACTTATGGAGATGGCAAAAGAGGTAAGATTCTTTGAAAAGGTTCTATTGTCATTCTTGGCTTCCCAATGTTGAATGACGTGTTTTATGCTGAAGGACTTAAAGCAAATCTTATAAGCATTAGTCAAATTTGTGATATAAAGGTTGTATTGTGAAATTTTCAAAGAATATGTGTCAAGTCCTGAATGGTGTGGTATTTCTTTGCTTGAGGGAAAGAGATCTAATGATAATTGCTAGTTATTGTCTAACAAAGTTTCTTGTTTAAGCTCCAAAATAGATTGTGTGGATCTTTGGCACAAGAAACTTGGGCATATGAACTTCAAGGATCTAGTGAAACTCTCCAAAAAGGATGTTGTCAAAGGACTACCTAAACTTGAGTATCCCAAAGGTAAAGTGTGTGGCCCATGCCAACAAGGGTACAGGTGGAACAAAATTGCCAAGTGAAGAAAATGGTAAAAATAAGGAGTGATCATGGGAGAGAGTTTGAAAATTCTGATTTTTTTTTTTTTTTAACTTCTATGATATGCAGAGTATTTGGCATGAATTCTCTGCCCCAAAGACACCTCAATAGAATGGTGTAGTGGAGAGGAAGAATTGAGTTCTTCAAGAGATGCAAGAGTTATGTTAAATGCCAAGAAGTTGCCAATAAGACTATGGGTCGAGCCAGTTAACACTGCATGCCACATTTCAAACTGAGTGTTCTTAAGGAAAGGTACATCACAAACTCCATATGAGTCATGGAAAGGTAAGAAGCCAAACCTTTCATATTTCCATGTCTTTGGTTGCAAGTGCTATGTCTTGAATGATAGAGATCATTTAAGGAAATTTGATGCAAAGAGTGATGAAGGTATTTTTTTTTTTTTTTTAATATTCTTCAACTAGTAGAGCCTATAGGATCTTTAACATGAGAACTAAACGTATTATTGAGTCATTTAATGTGGTTTTCTTTGATTCAAAAGATTACTCATAGTTCTCATAGGAAGATGAAATTGAAGATATGACTACCCCTGTTGAGGTGACAATTGATCGAGACGGTGTGTTCACTTTGAATTCAACTGGAGCACAAGATCAAGCTAAAGTGATCACCCTAAATCCTGATGTGACCACCATGGCTACCCAACAAGGATCAGTTTCTAAAAGGCTAGGACATGATTTGTTAATTGATTTGTCTAATGAGATCACTCAGAAAAAGCCTCCAAAAGACAAAAAACCACTCTCTTGGGTCAAGAAAGCTCATCCACCATCAAGTGTGATTGGAAATCCCAAAAAGGTAATGGTAACTAGAAGAAAAAGGTTGAATGAAATAAATAACTTGTGTTATGTTTCTCTTACAGAACCAAAGAATGCAAAACAAGCTCTAAAGGATGATTGTTGGATCGCTGCCATGCAAAAGGAGCTTGAACAGTTTGAGAGAAACAATGTGTGGAGCTTGGTTCCTCGACCTGAAGGTATAAATGTTATAGGAACCAAGTGGATCTTCAAAAACAAGTTTGATGAGTTTGGGCTAGTTAGATTTCAGGATCCTCACAAGCCAGATCATGTATTCAAATTGAAGAAAGCATTGTATGAGTTGAAACAAACCCTAAGAGCATGGTATGAGAGGCTTACCTCCTTTCTCTTGAGCACAACTACAAGAGAGTGATGCAGATTGGGCTGGAAGTTTAGATGACAAGAAGAGTACATTAGGAGGTTGTTTTCATCTTGGAAATAATCTGGTGACATGGTACAGCAAGAAGTAGAATTCCATTTCACTCTCAATGGCAAAGGCTGAATACAATGCTGCAGGAAGCTGCTGTATATAGGTTTTGTGGCTTAAACAAATGTTATGTGATTATGGTTTTGGTCAAGAGTGTATAACTGTATTCTGTGACAATACTAGTGCAATCAATATTCCTAAGAATCTAGTACAACACTCTAGGAATAAGCACATTGACATTAGGCACCATTTTATTAGAGACTTAGTTGAAGAAAAGATCATCACTCTTGCACATGTAAACACAAACTCTCAACTAGTTGACTTGTTTACAAAGGCTTTAGATTTTCAAACATTTGTAAATTTGAGGAAGTCCATTGGACTGATTCAACTTGAGTAGAACTATGTTTTCTTTTATATTAGATCATGAAAAAATTCTCTTGTTTTAGAGTTGCAGATGTATTTGATCTATGTAGTGATATTGAAAATATTTATCTCTTGTGAAATGTATGCAATGTGTGTGGTGTCCACCTTGTTTTTCTCATCTCTTGAAGCATAATGACTTTCTTACATCCTTGAGTGCATAATGCTTGATTCTTATCACCTTGTGAAAGAGATACCTTGCTTGGTGTGTGAAAGTCATATTTGAGTAATTTTCTAGGATGTAGAGACCCCTATGTCTTTGGAAAATCTACCATTTAGAGGGCTACCTCCTTGCAAGCGTGAAAGCTACACTTGGTTATTTCTTGAGAGAATTTGCCCATTTAATCTCAATTGATATGAAAAAGAACTCAAAATTTTTGAGATTGGTTCAGTTTGCTCAAATGATTCCTTGTGTGCTCACACTAACATTTAAGTGTCATCATGTGTCTGTTAAGTTCCTCACTTTTCTAGGATTGCCAAACATTATGAACAAAGAGGGGGAGTATTATTTGTGTTTGTTGTGTTTCTTTGGTTGGTTTCACACAAGTGGATTTTTTTATGTTTTTATGTTGATAAAAAGTTGTTAATGTTGAACTTCTTTTTTTACAAACTATGGTTACTGATGCAGGTTATTTATTGTGTTTGTTGATCCTTATTGAACTTGCTAATGTTGTCTCTTTCATTTGTAGTGAATCAATCAGTCATTGTCTTTATACTTAGTTGGTTTGTGATTTGACTTTATATGGATTGATTGAGAACTGAACTAACCCTTTTGTGCTTTTGATTATTAATCGCTTGGTAGTGCTTTGGTTTAGTTACTCAGGGGGAGTATACTAATTGAGAGGGAGTTATTTAGTTCAGTTGCTCTTTACTTAATGCAAAACTGTTTTTGATTGAAGATATTGATTGTGTTTTGCTTAAGATTGTGCTTTGTTCATAAGTTTGACAAAGGGGAAAATTGCAAGTATTTTGGTTTTGTCAACTTATTCATTCGGATTAGTGCACAATCTACTTAGTTTCAATTTAAAGGTGTTCACAATAGAATTGCAGTGATCACAACATGTCTGGTAGATTTTATTTTAATATTCATGCATATCACACCTACCTTAATTAAATATGATTATATTTCCAACCGTGGAAAGATTTCTTGTGGATATTATATATTATGTGAGCTAGAAAAGATTTTATTTAATTATGATTTCAAGAATCCTTTTCCTGGAAGAAAATTATGATTTCAAGAATTCTTTTCTCATAAGGAGATTATAGATTAAAGAATCCTTTCCAATACAGGAGTTTAGGATCTCAAGAATCCTTTCCAAAACAGGTTTGGTTTATTATTTTTCCTTTCAACGTCACTCAAGTATAAGTATTCCTTTTATTATTGTGACTTTCTTAAGGAAACAATATTATTTACCTCCATGATTCTCTGAATATTTTCTTTGAGGTTGTTTAGTTTTTGTAGGTTTCCAATATGCTTTGGTTGACTTTGAATTACCGTGTTTTATCTCTTGCTTGCACGAGTTGATTCTGGAACGTTGTTCCGTGTTGAGATCTAGACGTGTTGGAGCTGCTACTGTTGAAGTAATTCGTCATTGTTGAAACTTGAGAGGAGCTCAAGTGCAATGTGGTGGTCTCGTGGAAGAGAAGCTAGACTATGAAGGTTTTAGGTTCAACCAAAGAGCGAAGATTGAAGTGTTGTCCAAACAGGGAGTTTTTACAACTGATACTTATTCTTGTCTTTGTAATTGAACACATAATTATTTCACAGTGGATTAGCTTCTTCTGGACTTGGTCCCATGGATGTAACATGTTGCCGAACCATGTAAAATTGAGTTGTGTGCTTTATTTTATGTCGTAGATGGTTTATATGTTTAATCATTAGTTTAGCAACTCATTAAGCACAACGTGAACAAGTAATCTTAATTTTGCATAACTTTTAATCAACATGATAAGGATTTAAAACTTTCAGGATTTATAAAGTAGAAGCTGAATTTGAAGCAAAGCTTTGATACCATGTCAAAGTTTGAGATGGCAAGAGTGGCAGAAATGAAGCCTGAGTGTGCCAGAAAGGGATAAGAAGAAAAGAGAAATTGTATTATGTATTTTCTATGTATCTAAGCTTTGTACAATGCTCAATTTATTCAAGAATTTAGAAATAATAAAGGAAATACAATTAATTGTAATTATATGAATTTAGGGAGGAAATTAGGGAAACGTAATTGTTGAAATCATGTAATGAGATTGTTGAAATCATGTAGCTGGAATTAAGACATAATCTCAGCATTCCATAATTCATCAGCCTGCAATAAATATTGAATATATACATACATGTTTTGGTAACCTCTTTTAAATAGTTAAAACCTTTTTAATTATGTTTTATATTTTAATTTGGTGGTTATTATTTCTAATTAACTTGGGTAATTGATTGGTTGGTAAAACATCTTATCTAATATTCTTCTCACAAGTTGCTATCTTGAGATCAGAAAACATTTTTAGTATTACAGTTGTAACTCATAATTGCTATTATAATTTCATAAATCTGTGAGGTCCACTAAGTTTTTACAAAATTCATGTGAAATCACAATAGTGAAAGCTGAAAATTTCCCCTAATCACCTAATTAATCAATGGTTAATGAGACCCTTGTGAAAGACATTCAAATAATTATTTATAGTCATGGAAGTAGTACTTTGTTTAATTACTTTGGTGTCAAAGTAATTAACTTATAAAGTCCAAAACTCAAATAATTTTACATGGAAAGTACATGGTTATTAAGCTTTTTAGTGATATATAGAATGTACTTTCAATGCTTCTTCGAAAAAAAAAATCACCCTTTTTTTTAGAAAAAAAAAATTGTAAGAACCTAGACTCAATCAGGTAGATATTTATATGTTTTGAGTTCAACTTACATGGATTTGTTTTTGGGCATCATGTTGTAGATATTATCTGTTTGGAGTTAAGCTTGAGTGAATTTACCTTTAAGTTTCATGCGACAGATATTATACATTTTGGGTTTAGCTCGCACAAATTTATTTTTGAAGTTTACGCTACTGTTGTGTGTGATTTTCCCACAAAGCTCGTAGATCTTAGAAGCTTGCAAAGATGTAGTTTGACCCAAAATCATCTCAACCCTTAGCAAGCTCGACCTAGAATCAGTATAATCTAGAGTAAGCTCGATCCAATTGAAGCTCGTCACAACGACCAATCCTAACATCTATTCAACAGAATCAAAGATAAGCTTCAATCTCAGATATTTCGGGAGGGATAAGATCAACACCACTAGTAGCGCAATCTCGGCGCTCAATCACAAAGATCACAGGATTACATATCAAATCTGATCGCAATCTCGAACTTATCTCTCTTTCCTTTTATCAAAACTTGTATAAATACCCCTTCAAACTATGAGAGGGGGGTTAGCAAATTAGTATAGGAACTTTCATATTTTTCTCTTGTAAACTCTCTAATGAAATAAGAGAATGGTGGATGTAGCTTATCTTCTAACTTGCCGAACCACTTAAAAATTATTTTTCTTTTGTAAGTTCTTTATTTTACGCACATTCACATTATCATTATTGAGCTTAATTAATCACACACACATTGGTTCCAGTTCCATCAAGGTCTGTCAAATTAATTTGGTTGGTATGAGTTTTTGTATCAACATTTTGGTGCTAGAAGGAGGGCCCCCGACTAGCTTTCCTATTTTTGGCAAAGACAAGCAATTTCAATGAACAATCGATCACCTGAAATCCCCAATGGCTCATACGAGATCCAAGGTAACCATAAAAAATAACGACAATGTAGAAACCACCCACCAAGAGGTGAATCAAATTGGAGCTCATGGCCAACCACCAATATCACTGACATAGTAGGTCGCCAATCAGCTGGGGGCAGGAACCTCGAACTAAAAAACTAGCCAGCTGATGGATATGATAAAGGTGTTGTTGTGTAGGTGGTGCAATAGAATGTGGTAGAGTTGAGGAAAAAGCAACAGGCCAACCAAAACCTCAACCAACCTCATTTCAAAGAGCCTACTCCTAGTAGGCATAATAACTCGGTTGGCAACCAATCTAACTCTTTAGTAGCAAGGAGCGACCGTCATCCCCAACAAGAAATGAAAAATTCCAATCATGAGCGTGAATCCCAAGAACAAGTTAATCCTAGGAGGCGACCAGGCAAGCAACCTGTAACGCCCCACTTGAGGTACGTAGTTGTTGTTTCTTCTTTTGCTCTTATTTGAGTTGGTTTCTTGGTATTATTGTTTGATTGAGTGTTGTGTTGAATGCTTGCCCTGAAATTGGTTGAAAATAGAAGAAGTTTAGTGTGCCAAGCTTCGCCGGGGTGAAGAATAATCCTCGCCGCGTCGAAGAGGTGTTGAAACCATGGGGAAACTCTCTGGACAGTTTCGCCGCGGCAACAGCAGCTTCCTCGCCGCGGCGACAGGCCGACCAAAATGTTTGCTAAGTTTTAGATATTTTCTTCCCTAAGGGCAATTTGACTATTCTACCCCTAATTAGCAGGAAAAGTGGGGAGTTAAATATAAGGATTTTTCATGGAGAATATGTTGATTTGGGGGTGTGTTTATAATGAATCAAAGGATATAGATAGAATTCCCAAAGAAGAGTAAGGGCAAAATGGGAATGCTTGTGTATAAATTTCATTAAAAGGAATTAAGACTTTGCAAACCCCTCATTCTTCTTCTCTAATGCCACTCTCCTCTCTTGCTTCCTCTCAACTTCTCTTTCTTTTGATCAAGGAGTTTTAAAGGGCTTTTGAAGTGATTTGGGGTAGAAAATCAACCTAAGGCTTCCTAAGGTAAGGATTCCTACTTTGGTTGTGAAGCTTTGTGAGTTTGTATATATTTGAGTTTTGAGGGTTTTTGTTCTTTTGGTTAAGAGTAGAGAAAAGGTCAAGCAAACCAAGTGAAAGGAAGAGTTAGTGAAGTCTCTCCATAACAAGGTAAGTAAATCCCAACCCAAGTTGAGATTTGTGAATTTTCTTGATTAGGGTTTTGATAGCAATGATGTATGTATGTGATATACATGTTATATGCCATGTTATTGAGGCTTAAATAGAGATTTCTAGTGCTTTGTGATTGTTTATACCTTTCAAATATAAGAAATGAGTTTTGGGTTGGAAAGGTAGTTTGAGATGGAATTGAAGGGGTATTGTGGAACCCTTTTGGAAGTGTCTTTCTTTGGCAGGTTTTGTGGCTATGTGAGGGGGTTTCTCCCCATTTTGGATGGTTAGAGAAAGATTTAGAATCATTGCTATAGTAGAGTTTTATGATGCACTTGAGTTGTTTGATGAAATGCCTAATAGAGGTTTGAGTATGAGTAGTGAACCTTAATTCTTGCAACATTGCATGTTGGCATTTCATAAGTGCATTAGTGGAGATGAACCATCCATAGGCACTAATTGTGCATTGAAAAGTGACCTAAGAAAGAGTAGGAAACTTTGTGTATGCAATTACTCTATGAGTAGAGAACTTGGTGGATGCAACTACTCTAAGGGTAGAGAGAATGAAAATGCTAGAATAGAGTGAATTAGAAGAGTAGTAGAGATGGGTTGATGCTTGGTGATCATCACCCGACAGTTATGGGAATCGGGTTGATGCTTTGTGATCACCACCCGAATAGCCATTAGAGATGGGTTGATGCTTTGTGACCGTAACCCGATAAGTATTAGAAATGGGTGGATGCTTTGTGACCACCACCCGGTTAGTTATTAGATAAGTGGGTTGATGCTTTGTGATCATCACCCGACATTTAGTAGGAGTGGGTTGATGCTTTGTGATCATCACCCGACAGTGACTAGAGACGGGTTAATGCTTGGTGATCGTTACCCAAAATTCATGAGAAACGGGTAGGTGCTAGGTGGACTCCACCCTATAGTTACGAAAACCGAGTAGGTGCTTCGTGATCCCCACTCGGTAGTCACTAAAAACGGGTTGGTACTGTGTGAATTCCACCTGATAGTGATGGAGAGTGAGATGGTACTGTGTGAACGCCATCCGGCCGTACCTCCGGTAAGATGAGGCCATGACGTTTAGTAGAAACAGAAATAGTATAAGGAAAAAATTAAGAGTAATACATACGGGGACAGACAGATAGAGGGTTTTACTTACTGAGCATTATTTTGTGCTCACCCCGTTATTTTTACTTTATGGATGCAGGATCTAGGTGTTGATGCAGTCGGAGGGGTGTCGGCGAGCGAGGAGCAATAGCTACACTGTTTCCCCTGTTTTGTCTTTTAAAAATGACTTTTTGTAAACAATACTCCTTGTGTATAAAAGACATATGACTTATAATGAAAAGAAAGTTTTTGGGCCCAATTTTCTATTGTTATTATGCATGCATTGTATTAGCTTACAGTAGTTGTCACACAACCCATGGGAGAGAGTGAAAAGAATGGTTGCCAGAGGGATACTCGTCCTAGGAGACGAAATTCCAAATGCCAACGTGATGGTTTTAACCCACGCCAAAGGCAAGCTCAAACCTTGCAAGCACCCGAGGTCAGCCACACATGCCAGTCTGGCAATGACCAACGTTCCGGTTTTAACCAAAGTAACAAGCAACGAGTGGAGGAGCATGGCAACACCTACTACCCTAACTATCATGATTTCACCTCGCACACTAGTGCGAAAGACAAAATAGGCTCGCAAGTGACCAATGTCAGGGCTCATCTGCTATAGGTAAAACTGGGCAGAACTCGCGAGTAGAATCCTCCTCATAATAAGTATTTAGATCAAGTGTAGAGAATGCTCGATGATCTGAGAGCCCGCCAAAATAATTCGATGGAAGAGATACTAAGTTCTCCATTCATAGAGGAAGTCTGTCAGACACCGCTTTCCCAAGGATTTAGGATACTAGAGAATAAGTTCGATAGGAAATGAGACCTCTTAAGACCACTTGGATACCTTCAATGACCTAAAGGAATTACATCAAGTTTCTGACTTGGCAAAGTGCTACTATCTTGTAGACACTTTAGTAGGAGATGCCAAGAGGTGGTTTGGAAGGCTAAATGAGAACTCAATCCAATCTTCGAAATAGTTCTTCTTGCTCTATCTCCAACAATTCCAGGCGAAGAGACAAGTCATCATACCACTCAGTTCCCTAAGCAATCTTCATTAGCAGAAAGATGAATCTCTGACCTTTTATTTAATGAGATTGCAAAACGAGTAGTCCAAAGTTATGGATGCTTTGGAAAAGTCAATTCAAACCTTATTGATCATTGGAATAAGGTTACAAACAGAGTTGTGGAAAGAACTCCAAAGTGAAGATCAAGTAAGTTTGGCCAAATTCTACCAATTGGCGGCCAAACATCAACGAGTTGAGGGCTCGCTTGAAACCTTAGCTAGTAGCTCCACAAGAAGAGCCTCCGACCAATAGTAAGACTACCCATCTGATAAAAGGAGAGGCCAAGATCGAGGTGACAGGGACCGAAATAGGTTCTAGAAAAGGCAATGAATAAATCCTCGTCAGGAGAGCCGACCTTCTGATGGGAATGCAAAATGTCATATTTACCCCCTTAATGTTTAGTCTTTTATATTTATTTGTTGCCTAAATGTACTCATTATTATTCTATTTTGATTTAGGATGCAAATGGAGGCGTTAATTGCAAAACAGAACTAATTAAGGGAATTCGGACAGTTTCAACGTCATTTCGTAATCTGGGCATAACTCTCTCATCCAAACTCCGATTGAGATGATTCAAAATGATGTGGAACTATAAGAAATATATCTACAACTTTAATGTTTTGAGTTTTGAGAGATACGCACTGCATCAAGGTTGTAATCGAGCTTGAATTTGACGCATCTGCACTGGACGTCCTGGAGCATTCTGCCTTGTCATGCAAATCAATTGGGCAGGTTATTTCTGGAAGATTTGAGGACATGTGGCACACAAGTTACAGCTCAGAATCACCACTTTCCTATTTTATTTTAGGACTCTATCTTATTTTAAATTAATTAGAATTAAATTAGGATTAATGTTATTTTAGGATATGAGAATATTTCTTTTAGGAGATTTGGTGGGATTAAAACTCTTGAACTGGATTTCTGGGGAAAGGAGATCAGATTAGGGTTTTAGAGGGGGACCACGCCCCTCTCTTCTCTTCTCTGGAATTTTTCTTTCTTTTTTGAGTTTTGATTATGGCCATAAGCGGCTAAAACTTTTGTAACTTGGTCGAAGGAAATGAAGGCCTCGGAATCATTAAACTGTGAGATCTAATATATTTTTCTTAGCGTTCAATTTTCATGTTTGAGTATTGGATGTTTTTCTATGCCTAATTTTATGATTGTTTCGTTTAATTACTAGGGAGGCCTACTAGTTTATTAATTGTTGCAATCTACTGCTAAGTTAGATATCAAATCTGTAATTGTTTGATCCCTCTAACTTGTGAAGCAATTAGAGTTAATAATTCGTTGCGTCAGGAATTAGTAATCTTAAGAAGAACATTCAACTAAATTAAATACAACCGCTTGTGTTTGTGTTATTTAGCTTCATCGATTTCTCTAATTCTTAAGGCTGCCACTAGATTAAATCTTGAGCATTTGTCTAGGGTTGTTTAGTGGTAAGATTAATTAAGATCGCTTGTTTATTGATTAATTACAATTAAGGAGAGATAGGAAAATAGTTCCAAAGGTGAATATTCAGGTATGGATTGATTTAATTTTGCATCAATGATCAGTTGTAAGATTCCGATGGCGGATGTTGTCTGAGACCAAGTTTTGTTATTAATTGATTTCGATTTAAATTGTTTCTGTTTTGATTTTTGCTAAGACTGTTTTCTATTTCACTCAAAACCCCCCAACCTTATTCACATCATAGAAAATTCGGCTAGACACTCTTCGTGGGATCGACTCTTGCTTACCCTATTTACAGTTCAGTAGTTAGGTTAGGAAGGTTTTTAATCTTGGTTGCCTACGACAGCACACCACCTTCCCCTCGGTATGCAGAGTATACTACTTTGGTGGAGGATGTAGCTCACATCTACGAGGTCTCTCACGAGGCTAGAAGTTGCCTTCCCTGGAGAAAATGAGGGGAGCACCCAACAGAAGGGATCGGCAAAAGTATTGCAGGTTCCACAGGGATATCAAGCATAACACCAACGATTGCAAAGCTCTAAAAGATGCAATCAAGGACCTGATAAAGAGCGGTCATTTGAAAGAGTTTGTCAAGAGGAACCAAGCTCGTGACAAGTAAAATAACCAGAGCGAACAAGCTCCACCACCCATGCCAGTCAACAACATCATGGTAAGAATGATCTACGAGGGTGCCTGAAGTCACATGAACCTCTAGGCATGTTCCCGAGTAATATGTGTGAGAAGCCAGAACAAACTTAGTTCTCTAAGTCTTGAGTTGCGAAGCAAGGCCAACAAAGCAGGCTAAAATAGAAAGTGAAGTAATAGGTTTCACAAAAGATAAAAGCGACCTGGTACCTCGTCATAACCATGATGCGATCGTAATCGTGACGAGGACTGGTAACAACAGAGTTTACCAAATAATGGTTGACGACGGTAGTATGGTCAGCATCATCTTCTGGGAGCTTTCTGAGAAATGAGGTTCACTGAGCGATATCTAAAACAATGCCCATCATTATTGTATGGTTTCACCAAAGACAGCCTAGTTCCTAAAGGGACAATAGACCTGCCTGTGACACTTGGGGAAAAGCCTCAGATAATGACAATCATGGCAGAGTTCTCGGAGGTCGACTACCCAACAAAATATAATGTTATACTGGGAAGGTTGCTACTAGAAGACTTGAATGCAGTCTCCTCGGTTCAATGCTAGGCGATGAAATTCCTCACTTCGAATGGAATTGGAGTGGTTAGGAGCTATCGAAAATATTCCAAGGAATGTTATAAGAGAGCATTGATCGTAGCTAAAAAATGGTCGCTGCCAAAGACAATAGTCATTGCAGACACGAAGCCTAAGCCTGACCATCTAGAAGACATAATTGGTCCTTGCATCCATAACGAGGAACCAGCATCTAGGCCTACTGAAGAGCTATGCAAGGTTCTCGTTAGCGAGGAAGACTCAACTTGCATTCTAAAGATCGAAATAATCTGGGTAGTGACTTGGCAAATAGGTTGTTGGGATTCCTAAAAAAGAATCTCGATGCGTTTGCTTGGGTACATGTGGACATAGTAGGGATCAGCCCCGAGGTGATGAGCCACCCTTTGAACGTCGACCTAGAAGCCTGACTAATCAAGTAGAAAAGAAGGTCGATGGATTTAAGCGATCTCAAGTGCTTAAGGATGAGGTTGATAAACTCCTAAATATCAACTTCATCAGGGAAGTGAAGTACCTGGATTGGCTTACCAACTCGGTATTAGTAAAGAAATTGAATGGCAAGTGACGAACTTGCATCGATTTCATGAATCTCAACAAAGCATGTCCTAAAGACAACTTTTCACTACCCCAGATTGACTAGCTTATAGATACGATAGCAGGGAACACACTACTAAGCTTCATGGATGTGTACTCGAGATATAACCAAATCCCAATGTATCATCTTGATGAGGAACACACCTCCTTTATTACTGACCGGGTATTTATTGTTATAGGGTTATGCTATTCGGATTGAAGAATGTTCGGTTGACCTACCAGTGCTTAGTGAACAAAATGTTTGCTGAGCAAATTGGCAAAGCCATAGAAGTGTACATAGACAACATGCTCATCAAATCAAAGGTCGTAGAGGACTACATCGATCACCTGGGAGAGAGGTTCGGTATCCTCAGAAAATACTAAATGTGATTAAATCCACTAAAGTGTACTTTTGGTGTAATCTTGGGAAAATTCTTGGGATTCCTGGTGAATCAGCAAGACGTTGGGCCAACCCAGACAAGATTTAGGCCTTATTGAACATGCAAAGCCCAACAAAGACAAAGCAAGTTCAGAGCTTAGCAAGGTGAGTTACCACACTCAGTAGGTTCGTTTCCCAAGCAATTGATAGATGTCAGTCATTTTTTGAGACCCTAAAGGGCAGTAAGGGTTTCAAGTGGACAAAAGAGTGCAAGAAAGCATTCCAGGAGTTGAAAAGGCACCTAGGGTAGCCTCCACTATTGTCAAAGCCTATCTCGGGCAAGCCCCTCCTGCTGTATCTCTCGGTCTCATAGTTGGCGATCAGCGTGATCCAATACATGAGGAAGGGGGAATTCAGTGGTGTAAAACCCCTTTCCAGTCAAGTATCCTTTGAATATCCCTCAATGAGATTATGGGGGATACATGTCTGGAGAACAAGTTGTATTTGGAAAAACTTATGTAAGGATAATAATAATAATATCAAAACATTCATATAAGATGTCACGCAGGATCCAAACTTATAATTTTAGAAACTTTAAGAATTTATCTGGAAATTACACAATCAAAACATATTTATAGGGTGGAAGCTTCAAAAGGTGTTTCACAATCATTTATCATTTACATTATTTACATCAAGATAAAAACATCAAGATGACAATAAATCATCTCCCCTCACGTGTAGGCCCACTGTCTCTAGCATCCTTCGCTTCTAGTCTACCTACAAGCAACCAACAATGAAAGGGTGAGTGCTAATTGCTCAGTAAGGAATGATCCATTTCATTCTAAATGTGCTATTTGACCCTAATTTAAACATATTTATTAACACACCAATTATCTTTTACATCTAGGTATACTTCCTTGTCTTACTAATTCATATCCTTTTCATCATTTTATCCCATGGCTATATAAATATCAATGTGTACAAATACAAATAAGTGTGTAAACATAGTACACACATATCACATGTCATGATATAACATCTAAATATCATCTAATATGAGTATAAATCATCTCATGATGTAAATAACATCATAACTCATGTAGTACAACTAAATGCATATGAATCATTTAACGTCTAGTCGATCATAGTTTTCTCAGCATCTTAATTACTTCATATCATCTAGCCTCAAATTCATCTAGAGCGCATATCATCGGGAGGCGTGCTTACGCATTATTTAGCATCTAAAGCATATATTCATCTTTCCTCAACCAGTATACGAGGATATGCTTATGCGTTTTCCATCATCTCTATATGCATCTCTAACATCTTATGGCATGTAAATACATATTTTAGTGACCTTAAACTTTTGATTCATGTATGGATTATCAATCCATTTACATTACCTCTTACTCACATTCATCATCTTAAAACATGTATTACATTGCATCTTCATGCCATTTTATAACATTAATCATGCATTGACATCATCACCATGTATATCTTTCAAAGATCATCTAACTAATGGGTAAACATTAGTACATGGGTTAATCACATCAATATATAATCAATTCATAATCATAAGAATTAATTATGTGAAATCTTAAACTTTAATAACTAGAAGCTTATACTTCTGGCCATTTTCCATCCAATTCCTAAACGAATTGGCTCTTGCTCTAACTTAAACATTATAGGGCTATGTCTTAACTTTCTAGTGCTTCAAGAATCATCTCATTTAGATTTTTATAACTCAAGTTATGGTCGAAATCCTGAAGCATGTTTAACATAACCCCTAAACTTACCAAATCCGAGTTTTTCATATTAAACTATGCCGCATCAATTCCTATTGACAATTAACCAATAGGTCCACTTATGGATCAAATAAACCACCCCTTAATAGTCTTTAACATCTTAAAGGAAGTCTAAAACCTCATTCCCATAATCATCCATTATTGCTATAACATTGTAAACTAATGCAAACAACACATCAACACTTCTAATAACAACCATTCAACACCATGTGGCCTCCAATACTACAAGTTTTGCCACAATCAACATGAATACTTCATTTTCTTCAATTAAACATAACAACTCATAAAACATAAATGGCAATAACTTCATGTATAATGAATTCAAGGCAATAAATAAAATTAATGAGTTCAACTAAACTTGCCATCAACTAATTCTATGTCTTAAAGCCTTAATTTAAGGTTTCATTAAAATCTACAAACCCTAGCATAATCCCTAAAGACATGGGAGGTTCTTCCTTACCTTTTTAAAGAATTCCACCCCCCCCCCCCCCCCCCCCAACCCCAAAATCCTTTGCCATTATCTTCTTTTACACCTTTCCTACATATAAACATTATACCACACCATCTACCTCAATCACATCAAAATTAGGGTTTTCAATTCTTACCTTAAACCCTTCATTTGAAGATCCAAGGCTCTTATCTTGTTTTCCTTGAAAAATGATGAAAAAGTCCTTAAAACCTAGAGAGGAAAGCTTGTTTCATGGAAGATTTGAGAGAAAATGGAAGAAAGGTGAAGAAATGATATCTCCCTTGCTTGAACGAATCTCCACTCATTTATAGGAAAATATTTCATTGATTTCCAAACTTATCCAATTGGCCCATATTTTAATGGTATAACTCATAAGTCCTTAATTCTTCATATAAGGGCATTTTGGTCATTTGGCACTAAGCATAATTATTACTTAATTAATGTTAGATATGATGCCCTAACCAATCAATTATTGTAGAATTGACTCTTTGTAATATGTTCATTAATCAATAATAAAAGCATTTTATTCTATATCGCGTACACATTATTATTGCAATATGTATTGATATATGTCCTTAGAATGGTAGAACCGTGATGAGAGTATCAAGTGTTTCAAATCTTGATAGTGAGAACCCTATGAGCACATAAGGTGGCCATTTTAGCAATGTTTGCAGCCCTAGTATTATTCTGAAGTAAGGGCACAGATAATACGGTAAGACTATCATAGTGTTGAACGACCCTATCGAAAGGTAGTGACTGATCTCACTTGTCAAGGTTGTTGGTGACAACCTGGTGCAACACATGGGTGCTTGTTGTAGGCAGATATACCACAGCAAGTTCACTGGACTGACCCACCAGAGGATTCCATATGGATGCCAACCTCAATGTCTATGGAACAAATCCTCTAATGAATGGTGGTGCATGTGATCCTTAGACTTGAGATCACCGGAGCGCCTTGTGCACCGATTCGTATAGTTTGACACTAGTCTAACGCAATTCTATTCAGAGCTGTCAGTACGGTGGTGATTGGCTGCATCAAGGAGTGTATCAAGACTATGGTGGATTGACAGAGGATTCATCACTCCCGGGTACGGGAGAAGTTATCTCACGGCGCAATTCAGTATATGGCGATGACACTAAAATTATGGCCACAGTGGGATTGAGTTGTTGCCCTATCCGGATTATAATATAGGTCATTGGTCCAGAAACTGAATACATAATATCGAGAGTAACCGGAGGTTGACACTATTTCTATACCTTCGTCTCGTCGAGATAACGAATGATGAAAGGATCGAATTGTATGGTAACCATATCGTTGACAGGTAGTTACTTTGCTGAATCCGAATCTATCGGGTGGTCATGATGCCTTGCTAGGGGCCAATCTTGATCTGTGTATTAGTGAGACGATTAATTGGTGTTAATCGCGATACTATACACTGCCGGTATGATAAGGAGCCTATAGGTCACACACATAGAAGATAATTTAAGACTCGGGAAGAAAGAAGAGTGTTTTCGTCTTTTTGGGCAAAAGGGTATTTTGGTAATTTCACAATACAATTAAATTTGCTTAGGTCGTAGCATTTTTTTAATTTGTTAGAAAAATTAAATAAGTGAAATTCCGTTTAAATATGTGTTCGCATATATTTAAATAAATTATCATTATTGTTAAATGTTAATATATATATTAAATATATATTAATTGATTTTAATTGAGATAATGATGAATTAAATTAAAATATCTAATTGGGAGTGTTTGGCAAATTTGGGGGTGTTTGGGTTGGAGCCCAAGCCCATTCCATATGGGAATAGGGCAACTAAAATAACACTATAAAAGAAAAGGTTTTAGTTTAAAATGAGGTGTGTTATTTTATTATTTCATTCTTCATTGAAAAGAGAGAAACCTCCAGCCCCAAATACTCTCCCACGCTAGTTTTTGGTTTTTGCCAAAATCAATACCTTTTGTTTTCTTCTTGATTTCTTGAGGCCAAGGAGGATTTAGCAAATCCCTCCTTGGTTCTTGGTGATTGTCTTCGTGTGGACCTCTACGGTTCGATCCCACACTTGGATCGGTAGCAAACACGTTCAGAGACAATATTGGTGGAGCCTCCAAACGTGGGTATGGTTTCTTAAACCTTGAACTAATTTTTTTGCAGATTTGATTATTTTATATAAACTGTGATTTTTGTACCCAGAACTTGGTTCTAAGGAACGATCCATAGAGTTTATGTTTTTGTTTTCCGCTGCGTAACTAGGTCGTTTACTAACAATTAATGCCATTAAATGCAATTAAGCCTACTCATCCTTGACTTCTGCAATGTTTATCCATAGGC
Organism: Pistacia vera; assembly: GCF_008641045.1. Taxonomy (NCBI): domain Eukaryota; kingdom Viridiplantae; phylum Streptophyta; class Magnoliopsida; order Sapindales; family Anacardiaceae; genus Pistacia; species Pistacia vera. The sequence continues at coordinate 610,211 of NW_022196811.1, forward strand.
AAAATGACTATTTTTCCCCTAATACCTTTTTATAGATAATTAATTCGTACCGTTCCAAATGAATTGATTATTTTGCCGTTAGATTTTATGTTTTTTAACATAAAATTAACATCCAAAGGACTATTTTGAGTTGGGAACATCCCTTTGACATCTTCGGTATTACATTTAAAGCATTAATATTAAATAAGGAATATATATTTATATTTAATTGAATTAAATATAGTTATATATATATATATATATATATATATATTAAATAAAATACCAAAGGGGAAATAAATAAATGTGAAGATATTTTATTTATTAGTTATTCCCAAAGGGGAATGAGAATAATCCTATTCCTATTTAGCTTTAGGAACATTCCCCACTATAAAAGAAAAAGTTTACGAGAAACTAAAGGGAGTTCATTATTTTTCTCCCAAAGTAAAACCCTAGCTGCCCATTTGTATTTTGAGACAGAAAATCTTTCTCTCAATTGTGTCTTCTCTCTTCTTGCACCCAAGGATTCTAGCAAACTTCCTTTCATGCGGATTAGCCTCTCTGCCTTTGTGTGGACTTCTGAGGAGCGATTCCATCTTGAATCAACTAGCAAAAAGTAAATCAAAGAACTCGAAGGAGCCTCCAAATGTAGGTAATAACAATTTTAATTATAAACAGATTGCATATATCAATCCTGATCGTGGGATTAACAGGTTAATATTGAATAAATTTTTGTTTTATGTTCCATGTATTATTCAATAAAACCCTATAGAGGGTTATGTAAAATTTTCAGGTTTGTCGGAATATCCCTCCAAGCCAAAAAGGATACTCAATGTGACCATGTTGTTAGTTATGATGACTTAAAAGGCTCATCCTCAATAGCGAAGAAGAGTATGGCACTACTAGCTAGGGGTGTTGCAATCACTCTTAGCCCATCTACTCCATCGACCGTTGTAACACCCCACTTGAGATACGCAGCCATTGTTTATTGTATGGCCTAAAGGGTTATTGAATAGCTCCTAAATGAGTTTGTATATTGTTCATGTTGTTTGGTTGGCCCTTGGTTGAGTTTATGTTTTGGGTGGTTGAGTGTTTACCATGGAATTGATCAAGACTTGGCAGATTTTGGAGTTGCAGCCTTCGCCGGGGCGAGGAAGAAGCTTCGCCGCGGCGACGTTGGCTTTGTGTTTGGTGATGTCAGTTCTGGAATGTTTCGCCGAGGCGATGGAAAGTTCTTCGCCGCGACAACTAGACGACAGAAAATTTTTTTGAGGTTTCTAGAGAATTCTCCATAGGGGTAAAATGACCTTTCTAGCCCTAATTAGCAGGAAAAGTGGGGAGTAAAATATAAGGAAATTTCATAGAAAATAGTGTAAAATGGGGGTGAGTTTGTAAAGAATTAAAGGATAAAGGTAGAATTTTTAAGAAATAGTAAGGGCAAAATGGGAAAGACTGTATATTATATGAGTTAATAAGGGTTGAGTTCTCTAAACCCCTTCATTTCACCCATTTCCACTGCCTCTTCATCCCTCATTTTCTCTCAATTTCTCTCAATTTCTCACTCAATTTTTCAAGGGATTTTTGAAAGTTTTGAATTGGAATTTGACAAAGAAGTGATCCTAAGCAAGAAGAGGTAAGAATCCCTACCCTAGATATGAGTTTTATTTATGTAAGGGTTAAGTTCTTACTAAGTTTATGCTTAGGAAATAAGGGAAAGATATGGTCCAACAAGAGTAGAGAGCTTTAGTGGAGACTACTCAAGTATCATGTAAGTAAATCCAACTCAAGTTGAGATTTAAGGAATCTAATGAGTAGAGATTTCTTTATGCATGTTTATATTATGCTTTTGTAGAGATTGAGATGATATGAGTAGTTATTTATGTTGATTGTGAATATATTTGAGTTATGAGAAGTGTTCTACTTGCATGATGATGAGTTGAGTTTGACTAAGATTGGAAGAGGTTGGAGTAGATTTTTGGGAGTGTGTTTCCTTGATAGGGAATGAGACCATGCAAGAGAATTTCCTCCCATTTTGGGATGGCCTAAGAGAGAAATAGAGTTCTCAATAAAATAGAGTTTTTGTATGCACATGAGTTGTTTGATGAAATGCCTAAGAGAAGCATGAGTATGAGTAGAGAACCATAATTCTTGCAACATTGCATGTTGGCATTTCTTGAGTACATTAATGAGCATGAGCCATCCATATGCATTGGTTATGCATTGAGAAATAGCTTGAGCAAGAATAGAGATCTTTGTGAATAAACTACTCTAAGAGTTAAGCTATACTATGAGTACGAGCTTGAGAAAAAGATGAGTATTAGCTTGAGCAAGAGTAGAGATCTTTGTGAATAAACTACTCTAAGAGTAAAAGAAGAGAATAAAGTAGGTTATGCGATGGGGAACCCGTGAGTGATGAGTGAAGTCACGAGAGTGGGTGCTTTGTGATCCCTAGCCGTGTCTTCGGTTAGATGAGGTCGTGACCGTCACGAAGAGTGGAACATGAGGTTCCAGCCGTGCCTCCGGTAAGATGGGGTTGTGACATTCGGAGAGAGAGAGAATACACTCACGTGGCCAAGGGTTTCGAATTTGATCAGTAAAGAAATGAGTAGAAGTCACGTAGAGTGGTAGCGCCCAGCCGTGCCTCCAGTCAGATGAGGTCGTGGCATTCCAATGAGTAAGAATGAGAAACAAAGGAATAGAAAGAACAGAAAGAGGATAGAGTAGGTTGTGTGATGGGGAACCCGTGAGTAATGGGTAGAGTATTCCAGCATGTACATTGCATTGAGAGAGCAGCACGAGTATGAGAAAGAAAAGTGGTGTAGCCCGTGAGAGTGCATGCGGATGAGGGCTATACCCGAGAGTACCCGAGAGAGAGATTATACACTCACATGGCCAAGGGTTCCAAATCCATGCATAACCGAGTCCGATCGGTTGAGGATGAGTAGAAGTCACGGAGAGCGAGAGTGAGCCCTGGTCGTGCCCCCGGTAAGATGGGGCCATGACTTACTAAAGAGAGTTAATAGAAAAGAGTTATAAGAAAGAGAGACAAAAAGAGAATCAGTAGAAGTCACGTAGAGTGGGAGAAGTCCCAGTCGTGCCTTCGGTAAGATAGGGCTGTGACATTCAAAGGGCGAGTTAGTAGAAATGAATTATGAGAAATGAGAAAGAGATAATAGAGAGAATTAAAGAATGAGAAAGCTTGAGAAAACTTGAGAATGAGTGAGATAGAAAGAGAGAGTATGAGAAAGAATGAGAGAGTTTGAGCTAGTAAGAATCAAGAGTATAAGAAAGAAACATGCAGTTCTTTTGTATTAATTGCATGTACAGCTCATACAGTCATGCACCATGATTTTCCTTCATGGTGAGTATGATGAGAATAAGAGAGAACCATGATTTTCCTTCATGGTGAGTATGATGAGAATAAGAGAGAACCATGATTTTCCTTCATGGTGAGTAAGAATAAGAGAAGGAGAAAAGAGAATAAGAACAGAGAGAAAGAAAGAATAAAAAGAGCAGAACAGAATTAAAGGAGAATAAAAGTATTAGAAAGAGAGAGAAAAACAGTGAGAATTAGAAATAAAAGAACGGTAAATTAAGGAAAGAACCAAAGAGTGAGTTGCGGGGACAGGTAGTAGAGGATTTACTTACTGAGCATTGTTGTGCTCACCCCGTTGTTCTTCTCTGTTTTGTAGGAAATAGAAGCAGCGGTTGGATGGACGTCGAAGAGCGGAGAGTATTGGCACCACTGTCCACCAGCTATGATGTTTTGTATTAAGTAAAAAGTTTTTAATACATTGTATTTTGTATTTATTATGAGTAAAGAAAAAATTTGAGCCCACTATCTTTCATACGCTATGTATTTCTATAATTTATATAGTATGTATTATAAAAATAGTCATAGAGAGCAGGTGTTACAACCGTGAAGAGGCCTTTGGAGGCCACAAAGGATTCTTCTTTGGACCCTTGCAAGAAACAGAGACAGTATGTATCTTTTGATGAGAAGGAGACCATTTTGGAGGATGAGGAGGAGTCTCCCTTGATCCTCCGGAGGAAGAAGAAAAAGCTGGCTCTTATTGCCACTAAAGAACTTGCTCCAACAGTCGGCCCTTCCAAGGCAAGAAGGTACAAGGAGGCTTTCCAAAATGAAATTCTATAGCTTCCTGAGAGAGTTACAACCAAGGCGGCCTTGTTGAATGAAGGTGTCTCCAATAAAGAGTGAGACAAGCTCAAGTCGCTTCCTTATGTGGCTTTGCTTTGGCAAGTTGTGGACCTATAGACTTGGGTAAGTATCTCTTCACTGTCACGCTTTGCTTGCCTTAGCCTTTGTTTGAGAAAATCTCTTTTGTTGTGATGTAGTGCTTGGCCAGCGTCTCTATCTTCCTCCACGAGGTCGGCCTTTCTGGAATGATTTTGAGGCTATGGACATTTCTAAAATGGGCACCATATGTTATCATAGGGTTCTCATTATCAAGATCTGAAACACTTGATACCCTTGTCACGGTTCTACCATCCTAAGGACACATATCAATACATATAAATATGATTTACACGATATAGAATAAAGTGCCTCTTACTGATTAATGGACATTATTACAAAGAGTCAAATCTACAATATTTGATTGGCTCTAAGGCATCTACTCTAACAATCTCCCACTTGCACTGTAGCCAATCATTTATGTATTTAATACCAAATGACCTTATGTGCTGTTGATAAGAATGCAAAATGTCATATTTAACCCCCTTAATGTCTAGTCTTTTATACTTATTTGTTTCCTAAATGTACTCATTATTATTCTATTTTTATTTAGGATGCAAATGGAGGCGTTAAATGCAAAACGAAACTAATTAGGTGAATTCGGACACATTCCGCCTTGTCATGCAATTCAAATAGGCAGTTTATTATTGTAAGATTTGAAGGCCTGTTGCACGCAAGTTACAGCTGGACACACCACTTTCCTATTTTATTTTAGAACTTTATTTTATTTTAAATTAATCAGAATCAGATTAGGATAAATGTTATTTTAGGATATTAGAATATTTTTAGGAGATTTAGTAGAATTCAAATACTTGAATTGGATATCTTTAAGAGGGGAGAAAGATCAGATTGAGAGATTAGACACGCCTCTCTTTCTCTCTTCTGGAATTTCTCTTTTGAGTTTTGATTATGGCCATGAGCGGCTAAAACTTTCATATCTTGGTTGAAGGAAATGGAGGCCTCAGAATCAATAAAATTGTGAGATGTAATCTATTTTTTTTTTTAGTGTTCAATTTATGTTTTAAGTATTGGTTGTTCTTTTATGCCTATTTTCATGATTGTTTCATTTAATTACTAGGAGGCCTACTAGTGTATTATTCGTTGCAATCTACTGCTAAGTTAGATATCAAATCCATAATTGTTTGATCCATCTAACTTGTGATTAATTAAGGTTTAAGAATTTGTTGCGTTAGGAATCATTAAATCTTAAGAAGAACATTCAACTAAATTAAATACAACTGCTTGTGTTTGTGTTGTGCAGCTTCATCGATTTCTCTAGCCCTTAAGGTTGCTACTAGATTAAACCTTTAGCGCTTTTCTAGGGTTGTTTAGTAGTAAGGTTAATTAGATCGCTTGTTTCCTAATTAATTATAACTAAGGAGAGATAGGAAAATATTTCCAACGGTGAATACTCAAAGTAACAATTGATTTATACTTGCATCGATGATCAGTTGTAAGATTCCGATGGTGGATGTTGACTTACTAGACACTCTTCGTGGAAACGATCCTTACTCACACTACTACATGTGTTTTTAGGTTTTAATCTTGGTTGCCTACGATAGCACACCAACTGTTCATGCTTCTTTTGTAACAGAGGCTTCATCAGTGGATCGGCGAGATTGTCATCAATATGCATTTTATTGATTTGCACATATTTCCTCTCAACCATTTCTCAGATGAGATGAAATTGTTTGAGTATGTGTCTGGACTTCTAATGAGACTGTGGTTCCTTTGCTTGAGCTATTGCTCCATTGTTGTCACAATTGTTGGAGTAGGCACCCTAGAGCCAATCAATTATTATGGACTTGACTCTTTGTAATAATGTTTATTAATCAATAGAAAGCATTATCTACTATATCATGTAAACCATAGTTGTATGTATTGATATATATCCTTAGAATGGTAGAACCATGATGAGGGTATCAAGAGTTTCAAATCTTGATAGTGAGAACCCTATGAGCACATATGATGGCCATTCTAGAAATGTCTGTAGCCCTAGTATTATTCTGACCAAGGGCACATATAATATGGTAAGGCTATCATAGTGTTGAACGACCCTATCAAAAGGCAGTGACAAGTTTGACTTATTAAGGTTGTTTATTGACAACCTAGTGCAACACATGGGTGCTTGCTGTAGGCAAGTTTATTGGACTGACCCACCAGAGGATTCCATATAGATGGTACCCCTAGTGTCTATGGAACAAATCCTCTAACGAATGGTGGTATATGTGATCCTTAGACTTGAAATCACCAAAGCGCCTTGTGCACAGATTGGTGTAGTTTGACACTAGCCCAATGCAGTTTTATTCAGAGCTATCAATACGGTAGTGATTGGTTTCATCGAGGAGTGTATCAAGACTATGGTGGATCGACAGAGGATTCATCACTCCTGGGTACGGGAGAAGTTATCTCACGACGCAATTCAGTTAGTAACAATGACAATAAATCTGTGATCACAGTGGGATTGAGTTGTTGCTCAATCCAATTCATTATTTCGGTCAGTGGTCTAGTAACTGAATACAAATATATCAAGAGTAAACTGAGGTTGACACTATTTATATGCCACAGTCTCGATGAGATACCAGATGATGAAAGGATTGGATTGTACGGTAACCATATTGTTGACAGGTAGCTGCTTTGCTGAATCCGAATATATTGGGTGGCCATAATGCCTTGCTAGGGGTCAATCTTGGTCTATGTGTAGTGAGACAATTAATTAGTGTTAATCGCGATACTACACACTGTCGGTATGATGAGGAGCCTACAGGTCACACGTAGAAGATAATTTAAGAACCAGTTTGTACAAGGGGTGTTTTTGTCTTTTAGGACGAAAGGGTATTTTGGTAATGTCACAATGTAATTAAATTTGCTGAGGTTGTTGCCTATATTTAATTTAATATTAAAATTAAATAAGTGAGATTATATTTAAATATATGTACACATATATTTAAATGGATTATTATTATTATTAAATGTTAATATATTTCTACAAATACATTAATTGAGTTTAATTGAAAATAATAATAATTATAATTAAAATATCATGATTGGGAGTGTTTGGATATAAGGGCTTTTTGGGTTGAAGCCCAAGCCTATTCCTTAAAGGAATAGTGTTTTATAAGCACTATATAAGTACAAGGTTTTGTGATTTTCATAAGACAAGTGAATAGAAATTCATTCAATCTTTTGATTGAAAGAAAATAATATAAGTAATTGATCTACCATACGCAGCGGAAAACAAAAATTCATTCGGTAAATCAATTACCTTTCTTTGCCTAGATCCGAGTATAGATTATACCGTTTACATGTTTATAAACAAAAATCTATATAAAGTAAATTCATTCAAGGATTAGAATACTTATGTACTTTTGGAGGCTCCTTCAAATATCTCTAATTTCGGACAGGAACACTGTTCACGGTTACTGTTCACCATTACTGTTCACATGATTTTTCGCCAATCGATCCAAAGTAGGATCGCACTCACGGAAGTCCACATGAAGATAATCCGTAGAACCCTTGATTATTTTGCTAGAACAATCAAGGGCTTCAAGAATCAAGAAAGAAGAACAAGAAAAGGTTTCTTCTTAAGAGAGAGAGAGAGAGAGATAGGGTGGCTAGGGTTTTAATTGAATGAATAATTCCCCAATGTTTTAATTTTAAGTTGCAATTATATAGTGCAACAATTAAAACCCTATTCCACTTAGGAATAGCCATGGGCTCCAACCCTAGTTCATCCTTGCAACCAAACACACCCTTTATCGTATTTTAATTAATTAATTATTATTATAATTAAAGTCAATTAATATATAATAATATATTAACATTTAATTAATAATAATAATTCATTTAAATATATACAAAGATATATTTAAATATAATCTCACTAATTTAATTTTAATATTATAATTAAATACAGGTAACAACCTTAGCAAATTTAATTGCACTGTGAGATTACCAAAATACCCTTTTGTCCTAAAAGATGAAAATACCCCTCTCACAAATTGATTCTTAGATTATCTTCTAAGTGTGTGACCTGTAGGCTCCTTATCATATTGGCAGTGAGTAGTATCGCGATTAACACCAATTAATCGTCTCACTACACACAGACCAAGATTGGCCCCTAGCAAGGCATCATGGCCACCTGATAGAATTGGATTTAGTGAAACCGCAACTGTAACGCCATACTCGAGGTACGTAGCTAATGTCTCTTACTTTACTCTTGTTGACTTGGAATATTGTTAATATGGTTTGGTTGGCCCTTGATTGAATGGATGCTTTGGTTTGGTTGAGTGGTTGCCTTGAAATTGTAGAGACTTGGTGGAATTTTGGGGTTACTGTCTTCGCCGAGGCGAAGAAGAATCGTCGTCGCAGCGATGAGGCCCTGCAACCGACGGTGTAGGTTCTGTGAAGTTTCGCTGAGGCGAAGAAATAGTCTTCGCTGCGGCACCGAGCCTAACAAAATGTTTAACGAAGTTTCTAGAGAATTCTTCCTTTGGGGCACAATGACCATTCTACCCCTAATTAGCAGAAAAAGTGGGGAGTGAAATGCAAGGAAATTGCATGGAGAATAGTTTAATTGGGGGTGCATTTGTAAAGAATTGAAAGGGCAAAAGTGGAATTCTTAAGAAAGAGTAAGGGTAAAATGGGAAAGAATGGAGAAAATATGAGATTATAAGGGTTTAACTTTAGAAACCCATTCATTCATCTTCTTCCACCGCCTCTTTCATTCTCCATTTCCTCTCAATTTCTCCTTCAAGCTTTCAAGGATTTTGAAGGGTTTTTAGTTAGATCTTGGTAGAGAATTGATCTAAGTCATCCTAAGGTAAGATTTCTTACTCTAGATGTGAATTTTACCTATAAAGGTGATGAGGTCTTAATGTGTTATTATTTTAAGGTGTAGAGAAAAGTCTTCTACCAAAGGAAAAGAGAAGTGTTAGTGGAATCACATCATCACAAGGTAAGTAAATCCTAACCCAAGTTGAGATTTGAGAATTCTCTTGAGTAGAGATTTAGTAGAAATGAGGTATGCATGTTATATGTATGTTATTGAGAAATTGAGTAGAGATATATGTCTACTTGTTGAGAAAATAAGTTGAGAATGAGTATTCATATTGTGTTGTTGGGTATATTTTCTTTATAAGAAGTGTTAATGTGTTATGAGTTGAGGTGAAGTTAAATGAGATTGAGTATATATTTTGGGAGTGTTCTTCTATGATAGGGTTATGCCCATGGAAGGGAGCTTATTCCCATTTTTGGATGGTTAAAAAGAGAAATAGAGTTGTAGTTAGAGAAGAGTTTTTATATGCACATGAGTTGTTTGATGAAATGCCTAAGAGAAGCATGAGAATGAGTTATGAACCTTACTTATTGCAAAATTGCATATTGGCATTTCCTAAGTGCATTAATGAGCATGAACCATCCATATGCATTAATTGTGCATTGAGAAGTAGCTTGAGAAAGAATTGAGAAAGAGTAGAGAATTACTCTAAGAGTTAAGCTACATTATGATGAGTAGCTAGAGAAGGAGTAAAGACCTTGTGCACAAGCTACTCTAAGAGCTAAAGAAGAGAATAGAGTAAGTTGTGTGATAGGGAACCCGTGAGTGATGAGTAGAGTCACGAGAGTGGGTGCTTTGTGATCCCTAGCCGTGCCTCCGGTAAGATGGGGCCGTGACCATCACGTAGAGTGGAACATGAGATTCCAGTCGTGCCCTCGGTAAGAAAAGGTCGTGATATTCAAGAGCTATAGAGAAAGAATGTACACTCACATGGCCAAGGGTTCCGAATCCATGCATGAACAAATCCGGTCGGTAGAGAAATGAGTAGAAGTCACGTAGAGTGGTAGCGTCCAGCCGTGCCTCCGATCAGATGAGGCCGTGACATTCCAATGAGTAAGAATGAGAAACAAAGGAATAGAAAGAATAGAAAGAGAAAAAGAGTAAAGTCACGAAGAGCGGGTTGAGAAACAGAAACAAAAAGAGAACATAGATGAGAAAAGAATAGTGTAAGGAAAGAATTAAGAGAAAGTGTTATGGGGACAGACAAGTAGAGGATTTACTTACTGAGCATTAGTTGTGATCACCCCATTGTTTCTATGCTTTTGTAGGTTCCAGGTGAGTACACAGTCGGATGGACGTCAGCGAGCGAGGGAGAGTAGTTACACTGTCCACCACACTTTTGAGAACTTTTGTAAATGATACTAACTTTATGTAAAGAATATGTATATTAAATGAAAGAAAACTTTTGGGCCTAACTATTTTTATTAATGTACCTTTAGTTTATTGTATGTGTTTTTATGAATATAGTAGTATAAAGTAGGTATTACAGCAACCTGTCAATGGTATGGTTACCGTGCAATCAAATCTTTTCATCAACTGTTATCTCATCGAGATTGAGGTACAGAAATAATGTCAACCTCAGATATCCTCAACATGTTTGTATTCAGTTATTGGACCAATGACATGAATATTAAATTGGATTAAACATCAACTCAATCCCACTGTGGCCACAGATTTAGTGTCATTGCCATTTACTGAATTACCCAATGAGATAACTTCTCCCGTACCCAGGAGTGATGAGTCATTTGTCGATCCACCATAGTCTCGATACACTTCTCAATGTAGCCAATCACTACCGTATTGATAGCTTTGAATAGTGCCATTTACTGAAAAACCTGGTGAGGTAACTTCTCCCGTACCCAAGAGTGATGAGTCATTTGTCGATCCACCATAGTCTCGATACACTTCTCAATGTAGCCAATCACTACCGTATTGATAGCTTTGAATAGAACTACGCTAGGCTAGTGCCAAACTACACCAATTGGTGCAAAAGGCGCTCTGGTGATCTCAAGTTTAAGGATCTTATGCACCACCATCCGTTAGAGGATTTATTCCATAGACACTGGGGTTACCATCCATATCAAATCCTCTGGTGGGTCTGTCAAGTGAACTTTCCTCTGGCAAGCACCCATGCGTTGCACCAGGTTGTTGGCAAACAACCTTGACAAGTGAGATCAGTCACTGCCTTTCGAAAGGGTCATTCAACACTATGATAGCCCTATCCCATTCTCTACATCTCACGCCATCTTTATTCTTTGAGTCAAAGTTTCTTTGATTCTTGATTTGGTTTTTGAAGCTAAAGAGGATTTAGCAAATCCCTTTTTAGCTCTTCGGGTTATCTTCATGTGGATTACCACTGGTTAGATCCTACTCTTGGATTGATAGCAAACCCAGTTAGAGACAAGTTTGAAGGAGCCTCCAAACATGCGTATGAACTCTAAACTCTACTCTGATTGTTCATATTATTGCATATTTTGATTTAACATATAACCTGTATAATCTATGCCTTGATCTGGGCTTTAGTGGGAACGATCTGTGCTTTAAAATTTTTGTTTCCGCTACCATAAGCTTGATCGTTTCCTAATAGTGGTATCAGAGCCTAGAGTACCAGATTTTATAGTTTAATGTATGGTTGATTACATCTATTTGATTGATAACATGTTGCCTTGTTGAATCTGTATAAAATCTGCCTTGACAGCACGTTTTAAGAAATCAATATACATGATTAATTTAATTTGTTGATGATCTGCAAGATTGGTATATTGAGATATGGATTTTTGTTGAGATCAAATGTTTAGATTGATTGTAAAATCTGATTGGCATTCTGATGGTTGCTGGTTGAACTAGTCTGTTATAGATCAGTGTACGCTCACCGCAGTGATATAACCCATCGTCGCAGTGATTGTTCTTTGGCATACTCCCTGATTGTAAATCCGCGCTCGCCACGGCTATATAACCCATCGCCGCGGCGATCGTCCTTAGCGCAATCGCTGATTGAATATCAACGCTCACCGTGGCGATCGCATGTGATGCATGTACGCGATGAAAATCAGCGCACGCAGCGAGAGTACATTCGAGTGCGCAAGGGCCAAAGTGAAAAGATTCAAAACTTTTGGACCAAATGTAGATCTGTAAATTGTCAGAGGGTAATTAATAATTCACCCACCTAATTCAAAAAATGATTGTTTCTGAATGTATGCAATGTACTTGTTTGAATATTGCATGGTGCCCGGTACATGAGCCTTAGACCTATGATGTATGTTCTAAATTATTTTTGGGTATGTATGGTTGTAAATTTTTTAATAGGGCCTATGTGTCCTGCCTTTCTTCCCCTTCTCGATGTACATTCTCTTCTCATCTCCCCTCGAATGTAAATCGAGGTTTCTAAATTTATTAATGTAAAATTAGTTTAAGATTAATTTCACTGTAAATTTAGAATGATGCTTTTTGTAATGTACTTGAAGATAGAGCAAGGATGAGGCAATCATACTTGAAGACTTAAGATGTTTATTACAGGACCTCTAGGTGACCCCCTGATTCCTCTAGGCTCAAGGAAATCAACTTTAGCTAGGCCATGTACCGACACGTTTACATTTTGTTTAGAATGCATGCTAAGGTTGAATGTTCTATAACATGCCAAACGATGTCATTCTAACAAAGATAATAAAAGTGGTGAGACATAAAATAAAACCCTCAATTAAAGTATATTAAGTCGTATGTATGCCTTCCATCACCATGGGATTAATCAAACCAATGTTCGTCGGAACCTTGTTCGTCACAGCGAAGGGTACACTTCTACCAGTGGGAGATTAAATTTCATTGGAGTTTTCCTTAATGGTGTTACGTCGACTTAAAATGACAGTTTTGCTTGTTCGCCACAGTGAAGGTTGATAAACACATCATAGGCATAGTAGAGAAGTACACATATTATGTGTACGTGGCGACATGTAGTGTGCACTCTACTGATATTGAGAATCACACTTGAGGACGATGGCTAGGCCATTGGATTGTGTGATTGGCTTGTTGGCTTGTTTCACATTTAAGGTTGGTAGTAGGAGCTATCAACTGGTGTGAATTAAGTTCGTTGGCCTACCTAATCAACCCATTTTGGCTTGTTCACCATAGCGAAGGTTTGAAATGGGCCAGATGAGATCTCAGTCCACTAGGAAAGCCAACGGGCTTTCCCAAGTTAATGGTGAGGGCTATTGACTTGAGAAAAATAGTGGGAGCGATTGTTTAATAAAAGGCCTTATTAAGTAATAATAATAAACATTGTAATGACTCTGCACTTGTAGATTCACTTAAAATTAAGCAAAATGATCCCAACATCACTACGACAAATCATTGAACTGGGACAGAATTGGAATGGTGAGAATTTCGTTGACTGGTATAGAAGTATAAACAATATACTTCAGTCAATCGATAGATTATACACCATTGAGTAGGCTTTGGTGATAGTTCTATCCACGAGACTGGGTATGTATATGTGAAGCATACACATGATGCAAAAGTAGAAATGACTAGATATATTGAGCTTGCATCATGCTAGTTGGGTGCCTTTCTCTAAAAATGAAGTTATCCCCATGGTCTAGATTAAACTTGACTTTTTTCCTGTGACAGTCTATCTCTGCTCCATATCTACTAAGAAAGTCTGTCCTGAGAATGATGTCAAAGTCTAGCATATTGAAGACAATCAAATTGACCATCATATCTTGGCCTCTAATAGTCACTAACTCCCCTATTAAGACTTCATTGGTCACTACACCCTCACCATCAGGCAATTCATTCCTAATGGCTTGTTCAACTCTAATAGGCATTAACCCTAATCTCTTAATCATACCATAGGAGATGAAGGAATGTGTAGCACTAGAATCAATCAAGGTATATAAGGGAGTATCATGAAATAATAACTAACCCGTGATTGCTGAAGGGCTGGCATCTACCTGCATCTGGGCCATATTATATACCCTGGCTATCGTGCCTCCAATTATGGGTATTGAACCTGTAGAACTAATAGGACAATCTCTAGCAATATGACCTAGCTGGTGGCATCTGAAACAAACATTGGTCCCTACTAGACATTCACCCCCTTATCTTCTCCGACGTTTCTTATAGTAACTGATCTCACATTTCCTCTGCTGGCCCTTTCTCTTCATGTCCTTCCTATTGGCTTTAAGGGGGACTTCTTTCTTGCCTTTACCCTTATCATCTTTGCCAACAACTTGTTCTGCACTACTAGACTGGCCAATCTGGAGAGGATTGCTTGTCACTGTTAAGGGAAGAGCTAATCTGGTATCTTTCTTTAAGTACACCTCTGCTCTAATGGCTTTGACGAGTGCTTCACTATACGTTTGGGAGGGTGATGACCCCACATAATATCTCTGGCGATAGTGGGATGAAGTCTTCACTACTAGACTGGCTAATCTAGAGAGGACTGTTTGTCACTGCTAGGTACACCTTCACTCTGATGGCTCTGGTGAGTGCTTCACTATACATTTGGGAGGGCTGATGACCCGACATAACATCTCTGGCGATAGTAGGATGAAGTCTACCCATAAATCTTTCTAATCGGGTATGTGGTGTACTGACCAGTGTGGGAGCAAACTTAGCCAGGGAGTTGAACTTGATTGAGTACTCTTTGATAGTCACATTTCCTTGTTATAGACTAATAAACTATTGTAGTTTAGAGGATATCATGTCCACCGTCTGGTACTGCTCCTCAAACAGTTCCTTGAACCCTGACCAAGTGAAAGTGGTGGTATCTTGAGTCTGCTCCATAAGCTCCCACCATGTCATAGCATCTCCTCTCAATAGGTACGTAGCATACCAGATCTTCTCCTGATCTACCATAAAAAATAGAGCAGTGGCTTTCTCCACCAACTTGATCCATTGTTCTGCTAATACTGGATCATTAGTGCCGCTAAATTCTGGAGGCTGATGTTTACTTGAGAGGCCATAAATTGGTTCAACCAGCTTTGGAGGAACCATTGCTTCTAGGGTACTCATCCCTATTGCTTGACTTAGTACCACATTGGTCGTCATCATTGTCACCAAAGTACTTGTACTTTCCAACAGGGTTCTCCTTAAAGCTCTATTAACTGCCTCCTAGATCATACACTCCAATGTTGCAACATCTAAACCTGGGGCGCTTGAAGTAGCAGCTGTTGGGTTAGGAGCTTTAGATAAAATTGGAACATCTTGTGCATTCGAAGCATCACTACGACTTGGATCCATTCTCCTTGTTTTCCCCATATTTATTCCCTATCACAATCACACATATAACATTAATCATCTAAATCAATTCTTACATAAAATCAAGTAAACATACTCACAGCGATTGGACCACCAGAGCAGCGGAACTTTACATGAGCGATATTGTCATCAACTCTCATAAATGCATGACTCCGCAATAGAGAACATCTTAAAGCACCCATTTTTAAAGTAATAAAATACTTGCTCTGATACCAAATGTAAAACCCCTCTTCAGCCAAGTATCCTCTGAATATCCCTCAATGAGAATCTGGGGGATACATGTCTAGATAACAAGTTGTATTTAGAAAAACCTGTGTAAGGATAATAATAATAATATCCAAAACATTCATATAAGATGTCACACAGGATCCAAACTTATAATTTCAAAAACTTTAAGAATTTATCTGGAAATTACACAATCAAAACATATTTATAGGGTGAAAGCTTCCAAAGGTGTTTCACAAACATTTATCATTTACATTATTTACATCAAGATAAAAACGTCAAGATGACAATAAATCATCTCCCCTCACGTGTAGGCCCGTTGTCTCTAGCATCCTTCACTTCTGGTCTACCTACAAAGCAATCAACAATGAAAGGGTGAGCGCTAATCGCTCAGTAAGGAATGATCAATTTCATTCTAAATGTGCTATTTGACCTTCATTTAAAAATATTTGTTAACACGCCACTTATCTTTTACATTTAGGTATACTTCCCTTTTCTTACTAATTCATATGCTATTCATCATTTTATCCCATGGCTATATAAACATCAATGTGTACACATACAAATAAGTATGTAAACATAGTACACACACAATACATGTCATGATATAACATCTAAATATCATCTAACATGAGTATAAATCATCTCATGATGTAAATAACATCATAACTCATGTAATGAAACTAAATGCATATGAATGATTTAACATCTAGCCGATCGAACTTTTCTTAGCGTCTTAAGCACTTTATATCATCTAGCCTCAAATTCATCTAGAGCTCATATCATCGCGAGGTGTGCTTACACGTTATTTAGCATCTAAAGCATATATTCATCTTTCCTCAACCGGTATACGAGGATATGCTTACGCGTTTTCCATCATGTCTATACGCATCTCTAACATCTTATGGCATGTAAATACATATTTTAGTGAGCTTAATACTTTTGATTCATCTATGGATTATCAATCCATTTACCTTACCTCTTGCTCACATTCATCATCTTAAAACATGTATTACATTGCATCTTCATGCCATTTCATAACATTAATCATGCATTGACATCATGACCATGTATATCTTTCAAAGATCATCTAACTAATGGGTAAACATCAGTACATGGCTTAATCACATCAATATACAATCAATTCATAATCATAAGAATTAATTATGTTAAAGTTTAAACTTTAATAAGTAGAAGCTTATTCTTCAGGCCATTTTCTATCTCCTAAAGGAATTGGCTCTTGGCCTAAGAATAAAAGTGATAGGCCATGTCTTAACTTTCTAGGGCTTCAAGAATCATATCATTTAGAATTTTATAACTCAAGTTATGATCGAAATACTGAAGCATGTTTAACATAACCCCTAAACTTACCAAATCCGAATTTTTCATATTAAACTATGCCACATCAATTCCTATTGACAATTAAGCAATAGGTCAACTTATGGATCAAATAAACCTCCCCTTAATAGTCTTTAACATCTTAAAGGAAGTATAAAACCTCATTCCCCTAATCATCAATTATTGCTATAACATTGTAAGCTAATGCAAACAACATGTCAACACTTCTAATAGCAACCATTCAACACCATGTGGCCTCCAATAGTACAAGTTTTTCCACAATCAATATCAATACTTCATTTTCTTCAATTAAACATAACAACTCATAAAACATAAATGGCAATAACTTCATGTATAATGAATTCAAGGCAATAAATAAAATTAATGAGTTCAACTAAACTTGCCATTAACTAATTTTATGTCTTAAAGCCTTAAATTAAGGTTTCATTAAAATCTACAAACCCTAGCATAATCCCTAAAGTCATGGGAGGTTCTTCCTTACCTTTTTAAAATTCCCCCACCAAATCCTTTGCCTTTATCTTCTTTTACACCTTAATCCTACATATATAACATTATACATCAACATGTATCTCAGTTCTTCAAATCACATTAAAACTAGGGTTTTTAATCCTTACCTTAAACCCTTGAATTTGAAGATCCAAGGCTTCTATCTTGTTCCTTGGAAAATTATGCAAAACTCCTTTAAAACTTAGAGAGAGAAAGCTTGTTTTATGGAAGATTTGAGAGAAAATGGAAGAAAGGTTGAAGAAATGATATCTCTCTTGGGTTGAACGAATTTCCTCTCATTTGTAGGAAAATATTTCACTAATTTTCCAAAATTATGCTATTGACCCAATTATTTTAATTGTATAACTCATAAGTCCTTAAATTTCATATAAGGCCATTTTGGTCATTTGGCACTAAACATAATTATTACTTAATTAATGCCATTAAATGCAATTAAGCCTACTCATCCTTGACTATTGCAATGCTTATCCATAGACAAAATGATTATTTTGCCCCTAATACCTTTTTATGGAAAATGGATTCATACCATTCCAAATGAATTGACTATTTTGCCCTTAGTTAGAGTTTATGATTTTTAACATAAAATTAACATCTAAAGGACTATTTTGAGTTGGGAACATACCTTTGACATCTTGGGTATTACAAGTGGCCCGTTTACTAATTGAGCAAGCGGTTGCTCAATGCTGAAACGAGGTATTCAGAGATGGAGAAGCTCACTTTTGCACTCCTTGTAGCGGCCAGGAAGTCGCAGCCATATTTTTAGGTGCACACTGATGTAGAAGCCCAAGGCATCAGGGAGATTGATTCAGTGGACAATAGAGTTGGGCTAGTGTGACATAGAATATTTCCCATGGACTAACATCAAAGGCTAAGCATTGGCTGACTTTATGTTGGAATTCTCCTACCAACCTAAGGGGGATTCAAGCTTGCCTGAAGCGAGCACTTCTGATAGCAGCAGTTTAGTGGAAGAAAAGCTCAACAGTTTATGGCAGTGGACCCTGTATGTGGATGGGTCCTCCAATAAAAAATGAGCAGGGGCAGGGCTCTTGCTAGAAGGTCCCGAGGGGGATCCAATTCAGGTTGCTATCAGATTTGGTTTTGCCACCTCAAATAATCAATCAAGGTGTATAGAGACTCTCAGCTCATCGTACATCAGATCTCCAGAGAATACCGAGCCAAGGAAAAGAGAATGGCATCCTATCTCTGGAAGGTAAAATTCAAGCTTCAGCCTTTTAAAATATTTACAGTGTAGTAGATTCCCAAGGAACAAAACTTAGTGGCTGACACTTTAGCTCGCCTAGCCTTGGTAATGAGTAAAGAAGCTACAAACTCAATTCCTGTCAAGTTTGTACCAAATCCCAGCATCTTCGCATCAGAAGAAGCAATAATGGCAACAAGATAGAGGTATAATTGGATGGATTTAATCACTGCCTACTTGAAAGATGGAATAGTCCCCAAAGGGAGAAATGAGGTCAGAACCCTCCGGGCAAAATCAGCTCGCTTCACCCTCATTAATGAGAAGTTATACAAGCGAGGTTTCAACATTCCATTGTTGCGGTGTGTTGACCATGAAGAAGCGAACAATATCCTGAGAGATATCCACGATGTTGGGGGGTGATCTTTGGCCTACAAGGTACTCTAAAAAAGATACTATTGACTAACAGTTCATGAGGACGCAACTGATTTTTTTCGGAAATGTGACAAATATCAAAAGTTTGTCGACATTCTACGAACTCCACCCTAAGAACTGACAACTTTGACAAGCCCATGGTTGTTTGCAATCTGGGGAATTGATTTGATAGGTTTGCTACCTCAAGGAAAATGGGGAGTGAAATTTGCAGTAGTCATGATCAACTATTTCACCAAGTAGGCAAAAGCTGAGCCTTTGGCAACAATAACATCGAACAAGCTAAAGGACTTTGTTTACAAAATCATCATTTGCAGGTTCAAAATCATGTACATCATTATCACTGATAATAGAAAACAGTTCGATTGTGAAGATTTCAAGTCGTTTTGTGAGAGGCTCAACATAAAAAAAAGTTTCCCAATCGTCTATCGACCTTAAGCCAATGAACAGGACGAAGCAGTAAACAAGGTGATCAAGCACACCATGAAGAAAAATCTTGACTCCCTTAAAGGGAGATGGGCAGACGAGCTACCCGAAGTCTTATGGTCATATAGGACCATGGCCAGAAGCTCGACAAATGAGACCCCATTCTCACTCGCCTATGGGTGCGAGGTAGTGGCCCCAATTGAAGTTGGAGTAAGTTCATTGCAGAGAGAAATCTTTGACAAAGATAGCAACAAAGAACTCCTACACTTAAAGCTAGACCTGATTAAGGAGCATCAAACTAAATCATAGCTAAGAATAGCCTCGTATCAAGAACAAGTGAAAAAGTACTTCAACTCAAAAGTTAGAAACATAATTTTCGAGGTTGGGGATCTAGTCCTAAGAAAACTTATTCCTAAGCAAAAGACACAAACTGGGGGGCACTTGGGCTTAAATGGAAAGGTCCTTTCAGGATCTCAGAGAAGCTCAAACTAGGAACCTTTCACCTGGAGTATTTAAACGGCATAACCGTCTTGAGAGCATGGTGTTAGGAAACGACCCGTTTGCGCAGCGGAAAACAAAAATTTTAAAAACAATGGATCGTTCCTTAGAACCCAAAATCAGGGCACATAAATTACAGTTTATATATATTACGAGAATCTGCAGAAAAATAAACATGAGTTTAGATTCATACCCACGTTGGAGGCTCCACCAATATTGTCTCTGAATGTGTTTGCTACCGATCCAAGTGTAGGATTGAACCGTAGAAGTCCACACGAAGACAATCGCAAGGAACCGATGAGGGATTTGCTAGATCCTCCTTGGCCTTAAGAAATCAAGAAGAAAAACAATGATTTTGGCACAAACCAAAGTTGGCGTGGGAGAGAGAATAGGTTGGGTTGTGTTTTTTTCTTTAATCAAAATGCAAAATAATAATCATCATGAAAACACACAAACACTATTCCTTTTATAGGCAAACCAAGTTTCCCTATTCCCATATGGAATGGGCTTGGGCTCCAACCCAAACACCCTTTGTTGCCAAACACTCCCAATTAGATATTTTAATTTATTTCATCATTATCTCAATTAAAAAATAAATTAATATTTAATTAACATCTAACAATAATGATGATTTAATTAAATATGTGCGAACACATATTTAAACATAATTTCACTTATTTAATTTTTCTAACAAATTAAATAAAGGCTACGACCTCAGCAAATTTAATTGCACTGTGAAATTACCAAAATACCCTTTCGCCTAAAAAGACGAAAACGCCCTTCTTTCTTCTTGGCTCTTAAATTATCTTCTATGTGTGTGACCCATAGGCTCCTCATCATACCGGCAGTGTATAGTATCGTGATTAACACCAATTAATCGTCTCACTAATACACAGACCAAGATTGGCCCCTAGCAAGGCATCATGGCCACCTGATAGATTCGGATTCAGTAAAGTAGCTACCTGTCAACGATATGGTTATCGTACAATTCGATCCTTTCATCATTCGTTATCTCGACGAGATGAAGGCATAGAAATAGTGTCAACCTCCGGTTACTCTCGATATTATGTATTCAGTTTCTAGACCAATGACCTATATTATAATTCGGATAGAGCAACAACTCAATCCCATTGTGGCCACAGTTTTAGTGTTACTGCCATATACTGAATTGCACCGTGAGATAACTTCTCCCGTACCCGGGAGTGATAAATCCTCTGTCAATCTACCATAGTCTTGATACACTCCTTGATGTAGCCAATCACCACCGTATTGACAACTCTGAGTAGAACTGTGTTAGGCTAGTGTCAAACTGCACCAATCGGTGCACAAGGCACTTCGGTGATCTCAAGTCTAAGGATATGCACCACCATTCGTTAGAGGATTTGCTCCATAGACACTGGGGTTACCATCCATATGGAATCCTCTAGTGGGTCAGTCCAGTGAACTTGCTGTGGTATATCCGCCTACAGCAAGCACCCATGTGTTGCACCAGATTGTCACCAAACAACCTTGACAAGTGAGATCAGTCACTGCCTTTTGACAGGGTTGTTCAACACTATGATAGCCTTATCGTATTATCTGTGCCCTTACTTCAGAACAATACTAAGGCTACGGACGTTTCTAGAATGGCCACCATTTGTGCTCATAGGGTTCTCACTATCAAGATTTGAAACACTTGATACCCTCGTCACGGTTCTACCATTCTAAGGACATATATCAATACATATTGCAATAATAATGATTTACGCGATATAGAATAAAATACCTTTTATTGATTAATGAACATTATTATAAAGAGTCAATACTACAATAATTGATTGGCTCTAGGGCATCTACTCTAACATATGGAACGTTGAGCATCTGCGGAGGTATTACCAATTATTAGCTCGGGTCTAGTTTGTTAATTTTAATTTATGATTCTTATTGTTTAGCATAAGTTGTAAGGCCATTTATGGTTGATATGTCTTCAATAAATGAGAAGTATTATTCAATATGTCATTTTTTAAAATGTTCATTAAGTCACAATTAGAGTGATTACTTCTTAAGAAACTCGAAGTCTGAAGCTCAAAAAGGTAGCCTAGTTATATAGTTGAGCCATAATTCAAGCTCAAGGGTATATTCCCTGACCTAACGAAAAAGCAACTCAGAAAACAACTGAGAAAAGCATGTCAGTGAGAAAGTAAAAAATAACTTGTTGACTAAGACTCGAGATAGGCAACCAACCCTAACTCGATGTTGTTGTGAGAAAAGACTCTCAAGGTTTTGTCAAAGAAAATTTAAGAAAGCAGACAACACATAACTTAGGAGCAGAATTCATTTTTTTATCAATTAGTTGGATTAGGTGGAATGCTATGATTTCGCAAAAGAATTATAAAAGTAGTAAATAAAACATCAAATAATATGATTGTAAAGTTTTTTCCTTCATTGATTGTTTGTTTTAATAGTACAAGGAAAAAGGAATAACAAAATCCAAAAAGATCGACATTATCGAGCTCAATCTAGTACCAGAGTTGAGGGAGGATCTATTGGTGGTGCTTCCAGAGAAGGAGTGTCCTTCACAGCCTCGGGATCATCAGTGGGAGCCGAGGTTGTATCCTCGATCACAAGCTTCTCCTTGACATCATCCTCACCATCCTTATTAGACTTGGAGCAGTCTAAATAGACAAACTCCAAGCCCACAGCTTTCACCTTTATCCTCTCTACCTTTGTTTGATATTCCAAAGGGAGATAGGAGAATTCAAGTGAGGGATGGGCCTCCAATGTGCATTGGATAAGGAAGACAAATGTATCCTAGGCATGTTACGTCATGTACTCAGATAGACGATTAACCTCCACTGCAGTCTCCTCGTAGTCCACCTTTACAATAGCAAGCTCACCTTTTTCAAGAGGACAAGACACTCTTTAGCCTTTTGACCTCTTCTCGAGGTTCAACAAGCTTAGAGGCAAGCTTGTTATTGCTGCCCTGCTGTCACTTCAAGTCTTTGGCTGTTTTATCCTTTGTAACCTAAACCTAGGAGAGCTTATCTGCAAATTCCCTCTCATTGGCAACCAGGGAGTCAGCTTGTTGTTGTTTCAGCTGATTAAGCTTGGCCCTCAATGCCTCATTCTCCTCCTCCAACTCCATAATCCTCACTGAGCCTTCTTCCATGGCCTTGTCAAATTCCTCACGGGCCTTGTCCGAGCATATGAGCGAGGCATGAATCTCTTGGTAAAGGAGCTGAGCCATCATACAAGTCTGAAAAAAAGAAAGATTAAGATTAACTCTAAAAATGAAGGTAGTCAGCCAAAAGAAAAAAGGGGCTATTTTACCTTAGTGGCCATGCTAGTGGTAAAAGAGAGCAGCTCATGAGGGGCATACGTCTTGTATAGCTTGTAAAGCCTCGCAGGTATCACCTCGGTCACCACGTTCACACCCACGGAGAGATGTTCTAGAAGCCAGCTGATCAATTTTTCAATTTCAGCCTTGAGCTTAGGATCTCTCTACTCTTCATCGTACTATCGCGATGAGATTCTCCTCTCGTTCATTGGCTCGAGGGCTTTGCCAGTCAAAGATGGTTTCTTGGTTGAGCCTTTCACTAAGGCACGACGCTTTGGCAGCACCTTTTTTTTAGCCTCTCATAAGCTCAATTGTTTTCTTTTTTGAGCCTTCTGCCAGCTCGATCATTTTCTTCTTCGAGTCTTCCTTTGGCTCGAGAAATTTCTTTGTCGGGCTCTTCTGGAGCTCAGGAGTATTCTTCTTTGCAACCACTGTGGTGATAGTTGCAAGCTTCTTGGAGCTTGGAGCCCCTTAAAGCTCGCCTCTAGCCTTCTTTACTATAGGCCGTGAGGTTCCAACCCCCGCCTGTTAGCTTGCAGCCTTGGGCTATTGTTTCTCGGTGGTGCGAACTATCGTTGTCTTCTTCAGGTTGTAAGGCTTTTTGGCCCACATCTCTACAAGAACAATGAGAGTGTTAGCATATAGCAAAGAAGAAAGTGAAAATGCGAGCTACTCCACACTTACCTTTCTTAAAAATGGTTGGGAAGACTGCTAGATCTAGGCAAAACCCAACTGCTCTCAAGTGAGGAAGTGTGATTAGCTTTGTCATGTCACAATAACTCTGGAGAAGGTCATTGAAAGCTGCTAACTGTCTCCTGTGCTTTGTACCAACCTTGGTTTGGTCGACGTCCTCTACAAAAAGAGATAAGGACAATTAGAATTCAACCAATAAAAAAAAAAAAAAAAAAAGACAAGAATACCCACGAGCTTCATCGGCAAAAGCACCATCACCCCCAAAGCAATAGAAAAAATACTCGGAATCCCAGTTTCCAAGCTTTCTGGGACATTGATTAACCCATCCAAATGGGTGTTTCTCACTTTGGAGAGGTAGAAAGTGTCACCCTGACCTTTCTTCAATCTATATAAGTGGAGAGCTCCTCTACAGATAGCTCACCTATTTTTTTCTAAATCGTAGGCAATGAACATGCCTACCATTATTATGTAAGAATTACCTGTCAACTGAAAGGAAGCGATGTTAAAATAGTCTAAAATGTCAGAGATAAATTAGTGAGGTGGGATAGACATACCACACCTCAGGAGAGACTCGGAGATCGCCACCCAACCCACGGGGGGATACTTCCATAAGAGATCTCTCGAAACGTGAAAAGAGTATTCACTCGGGATCGTATAGCTCTCCCTTATCCGTCCAAGATCATTTTTGGTAATTGATGATGTTGGATCCTTTGTAAACCTAGATTGATGGGGGTGCTCACATAAGGGGTTTCCTCACTTAAGTCCAGTGAGTTTTCAGCCCCACTGCTTGCGATCCACTCAAGAGCCTTTACAGCAAGCTCATCCCAAGCTCTCTCCCCACTACCAACCAAAGTTGTTGGGGAGCCCTCATGAACATTCTTTCGATGCTGACATTGTGTGAAAACATGTTTGACCAATCTTGCTCCTGGATACCTGAAACAAGAAAACAAGTGTCTAATTTTAGATAATAGGTGACCTATCCACAATGGCCTCCAATTCAGGCATCCAAAAAGCTTGCACAAAACAAAACCTAAAGCTAAACCCAGACGCTCAAGCGAGCTATCAAGATTCCCAATAACCAATGAAGAATTCTGGCGAAGGATTCTAGCGGTCGCTTATCAAGATGCTCTTAAAATTAATGGTTAGAGGGTTTTGAACCCAAAAGAACTAACTTGGCCATGATAATGGCACCTCAACTACAAGAAACTTAAAGAAACCAAGGAGGGTAGGTAGAGGATACTTACTGAAAACAGTAGGTGACAGGGAGGTTCGTCGGAAAGTTGCCATGAAATCAAGATGCAAAGTTAGCAGAGAAGAAGATGATCAAGCAGAAAAAGCTCTCAAGATTGCAAGAATAGAAAAAAAAAGGGACAACATCCCATTTTATAGTGGTAAGCGAGAAGCCAAAATAGCTGGAGTCGATCTAAGCCATCAATTTGCGACGAATCTCAACCCTCCATACACCGAGCAATCTTGACCGATCAATCTTGACCGATCAATCTTGACCGATCAATAGTTACACGTGGCGATGATCAATGAGGGGCGATCAACCGTCGGATTGAGCAATGATAACCACCAGTACACATCGCTTTGACTCCACGAGTAGGAATGCACGTCATTTCATTTTCGGGCGTGGCCATCTGTAATAGTCCACATGCAACAAAAAGTAGCTGCCAAAAGTCGGTCGCATTTAATGCGACGTGTCAACTCAAAAATTACCCTTGTGCCCCTCATTTCAAATTTCTAATTTCAAATTCGACTACATTACAACAGGAGGCTAAGTCTCAGTTACATCGGGTGAAGGTAAGGCCGAGCAATGAAGCTCGGATAATCTCAAAAACCTATGTGCGAGTTAAATCAACGATGAAATTCAATCTGAGCAGCAAATCAAGCAACTTTAGTCTTCAAAGCTCGACACGACCTTCGAACACTGAGGGGCAGATGTTGTGTGTGATTTTTCTAGAAAGCTCGTAGATCTTAGAAGCTCGTAGAGATGTAGTTCAACCCAGAATCAACTCAACCCTTAGCAGGCTCGGCCTAGAAGCAAGCTCGACCCAGAATCAGTATGATCTAGAGTAAGCTCGATCCAATTGAAGCTCATCACAGTGACCAATCCTAACGTATGTTCAGCAAAATAAAAGATAAGCTTCAATCTTAGATATTTTGGAAGGGATAAGATCAACACCACTGGTAGCGCAATCTCAGCGCTCAATCATGAAGACCACGGGACTACATATTCAATCTTGAACTTATCTCTCTTTCTTTTTATCAAAATTTGTATAAATACCCCCTCAAACTATGAGAGAAGGGTTGGCAAATTAGTATATGCTCTTTCATATTTTTCTCTTGTAAGCTCTCTAATGAAATAAGAGAACAATGGATGTAGGCTTAACTTCTAACTTGCCGAACCACTTAAAAATTGTTTGTGTTCTTTATTTTATGCACTTTCACATTATCATTGCTGATTTTAATTAATCACGCACACATCGGTTCCGATTCCATCAAGGTCAATCGGATCACTTGGTTGGTAAGAGTTTTCGTATCTACAGCTACCATCTTTTACACAATATGTAGTTATCAAACTGACTCAAACCAATAAACCAAACCAAACTCTCATTAATTAGCTAGCAATGTAGGACGTCACACGTTCAAATCCATCTATTAATTTTAAATGATCATTAATGTACTCTAGAGAAGAAAAAAAAATCCAATAAATATTTTGCTTAAAAGATAGATTGAAAAACTTTATAGTTTGAAGGAGTCATTACACAACCATGTGGAAACCACTAGCATGTTAGTTTTTATTTGTCACATTAGAGAGCAAATAATCAATTAAAGTAAATAATGCCCATGTTAATGTTAATTATAGCCATGTGCAATTCATATGACTTTTTTATAAGTAACGGTCCGTACCAATATATTTATTCATGTGGTGAAATCTTTGGTGGCTTGCATGCTATATATATATATATATTCTTTTCTACATTTCTAATTAAGGTTAACCAAATAAAACTAAGTTAAAAGTTAAATATTATCTCCTTCCCCTAAGTTTTGACCTAATTCTCGATAGATTTATTTGGTTTGAAATGTGTATAGATAATATATTTCATGCAAGCACGTAGCCACATACAAACATATGGGTTCAATTGAACCTGCTCAAGTTTCAAATCCCACTTAAATTCATAAACACACTCAAACTTTGAAAAAGAAAAGGCTTTATATTTTATAATATTTACAATTTTGACCCAACTTAGATTCATATTGATCCCACAAAATTTTATTGTAAATTTATTAACTTAAATGTTTTGAATCCACTCACTAAAAATTCTCGTTGTGTCCCTGATTTCATGGTCTTGAGATGACCATATCCCACAGAAGTTTTACAAATTTCTATATTATTATATATTTGATCTCTAAAATTTCATCTTTTAACTTGGACCCCTATTTTTCGTTGAATCATACACTTTGGAGTCTTTAAATAAAAAATCATATTTCACCTCCCTTATTTGTTTAACATTCATTTCGCCCCCAAAATAAATTTCGATGCTTCACACCTGCCTGCAAGGAAGGTTTTTTGACAAATTTTAAGAAATTTAACGGTTATGTCTAGTGATTTGAAGGAAAATTTACAAAGATTTTTATAACCATACCCAAAAAACTTTATCTGGGTTCAAATTTCACTTGGAGTTAGACGTTTTAATTCACTCAACCACATGTCTTAGTTTTTAAGAGACGGTTTATCATTTATGACATGTTTTAAAACTAATACCATTCAGCTATATTTTAGTGTACTATAAAGTAAATAATTTTCATTTTAATGTCAATTGTGGCCGTTTGCAATATTTTATGATTTTGTAT